>NC_083314.1:173071229-173742561 GCF_963455315.2 Globicephala melas
GTATGGTATAATCCATTTGTGTCTAAGAACTTTATGTTTTAGTACATACTAGAATATCTACCAAACTGTCAATCGTGGTCATCTCTAGACAGTCAGCTCATGGGGAAATTTACATATCCTCCTTTATATATTCCTGTAATGTTTTATTTTCCTAAGACATTTATTACTTGAATTTAAAAACTGATTAAGGTTGAATATTTTTTAAAGTAATGAAGTTACAGTCTATATATGTGTCTGCATTCTTTTAACATTATAAATGAAAAATGGCTCAAAGTGTTCTAAAAACAATGACATCATTTTAATAGATAAAGGGAAGTTGTGCAAATAGCTCAGCAAATGTCTTCAGGGTCCTTCTCTCCCAATTCTGCACATTTGTAAGACTTCAGTCAAAGGAGAAGTTTACATTTCTAAGGGGAGCATGAGAATTAGGCTCTTTGGCCTTAACAGAGCTCCAGTACTAGCAGATCAAAAGCTAGAAGTTCTGTCTTCACGTTGACAACATCCAAATGTTTAGAAACATGAGGAAAATGGACTGACCTTTCCTCCTCTTGATGCAATTGTTTTGGCTTTGAGCAGGAAGTACTTTTGCATCCTATTTCAGGGTTTAATGTCTGACCTAGAGATACAGCTCCTACTAACAGAAGAGGAGTTAGAGGAAATGAATGAACAATTAGTTGGGAGGGAAGAGTGAATAAAAAAGTAAAGACCCCTTGGTGGCAAGTAACAGAAAATCCTACTCAAACTGGCTTAGGCCACTTGTATCTGACAAGTCCACTAGCTTCAGGTATGGCTGGATCCAGGGGTTCAAAAGTATCAAGATTAATCTCTCTATATCTCTTTATTGTGGAACTTTATATAGGAATGGTCCTCCTATGTTGTGGCACCTTCACCAGCAGCTCCAGTATTACATCCTATTCTCTCTTAAAACCAGCCGGAGCATGATGTTCCATTTCCTTAGCAGTCCCATTGACTTGAATGGTCTCAATTCTCTTTTGTCTGAATGGGGTCATGTTCAAAGCTATCACTGTGAGCAGAGGGATAAAGTAGACTGACAAGTGTAGGCCTGGTCAACGTGCCCATTCCTGGAACTGGGGTGAGAGTTATGCCAATCAAGTCATATGGACCGAGAGTGGGGGAAGGGTGGTGTCCTCAAAGGAAAATCAGAAGAAGGAGAAGGTTTCAGAAAGAACAGATACAAAATACAGGAATAGTCAAGTGGCTAGACGGGGCTTCCGCTCCATTTCAAATAGTGGCAAGTGCTATGAAGAAAAATAGAGTAGGGTAATGGGGACAAGAAAAAGAAAATCTTGCCTCCTTGCTCTGCAACTAGTACACTTTCCCTGCTCTTGAGGCATTTTGGGGTTTAATAGGTCAATGCCGTCAGCTTTTAGTTTTATACTCTGGAGATTCCTTGGGTGTGAAGTGAGGGAATTCGGCATCAATATTCCAGGGGTGGGGAAAGAGGTTCATTTTCACACGATAGGGGGCTCCAGGGTCCTGAGCTTCCCAGGAACTTCAGTGAAGCAGTGCCCTGGGTCAGGATTCTTTCATTTCACATCATCCCTCCAGTGCCTCTCCAGCTTCAGGCAGAGCTCACGGTGATACTGCAGCCCTCACAGAGTTGACTCGATACGATGAGGCACAGATAAGGAACAAGTCAACAGACATATAGAACATGTTTGGTGGTGAGAAACTCTATGACAAAAGATAAAGTAGGGTGAGGGAGAGAGGGTCACAGCGTGGTCAAGGGAGTGCTCTCTATTGAGAAGACATTTGAGCAGAGACTGAAGGACTTGAGGGATGGAGCTGAAACCTTGTACCTCAGGTTGGGACTTGAACCCATGAGGCCAGGACTCGAACCCAGCCAAAACCCTGATTGGGATTTGAACCCACGTGGCTAGGACTCGAACCCAGCCAAAATCCATAGTGTTCCAGCTGAGATCACACACCTGGTTTCAAGACTTAATGAAGCTCAGTTTCTTGATGTCTCATCACAGAAAGAATTCAGTGAGAGACAAAGTGATGGTAAGAAGTGGATTTATTTAGAGAGAAACACACTCCACAGACAGAGTGTGGGCCATCTCGGAAGATGAGAAAGGCACCAGAGTATGGGGTTGTCAGTTTTTATAGGGGTGGGTAATTTCATAGGCTAAGGAGTGGGGGGAGTATTCCAGCTATCTCAGGAAGGGGCGGGGATTTCCAGGAATTGGGCCACCGCCCAATTTTTGATCCTATTGTCGGTCTTGGAACTGTCATTTAGCTTGCTGATGTGTTACAGTGAGCATATACTGAGGCTCAAGGTCTAGTGGAAGTCGACTTGTCTGCCACCTTGGACCCATTTGGTTCTAATCAGTTTATGTCATGTCCTCAGGCTACGTCATTCTTTCAAAGGTTGTGTCCTGCCCCCTTCCCTCCTGTTTCAGAGGCATGCAACTCTCTGGGGGAGCAGAGTTCTGGACGGAGGGAAGGGCAAGATCAAAGACCTTGAGGCCAGAGGATGTCGGTGTTGTTGGAAGAACAGTGCAGAGGCTGGTGTGGCTGGAACAGAGTGAGTGAAGGGAAGAATGGTAGGAGGGAAGATCAGAGAGACAATGGGAGGACAGATCATGCCCTGGTAGGCCATGGTGACAACTTTAGCTTCTACCCTGAGTTAGACAGGAAGCTGTTGGACAGAGTGAGCAGAGGTGTAGCATGATCTGACTTTGGGGTTTTGGGGGGGGGTTTTTTGTTGTTTTTTTTTTGACCATGCTGTACAGCATATGGGATCTTAGTTCCCCGACCAGGGATCAAACCCGTGCCCCCAGCAATGGAAGCACGGAGGCTTAACCACTGGACCTCCAGGGAAGTCCCTGAGTTTGGGTTTTAAAGAATCATCCCACCCACCAACCAACCGACCAACAGCAGAAGGAATACTCTGGCAGCTGTGTGGAGAACAGACTGCAGTAAGCAAGGCTGGAAGCAGAGAGGTAGGTCAGGCATCTGTTGCAATAATGCAAGGAAGAGATAACGTTGGCCTGGACTAAGGTGGCCACGTGCTAATAGTGAAAAAAAAGTGGCCTGGGTCTGGATGTGGGGCAAGACAATGAAGGAACCAACCAGGTGTACCTTGAGGGTCATATGACAATGATGGGGATATTTGTAATTATTCATAAGGACATCCGCAGACTTTTGGCCAAAGGGCATCAAACTCCCACCTTCCTCCTATTAATACACCAAGCCCCCTCTGTTGGGACTTACTTAGAGTCTTACAGGACAGGCTATTCCTGACACCCTTACTCACACTTATAAATGGAGCTGAGAGGGCCAGATCCTTCCACCCTCTGTCCCTTAGGGATGGGCCTGTTACATAAGCTCAGCCAGTGGACTCTCCAAAGACAAAGAGAATGGAAAAGGGGTTGGGAACCCCAGATTCATCACAGAGACAGCACTTGAACATGAGTAGCATAACCTTAGCTATGGTTTCTGCTGCCCAGCCTTCCTCAGACAAGGCTACCAGTGCACTGCACAACTCCAATGGGGCACCATTTCATGCTATCCTATCTTAGTCTAGGGCAGGGGTCAGCAAACTTTCTCTGTCAGTATTTTAGGCTTTGCGAGCCATATGATCTCTGTCACAGCTACTCAACTCTGCTGTTACAGTGCAACGAGGGCCATAGACAACATGTAAAGTGATATGCATTCTGGGTGCAGTTGTTGTTCTCTGCAGCCCTGATGGAAGAAACCAGCAATGTTGTAAGAAAGAGGTAGTTCCAATAAAACTTTATTTGTAAAAACATGTGGTAGGCTAGAATTGGCTGGTAGATCATAGCTTGCTAATTCCTGGTCTATGGGAAGAGTGTCTTCTGTTACAGGAATTGTACAAACATGACTGCCAGGCCTTGGAGGTCCCTTTATTCCTGCTGGTTTTCTAAGCTTCCTCTTGATTCTGTGAATCCCCATATCATTTGTCTTAGTCAACTCAGGCTGCCATAACAAAATGTCATAGATTGGATGGCTTAAACACTAAGATTTATTTTCTCACCATTCTGGAGGCTGGAAAATCCAACATCAAGGTGCTATCAAGGCAGGTTCATTCTGACACCTCTCCTCTTGGTTTGTAGGTAGCCTCCATGTCACTGTGTGCTCCCATGACTTCTGTTTTGTGTGTGTGGAGGGTGAGGGGAGAGAGAGCTAGCCCCCTGGTGCCTCCTCTTATAAGGGCACTAGTCCCATTGTGAGGGCCCCACCCTCATGACTCATCCTATCCTAATTACCTCCCAAAGGCCCATCTCCAAATACTACCACATCAGGGGATACGGCTTCAACATGTGAATTTGGGAGGGGCATAAACACACAGTCCATAACAGCCTTCTAATGAATTTTGGTTTTGCTTAAGGTAGAGTCAGTTTCTGTGGCTTGCAACCAGGAAGCTTAATTGATGCAGCACTTAATTTCATTTAATTCTGTGTGGCTCTTAGGAAAGAAAACAAGAAGGGAGAGTGAGGGTAGCTCAAAGTCCCTCATTCCCACTGCTGGAGAAACAGCCTAAAGCAGATTACAACTAACAGAAGTCATTAGTGTCATCTTGATTTATGATACATCCGTGTGTTTAAGAGTTTCCTCACTGCATAGTTTTAACTTCCTACCTCTTTCTTAGAAGGTTCAATCAGGCCTGCAGTGAACGATAACTGCCCCTAGAGCTAGTTCATTCATGGTCGCAGCCTTCCTCCCCACATCCTCCCCTCATCAGCTGCTTGGCTGTTAGAGCTGTGTATTTCCTGTTTACAAAGAGATATGAAATATATTAGTTGAAGAGTCCACCCCTAGTGTTTCACTGCTTCCTTCTGCCTCACAAGATGAATTTCACTTGGCCCTGGAGTTTTATTTGACTTTGGAAGTAATGGATTTGATGATGTTTAGAAATTCATGACTATAGAAGACCATATCTGTAAGGTGCTCATTCATGTTATTCATTTGTGTTTTATTTATTTATATAATCCACCCTGTTCCCAAGAGGGTTGACTAAATGCATGCTGTGTAAAAGATTTTTTAAAAAAATAGGGCTTCCATGTTGGTGCAATGGTTAAGAATCCGCCTGCCAATGCAGGGGGCACAGGTTCAAGCCCTGGTCTGGGAAGATCCCACACACCACGGAGCAACTAAGCAAGTTTACTACAACTACTGAGCCTACGCTCTAGAGCCCACAAGCTACAACTACTGAGCCCACATCTACTGAAGCCCCCCATGCTCTAGAGCCAGTGCTCTGCAGCAAGAGAAGCCACAGAAATGAGAAGCCTGCGCGCCACAACAAAGAGCAGCCCCCGCTCGCTGCAACTAGAGAAAACTCGCACGCAGAAACGAAGACCCAATGCAGCCAAAAATAATAAATAAAATAAATAAAGTAAGCGATGAAGCTGGGACTAAGCAAAAATTAGGGGAGGGAATATATCAGATGAATTAAGAGGCAAATGAGAACACAAAGTTGCCTTAACACATAATGTCTACAGTTCTGTGCAGATCTTAGAGATGTACTACAAATCTTGTTCTGAGCTTCCTGGCTGGCAAAGCAAATGGGGAAACGCTTTGGTGTATAATTGATAATGCCTTTAAGATTGAAACAAACTAAATTGTTCAGATAATATGGCTGGTTCTAATTTTTTACTTACACAGTAATTGGTAGTTGAATAGGTACATTTTGTTTGGGCTCAGAAAACCAAACTTTTTTAATCCCAGGAAATGCTATATACTTTTAAAAAATTATTTATTTATTTATTTGGTCACACAGGGTCTTAGTTTTGGCTGGCCAGCTCCTTAATTGTGGCATGTGTGCTCCTTAGTTGCGGCTCACCAGCTACTTAGTTGTGGCATGCATGTGACATCTAGTTCCGTGACCAGGCCCCCTGCATTGGAAGCTCAGAGTCTTAACCACTGCACCACCAGGGAAGTCCAATGCTATATACTTTTTTTAAAGAAACAATTGGAATTTCATACTTTTTAAAAATTTTATTTATTTTTGGCTGCACTGGGTCTTCGTTGCTGCACACGGGCGTTCTCTAGCTGCGGCGAGCGAGGGCTACTCTTCGTTGCAGTGCGCAGGCTTCGGTGACTTCTCTTGTTGCAGAGCACAGGCTCTAGGCACGTGGGCTTCAGTAGTTGCAGCACTGCATGCTCAGTAGTTGTGGCTCACTGGCTCTAGAGCACATTCTCAGTAGTTGTGGCACACAAGCTTAGCTGCTCCGCGGCTTGCGGCATCTTCCCGAGCCAGGGCTCGAACCGTGTCCCCTACGTTGGCAGGCAGATTCTTAACCACTGCGCCACCAGGAAAGCCCCCAGTGCTATATACTTTTGATGCCCTTAAGAGAACTCAAGAAAAAAAACTTAACTTTTCATATCTGATAAATTAGATTTGCCCACTCTCACTGCAAAATAATCATTTCTTTTACAAAGAGCCTCTTTAAAACACTTAAAAGATTTAAAATTTAAATAGTAATACTGTTGCATGTTTAAGTATATGCTTACAGCTAGATTTCTAGCAGGGTCTCGTGGGACCTGAAAAGCCTTCTTGTTCATCCCTCCAGTCTAATAAGGAAAGATCATTAGCTTTTTAAAAATTGTAGTGAAAAACACATAATATAAAATGTATCTTCTTGGGACTTCCCTGGTGGTCCAGTGGTTAAGACTCCCTACTCCTAATGCAGGGGGCCTGGGTTCGATCCCTGGTCAGGGAACTAGATTCCACATGCCGCAACTAAAAAAAAACAAACAGAACCCGCGTACCGCAACGAAGATCCCACGTGTTGTATCCTCTTAATCATTTTAAAGTGTATAGTTCAGTAGTGTCTAGTATATTCACATTGTTGGGCAACAAAGCTCTAGAACTTTTTAATCTTGCAAAACCAAAACTCTATACTCATTAAACGACACTCCCCATTTCCCCCACCCCCCCAGTTCCTGGTAACTACCACTCTACTTTCTGTTTCTATGAATTTGACTACTCTGGGTACCTCATATAAGGAGACTCATACAGTATTTGTCTTTCTTTGACTGGCTTATTTTACTCAGCATAGTGTCCTCAAGATTCACCCTTGTTGGGACTTCCCCGGTGGCACAGTGGTTAAGAATCGGCCTGCCAACGCAGGGGGCACGGGTTCGAACCCTGATTGGGGAAGATCCCACATGCTGTGGAGCAACGAAGCCTGTGCACCACAACTACTGAAGCCTGCGTTCTAGAGCCTGTGCTCTGCAACAAGAAAAGCCATCGCAATGAGAAGCCCGCACACCACAACGAAGAGTAGCCCCTACTGGCCTCAACTAGAGAAAGCCCGCGAACAGCAACGAAGACCAACGCAGCCAAAAATAAATAAATTTATTTTTTAAAAAAACCACAATGTGATACAACCATACTGCTCATCTATTAAAATGGCTAAAATCCAAAACACTGGTAACACCAAATTCTGGCAAGGATGTGGAACAACAGGAAGTCCCATTCATTACAGGCGGGAATTCAAAATGGTACAGCCACTTTGGAAGACAATTTGGTAGTTTTTTTTTTTTTTTTTGAACAAAGCTGAACATAATCTTACTGTAAGATTCAGCAATTGCATCCCCACAAAGGTATTTGTATTCATCCAAAGGAGTTGAAAAATTATGTCCATGCAAAACCCAGCACATGAATATTTATAGCAGCTTTATTTATAATTGCCAAAAATTAGAAGCAGGGCTTCCCTGGTGGCACAGCGGTTGAGAGTCCGCCTGCCGATGCAGGGGACATGGGTTCGTGCCCCGGTCCGGGAAGATCCCGCATGCCTTGGAGCGGCTGCGCCCTTGAGCCATGGCCGCTGAGCCTGCGCGTCCGGAGCCTGTGCTCCGCCACGGGAGAGGCCACAACAGTGAGAGGCCCGCGTACAGACAAAAAAAAAAAAAAATTAGAAGCAGCCAAGGTGTTCTTCAGTAGGCTGGATGGATAAACATACAGTGATACATCCAGACAATGGAATATTATTCAGTGCTTAAAGGAAATGAGCTCTCAAGCCATGAAAAGACATGGAGGACACTTAAAACGCATATTGCTAAATGAAAGACGCCATTCTGAAAAGGCTGATTACTGTATGATTCCAACTCTATAACATTCTGGAAAAAGCAAAACTATAGAGACAGTAAGAAGATCAGGGGTTCAAGGAGCATGGGTGTTGGAGGGGATGAATGGGCGGAGCACTGGGGATACTTAAGGCAGTAATAATATTCTATATGATACTATAATTGTGGATACATGATATTATGCATTTCTTAAAATCCAAAGAATTGTTTAACAAAGAGTGAACCCTATGTAAACTATGGATTAATAGTAATGTATCAATATTGGGTCATCAATTTTAATAAATGTTCCACACCAATGCAAGATATTAAAAATAGAGGAAATTGTTATGTGTGGTGGAGTGAAATGGGATATGTGAAAATTCTCCATACTTTCTGTCCAATTTTTCTGTCAACCTAAAACTGCTCTAAATAATAAAGTCTATGAATTTTTAAAAATGTAAATGGGGGGAATTCTCTGGTGGCACAGTGGTTAACAATCCGCCTGCCAATACAGGGACACGGGTTCGAGCCCTGGTCCAGGAAGATCCCACATGTCACAGAGCAACTAAACCCCTGCGCCACAACTACTGAGCCTGCGCTCTAGAGCCCCCGAGCCACAACTGCTGAAGCCCGTGCGCCTAGAGCCCATGCTCTGCAATGAGAAGCCCTCACTAGCCACAACTAGAGAAAGCCCGCGCACAGCAACAAAGACCCAACTCAGCCAAAAATAAATAAATAAATTTATTTTTTTTTAAATGTAAATGGTATTGTGGTTAAGACAATGCTATGTATCTTCCTGAGAAGATCACATTTACCAACTCTCTTAGAGTTATTTATGTTGGACCCAAGTGACTGAGGTCTGGGGAGTGGAATGTGGGTGCAAGCCATGTCAGCCATCTCCAGGCCTGGCCCTTCAAACTGTGCCAGCTCACCATCCAGTTTTTTCTTCCTTTTGCAATGACCTTGATCAGATGATGGGAAAACAAGACTAAAGAGGGCTGCCCAACCCACACTGGATTCTGTATGAATGAGGGGGAAAAAACAAACCCACAAAAAACTGTTATTTTGCTAAGCCACTGAGAGTTTCAGGATTTATTTGTTACCGCAGCGTAACATGATATAGCCTGACCAAAACAAGTACAGACAGGCTTGTAACAAAAACAAACAATGAGAAGAATGCAGTTCCCCTACTTGACCTCTCCTCACTTTCCAGTCTTATTCCCCAGCTGCTGCTTAGCAGGTCCTTTGGGCTTTGATGGCCATGTTTCTACATATGATTTTGCTTCTAATTTTTTATGTCTCTGTTTTAGACATTATCTCTTACCTTCCCATTATGGCAGATGATTTTTTGAGCATCCTTAAATCATCAGGTACCCTGACTCTCTGCTTTGCATCTTCACCAGGTGATAAATATGAAAGGTGGGGGATTAAATCCACGTTCAGTTTTGATGTTATTCAGAATATGCAAATGTAGAACGCTGATGAGCCAGATAGTGTACTATCGTGTTTCCTTTCTGAACAGTTCTTATTTTATTTTTATCTGTATTTCTACTTGTCTTATATTTGGTTTCATTTGCTTAGTTTTTGTGTTGTTTTGTTTTGTTTTAGTCTATGTAGTAGGAATTCTTCCTATACTTCGATAGCAGATATTTGTCATTCTTCCTGGCTGCCCAGATTTAAACCCTTCCTGCATTTGGGGAATTCCCCCTTAGGAGACTTGTGGGAAGCAGAACTTCTTTCATAGACGTGGAAGATTCTAGATGCTTACTTTCCCAGCCTCTTGCAACTTAGGGCATGGCCACTTGGCTTGGGCTCCACCCATCAGATGCACACATTTCTTTTTCTTTTTTTCTTGTTTTTTTCTTTTCTTTTCCTTTTTGGCCACACCACACGGCATGCGGAGCTTCCCTGACCAGGGACAGAACCCATGCCCCTTACAGAGGAAGCGCTGCGTCTTAACCACTGGACCACCAGGGAAGTCCCATAATGCACGCATTTCTGACTTTGAATAGATAGCTAATGACTGGAGAAGCAGAAAATACAAGAAACCTTTTTTGGGGTAGAAGAAGTTGCAGCAGGGCAGCAGTGCGAGACAATGACATTGTACCATCCCCAGGGACCCAGCAGTATCAGATCTGCAAGCTACAGTGCCTAGTACTTGGGGACAGTGGTGGCATCACCTTCAGTGTACCAGTTTACAGACTGCTTTAAGGAGTTTCCTCTAGTAGGTAGCTATGATGAGCGTTCTCTAACCCTCTTGGGATTTTATGGACCACCTGATATTCTTTGAATAAATTCCCTTTCTCCATAAGTCAACTAGAGTTTGTTTCTCTTAGCTTGCAGATGGGGACGGCTATTGCTATAGTTTTCTTTCTTTCTTTTTTAAATATTTATTTATTTGGTTGCACTGGGTCTTAGTTGCAGCAGGCAGACTCCTTACTTGCGGCTCACTGGCTCCTTAGTTGCGGTATGAGAACACTTGGTTGCAGCATGCATGTAGGATCTACTTCCCTGGCCAGGGATCAAACCCGGGCCCTTTGCATTGAGAGTGCAGAGTCTTAACCACTGCGCCCACCAGGGAAGTCCCCCGCTATAGTTTTCCACATGGTCACATGCAAGGCCGACTTCCTGTACATATGACCCCTGCAGTTCCACAGGGCCCCATTCTCAGAAGAGCCCATGCAGTTTTTGTTTCTGTTTTTTTATTTTATTTATTTATTATTTATTTATTTATTTTGGCTGTGCCGGGTCGTAGTTGCAGCATGCAGGATCTAGTTCCCCAACCAGGGAGGGAAACTGGGCCCCCTGCACTGGGAGCATGGAGTCTTACCCACTGAACCATCAGAGAAGTCCCCCACCCAGTTTTTTTAACGCCCTGCTTTTACCATCTTGAAATTCTTAAATTCTTGAAATTCTTAAATTCTTGAAATTCTTAATAAGTTTACCAAATTACCATCAAATTACCATCTTGAAATTCTTAATAAGTTTCAAGCCAGAGACCTTGCCTCTTTAGTTTCATTTTGCACTGGGTCCTGTAAATGACGGAGGCAATCCTGGTTGCATGGAGTGGATGATGTGTGAATTTCCCTATTTTTCAGGAGACCTCAACCCCGGAGCCCTCTGCCTTCCTATACCCATCTAACCTGAGCTGTCTGCACAGCTGTCATGCTGTCTTCCTTTTGCCATCAACTTGGGAGTTTCCCTCGCTTTGGGCCTGGGTTGGAGCCACTGTCTCCTGGATACTCGTCTTTGTCTTGTGTTTTCCTCTCATATGGGTGGAGTACATCATCAATCGCTTTCTGAGAAAAAGTGCATAGGAGGTAAAATTTTTGAGAGTTTCTAACCCTTCAAACCCTATTGAAAACATCCCTGGTTATCCTGAATAAACATAATCTGCAATTATGTTTGTTCTACCTCACATGTGATTGATAGATTGGCTAGGCGTAGAATTCTATCTTAACATTTTTCACTTACTGTTTTGAAGGCTTTGTTCCTTTGCTTTCTAGCTTCTATGTAATTTATTATTTAGAAGTTCAAGGCCATTCTAATTTCCAAGTCCATACATGTGGCATGTTTTTGGTTTTTCTTTTCTCAGTCTCTCTCTCTCTCTCTCTGAAAGCTTTTCGACCTCCAGGCCAATGCCCACAAGTTTCCTGGGGATGTTCCTCCAATGTCAAAATGTATTTCTTCATACTCCGTAGGGTTCAAACTAGGAATAATAATTACAGAATCTCCCTCTTCCATTCAACAAACGATTTATTGAACACTCACTGAGTGCTGGACAGACTGCTAAGCCCTGGGTTTGCAATGGTCAATAGGGCAGATAGGTCTTTTGCTCTCAGTGGAGTTTGTGCTATGGTAAACAGAGAAGTATGTGTAATTAGATCAAACAATTGCATATTTTGGTACTTACTATGAAGAAAAGATAGTGTTGTAACAGTGAGGGATGAGGGTGATCAAGGAAAGTCTCTCTGAGTTCTGAAAGATGGGAAAGAGGCAGCATGTGAAGAGCCAGGGTGGAATGTTCCAGGAGGTTTCTACATATACCAAAGTTCTTGTGCCAGCCTGTCAGACTCACCTGATTAAGATTCCTATTACTTCTTTTTTTTTTTTTTGTGGTACGCAGGCCTCTCACTGTTGTGGCCTCTCCCGTCGTGGAGCACAGGCTCCAGACGCGCAGGCTCAGCGGCCATGGCTCACGGGCCCAGCCGCTTCGTGGCATGTGGGATCTTCCCGGACCGGGGCACGAACCCGTGTCCCCTGCATTGGCAGGCGGACTCTCAACAACTGCGCCACCAGGGAAGCCCCCTGTTACTTCTTGAATCTCATCTCTAACTCTCTTCCAGCCCCTCTGGCCACCTCACTGTTCCTTGAACATACTGGACATGCCCCAATCTCAGGGCCTTTGCACCGAATACTGTTTCTTCTGAGAATACTCTGCCCCCACGTGTCTGCCTGGCCTGTTCCCTCACCACCTTCAAGTCTCAAATGTCACCTGCTCGTTGAGACCATCCCTGGTTACCCTGTTGAAAATTGCAAATCCACTCCTCAGCACCTCTGATACCGTCCCTCAGCTTTATTTCTTTTCCCTTCGTCCTGATTCTCATCCAACATACTGTTTATTGATGTGTCTTGTTCACAGTCTGTGTCCCCTCACTAAAATGTAAGCTTCCCCAGGGCAAGGATTTCTGCACATTTTGTTCCCTGCTGTATCCTCAGTGCCAAGGACAATGTCTGGCACATAGAAGGTGCTTGATAAACATGTTTCGAGTGAGTGGATGGCTCTGAGTGTGAAAAAGCTTGGTATATTTGGGCAACAGAAGTCCAGTGCATGAGACAGGGTGAGCAGACGGGGGAGGACAGGAGAGGAGATTGGAGAGGTGGGCAGAAGGCAGACACATGGGCCTGGTGGGGCATAGAAAGGTGGGTGGATTTTATCCAAAGCATAATAGAAGGCCTTCCAAGGGTTTTAAACAGAGAAGAGACATTATCCAACCTGAAAATTTTATTTATTTTTTAAAATTTTTATTTATTTATTTTTACAGCTTTTTTTTTTTTTTGCCTTCGCCCTGAGGCTTGTGGGATCTTAGTTCCCTGACCAGGGATTGAACCCGTGCCCCCTGAAAAATTCCCTGAAAATTTTAAAGGATCACTGTAGCTGCCATGAGGGCCTGGACTTAGGATAGGGAGTAGAAATGGGGACATGAGTTAGGTGGCTACTGCAAAGTCCAAGCATGATGGCAATGCAGATGGTCAAAGTAAACAGATTCCAGATTTGATAGAAATCTGCACTCAACCCTTGTCTCAGGATCCTTGCTAAAATCCAGGTGTAAGTTTACTTTTACCTCTGTTTAGGAGATCTTCCTTTAAATTTCAAGTTTGGTTTCATGGTTAATGATCCAGTTAGACTCTAAGAGAGATCGAAAGGGGATAAATTAAATCCTGCCAACCCTCAGAAGTTAAGACCAAGAAGTCAGAGGAATCCTTGCCCTAGCCTTCAAAGTCCTTAACATAAGATTTTCTCCCCTCTACTTGGCCCATGGCTGATCATACTTCCTTGGTATTCCTTGAATCTGTCCTGACCTCTCCATTTCCAAGAAGCGAACCCTTCCTTGCCTCTCCTGCTCCCAGTTCACCTGGTATGTAGATCAACCTCTGCTTACTGCTCTGCGTTGAAATTATTCACTGGTTTGCCTGTCTTCCCAACTAGACCGTGAATTCTTTGAGGGCAAGGACCTTGTCTACTCCTCTTTGTGTCCTGGTCTTGTCTACAGTGAGTGGCACATAGCAGTTGCTCAGTAAAAGACTGTTGAACTTGACTGCCATCGCCACACTGACCATGACCTCAGGGCAGCTCTACTGCTAACATCCTCATTGTGAGATAAGAAGAGCTGGCTTGTCTTTATCAGCCCTGAGCCCTCAACCTGATCAGTCACAGACACTCTTTCCAGGATCTTTTCCACATTAGGCAGAGACTTCCCAGATGCAAAGGCCTCTGACAGTTCTCTCCAGCAAGTGCCGAGACTTGGCTAGCCAGGGAAGGGATTCTGAAGTTGTCTACAAACAAGGTGAAAGGATTAGCTGCTGTTAAATCAGCATGGGAGCTATCAGTAAGGAAATAGTCTCTCTGAGATGGACCCTCCTGAAATTGAGAACGTGATGCTGAGCTACTGACAGGGCAGAAGCCTGCTTATCACTGAGTCTGACTCTTCCTTCCCAGCCAGGGATCCAGTGGCGCCCATCCCACCGAGGGCTGGTGCACAACAGATGTCAGGATGCAGCCCACTTGAGATCCCAGGCAGGGAAGGGTCCTTCAGTAGTTAACAGGCATGGTCTAGTAATAGTAATGTCACAAGAAAAGTGTGGGTTCAGGCTTTCTGAATAGTGTTAAACCACTATGTAGAATGAACAGTCAGAAGTCTCCATGGGCCAAGTATTAATAGAAAAGCCTTTGTTTCAAACTTTTATCAAGAATATTCATACAAAGTATATTATTATCTGTTGCTTTGTAACAAATTATCCCCAAACATAGCCACTTAAAATGACACTTACTGGGACTTCCCTGGTGGTCCAGTGGCTAGGACTCTGTGCTCCCAATGCAGGGGGCCCGGGTTTGATCCCTGGTCAGGGAACTAGATCCCTCATGTCGCAACTAAGAGTTCACACGCCACAACTAAAGATCCAGCACGCCACAGTGAAGATCCCGTGTGCTGCAACTAAGACCCGATGCAGCCAAATAAATAAATATATTTTTTAAAAAACCCCAGCACTTATTATCTCATGGTTTTTCTGGGTCAGGAAATTGGAAGAGGCTCAGGTGGGTGGTCCTTGCTCAGAGTCTCTGATGGGGATGCAGTCAAATCTTTGACTGGGGCTGCATCATCTGAAGGCTCGACTGGGGCCGGGGGATCTGCTTCCATGATGGCTCACCCACATGGCTGTTGGCAAGAGGCCTCAGTTCCTTGTCACATGTACCCCTCCACAGAGCTGCTTGAACACACTTATGACACGGCAGCTGTCTTCCCCCAGAGCAAGCAATCCAAGAGGGAGACCAAGATGAAGCCTCCATGATGTTTATGATCTGGTCTTAAAAATTGCACACTGTCACTTCTACTTTATTCTATTTGTTAGAAGCAAGGCACTAAGTTCAGTTCATAGTCAAGGAGGGGAATTAGGGTCCACCTTCTGAAGGGAGTGTAAGAGTTGCAGACATACTTTAAACTGCCTCATCCAGTCAAGAAAAAACAAGAAGACTGAAAGTCTTGAAGCTGCTAAAATTTCTATTGCATTTAGGTCAAAGGGGGTTAGGCATGAAGAACAGTCCCAGACCAAAAGTGATGGCGAGTTTGTTCATTCGTCCATCCATTCATTCATCTATTCATTCCACAGCTACCCATTAACACCTACTGTGTGCAGTTGGGAATCTGGACTATATGTTATAGGGCTCATGAAGAGGCACAATTATAATTAAAGTGACAGCTGCTGACCTTTATAGAGCACTTACAGTGTGCCCTTGCTGCAGAAAACTTTAGATCTAATTATCTCATTTAATCCTCCCAATAACCCTTTGAGGTGAGTACTATTATTGTTCCCCATTTCACAAATGAGAAACTTAGACTTGGAGTGAAGTCAGGTACCATCAAGAGGTAGAAACCATGATTTGACCCAAAGGACTCTGATCCCAAAGCCCTTATGCTTCTACTACTAATAGTGGTCACAAGTATTATTCCTGCTTTAATTGTCTGTTCCTGTTATGTGACTGAGGCTGAGAGGTGGAGTGACTTGTCCAAACTTGTTTTGGCAGAGCTGGGCTGCAAAGCCAGTTCCTGAGAGTTCCAAGTCTGTGCTCTCTCTCCACTTGCATCAAACCAAGTCCTTTCTGTCCTGCTTCCAGAAACAGCTAAGATGGGAAAGGGCCCAGGGGAGCGGGGAGGGGTGTGGGAAGGGGAGAAATTATCGCCGAGGCCTGGAAGCTTTTATAAGTGTGGCTTTCCCCTGGTTGGTGGAAGAACTCATCAGCATCTCTCCCAAGGCTGCTGTGGAGATGCCGTGGAATTCCTGGTGGGCCTGATGAGGTGTTGCTCTGCCCAGGCTGTCAGCCAGCTGGCCTCTCAGAGAAGCCCCTGTGGGGTGTGGACACTCCAGACCCTGAGCTGCAATGAGAAATGATGTCAGATGTGGCTAAATCATTACGGAGCCCTCGCTGAGCATCAGGCATGTAGCTAAGGTGTCGTGTGTTGTGCACGTACACTCAGGGCATCCTCACAGCTGTAGACGAGTCTGCACTAGCTATGATTCCCATTTTACAGAGGAGGAAGCTGTGGCACAGAAAGGGTGACTTGTCTGTGTCCACACAGACATCCAGGCTTGAAGTGGGTTAACTAGGGTTCGGAGAGGGGGTGAGCCATGAATAGTTTAAGTACAGGGGCCGAGAGTGAGGGGGTCTGGAGGCACTCCTGCCTTTGTGGGCCTTTCCTTCCGTAAAAAATATTTAAAATCATATTTTAGGACTATGTTGGAATAAGGATGAATCAAATCCAGACTAAATTCATTATATATTTATTATCATTATATTCATTTTTTTCTCTCGATTTTAAAATAAAAAATTGGGAATTCCCTGGCAGTCCGGCGGTTAGGACTCCACACGTTCACAGCCAAGGGCCTGGGTTCAATCCTGCAAGCTGCCGGCATGGCCAAATAAATAAATTTTAAAAATAAAATAAAATAAACAAAAATTAAAACGATGTGTGGGCCCCTAAAAATATCATGGACCTCATGCAATGTGCCTCTTATGTCTAATGGAGAAGTCGGCCCGGTCTGGTGTCCTGATTCCCTTGCTCACTGACCCTGTGGCCTTGGCAGAGTTACTTGACCTCTCTGTGCCTCACTTTCCCTCCCTGGAATATGGGAATAAATGGCAGAATATATTATAAACGGTGATAATGAGGATGACACGAAGTAATACATGTGAAATGCTCAGCAAAATGCCTGCCATAATTGAAAATGCCCACGCTGAAGATTTGGGACTCACCGTCCTCCATAACTGTGAGGCTCAATTCCTTATAAACAGACAAACAAATAAATCAATCCATCCTATTGGTTCTCTTTCTGTGGAGAAACCTGAATAATATAATACACTGTCATGATAAATTTTTGAATAAAATGTTTTCTCCTACAAAATAAAAATAATACTTGCATATTAAAGAAAATATTCCAAGACAACCTCTGCTAACATTTAGGTATGTTTCCCTCCACATTTTCAAAACAAAATTTTAACACAGTTGAGCTCTCTATAATTTTGTTTTTTTGCTCTTAAAATTGAACATTATAACAAATTACATTTCCTCATGTTATTACAAACCTTGAAAACATAGTCTTTTCTGATTTAAAATAAAAATAATACATGCTTATTGTAGAACATTTGAAAAATACAGAAGAGTGTAAAGAATAAATGAAAAGTCTCCTGTGATTCCACCACACACTAGTATGTTTTTGTAATACATTCTAGTCTGTTTTCTTTTCATGGATATAATATAATAATAGATTTATTCTACTTTTTTGTATTATAATCTCATTAAATATTCTTCAAAATCTTATTTTTAGATGGCTTCACAGTTATTATATGAATATACCATGAGTTTTTTAGAATACATATCACCCCATTGTGTTTTTTTGTTTGTTTGTTTTGCGGTACGTGGGCCTCTCACTGTTGTGACCTCTCCCGTTGTGGAGCACAGGCTCTGGACGCTCAGGCTCAGCGGTTGTGGCTCACGGGCCTAGCTGCTCTGCGGCATGTGGGATCCTCCCGGACTGGGGCACGAACCCGCGTCCCCTGCATCGGCAGGCGGACTCTCAACCACTGTGCCACCAGGGAAGCCCTGTTTTTTATATCACTCTATTTTTTACATAAATTTACTTATTTTATTTATTTATTTTTGGCTGCATTGGGTCTTCGTTGCTGCGCACAGGCTTTCTCTAGCTGCGGCGAGCAGGGGCTGCTCTTCGTTGCGGTGCGCAGGTTTCTTATTGCAGTGGCTTCTGTTGTTGTGGAGCACGGGCTCTAGGCGCGCGGGCTTCAGTAGTTGCAGCACGCGAGCTCAGTAGTTGTGGCGCATGGGCTTAGATGCTCCATGGCATGTGGGATCTTCCCTGACCAGGGCTCGAACCCGTGTCCCCTGCATTAGCAGGAGGATTCTTAACCATTGCGCCACCAGGGAAGTCCAATATATCACTCTATTTTTGAACTGTAAAATGTAATTTTAAACTGTAAGTATATAATATAAGCAGAGGCTCCATAAATCACTCCACCATTCCCCTCTGTTTGGACATTTAAGAAGACGCAGTAAATATTAAAAATACCAGATGATTTCTCCTCCCCACCAGTGTCCTGCAAAACTGGTCCATTTGTCCAATTTACCCCCAACCTCTTTCCTTCTGATCCCACACTCCATACTTGCTTAGCTACACTTGTCTTTGTGTATGGGATGAATGAATGATCATAGTGGGCAATAAACTGAATGCCTGCCGGAGGATCACAGATCTTAGACTTTATAGGCAACGAGGAATGAGCAAAGACTTTTTAATAACAGAGGGCCTTAAGCAGATCAGATTTGTTTTCCAGAAAGATCAGTCTGGTAGGAAATGAACAGTAGGTGTAGAAGGGAAATGAAAAAGGCAGGAAGTCTAGGTAAGAAGTTTTTCAATTGAGAGGTGAGAGCAGTGGAAATAGAAATGAGGAGAAAAATGAGAGAAAGACATTCCAGATAAAGAAGAGACAAGGCTTGGTAATCAAAAAGGAGGGAGGAACGTGGTAGAGAGGCCACTAATAATTGAGGATGATGAAGCCATTGAAGTAAACCCCTGCCCTTATGCCCACCGACCCCTGGAAGGGCAAGCAGGTGGAGTTCACTCCCAGGAAGTTCCCCAGCCAATCACAAACATCCTCAACATCAAGACGATGATGTAAAACATCTTTGCTATTCCTATGCTCTCTGCATTGGTACCTTCTCTCCCACTTTGCCTCCTCTTTCATCTTCTACCCCTGGCCCCCCCGCCCCCCCAGGGCCTCTGGCTCCATCGAGCCACAACCCCTTGTGATTGAGGCTAAAGAGACTTATTTCTGTCTTACCAATATTAATAGGTTCTTGTAGATCTTTGCGGCATTATTATGATAAAAGATCTCCCTTCTCATCTCCTTCCAGGGTTGAGAATGGAAAGGAGCAGAGAGAGTGCAGGGCCCAGGGAAACCTATCCTGCCACACAAGCAAGAGAGGAAACACAAAAAGGACCAGGTTAGAAATTCATGACGCCAATTTCCACTCGATGCATTGCTCTTTTGGTAGCACAGGCCTTGCCTGCCACAGTCAAGAGGGAGGTTCTGTTGGGCAGAGGGTGACGTTTTCTTGGCAGATGACGTCAACTGTGGTGACTGGAGCAATGCTTTTGGGTCTCGGTTTTTCTACCTATAATGTGGCCTGAGTATTACCAGTGTTCTTGCAACTATGCCTGAAGGTAAACTTTCTCTTCAAGATCAAGTTCTGCTTCCTGATTCAAGCAGTGGTCATCTTCTCTGCCAAGAGGCTGTGTCTGGGGTTCCTTGACCAGGTCCTCGCTTTGCCCTTATTCTTCATCAACGTGTCTTTTGGTGTGAACCCCCTTTTCTCTGGCTTCAAGTTTCCATGAGGCAGGAGGTCCATCACAGTAACATGTCAGCGGCTTTTGGTTCCTTCTCTTACTGTTGTCCACAGGAGGAGGAGTAATGATCTGATTGGCAGGTTTGGGAGAAGGAACTGGACATGCTCAGCTCAGTGCCTTCTTCCTTTCTTCTCTCTAGCAACACACATCTTCTTCTGCTCCTCCAAGCCTTAAGTCCAACAGGAGCAGGCTCTACCCCTGAGGCACAGGTCTGTGACAGTCCACTGCCATCTCAAACTGGGTGGCTAAGTCTGCCTAATTCTGGGGTGAAGCATTAGAAGGCCCCTTAGACACCAAAAGCCAACGTTTTCATTATGAGCTTTATTGGTAATAAAATTTCTTTCATCTCTACCTACTTGATTCCTGTCTTCCCTTCATTTTGTTCCAAATTCAAGCAGGAAAAAGTGGCATGTTATTTACTGGGCTTTCCCCAAACCCTAACAGTCCCAGTAGAGACACATCTAAGATGCTTATAATAAAATTAGAGAATTGGATCTCCTAATAAATAGAAATAACACACGTTCATTTTAAGTCTAACAACAGAGACGACATATAATTCATTATAAGCCTAGCAACAAAGTGATGGGATTTCCAAAAAAAAGTTGTGTTCTTCCAATCTGTAGCTAAAATATTTACATGGGGCCCTGGTGATACGCAGGCAGTGGTTTACAGAGCACAGCCTGTTCAAACCAAACAGTTGCTCTATTCCCGATTTTGGAAACTCGTCAAGGAATCAGTGTTTACTTAGACAACTTGGGCCCCAAGCAGCTCTTGTGTAGGCTGGATTCAATCCAAGGAGAAGCCATGGCTCGGGAACATTCCTCCTTCTCCCCTGACCATTAAATCACAGACCTCTCAGCTCTCCAGGGCCCTCTAGAGGGCATCCAGTCCAGCCTCTGGTCAACTGTCCAGTCCCCAGGCTGGGCTACGTAGACTAAGTTCTGGTTTAGAACTGGCCCCTTGGCGCCCAACCTAACGAGTAATCCTGTGTGTGAATGCCTTATTCACTTAACTCCCAAAGAGAGAGTATAGGCTTGAGGGCAAAGGATTTGATGTTTAATACGTAGATGACTTGAATTAGTCTGGAGCATAATGCAAGGGGTGGGCCAGCTGTGGGAAACAGACAATGGAGAACCCAGGAAGGTCAAGTCTGAGTGTCCAGGAAACAAGATCTGCTATTTCTACCCAAAGTAAGAAAACAAGCCCAACATTATCGAAGAACAACAAGCACAAGCATGAAGATCAAGAATAACGCACAGGGCTTCCCTGGTGGCGCAGTGGTTGAGAGTCCGCCTGCCGATGCAGGGGGACACGGGTTCGTGCCCCGGTCTGGGAAGATTCCACATGCCGCGGAGTGGCTGGGCCCGTGAGCCATGGCTGCTGAGCCTGCACGTCCGGAGCCTGTGCTCCGCAGCGGGAGAGGCCACAACAGTGAGAGGCCCGTGTACCGCAAAAAACAACAGCAACGACAAGAATGCACAGAAAAAGCACATGCCACTGTACCTTGGCTCTCAATAAGAGATAGTAGTTATTGTTATTACTGTTCTCACTGAGATGATTTTGAAAAATAATGAGATTAGCGTGTGGGTAGGCCCAGTGCAAATAACAGTGATGGAGTTAAAGTAGTGAATGCCATTGTTTCTGTGTGCTCCATCCTTTTCTCTATTTGGCGACTGCCTTTTCTTTATCTTACATGGTTCTCATAGAACCATCAGCCACTGCCCCTGTTGGTACAGGGGTGGACAGTGACTTAGGCGTGGCCAATCTTTTCTTCCAATGTGATTGGTCCTGGGATAGGCTGGTTACCCAAGCAGGCCAATCAGATCCTTCTATGAGATTTGGAACCTCCCCACCATGAGCCATGTTGGTGTAATAGAAAGAGCATGAGCTTTGGTGTCTGAAGGCGTGGATCCTGTCATGAAGTCAGGCAAGTTTCTCTACTTTTTTGAGCCCAAATATCTTCATCTTTGTATATGATGGAAGAAAACTGACCTCACAGGGTTGTGACGATTAACGGAGATAAAATGCACACAGTGCTTGGCACACAGTGGACATCAATAAATGGCTCCCGTTGCTAACATTCATGGTAAAAACAAGACTCTAATTAACCTTCTCCATTCACCCACCCTGCCTAATCAGTCTATGCACTCCGTGAAGCACTTTGAATTAACTGTAATTGGGAGGTCCTACCTTTTAGTCGGGAGGCATCGTCTTTAATTTTCCCTGACCCTTGAGTTCCCTGGAGTGTAGAAATGGGATGAGAGAGTAAAATCTTAGGATGGAAAAGTCATTGTCTTGTCAATCCACTGATAACAAGTGGCTGGGAAATCTTTCTCCTAGAGTTCAAGAAATGGTCTTCAGGGGCTTCCCTGGTGGCGCAGTGGTTAAGAATCCGCCTGCCAATGCAGGGGACATGGGTTCGAGCCCTGGTCCGGGAAGATCCCACATGTCACAGAGCAACTAAGCCCATGTGCCACAACTACTGAGCCTGCGCTCTAGAGCCTGCATGACACAACTACTGAAGCCCACGTGCTACCACTCCTAAAGCACGCACACCTAGAGCCCATGCTCTGCAACAAGAGAAGCCACTGCAATGAGCAATGAGAAGCTCGTGCACCGCAGCGAAGCGTAGCCCCCTCTTGCTGCAATTAGAGAAAGTCCACCCGCAGCAATGAAGACTCATGCAGCCAAAAATAAATTAATTAATTAATTTTAAAAAAAAGAAATGGTCTTCAGTCTAGATGCTGGAGCAGTGCTGTCTAATAGAACTTTCTGCTATGATAGGAACATTCTATATCTGTGCTGTCCATTACAATAACCACTAGCTGCAGGCGGCTATTGACCACTTGGAATATGGTCAGTGAGACTGAAGAGCTCAATTATGTATTTATTTAATTAATTTAAATTTAAATATCCACATGTGGCAATGGCTACTACATTGAACAGAGCAGCTCTAGACCAAAGCACGGCATTGGCAAACACAGATGTGGGTGAGGATAATACCCAGTGCCTTCTTGGCCAGGAACATGTGCAGGAAGAGCTACAATTTATAAGTGGCAGGGGACAGGGGGACTCCAGGATTGCAGCAGTTGGTAAAGGAAAGTCATCTCTCTAGTTAGCAATTTAAAACAATGTATTCTGAAACCTAGAGATTATCAAACCAAGTGAAGTAAGTCAGAGAAAGACAAATATCACATGATATCACTTATATGTAGAATCTAAAAAAAAAAGATACAAAGGAACTTATTTACAAAACAGAAATAGACTAACAGACATAGACAACAAATTTATGATTACCAAAGGGGAAAGGAGGGGAAGGGATAAGTTAAGGATTTGGGATTAACAGACACATACTTCTATACATAAAATAAATAAACAACAAGGACCTACTATACAGCACAGGGAACTATATTCAATATCTTGTAATAACCTATAATGGAAAAGAATATAAAAAAGAATATATATGTATACATATATATATATATATATATATAACTGAATCACTTTGCTGTACATCTGAAACATTGAAAATCAAGTATAGTTCAATGAAAAAAAGAACAATGCATGCTGGTGTGTGTGCTCTATTGCAAAGCTACAGAACTTCAGAGAAGACTGTCTTAGAATATTTTTTTAATTTGTACATTGCAAAGTAATTTAACCACATTACAGAAAGATTAGTAACCAGAGGGGGGAAATCCCTCTAAATTCTACCCCACAGTTGTGATTATATTTATATATTTCCTTTCAGTCTTTTGCACATGCTTGTTTATACTTCACATGCTCATTTATGTAGTGGACAAACATTTAGAATTAAAACCTCCATGGATATACATTTTGTATCCTACATTTTCCATTTATCACAAGTATTTTTCTGTGTCATCATATTGTGTGTGTAATTTTCAATAACTGAAAAATATTCTACAGGTTACACCCACTCTATATAATTCATATAACCATCCACTGATTTTTGTATTTTTTAGGATGTTTCCAATTTTCTTCAGAGGGTTGGTGGGACAGGTGTCCTAAGGCACATTAACTCCCCGCCCCTGCATATTTTGTGGAGCAGGGACATGAGCTTTGAAGGCAGGCAGACCTGGGTTTAAATCCTGGGCCTCCATCACTTAGTAGCTACATGACCTCTGAGAAGATTATTCATCTCCCTGAGCCTCAACATTTTCATCTATAAAATGGGAATAATAATACCTGCCTTTCAGGTTGTTGTCCGGTATTTGTAAGTTGCCTCCCACACTGCCCGGAATCTAGGAGATGCTCATGAATTATAGCACTATTATAAATATTTTTAGATTATAATTTTTTTTAGAAAGTTCAATTACTAGTAGTGTTTATAATCTAGTCAGTGTTCTGAGGACCTCTCAATTGCAAGAAATTTCCTGATTTATGCTAATGAGTCTCATGGCCCATCCCACCTGCTTGGACCAGAATCCCTGTCAACTTAGACGCTGGGATGTGGAGGGTCCCTAAGGCTTAGAGAAATGCGGGCTACGGGGAGACTCAGGGGAGGCACTGGGGGAAGCTGCAGAATGCGCTGGAGAGGTGCGCAGGAGGGGGATTCGCCTTTCACCTACTAACCAAATGCACAAGCTTCCCCTTTGGCTTTTGCTTCTCTCCAAAGCTCTTCTTTTCCCACAGCGATGGGTGACGTGCTGAAAATGGGGAACATCGAAATGAGGGCGGAGGAGGAAATAAGAGGATTTACGAGATGTGCTTTCCTGCCAGAGCTGGCCGCCCCGGGGTGACAGGTAAGGCACTATATTTGGAATTCTGTCCCTCTCAGGACTTCTAGTCCTGCCTGAGCTACCGTGAGCAAATTCCTAAGCCTCTGCGAGTTGGGCTTTCCTTGTTGATTAAATGGGGATGAGAATAATAATGTCCACACGGAACTGAGATGTTCCAATAAGAAAGAAACAATAGTGCCCAGTCCTCAAGCATGGAGCACCTGCAAAGTACCAGGTGCCAGGTGGGGCGATTCATACCCATCACTTCTTTCACCAGTCACAAAAGTCCCCAAAGGCCGGTGTTGTTATTTCCACTTTACAAGGAGGAAATCAGGGCTCTGAAAGGTGAAGGCCCACGCTCACCCCAGTGCACCTCCCTGCTTTGTAAACTGTAAGGCCCTGGACGGTTGTAATCTGTTGTTATGACCCTCTAGAGGTCTTCTTAGCTCATTCCCTGGAGAGTTTTGCTAGAAAGTTCTTCTAGAGGATTGCAGAGTACATTGAAGAAACTGATTTGACATGTATATGTTGAGCGCCTACTGTGTGTTAGGCATTGTTGTGGAGACTCAGCAGTGAATGCCACGGATAAATTATTCTCCAAGAGCATACATTTTTGTGTGAGAAGGCTGATGGATTAAAAAACAAACACGTTAACACACCATTGTAAAGCAATTATACTCCAATAAAGATGTTAAAAAAAAAAAAAAAAACAAGTAGGGAATTCCCTGGTTGTCCAGTGGTTAGGGTCCTGCGCTTCCACTGCAGGGGCACCGGTTCGATCCCTGGTCGGGGAACTAAGATCCCGCATGCCGCGTGTCACAGCCAAACAAACAAACAAGTGTATAATATGCCCTGTGATGATAAGTTCTGGGAAGAAAAATAAAACAGAAGGGTGATTTTATGTCCAATGGTCAGAGAAGGCTCTGTGATGACAGCTGTGTTCACCACTCAGATATTAGCATCTACAGGGTGTCATCTCCATAAGGACAGAGCCCTGGGATCTTGTTTGTCCCTGTAGCCCCAGTTCCCAGAAGAAGTCCTGGTTCCCCATAGGTGGTGAATAAATATTGATTGAATGAGTGAATAAACAAACAGCCATCATCTCAGACCTGCTGGAGAAATGTCCACGGCAGGGTAGGCGCGGGGTTTTGGATTCAGTTCCTATCAGCTGACGCTTATGGAGAAGCTTCTGTGTGCCAGGCATTGTTCCAGCCTCCGTGGCGACAGAACAACCCTTTCCTTTGAAGATCTTCGCTAGAGATGCTGGGGGAGCTTGCGATCTAGGAGTCTAGAAGAGAAGGAAGTGAAAAGAATAAGGGGAGAGCAAGGGGTTAAGTGCAAAGAGTAAGAGTTTCAGGGTCAGGAAGGAGTTCAGCAAGTGTATTGACTGACTTCTTTTTTTTTAGTGCAAAAAATAGCTAGTTCTGCTTTTCGGACTGAGGCTGGCTGAGTCAGGGGTTCAAAGAAAAGAGCATGAGGATGGGAGTGGCAGTTGTCATCTGCAGCAGATGGTAATGCCCCAGAGACAGATTTGTGGACTTGAAGATGCTTCCCTCCACCCGCTCTGGCCCAGGGATCAAGGTCAGGGGCAGACAACCAAGCTCAGCTCCCTGGGGTCCCCATCCCAGCCTCTCAACCAGGCCAGCCCTTCCCGAGAACATCACCCTTGCTCCACCCTTGGACTCTACATCAGGCTCAGCAGAGTCTCAGAGGCCAAGGGTGTGAGAAGAATCATCCCAGCATCTGTTATGAACCATTATTTCCATTCCTTTGGCTGTGCTTTCCCCTGAGCCCCGAAGACACTAGGTCAGTGCTGCTTTCAGCCCAAACGTCTGACATGCCAGGCCTTTGTTCAGCCTCACAAAAGAAGGGGATGATTATTAAAAGAACAGACTTTGCATTCCATATTTACCCCAGATGACATTGCCTTGATCCCTAAAATAACTCCAGATCGCCTGGGTGGAACTTGCTCGTCCTTTTTCATCTTGCTATTTTGCAACTGTTTATGGAGACCATCACCATAGTGATATTATCAGAGCGGGTCAAATGAAACTCCAAACCCTTGAGCTGTTTTGGTTTTCCTTTGTACCTTGGAACATGACTTTTTCCCCCTAGAGCAGCTCTTTCATTTCTTTTAAGCACTTTTCTTGGCTCCAGGTCAGCAGCAGCGCTTTCTAACTGATTCCCATCAGTTAAAACCACAGAGGTGGTCCACGCTGAGATGAGAGATGGAAGTACTTGGGCTGAGTTTCCAAACTGGAAACCATATTTACCAGAAATCTCCTTTCTGTCAGATAAAACTTGGGTCAAAGTTTCAGAGTGTTGAAAGAGGCACTAAATAAACTAAAAGTCTAAAGAACCTTCAGTGTTTGGTCCAAGGAACACGGCTATAGAGTTCAACAAATAAACACAGCTGGCGTGGGGAGAGCCTTTAGCAAATACTTATCTTCTTGATTATTTTTTTCATAACCATCATCTTGGCCAACAGCCTTTACTGTAGCATTCTCATACACTGCTGGTGGGAGTGTGAATTTGTAGGACTTTTCTAATAGAAAACTTGGCAATGGTTAGGAAAAGCCTGGATAGTGTGCTTTTTCTGTGAAGCAAACTTCTACTTGTGGGTTCTAAGAAAATAATTAGGGATGTGAGCAGAGGAATACATATGAAGACATTTGTTGCTAATAATGGTGGAAGAATGGAAATAACCAAACTGTACAATACAAAGGGATTGCTTTAAAAAAATCACCATCTATCCATACGATGGATACTAAACTAGAATTACAAATTGTGCCACAGGAGAATCTTTATTACGTGTAAAACATTCATGACATGTTCTCAGATAGGAAAAAAGCAGATAACAAAAATGTGCATGCAGTATGATCCCATTTTTGTAAAACATGTATGTATATGGAAAGGAAAAAGATTAGAAGGATAGGTTCTAAAAAGATGGCAGTGATTATTCCTTGGATAATTTTCTGGTTTTGGTGTTGTATCTATAATTTTTACAATGAGCATGTATTTCCGTAGTCAGATGTTTAAAAAGCTATTTTAAAGAAGAATAAGCCACGGGTGCCTTTAAAATCACCTCTGGGGACTTCCCTCGTGCTCCAGTGGTTAAAACTCCGTACTCCCAATGCAGGGGGCCTGGGTTCCATCCCTGGTCGGGGAACTAGATCCTGCAGGCGGCAATGAAGATCCCGCGTGCCGCAACGAAGACCCGGCACAGCCAAATAAATAAATAAATAAATATTTACATATTTCAAATCACCTCTGATGGCTTTTGTGGGCAGAAACAGACTCCTATTCCAGGAGCCCCCCTACATAAAGCTCGTAAGATAGAAAGTGCTCAATGATCTCTTATTGTGGTTGAAGATAACGAATGAATTGTATGGTACCTGGGACCGATAAATATTTAGCAACCATGGGTTTTCTGCCTATTTAGAGTTTAAGGTCAAAAATATACAAGGCTGACATAACCAGGCATAAAACACACACACAATGTAGTAAGACCGGCAAATGCATTTACAAAATACCAAGAATCGTCTGGTGCTCCGTAATAGCAGTGAGGATTGTTGGGGGCAGGGGAGGGGACCATCCATAAAATCAAAGAGCACACGATATGCCACCAATTTATTGCCTGTCTTATTTAAACCTCATGACAATTGTACGTGGTAGGTATCATACACCCATTTTACAGATGTGGAAACTAGAATATGGAGGTTCAGTCACCTGCTCTCTCACCATTGCAGAGAGATAGAAGATGCAATTATTCAGCTAGAAGAGATGTGGAGCCCAGCTTATGACTGGAATGGTTGGGACAGGAAGGAAGGAGGAAAAGGAGAAGGAAGACCTATATACCTCTATGGCATGGTCCCCAAAGTCTTTTACCAGACTGGTAAACATTTAGGTTGCAGGCTGGAGAAAATAATAATTTTAGCTACCCTCCTTTAAGTACCTGGGCACGATGTCAATATACAAATGAGGATTACAGGATGTCATTGTATCCAACCTCACTGGCCTGTGGGAAGTGGTAGACGTGCTGCAGGATATGTAGCACAAATATGCCAGGGAGCAAATTACACAGAATCCTAGAGTCTGTCATCATTATGACCATCACTCAAAACATCTAAACACCTCTTTGTTCGGGGTAATGTGAAGAAGTGAAAAAAGGACAGGCTTTTTGCATCAGACAGAACGCCATTCAAATCCTGGCTCACCTTTCTGTAGTGATGTGACCTTTGTCCATCTTCACTGGCTCTACCTTGAGGCACCTGTGGAACCTTAACACATTTATGGAAATCCTGCTTAAACATTATCATCCCAATCATTTCCTGCTATGTTGGAAGCTATCATGGGTTGCTTTTTAGACTTGTACTAGTCAGGGGGAGTGCTAGCTGCTGAAACAAACTTCAGTGCTTAGTGGCTTACAGCAAAGGTTTATTTTCCCCCTAAGACACAGTCTGACTGGATGTTTTCAGTAGACTCTCCTGAATGGAATACAGGCTTCCTCCATCTTGGAGCCTCTGCATTCGGCTGGCTGATGAACAAAGAGAGAGGGAGAGTACGGCGTAAGTCCCAAGGGGCATTTGATGGTCATACCTGAAGGTGGCCCATTTCACTTCCTCCCACATTCCATTCGTCAAAGCCCCGTCACATGACCACAACCTAACTCAAGGGAGGCTAGGAAATGTAGACCGTGCTTGTGCCCAGGAAGAGGAAATGGAAAAGGTGACCCTGTAGCCTGGCAGTGCTACATGCCTGTAGCCATCACGAGTAGTGTGGGGCAGAGAACAAAAGGTCATCAAGATAAAGCCTAACAGAGCTGCCATGCCAGTTGTCCAGGCAATGGTGCCTGACAGAGAGATATCTTTGGTGATCAGAGTTTTCTCATATAGGTTTTAAACTGGGCCAGACCTTACAGGATCTTAGACCAAGTATGTCTGATCCTATCTGGCAGTTTTAAGCTATAAAGAAGGTAGCACAATGAATATTAGAAATGGGTCCCATCACCACTGGCATTGCTGAATCACCCTGTCCCACCATGCCCTGCACTTTTCCACTTTGCATTTGGCTCTCAGTGTGCTTACCTTTAGACTTGGTGGTTCATTTTCTCCACTTAGTCACTTTACCTACCAGACTGAACACTTGCCATCACTTCTCTGCCTTTGGCCTTTGCTTTCCTTTCTGGCCAAAATATGGAGCCTTTCTGACTACAGGGGCATTGATTGCCTTAGATAAATAGGTCACCATGTCTAGCCTGGTCTGAGGCATTAACAACCTCAACAAGGTCCTCGTATGTTCTGCACTCCAATGGTTCACTTGAACAAAAAATAAAGCTGAATGAAAATAAAAACAAAAATAAACAAATGGGTATTTCTCCAAAGAAGACACACAGATGGCCAAAAAGCACATGAAAACATGCTCAACATCACCAATTAGAGAAACGTCAATCAAAACTACAATGAGGTATCACCTCACACAGGTCAGAATGGCCATGATTAAAAAACCTACAAACAGTAAATGCTGGAGAGGGTGTGGAGAAAAGGGAACCCTCCTACACTGTTGGTGGGAATGTAAATTGGTACAGCCAGTATGGAGAACAGTATGGAAAAAACTAAAAATAGAGCTACCATATAACCCAGCAATCCCACTACTGGGCATATACCCAGAGAAAACCATAATTCAAAAAGACACATGCACCCCAATGTTCACTGCAGCACTATTTACAATAGCCAGGACATGGAAGCAACCTAAATGCCCATTGACAGACGAATGGATAAAGAAGATGTGGTACATATATACAATGGAATATTACTCAGCCATAAAAAGAACGAAATTGGGTCATTTGTAGAGACGTGGATGGATCTAGAGACTGTCATACAGAGTGAAGTAAGTCAGAGAAAAACAAATATCATATATTAACACACATATGTGGAACCTAGAAAAATGTACAGATGAACCGGTTTGCAGGGCAGAAATAGAGACACAGATGCAGAGAACAATGGGCTTCATTCATAGGGTACCATATTCCAGCTCTGTTCTAACTGCTTGTGATATGACTCATGGTCCCTGCCTCAAGGAGCCCAGAGAGCAGTAGGGGCAAATTACAAGTGAAGAGGTGTACCTAGTACAGCATTTCCACGGGAACACAAAGAAAGACGCCCCAAACTCAGCTTTTGAGGGGACAGGCAGAAAATACTGCATGAAGGAGGAGGTGACCATTCTTCTGAGTCTGAAGGGTTAGCTTTAGATGCATTGTAGAGGTCTTCCCAAGCCTAGTGGGCAGCTGACCGGCCAGCTTAATAAATTAAATATGAATTCTCCCAAATACGCATATTAAAGCTCCAACAGCTGGCCCACATTTGAGAAGCTTTTCTCTAACTCTGAGCAAGACCTCGCAGATGGTCAGGATACAAATACTTCTAGTCCAGCAGAAGGCAGCTGTGAGTTCTCCCAGGTACCTATTAGAAAAGCAAAAACAGGACTTCCCTGGTGGTGCAGTCGTTAAGAATCCATCTGCCAATGCAAGGGACATGGATTTGAACCTTGGTCTGGGAAGATCCCACATGCCACGGAGCAACTAAGCCCGTGTGCCACAACTACTGAGCCTGCGCTCTAGAGCCTGCGAGCCACAACGACTGAAGCCCACGCGCCTAGAGCCCGCGCTCCGCAACAAGAGAATCCACCGCAATGAGAAGCCCGCGCACCGCAACGAAGAGTAGCCCCCACTCGCCGCAACTAGAGATAGCCCGTGCACAGCAACGAAGACCCAATGCAACCAAAACTAAAAATAATTAAAAAAAAAAAAAAGCAAAAACAAAAGCCCCGAGAGGATGATGTCTAACCTCAGACAAAGCATCCCCTTGGCACTGATGACTTTGGAGTGTGTTTTTGTTTGTTTTTTGAATTTTATTTATTTTATACAGCAGGTTCTTATTAATTATCCATTTTATACATATTAGTGTATATATGTCAATCCCAATCTCCCAATTCATCACGCCACCGCCCTGCCACTTTCCCCTCTTGGTGTCCATACGTTTGTTCTCTACATACGTGTCTCTATGGGGTATGTTTAAAAGAAGTGGAGTGCTAGTGGTCTGATTCTCTCCACCTTCTTGCTACGTGTTCTTTCAGGATGCTGCGGGTGGGAAAAGTTGATCTTAGTGGTCTAGCTGAGGCTGCCTCCTTTGTAAACCACACAGTGTTCTGTCTACAGAGGAAATCAGCATTTTGTGTGCCTGTACTCAGTCCTGCTTAGGGTTCTAATGATGAGAAATTTCTGAGACCCAAAAGGAGCCTGTTTTGATCATTTGCATGAGCTTACCCAGAATGCATGCTTGTAGTGACCATCTGGGTTTTTTTCCTGCTCTTCAGCATCCCTCTCTCCTTCTTTTGTGAATAGTACCTTGATTCCCCTCCCCATTACGTGGGAAACAGTTCCCCTCCCCCATTACAGGGTCCCCATACCTGCGAGCTCCAGGGGTGGGGACGTGACTGAGGCCTGCTGGTAACTGAGGCCGTGAGCATGGATGAGATTGTCTAAGGAGAAGCTGCAAAGTCAGAGGAGGAGAGAACCCCATCATTTAGGGGTTGCGTAGAAGAGGATGAGTCTGCAAAGAACGGAGAAGGAGCAGTCAGAGAGGTAGGACTGAGACCAGGAGAGTCATGCAACGTCATGGAAGCCTGTGAACCAGAGTGCTTTAAGGAGGAAGAAGTGACCAATAGTGTCAAGTACTCCTGGGGAGTCAAAGGAGCTGAGGATTGAAACACGTCCATGCTCTTTTCGACATGGAGGTAGGGGTGACCTGAGGGTCATTTCTGTGGAGGAGGGATGGAACAGAAGGGGAAGTAGAAGTGGAGAGAGGAAATACTGACAATTCTGTAGCTGAGAAAGACAGGAGATAGGGTGGTGGGCTAGAAGGATCCATGTAGGCTTTTTCCTTCTTTCTCTTTCTTCCTTTTTTTTTTTTTTTAACATATGAGACACTTATGCATGTTTAAAACCACAGTAATCATCTAGTTGAGAGGGAGTAATTCAACAATCTGGGGAGAGATGGGATAATTGAGGTGCTTGAAAAAAACAGAATCCCCGAGCGGGAATATTGTTTACTGCATTTCCCACATTTACCTGATGGACCATCCCTCTTCAGGCAGAGTTTAATTAGTATTCTGCAGGGAGCACTGTGGCCCAAATTAGGTCAAGGGCCTATCCTCAAACCCAGGCCACAGTTTGGCTTCAGTCAATCAGGATCCTGTCCTCAGAAGCTGGGGGTGGGCTCAACTCCACGCAAACTAAACATCTGAGAATGAGGAAGGGTTAAGTTGTAGAAAAGACCACTAACCTGGCTGAAGATGGGGAAGATGGGGAAGACGGAATTACCAGGCGACGTATCTTCCCTCCCGATACTCCTCCTAATGCAGATCCTTACATTGAATCCCACTAAAACTTTAGTATATGGAGGTAGAATGTTCAAGGGATATGGTCAATAAAATTAAAAAATGAAAAAAAGTAAACCAACTATACTTCAATAAAATTTTAAAAAACAGATATGGTTTAAACCCCTTGTCTGTAGAAGTCAGTGTAGTGAGGGGTCAAAAGTTGGCGAATTCTAGAGTTCTTTCCTATCTCCAGAGACACAGTGAAACATCTAAAACCACTGTTAGTAATCCGAGAAGATCCCCACCTCAGCGAGCACGCTCTGGCCTGTTAACATCAGAGGCGATTTAGGAGCTAAACAAGCCCCAGCCCCCTGGAATGACCATGCATTTATTAAGCCAACATTTCCAGCTGTGGAGACTTAATTGAAGGAGGAAAGATGGAAACCATGTTGGGCAAATGTCTGGGTAATGCCCACTTTACGTGTCTTATATTAGCTGATGAGCATCACAAAAGATTCAGCATATGGTGGAAGGTTGATTGGAGCCTCCGAGGTCCTCAAGATTGCTTCTTCCTTCCTCGGGTGATGGTACTATTTGGTGCGGGACTTCTTCCCGCCCTGCCTCAATTCAGAAAACGCTCATGGGCACCTACTATGTGCAAGTTGCCATGCTGTGTGCTGCTATGTACTGTAGTAACATCGTCTTTTGCTGTTTACAAAGCACTTTCCTACATATGATCTCAATTTAGTGATTCTGAGAACTGACTTTGAGTCAGAAAGACCAAAGTGAGGATGGGTTCATCCACTTATGTTTTTTTAAAGGTTTTTATTTTTATTTTTTTGGCTGAGCCATGAAGCTTGCAGGATCTTAGTTCCCTGACCAGGGATTGAACCCACGCCCTCGGCAGTGAAAGCACCCAGTCCTAACCACTGGACCACCAGGGAATTCCCTGTCCACTTATTATCTGTGTGACCTTAGGCAAGTCATTTATTTAAGCTTCAACTTCCTCTTCTACAGAATGGTAATAATAGGAATTCCTAGTGCAAAGAACTGTTGGGAAGACTCAGTGAGATAATACAAGAAAAGAGCTTAGCACAGAGTAAGCACTCAATTAAAAGTTGCCATTACCTTATTATTCATTCTTGGTCCACTTATTCACACAATAATCCTATGATGCAGATGCTATTATCTTATTTCACAGACCTTCACTGAACACCTATTATGTTCCAGGAGCTGAAGACCCACAGTGACTAAAACAGCATTTAGATACAGAAAAGAAGGGACCCCAGAACTGAGTCCTCAGCAAAGGAAGCGGAGGCATCGAAGGGGACTCAGAGGAACCCTGAGTGCCAAGAGAGGTGTAACAAGGAGGAGAGCGGCCAACTGCAATAATGTCAAGAGGCCAGGGATTTACCTGGTGGTCAAGTGGCTAAGACTCCGTGCTCCCAGTGCAGGGGGCCCGGGTTCGATACCTGGTCGTCTAAGATCCTGCATGCACAATTAAAGATCCCGCATGCGGCAATGAAGATCCCACATGCCACAACTAAGACCTGGCACAGCCAAATAAATATTAAAAAAATAATAATAGCAAGAGGTCAGCAGTAAGACAAGGCCCCAAAGTGACCACTGGCTTCTGCAACATGGAGTTTCCAAATCAACAAGTGGAGGCAGAAACTCGAGCCAGACTGATTTAAGGAGAAACTGGAGTTGATGTGGAAACAGCCACTGCAGAGAACTCACGAGGTTTTGATGCTAAGGGGAGCAAATAAATGGGGAAGGTGGCTGGAGGGAGATGTGGGATCAAAAAGCTTTTTGTTGTTAAAAACATTTTTTTAGAATATTGGGGCTTTTTTTCTTTTTTTTTTTTTTTGTGGTATGCGGGCCTCTCACTGTTGTGGTCTCTCCCGTTGCGGAGCACAGGCTCTGGACACGCAGCCTCAGCGGCCATGGCTCACGGGCCCAGCGGCTCTGCGGCATGTGGGATCTTCCCGGACCGGGGCACGAACCCGTGTCCCCTGCATCGGCAGGCGGACTCTCAACCACTGCGCCACCAGGGAAGCCCTGGGGCATTTTTTAAAGCAGGTGGGAATGATCCAGGATAGGGGGAGAAATGAGTGACTAAGGAAGGGAATCCAGAGTAAGGAACTAGAAGTATATTCAATAGCCTGTGATGAACCATAATGGAAAAGAATGTATATGTATGTACAATGAAGTCACTTTGCTGTACAGCAGAAATTAACACAACATTGAAAACCACCCATATGTAAATAAAATAAAATTTTAAAAAAGCACAGGGAAGTATATTCAGTATCTTATAATAACCTATAATGGAAAAGGATTGAAAAAAGGCATATATATACGTATAAGTGAATCACTTTGCTGTACATCTGAAACTAACACAATATTGTAAACCAACGATACTTCAATTCAAAAAAAGCAAGCAGGGAAGGCAGAAAACCTGGGCAAGATGCAGATATTTGGTAGAGGAGAGGGTTCCTGTCTGACTCTATCATGTCTGTGAAGTATGAGGCAAGCTCATCTGCTTAGAGTGAAGGATGAGAAGGGGACAAAGGAAGAAGACTGAAAAATCATCCTTGTAGGGTGTGGGGAATTGAATACAGCAGGAAAATACAGTAGGAAGGCTAGGCAGGACTGGGGATTCAGCTGAAATTCATGGACATCAACTTAAAGTGACATCTGCCAGTTTTAATTTTCCAGCAATATTCAGATATTCTGATACAGGTAAAGAGTAGGGGAAGAGCTGGGTTTAACTAGAGCTGGGCAAGCTAGAAGGAGAGAGAGGGGCAAAGGGGTTATGGGGTTTTGCAAGGAAGTGAGTATATTGATTATGACTGAGTGGGTGAGGAGGGAAGTGAGTACCAGTGGGAAAATAAATGCAAAAATCTGGCAGACTCAAAAGGTTTGCAGGTCTGGATGAGGTTGAAGAAATGCTTGTGTGTGATACTGCAGTAAAGATGTTAAAGTCAGATTTGAGATTTTGTGATTGTGTTTTCTGAGATAGTGCAATTCCTGGTGAGAATGAGTCTGCTTTAAGACCATGGGAGTGGGTATTTGGGGGCGGGGGAACTCAATGGTGGGGAAGAAATCGGTGAGACGTCAATAAGATTTCTCATGAAAGGGAACCCTCCTACACTGTTGGTGGTAATGTAAATTGGTGCAGCCATTATGGAAAAAAGTACGGAGGTTCCTTCAAAAACTAAAACTAGAATTACCACATGATCCAGCCATCACACTCCTGGGCATATATCCAAAGAAAACTGTGATTTGAAAAGACACATGTACCCCAATGTTCATAGCAGCACTATTCACAAAAGCCAAGACATGGAAGCAACATAAATGTCCATCGACAGATGAATGGATAAAGAAGATCTGGTACACACACACACACACACACAGGAGTATTATTCAGCCATCAAAAAGAACAAGGGACTTCCCAGGCAGTCCAGTGGTTAAGACTCTGCACTTCCACTGCAGGGGATGCGGGTTCGATCCCTGGTCGGGGAACTAAGATCTCACATGCTGTTGTGGTGCGGCCAAAAAAAGAGAACAAAATAATGTCATTTGCAGCAGCATGGACGGACCTAGAGATTATCCTACTAAGTGAAGTAAGTCAGACAGAGGAAGACAAATGCCATATGATGTCACTTGTATGTGGAATCTAAAATATGATACAAATGAACTTATTTACAATAGAAATAGACTCACAGAGAAAACAAACTCATGGTTACCAAAAGGGAAAGGGGTGCAGAGATAAACTAGGAGTTTGGGGTTAGCAGATAAAAACTACTATATATAAAATAAACAAAAAGGTCCTACTGTATAGCACAGGGAACTACATTCAATATCTTGTAATAAACTCTAATGAAAAAGAATACCTATGTGTATAACTAAATCACTTTGACGTGTATAACTAAATCACTTTGCTGTATACCAGAAACTAACACAACATTGTAAATCAACTATACTTCAATTAAAAATAAAGAAAAAAATAAGATATCTCATGGATTATGCTTACGGATGCTCAAGTCATAAAGTAAGGTGCAGGAGGTGAGGTGGAGGTCAGTTCATGAGAAAAAGGAGGGGTGGCAGGTTGAAAAATATGATAGTATGAACTTCAAGGAGATTAGGTTTTGGAAAGAGGAAAGAAGAAACAGTACTAAAAATATTAATGGCGTTTGCCTCCTACCCACAGGCTCTCAAAGGCAGCTGTGTTTAATGCCACATGCCCCCATGTTCACAGCAACAGTTGACTGGTCAAGGGGTGGGATCTGACCTGTGGGCAGCCAAGCTGTGGGCTGGCCAGTGACCTGTCCAATGAGATGTCATCATTAAAGATGAGATAACTGGATTCTGTCTTGGGACTTGAACTATGAAACGCAAAAGAATCTGCCAGTTAATAGAATAAGCTGCTGCAGAGAATAAAGGAGGGACAAAGGTCACCAGGATGAATCCCATGCAGGCTGAAATGTTGAGGGAATAGGGCTATAAGCAAGCTGAGGATGCCAGACAGTCAAGAATGCAGCAGATGCATCAAAAGCAGCAGAAATGGGGATGTGTGAGAGAGATGGAGTAACCTGTCTCTGAGTTCTGGGTTGGCTCCTGAGCCCGCTTATTATGTGGGAACTTAATTTTTAAAGGTTTTTGAGGAGGGGAGCGACATAATCAGACCTGGGGTTATGAGTGTGGGTTCTGGTCCCAGACTGCCTGGCTTTGAAAAAAATTAGCTGTGTGATCTCAGGCAGGTTACTTAACCTCTCTGTGCCTCAGTTTCCTCATCTGTAAAATAGAAATAACAGCACTGCCCTCATAGGGGTATAAGGAGGATTAAATGAGAAAATACAGGTAATACATTTTGAATAGCAAGGCTTCCTTTCAATCTTATTTTCTTCAATTAAACAGTTCAAATGTCACTTCTTTCACAAAACTTTCCTTCATGCTTTTATCTCTTAGCTTCCAGGAGGGACACCACCTTCTCGTGGTCTTCTTCCCTCCTCCTAGGTCACTATTCCTTCTCAGGCTCCTTGCTGGTTCCTCTTTCTCTTCTTGACCTCTTCTCTCTACGTTGATCTCCCAAGTGAGCTCACCTAGGTGTCTCGTGCTTTTAAGTACCTCAAAATATCATTTATTAGCTGACAGTTCTCATAAATTATCACCAACTCCAAACTTTCATATCTGATTACTTGACATCTCTATTTAAAAATCTCCAAAAGACATCTCAAACATAACTTGCCCCAAACTGTTACCAGCTCCTGCCCCTACAATCTTCCACAGATCGATAAATGGCAAATCCTTCCAGTGCTGATGACGCTAAAATTCTTAGCATCATCCGACTCCTTTCTTCTTCTCATGCCCACTAAGCATCTGCATCTCTCTGCTGTGTGACCTTGGTTTTACCTCCCTGGGCCTCTGAGGATTAAACGAGTTATTATTTGTAAAGTGCATAACAACATCCATCACATAGAAAGCCTCATATAAGTGCTTTTGAAATAGATAAAAAATGCCTTCAATACAGAAAGAGCTTCCTAACGGCCCTAGTCCCCCTACAGTCCATTCAGAACACAGCAATCTCCTGATCCTTTGAAAGGCCAGGCCAGATACTGTCACTGCTCTGCACCTCTTTGACCTCAGCTCCTGGGGCTCTCCCCTTGCTCAGTCTGGGCCAGCCACCTCTGTGCCTCCTTGTGCCACCAACACACCAGGGACTGTCCCCATCGGATCTTTGCCCCTGTTGTTCCTTGTGCCTCCCTCTGATCAAATGTTAGTTCTCTGCTGGCCCCACTTTGCTAATCTGCCTGCCCGTTCCCTCACTCTGATTTTTCCTCCCCATCTCTATTTTTACTTAGTAGCTGGTTGTCTCCCCTCCCCGGGTTCAAACTCTGCAACAACACGGATGGTCTTGTTCATTGCTCTATCCCTAGAGCCTAGAACAGTGCTTGGTACACAGTAGATGCTCAATAAATACTTACCAAGTGAAAATTCCAAAGTGCCACGCCCTTTTCTGAATTCCCGTAATACAGGTCTGAATCATTCTTGTGGTACTTACCTGTATCGTTTTTTATGCAGTTTACAATTTTATACAGTTTACAATCTTTATACAGTTTTTTTAATACAGTTTACAATCTTTATACAGTTTACAATCTTTATACAGTTTACAATCCCCTCACGGGTGACCCGATTTGAATCTCACAAAAGAGAGAGAGAGAGAGCAAACTAGGGAAGGCAGTTATTATTAGCAGGGCCTCCTGCCTTCTAGACCCAGCTTAACAAATATTTGTTGAATGAAGAGAAAAAAAATTTCTGAGTCACTCTGTGGAATGAGGCAGCCCCACTCGGCAAATGGGAGGGTTCTCTGTAGCACATGTAAAAATACTCTTAATATCTAACATTTATTGCGCCGGGTTTTCTCATTTCTACCTGTGTGGTCCTCACAGCATTCCCGTAGCAGGTAGCTGTGAGAGCATCTTTATGTCCTGTCCTGTTCACCTCTGTTATCTTTGGTGCCTCAAACAAGGCCTGGTATGTGGTAGGTGCTCAGTGAGTGATGTGGGCCGAGGCTCCTTTTTTGGAGATCGGGCCCAGGTGCAGCGACTTGCTCCAGGTCCCACACGGAGCAAGTGGCAGCGCTGGGATTCCATCTCAGGTTCGCTCACTACTCTCTCTCTCTGGGATGGGCCTGCCCCGCGGGCCGCACCAGTTCCGGGTGCGCCGCAGGAGCGAGCGCGTGCACCGGGTGGGGCGGGCAGGGACTGACCCCTCCCAGCCCCAGCGCCTTCCGCATCCCCGCCCGGAGGCCGACGGGCACCGTCCCTGTGTCGCCCCGCGCTGCTGCACCCACAGGGCCGGGCGTTGGGTCTAGCTGCGGGTAGAAGGTACTCCCCCGGCCCGGACTCCTGCCTCCACCACTCAACCCAACCCCGCGCCCCGAGCCCTGTGGCGGCCCACCCATCCTGCGGCCGCCCACCCATCCTGCGGCCACCGCGCCCCGCCCCGCTCCGCCCGCAGTCCCCGCCCCTCACTTCCCCGTTCGGCGCTCCTCCCCCCGTGCCGCGCTCCATACTTGGCGATCGCTGCGGCCCTGCGTGCTCATTGGCCGAGAGCCGGCTGCGTGGGGGGCGGGCCCGGGCCGGGCCGGGGCGGGGAAGGAAGGTGGCGGCGGCCCGGCGCGGGAGGAGGGAGGTGCTGACCCGGATGTTCACTCCTGGGCACCCGGGGAAGTGGAAGCGCCGGGCCCTGCTGCGGGGGGGAGAGCCACAGACGCCGGGACCGGGACCGCCGCTGCCGCCGCCACAATGGTAAAGGCCCGACGTCCCCCTCCCCCAGGTCCGGGGGCCCCGCCGGAGCTCGCGTCCGCCTTCCCCCACCCACCCCCGGCCCGCGAAGGGTGGGTTCCCCCGGGTGGGGGAGGGGCGGGGTCCCGGAGCCCAGGTAGACACCATCCCTGCCCGCTCCGGAGGGGGCGGCCGGCCTGGGCGGCTTGGGTGGGCAGCGACCCTGCCTCCCGTTCCCACCCCCCGCCCTTGGCTCAAGCTGGGCTCCCACACTCCCCCTCTGGGGCCAGACTAGTCTCCCGCGTAGCCCAGGCTAGACCCTCCTGGACCGGTAGTCCAGGCCAGGCACCCCCTCCGGGGACCCAGGCGTAGTCCCCCTTTCTCCTCCCCATGGCCCGGGCTAGGTCCCCAGCCCCAGCCCCTACGGCCCAGGCTAGGCCGTCGTTTCTTCCTCCCAGGGTCCAGGCTAGGCCTCTGTCCCCCACCTACCCCCTTCTCCATGGCCTCAGTCCGGACCCCCGTTAGCCCCTTATCCATGGCTTCAATCTGCATTTGTTCCCCTGTCCTCCATGGTTTCAGCCTGAATCTTTTCTTCTGTCCATGGTTTTAAGTCTGGACCCCCCCCCCCCCCCTCCGCCCCTGGCCCCCGCCTGGACGTCACTCCCTTCCCCCCACTCCCTGGTCCGTTTCCCAGGACTTCTCACCACTCTCGGCGTAGCCTGCGTCAGCCTCACTCTGTCCGGGGCTTTACCCTTCCTCCAGGGCCCGGCTCCCTGCCCTGCCCCTGACCCAGGTGGTCCCCTCCGCTCTACCTAGGGCGAACCTTCTTTGCCGCCCCTGGGAAGTGAGAGTAGCTCTCCAGCCCGGGTGGGGATGGGGGTCCCGAGGCTGTGCCTTCTCAAGTTGGAGCGGTGCCCCTTCTGGAAGGCCGTCTGGGAGCGAGCGAGGGCAGGGCGGGCATCTGTATGCCGGGAAGGCAGCGCGGCGCTCTGCGGGCGCTTCCCGCGGCCGCCGCCTGGGTGCCGCGGGGTGCGGTGCTGGCGGAGCGTCCTGCTGGGACCCGCGGCGCCGGGGCGTGTGCGAGAGCCGAGGGATGAGGATGGGGGAGCCGCGGGACGGGGATGAACGCACAATCGCCCTTTTGAGGCCGCTGCCGTTGGGAGGCCCCCGGGCCCCGAGGCCAACAGACGGCCCGGACACAATGTACCCCAGCAGGCGCAGCCTCCCTTTCCCCCTCAGCTGTCAGCTCGTGAGGGTTGGAACTGCTGATAATGGAGGTGCCTCGGATCAGGTGAGCCAGACTCCGAGGGAGAGCTCGCTCCACTCGTGCTGTTTGTTTTGGTAATGAAGGCAGGTACTCTGGCGGCGCTCTGACCGGCCCGAGGTTTCACCTAGGCCCCGACCAGTGAGTCCGCCCTCCCTCCACTTTGGAACCTTCTGCAGGGCAGGCCCAGCACCCAGGTTGGAAGAGCCCCAGGGCTTCTGCCTCACGTGGCCAAGGCATCTTTGAAGGGTGGACTGAGATTAAGGGTGGCCACCTGCTCCTCTGGCCCGTTGCTGGCAGGTGTTTGCATGTGGACTTTGGGCCCCAAAGAGTTTTGGGGCTCTAGGTTCCTTGTTTAAGCAAGGGATGTTGCTTCTGAACTAGGCTGACTAATTCAGAGTGGCTGAGTTTTTTCTTCATGCCTTCCTGTATGTTGATGAAAAGCGTGGTCATTGTTATTGGACTTCTCCGATAGCAGTCCCAGGCCTGGGTGGGGAAGGACTTCTCCAGGACAGTTTTGGGTGAGGACTTGGAGTGAGGTTTGCTGTCAGGACAAAAGCAGGGGAGGATGGTTGGGATGGCCAGGTGGGGCTGCTCAAGGCAGCATCTCTGGCAGTGGGGGGGGGGGGGGAGGGGGGGAGCATCTTGCCTTGGCCCTCAGTGCCTGAGTTTCCAGACCTGATGGGAAAATGCCTGTAATGACCCAGAAGGAACAGGATGATACATGAGGCTTCTCAGGAGTCCTGTATTTGGGTCTTACCTGGATAATCTGTAAGGACTGTGGAAGGGGTGGAGAAAAAAGGCTAACTTTTCTGTGGGGAGTGGGAGCGGGGCGGGGGGCTACTAGGTGCCAGACACTGTGCTCTGTGCTCCACTTACTTAATCCACACAGAACCCTTTGAGGGATGCCGTGTATTACCATTTTACAGGTGAAGAAGCTGAGGCTCAGGGCATGGAGGAACTTCCTCAAGATGTTGCTTAGTTGACGGGAGCACATCTGATAGGCTCTAAACTGCATCCTTTCCGTTGTCCCAGGCTGCTTATGTGTTCCTGGTGATGCAGGCTTATTTAACGTGAGGTCTTTGAGGGCAGCGGTTTTTGTCTTTTGTTTTGCATGTCTGTATCCCTGGGGCCTAGAACAGTACCTGGCACTGAAGGAAATAGCTTGGGGTGTGTCTTGAACTTAGCCACTTGGATTTCATACTCATTCTCTCAGTAACTCGTTCTTAGTATCCCCTAGGCTTGTAGGTAATTTCTGACTGCTTATTGTTCAGTTTGTCCCCTACTTGAATATTCTGTCTGAGAAACCAGTGTAGACAGTTGGAGTAGGACAGAAGTGGTGGTGTGGGGTTGCATAATAGGTAAATGTATTAAAACCACTGTGGTTTTATTTTCAGTAGGGTTGATGGTAGAGAAACCAGCTAGATCTCAGTTATCCATCGAGGGAAACAGCAGTTTGAGGGTCTAAAGTGCGCTGGACTTTGGAGAAAACTCCGTGATTTCTGTTGGCATCAGTTACGAATGCATAAGCAAATGGAATTTACTTGCATTCTCTTAGCAGGTAATGATCTCCCACTATCTGTAAGTGCTTTATAGTTTCAAAGCACTTTTCCTTACCCAGCTCTAGCATCTAATTTAGGAATTATTGTCCTAATTTAGAGTTATGATTCTGATGCTGGATGGTGGGGCTGTAGCATGCAGGGATGGGCCAGGCCCCCCTCATGAGTTGTCCCTCCAGCTCCCAGATGGTTTGGCCTGACAAGAGATGATAGGAGAAGCCTGTTATATTGTTACAAGGTGGAACAATACAGTTGGTGTCTTGGCTGGTCTGGTGTAGACCTCCTGGTGTAGGTCTAGACCTCCTGGTGTAGGTCTAGCTCCACTCAGACCCCACATGTATATGCAGCCTTGTTTATTTAAACCCAACTGGCTGCTCTTTGGTGGAATGCTTGAAAAAAGTAGCCAACGATCCATAGCTTGAGATTAAAGAGATGCTAAATCATGTTTGTTTTAATAAATTTATTTATTTTAGTTTTGGCTGCTTTGCGTCTTTTGATGCTGTGCACTGGCTTTTTCTCTAGTTGCAGCAAGCAGGGGCTACTCTTTGTTGGGGTGCACGAGCTTCTCTTGTTGCGGAGCACGGGCTCTAGGCGCAGGGACTTCAGTAGTTGTGGCACGCGGGCTCAGTAGTTGTGGCTCGCGGGCTCTAGCGCGCAGGCTCCGTAGTTGTGGCGCACAGGCTTAGTTGCGGCGTGCGCGGCGTGTGGGATCTTCCCGGACCAGGGCTCGAACCCGTGTCCCCTGCATTGGCAGGAGGATTCTTAACCACTGGGCCACCAGGGAAGCCCTAAATCGTATGTTTGAAAGCAGATATTCCTATTTATAACTCAGAAGTCCTGTTCTTCTTTTACATTCCTTGGGGGAGGGGAGAGGACAGATGACTGACAGCACAGGGAAATGGTGGCTGCGCAGGTACTTTGAACCTTGAGACTCCTGCTTCCCAGGCTGCGAAACTCTTGGCATTAGGCAAAGACAGTGGTGTGTTAGGAGTTGCTTGAAGCTCATGGGTGTATTTATGAAGTGCCTTCTCTGTGCTGCCCTGTGTGCTCAGGACAAGGAAGCCTGGTAAACAAGGCAAACGGGTCCACGCCTTCACAGCTTATGTTGTTCGGCAGGGAGGCGTGTCACTCTTACCTACAGTTTAAGGAAGCAGAGCCTTGTTTAATGTAACTGCAAGCACACTTGGATGAGATAACGCAGGAGACTTCAGAGAAAGTTGGGGCTTGTGCCTGGCTTCAGCCCCGGCCTTGAGGAGCACGCCTGCCCTTGTTTGGCCGCCACCACCGAGGTGAATGGCACTGCACACGCGGTCTGTCCCCTGCAGACCAGAAGCTCTCCCAGCCGGGAAGGTTTGTGCCACGGAAGTCCTGTCCTTCTCACCTGGGTAGCTACCATTGATTGAGGATCTACCGTCATCCAGAAACCTGAGGTAGGACTTAGGTCCTACCCCACCCCATGATGGATGCTCGAAAGCTTGAGTGGCTGGTGTGAGAGGCGGGCCTGGGACTTGGCTCTGGGTCCCCCCGACTCCTGTGCCGGAGGCTCACTCTGTTTCTCAGAAACAGTGAGAAGTAGGGCTCACAGTACAGGCTCTTGTCCCATTTCTCCTGGAGGCAGATCCCACCAGTGAGAGTGGGGTGTGGAAGTCCAAAGGGTACAAGATCACCCGCGTTAAGACCAGCGAGAGTATTGCCATTTCCAAACTAAGGCTTTTAGAGATCAACGCTCTGGTGTGAGGACGTGGAGCCTTGCCTGCTGCCACGAGCCCCGGCATCGCGTGCGAAGTTAGGACTTAGGAGCCAGACAGCCTTGGGCTAATAACAGTACCTCCTCATAAGGCTGTTATGAGGATTAAATGAGATAATACTTGTCAAGTGCTTTGAACAGCATCTGGCACATAATCATATGTGTAGTGACTATTATTATCACCATTTACAGATGAGGTTCAAAGGGTAAGTGGATAGTCCCTTTATAGCTACTAAGTGGAGGAACTGGGTTTTCTGACTTCAGAGGTAGACCCGTTTTCTCCACTGCTTACTGCCTGCTGAAGGGATATTTGGAGTTTGCTTGGCTTTGGGCTGTGTCTTGAATGAAGAAAGTCCCTGATAGAGCCAGAGGCTCTACTCCACCACAGAAGACAAGGCTCCCTGTGCTGCTGTAGCCTGGTGCTGTATCTCAGGCTCTGGGTGCCTCGTCTGTGCCCGGTGGAGCCCCTTTTGAACTGAGTCCTTGCCCTCTTCCGGGCTTGGAAGAAGAGGGACAGAGCCTGTGAGTTCCGTGAGAGCAGGGACCTTGTCTGGTTCCCACCAAACACCCAGCACCTTGCGCGGGCCGCCTGGCGCTTGGTAAGCGCCTCATAGACGCTGAATGAGGGAGTGGTGAGCACTTTTGTCTTCTGCCTGTGCCACAGAACGTGGGCTTTGGGGTTGGGCTGATCTGGCTTGGAGTCCTGTCTCTGCGACTCAGTGTGTGACCTGCAGTGAGGATCTTACTCTCCCTTGGCCTCGGTTTCTTGATGGGTAACGTGAGGATGGCATTTTATAGGGATACTGGGAGAAAGAAGTGAAAATTGTAATGTGCTTAACCCAGTGCTTGGCGCACAGCAAGTGGTAGCCAGGGTTATCGTTTGTCTTATTCTGCATGCTACAGAGTAAGGACACAAAGAGAAGCCGTAATCCCTGTCCTCTAATCTGGAAGGGGAGGCGAGGTGCACCCAGAAAATGAAGTGCAGCAGGGAGGGAGGGGGGACGGGAAAGCCTTCAGAAGGGCCACTCGTCTGCCCATCCCTGCAGGCTCGCCCGCAGGCAGCCTTGGTGGGGGCTGGGTGTGAACCCGGGGAGACCTTGCCCAGGCGGAGAGGATGGGGTGGGTGCAGGGGCCTGGAACAAGAGCAGAGGTTGGGGTGATGGTCGGCCTTGTGAGTTTGGGGACCATCCGCAGAGTGGACGGCCAGTGGGGGCGCCTCGGTCTCAGGAGGGAGTTGTGGAGAGCCTGAGTTGCTAAGCTAGAGAGTTTGCGTTTGATCCGGGACAGCGTGGAGCCAGTTAGAGTTTTGACAGGGCAGGTAGAAATCTGAGGAGACTGGCAGGGTCGTGGTATTTTAGGAAGAGTCATCTGGCGGTGGTGTGCAGCCGGGAGGGCCCTGGAGGGAGACATTCACAGGCGTTAAGCCTGCGAGGTTCTAAGGGTCCTGGCCGCAGTGGGGATGGATGGGTGAGAAAGATAAAGATAGGAAGGCAGAGCCAGCCGTAGTGATTTACCGCCTCTGGGCTGAGGGGGAAGCTTCTGCCCCCAGAGCTGCCCTGTTCAGGCATCTGGAGAGGATGCTTTATCATTGACCCAGCAACTATTTTTGGGCAGTTTAAATCCCAGATAGTGGTGCCTGCAAAGCCTTGATATGCTACTAATGCCTGAAGGGGGATTTCAGTCTGGTTAGCCCAGTGTCCCAGCCGCCCAGCCCTCCCGCGTGGGCAGGTGGCCCCGAGTCCCGCTCAGCCTGCGCGGCCTTCACGTCGCCCTCATCACGCAGGCCCGCCTGCCTCCGGAGCCCGAGCTCAGGACGCTGGGCGCCTCTGCCGCTCACGTTTGTTCCATCAGGTCATTCATTCCGTGGACGCTCACGCAGCAGCCAGACCTATGAGAACACGGGTCTTCAAGTTAAATGGAGGAGGCAGATGGCAACGGGCAGGTCTGAGATCCTGCCCGACCTGGGCATCAGTGCAGGGGCAGCAACACGTCGCTTCCCCCGGCTTCCTCCTGTTCCCGCTCCGCGGCTTTCGGACAGCTCTGGATACCAGTGAGAGAAGCCTTCGTCTGCAACTTTCTAGGGATACATTTCCAGTCTGGTAGTCCTATTTCTTCTAAGGTAGCAACCCTGGCGTTTACACCCACCTGCCCCAGGGGGTTTATTGTGAGGATTGAGTGAGTTTGCATGTGGCAAGTGTAGACAGTGCCTGGTACTTCCGCTGGTGCAGCAGGAGTGATTATTTTATTAACATGGATGGTTGATAGATGGTGTTGGATTTAACCTCCCAGGCAGCCTGGATGCAAGTGGTAGTGGCCCCCAGTTCTGCTGAGACCCCGAGAGGCAGAGTCCCCGGGCCACGGCTGGCGATCTGAAGGGCTTCCAGCCCAGTGCTTTCTGGCCGCGAAGCTGTTACCACACTGCAGCTTGCAAGCGGTCGTTTCCACTGGCTCAGACCCCTAACTTCTCCACCCACTGCTTAAACTGCTCCGCGAAGCTTCCTCTTCTAGCACTGAACTCAGCAGGACCTTTCTGAGTTAAAATCATGGTTATTTAGCGGGATTTGGGCTTATTGCCTCAAAAGTTTCCATGAGATTTGGGCAGAGGACTCATTACGGTTACCACGTGAAATATCTTTAGTTTAAAATGTTAGGGTTATGTAAAGATGGTTTTGCACATACTGTTTCTGCTGGGGTCAGTGACGAGCAGCCTCCCACCAAGTGCCCTCTTCCCTTGTCAGTTGCAGCCCTGAGAGGCAGACAGACAGTTCAGGTCTGGCTTGCTCACATGTCATGCTGCTTCTTGAGGCTTCTTCATTACGAGGCTTTGACCCTGAAGGGGTATGTCGGAGTTCACATGGGTGGGCTTCCTGCATGCAGTTTTATGCTCAGAAACTGAGAGGAGGAGCGCTTTATCCACTGCACACTCCTGGTGAAAAGTGAGTTAAGGTACTGTGGCCACTGAAAGACCTGCTCTTGAATTTGTCTACGTGGCTTTGTTTTTTATCAGTCCTTTGCTTCTCTGCTGAGCGCAGCTTGGTCAGTGCGTGGTCCCTGGGGCTGGATGTGGACCCAACACAGCAGTGCAGGCTGGGCCACTTCAGGTTCTTGGCTCTGTGAGAGTTTCTTTCTTTCTTTTCTTTTTTTTTTTTTTTTTTGCCACACCACGCGGCATGTGGGATTTTAGTTCCCCGACCAGGGATTGAACCCACGTCCCCAGCATTAGAAGTGCAGAGTCTTAACTGCTGGACCACCAGGGAATTTCTTCTGTGAGAGTTTCTGATGTGTACTGTCCTTGCTTTCTTCTGTTTCCTCTTCCAGACAGCTCCTGTCTCGAGATCTCTTTCAGCCATAGTGGGTGTGGAGCCCTGGTTGTCCTGGGATTTGAGGCCTCTGACTTGGTCTTTTTTTTTTTTTAAGCACAAACATCATTTATTTTTACTTTTTTAAAATGTATTTATTTTATTTATTTATCTTTGGCTGCGTTGGGTCTTTGTTGCTGTGCGCAGGTATTCTCTGGTTGTGGCGAGCAGGGGCTACTCTTCGTTGCGGTGTGCAGGCTTGTCACTGCAGTGGCTTCTCTTGTTGTGGAGCACGGGCTCTAGGTGTGCGGGCTTCAGACGGGCTCAGTAGTTGTGGCTCGTGGGCTCTAGAGCGCAGGCTCAGTAGTTGTGGCGCATGGGCTTAGTTGCTCTGGGATCTTCCTGGACCAGGGCTCGAATCCATATCCCCTGCATTGGCAGGCGGATTCTTAACCACTGTGCCACCAGGGAAGCCCTCGGACTTGGTCTTGAGGAATAGGAATTGGAGGTGCCCTGAGACGACAGTCTTCCTCCCATAGGTTATCGGGTCTCTCTCCTGGACTCTGTACAGTACCACCTCCCTTCTGCCTGTGTTCCTGCCGGATGCACAGTCACTCTCTAATTCTCTCAACCCCAGCTCTGTGAGGCCTGTTTCCTCATCGTGCAAATAAGGAAACTGCAGCTCAGAAAGGTTTAGTAACTTGCCTAAGGGCCCTGGCTAGTTAGTGGCAGAGTCAGCATTCTGATCCAGGTCCATCCGCTCATGCCTGTTGAACTCTGCTGTCCTGTTCCTCTCACGCATGGACCCACCAGGAGGCTTATTTTACAGACGAGGAAACTGAGGTCGAGAGGTTCACCTATAGGTCCAGCCACGGAGGCTGAAGAAGTGTGGGTGTAGCTTAGAAGTTCGGAGGGTTTTTTGGTTCAGGTTGTTGAAAAGGAAAGCAGCTGGAACCTTCGGTCTGTTTCTAGAAAGACACCTGCTAAACCGTAGGGATGCACCTTGGCTTTCTGGGCAGCACCGTTGTTCTTGGCATACGTGCTAGTCATTGTGACAGGCCCTCATTGACGACACCATACAGGGTGCCCTGGACTTTTTGCTGTGAAGCCTGTCCCAGCCTGGGCACCACAGACAGCGTCAGGTTGCCCAGGAAGCTGAGGGGAAAGACCATACTGGCCGTTATAATAGTCGTATGACCTTGAGCAGCGTGAGCTGGTTACCCTCACGATGCCTAATACGTTCTGTCTCTCGTCCTCGGAGGGAAGACAGATGCTACATCCCCTGCTCAGAGCTGTGAGTACTGTCGCCGTGTTCCACTGTTCCTGGCCCGTGGGCCAGGGCTCCATGGTGTTGGATTGATGAAGGTCTAGTAGGTCCTTACTGAAGGTAAGTGCCCTCCCTGCCACTGGGTTGAACCACATGAACTTGCTGTTTCCTTGGTCAAAAATGGCTGAATATCAGCATTTCATGTGGTTCAGCCTAATACAGACCAAACTCTAGGGCAGGGCGATGCCGGAGTGAAGCTTTCTAGCAAATGTCCAGATCTCCTTTGGGACATGAGCCCTTGGCCACACCTCGCTTCTCAGGACATCAGTGTTGGGCTCCTAGGAGGTCTGTGTCACTTGAGGTGGGTGTAACGGGAGTGGAAGGAGCTGAGTGTGGGGTCTGCCCTGGGGTTGGTCGGTGCTCTCCCTCTGGTCCGGCCACTCCTGGCGCTGAAGGCTGTCGGAGGGTCTGGCGGTGGCGGGACCAGGGCCTGGCGGGAACGGGGACCCTAGCTGCGCCGGCATTCACTGCAGCTCCGCCACGTGGCGGGCGCTGAGCAGTTGGCCCACAGTCACACACCTGGCCGTCCTTGGAGTTGAAGGCAGTCTTGATTCTAGAGTCCAGGGCAGTGAAGGGCAGGTTTTGGAGCCTGACCGCCTGGGTCGCGGTCCGAACCTGCAGCCTTGGAGCTTCCGTCACTCTCTGCCTCAGTTTCCTTGTCTCACAGTGAAGTGGTGGGAATAAGAGGATCTATTTCTGATGGACTTAATGAGGATTAAATGAGTTACTACATGTAAAGCCAGACACAGGAGGACATTAACTACTTTTATTAATAGTACTGTGTTATTACCAGCAACATGGACTCTTGGCATGTTATTAGAGCCGAAAGAGACTTGAAATGTGTAAACTCCCTCTGCTTTGTGTTGGAAAGAGTTGGGACTTCGCATCTGTGTCCATCTCCCAGAGGAGGCGTCTCTCCTCACTGGAAACACACCCTGTTAGTACAGGCCTTGCCGAGCACGCACCTGCCTCTCCATGAACGGGTTGCTTGAAATGGTGCTTTTGTTCTGGGTTATAATAAAAGTCACTCTTTGGAAAATGGCTTAATTTTTTTTTTCTTTCTTGGCATGAGTGGCCAACCCTGGAGTGCCAGTTACATATGGTGCCCAGTGCCTCTGAGGGGAGCAGGGCAGGGTGCTAATCAGTGAGTCTCATCCCCCCTCTCCCCCGCACCTGCCCTGGATGTTCTGATCCATTTTCTCCTTTTCTGAAGGTGACATGTTTTCCCAGGGGCTCTCAGCTGCTGCTAACCAGGGTTGCATTTGTGAACTGCTACAGACCCGCCAGAGTTCACTGCCTCAGGGGTTTCATGTTTTATTTTTAAGAACATGTGTTTAATTTTAAGGTATGTAGAGTGTTGGGGTTTAGGGGTATAAGAAAGAGGCAGGATACAGTGGGGGGAAAAACGATTGTTGGAAGGCAGCCTGGTATAGTATAGTGGAGGAGACCCCTGGACCTGGCTGCTTAGGGACTGTGTGAGCTTGAACTACCTACTTAATCTCTCTGAGCCTCAACTTCCTCATCAGTGAAATGGACGTAATATCCTCCTCTTCACAGAGGATTAAATACGCGTAACATACGTGAAATGCTGTAGCTCAGGCCTCATATGATGGCGCCTCATTATCTACAGCAATTTCATCATTTGTCTTGCGAATTAGCACCATTCCATAGGGAAGAGAATTGGATTGACTAAAAATCCCTGTATTAAGGAATACTGTAAATCTGAAATGCGGGTGTCATGACGACACTAAGGAGAGGCCCTGACCACCAGCTTCCCAGGAGCTTGCTCTCGGGCCGCTCCCTCACACAGAGCAGGCCTCTGCACGTTGGCTTAGAGGAGTTATCACGCAAGGGGACTTGCGTGGCGTCAGCCTCTCTATGCTGAACCTTACAAGTGCCGTCTCATGTTATCTTTCTCATTGCCCTGGTCATGCCCCCATTTTGCAGTTGTGAAAATGGAGGCCAAAGAGGTTAAAGTGAATCTTGTAGAGGATCACACTGTTAGTAAGGGGCAGGGGTGGCCTTTAAACTCGATCCTTCTGATTCCAAAATCCAGCCCTCAGTACACACTGGAGGCTGGTCCAAGGGTGCATTTTCACGTACAGAGGAAAGTATGAGTACTTTCCTCTGAACATCTAACAAATGTTCTTTAGTACTTTTTAAATTCTTTGCCACTCAAAGCAGACTGTTAGGTGACTGCTCCTAGTTTGGCTTAGATGCCTTGGAGCCCATCTTAAGATGCGGGAGAGTAAGCATGCAGTAGTTGCAGTTCTTCGTTTACAAGGAAGCCTCATGTCCCGCATAGAAACTTCTAACCCACGTCAGGTGTGGAATTGCTTTTGAGGCCTCGGGCACTGTTATAGTCTTTATTCCTCCCTGCACCATCTCCTCTGCTCTGTGCACATCCAGGCGGACTCTGAAATAATGTAGCTGTCAGGGAGCAAGCTAGCATTTGAACTCGGGACCAGCTCCATGCCCTGGCTGTGTCACACTGCAGCTGGGGCCAGAAATGAGCAGTGAGGCAGTGGTTGCCGCTCTCCTAGATAACTAGTGGTTAAGTGATTATTCCAACCCGAAGAGGTAAAACCATACAGAGGTACTGAACAAGGTTCCTGTCCTCAGAGGGGTTAGAGTGCCGGGCTGTGGGTGTCAGCATCTGTCCACAAGATGGGTAGGGTCTCCACGTCCTTGGGTCAGGGCAGCCTCTATTACTTGTCATCTCGTTTGGCACTAGGTAATGTTCCTGGGAAATAGGTCCAATCTTCCCAATTCCTTAACTACCTTGATTTCTTCATTCTTTCCTTTAAATAACCTCCTCCAGAGGCATTTATCTAACTGCTAGCTAGAATTCCCTTGTCCTTTTGCCTCCGATAAGGCTGGCTTTATAGGGCTTTTGTGTTGATGGACTATTGGTTTATTTCGTTTTTTTTTTTTCATTGAAGTATAATTGACAACACTGTATTAGTTTCAAGTGTACGACATAATGATTCAACATTTGCATATGATGGACTGTGGTTTCTGAGCTTGCTAAATTCCAGATGGAGAGCACACAAAAGCATCTTGGGAATTTTCCCCCAGATCCTGGTTTTATTTTGATTCCGTGGGATCTGTTTGGTACATATTGATTGTCGAGGAAGCATTTCTTGAAACACCAGACAAGAACTGGTTGCTGTGGTCCCCAAGGATGGGCCCTCCCATCATGTGCCTAATTGGCAGAACATGGACTTATAAATAGTGTTGGACCTTTGTGAGCTCAGAGTGCTCTGTGAGGCTTCAGTCTTACTCCAGCATCCTTGTGTGGCATTGGATTAACCGCTACAATTCTGTGAGCTGAATTCCATTACATGCCAGAGTCTCTTAAGGAAAGGAAAAAAAAATGATTTCTAAGTCTCAGGTGATGGGCTGTGTATTGGAACAAGTACAGCCAGATTCCAAATCAGCTGAAGCATTCAGCACGCCCTCCGAGTCAATAAGGAGAGGGTGGCGGTACATCTGTTACTACATACTTTACTTAGCACTTTACATGCATTACCCTATATTTAGTTTCCAGAATTCTCCTAAGAATGAGGTCTTATGAATTTAGGACGTATGTAAATTTGAAGATTTTACGAAGATTGCTAATAAGTGGCAGAGCCAGGACTTGAACCCAACTGTTCTGACGTTATAGCCTTTGCCCTTCACCTCTGCTGTGTCATGGAATTTCACCACTCACACGGGGCTTGTGGTTTGTCCGGATCCCACAGTGAATCACCAGGCAGCTGGGACTAGGGTCCTCTGTCTAACACTCTAGAATCTGGACGCCACACTCTGGAGTAGGCCGTTGTCTTTTCTGCCACATAAACTCAGGCCCATCTTTATTTTGTTTTATTTTATTTTATCTTTATTTATTTATTTTTTTGCCACACTTCGAGGCTTGCGAGATCTTAGTTCCCCAACCAGGGATTGAACCCAGGTCCTCAGCAGTGAAAGCACGGAGTCCTAACCACTGGACCACCAGGGAATTCCCTGAAAACTCATCTTTGAATGTGCTTCTCCAGTAACGCATTAGAAAGACCACGCTTTCCAGCATGACCTGGTGAGGGTGCTTCATGGCGGCTGGGTTGACCAGTGCAGAAAGCCAGTACCCTGAGTTAAAGAAGAAATCTGGGGACAGGTCCAGATTCAAACCCAGGTCCTTTTGGGAGTTCTTGCAGTGTACACGGGAGACATGAATGGCAGTGACAGAATGCTGAGCAAAGTGGATGTTCAACAGGAGGTTGAAACGGCGGTGTGTCTGTTCAGTGGGATGTGATGCAGCTGTTCAGATGTGAAATAGCACGGTGTAGCGGTGTGGGAGAGGTGTGGGAGGGTGCGGAGTGGTGCGGGACGCTGCTTAGTCTCTCCTGTCCTCAGACTCTGTAAAATGTTCATGTCAGAAAACCTACCTCATGGGATTGTTGTGAGGATGCAAAAGTGAACCATTTGTAAGCCCTTCCCTGTGCTCTCTGTTCCTTGCAGTGGATATCTGTCTATATCTTTATCTGCACGCGCGCGCGCACACACACACACACACACGTGTGTTTTATGTATTTGTCTCCCCTCCTTTTGAGTCACTTCCTTAAGATACCTCCTCAGGAGTGGGGTTGTGGGGCTAAAGAGAACAAGTGTTTTTCTCTCCACACATTCTTCCCGTCACTTTGCTCTAACAAGTGCTGTAGCCTGTACCTCACCCGTGTCCCCCAGGGCCCTGTGATGTGACCTCACTCTCCCTGCCTGGCAAACTTCTCTTCTTCAGTCTGGCTCACTGTTCTGACCAAGTCGAGAGAGCTCCTTGCTTTCCTGCAAAAATGTCCTAAGAGAGAAACTTTGTCATTACCACAAGCAGAAAACCAATATTAATTGCCATGAGTAGAAAGTACACATTGAAATAAACTTAGGTAACTGTTGATAATAAAAGATGCTCGTCTGTGGACCACCTGAGACCATCTGGTGACCCCTCGGTGTCTGGCTCGTTTCTGTCTCTGGGCCTCAAAAGAACCTGGGGAAGGGAAGATGATGGCTGTAAGGGGTGTGTGCAGGTGCCTTGAAGAAGGGGTCTGGCTGAGGAGAGTCAAGGCAGGGACCCCAAGGGAGAGGTGTTTTGTTGGAGCCAAGATGAGAGGATGCCTTTGCCAGGAGGACAAGGGGCGGGTATAGACATGGCAGTAGAGAGAACAGCATGTGCCAGACGCAGACGCCACGTTCGGGGCAACCAACAATAATTTAAACTTGTGGGAGCCGGAAGAGTGGGAGAGCGCGATGTGACTGCAGGGAGACAGGGCCGCCTTGCAAAGCAAGTCCCACGCCAGGGTGGAGGCTCCGATTTCGATTTTGCCCTTGTCCGTCTCAGCACCCTCTCCATGGCTCGAGCAGACTGACAACACAGCCTTTACCCAGGCAGCCCAGCAGTTGGCTTTCTTTCCTTGGGTATTATTTGCTGTCAGTTCACTGTGCGTCCCCGTCTCCCATACCCGCCCCCCCCTTTCTTTGTCATTATTTGCTGAGTGTCTCTTGTGTGCCATGCTCTGTGCCAGGTCCTGCGACGCTGGCCTGAAGAAAAGGCGGTCCCTGCCTCAAGCTGCTCACAGCCTAGGGGAGGAGGTGCGTGGCCTTCTAGTTGGGCGTGAGCACCAGTGGCAGGGACCCGGGGAAGCTTCCTGACCTCGTTCCCTGATATAAGGGATCCCTTTGGAATCTGACGTTATTAAAAGAAAGTTTGCAGTGTTTTCTCTTTGTTATAGAAGTAATGTATTCGGGGACTCACTGCCTTGGGCCCGGGTTTAATTCCTGGTCGGTGAACTAAGGTCCCGCAAGCCGCATGGCGCGGCCAGTAAATAAATAAATGAGTAATGTGTTCATTATAGAAAAGCTGGAAAATACAGGAAAGAAGAAGAAAAAATTGCCCATAATCTTACCCTGCCAGCAGGTACTGTTTACTTTTTGGTATATTGCTTCAGCAGCTTTCTGTCTATATAGTTTAAACGTTTTTCATGTGATTGAGTTCATATTGCCTATGCTATTTTTTTTGCGGTACACGGGCCTCTCACTGTTGTGCCCTCTCCCGTTGCGGAGCACAGGCTCCGGACGCACAGGCTCAGCGGCCATGGCTCACGGGCCCAGCCGCTCTGCGGCATGTGGGATCTTCCCGGACCGGGGCACGAACCCGTGTCGCCTGCATCGGCAGGCGGACTCTCAACCACTGCGCCACCGGGGAAGCCCTTGCCTATGCTATTTTTATATCCTGGTTTTTTTCACAAGAATTTTCTTGTTATAAACCCTTCAAGAACATTTTAAATGACTAATACGTCAACTGGTTGATACTGTTACTTACCATTCCCCTGAAGTTGGACAAGTAGAGGTTTCTAATTTTTCTCTGTATGTTCTGAGGGTCTTTGTACAGCACTTTTTGTTCCTTTTCCTACTCTTATTGATTGTTACGATGGCTCCTGTAGCTTGTATCTGGAGGTGTGAACCTGCTCTCCCTGCCTGTGTGTATACAGTCTGTTCTTGTTGCTCTGGGTTGTCATTCTGTAAAGTCACCACGAACACTGAGTTAGCAAATCCTGAACCATTATTCCTAGGGGAACATGGTAAGGTTCCTGGGATGCTCTGGTGACAACATTTTTATCATCTGATTAATACATAACCGGAAAAGACAAATACTGCATAGTATCACTTATATGTGGAATCTTTAAAAAAAAAAGTCAAACTCATAGAAACAGAGTAGAAAATTGGTTGCCATGGGTCAGGAAATTAGGGAGAGGTTGGTAAAAGTATGTGAATTTTCAGCTCTAAGATGAATAAGATCTGAGGATCTAATGTGAAACATTAGGGGAAAAAAAGACATTGTTTTATGTGTGTTTCTGCTTAAGGACACCTTACTTCATACATATTGTTGACTCATCAGCCATGGCCGACAGCTCTGTAACTCAAGTCTGAACACAGCTTGTCCAGCACGTGTTTTCTCCGTAAGTGCATCACAGCCCTCTGCTGCTTGGGACTCTGGGCAGCACTGCGCTGGGGGCTGTTTTTAAACAGCAGAATCAACAGCAAGGTGAAAAGTGTGGCACTAAATAGACTGTGAGAAGGGCTCTGTTTACAGCTCGAGAGCTGAAACAAGAAGGCAGAGATCGCCTCATTCACCCGCAGCTGGGTCGCGCACGTCCAGCGACCCAGCTTCTTCACCACTCTGCGCGTGTCTGGATGACCGTGCAAGTGCCCTGAGTATTGATCTGGGGGTTACACATACACCTTAGCAAGCGGGCAAATTTGCAGAACGGAATATGCAAATGAAGAGAATCGGCTCTTCACGCCAGGTGCCCACCAAGCCTGGTTTGTGGCCCATGTTGTACGTACCTCGTGAGGTAGAGGTAGTTACAGTGAGGCTGCTTTAAAAATAAGATTTTAATAGCATTCTTCCACAAATTTGGGGGGTTTTTTTGTAGGAGGGTGCTGTGGAGGAAAAGTATAATCCCTATGAGTATTTGATACCTAGTTTTCTAGTAAGCCAGTGAGTCTTTCTCAAAATCTAAGAAGGCTTGAGTGTTTGCGAATCACTTTTTTTCTGTCCTAAAACGTGTGTGCTCCTGTCTCTTGGAGGGGGTCCAACTACAGCTTGATGATAAGGCCCTTGGTGTCCCTGGCGATTTTAGATGAGCATCCCATTCTTAGGACCCACAGGGGTGGGACAGGCACAGCTCTGGAGAGTCCGGCTACCCTGCAGTGTTTTCCGGCTATACTTCCCGGCATCTGATGTTGGTGTGGAAACGTGTGAACCCAGATTGTCCTTTAAACCAAGGCAGCCTTGGTAATTAGCATTCTTGTGAGCTGGGAGGCTTTGAGGGGAGCTCTTGGCCCCCCTGCCCTGGAATTTCGAAAGAAGCGTGCAGCAAAAGAGAAAGGAGAGTCACTGAGGCAAGGAACTGGGTTAAACACTGACAGCTGGCTCAAGTATAGGGAACAGAGGGAGGTCACCTTGACAGTAGTCTTGGAGTGGGGACTACTTAGGACTCAGGACATTTACTCTCCCTCACTGGGCTCATGTGTGACGTTTGGACCTTAGCGTGTTTGGGGTGGGAAGACTGTAGCGTAGGCTGGGTCAGCTTGGCGGGGGTGGGAGCGAGGAGCGAGGCACTTTGATGTCCTGAGCTGCAGGGTACTCAGTCCCTGTGCAAGAGCTGAGTCACCTGCGGGGACCAAGGCGGAACTCCACACCTCTATTGTTCCCCTGGCTTCCTCCATTCTCCCTTCTTTCGTTTCATCCTTTCCTTTTACTCTTTCTTGCTTTAGCCTGCTGCCAGAGTGAGCCCAGGATGGTGTAGGACATGTTCCCCTACTTGGCCATCTACCAGCACAGTTTATTATTATTTATTTAATGTTTTTCTTTAAATTGTCTTGAGCCTAACACCTCAGTCTACCCTAAGTAGAAAACATCTGTAAAATTACACGTTTGATGTGGTAGTTATATTTTTTCTATGCATATTAAAAATAGGTAACCACTAGGGCTTCCCTGGTGGCGCAGTGGTTAAGAATCCGCCTGCCAGTGCCGGGGACACAGGTTCGAGCCCTGGTCCAGGAAGATCCCACATGCCATGGAGCAACTAAGCCCATGCGCCACAATTACTGAACCTACGGTCTAGAGCCTTCGAGCCACAACTACTGAGCCCGCGCGCCTAGAGCCCGGCTCCGCAACAAAGTGAAGCCACTGCAATGAGAAGCCCACACACCGCAACAAAGAGTAGCCCCTGCTCACCGCAACTAGAGAAAGCCCGCGTGTGACAATGAAGGCCCGAACGCAGCCATAAATAAATAAATTTTAAAAAATTAGGTAACCACTAAATTGCATTCGTCCATATCCCTTCTAACACCTCTCTCGAACCCTGGTGATCTGCATACCACACTCTGGAAAATGCTGGAGGGGCAGAAAGAGCAGTCGCTCCAGGAGTCTGGAACCCTGAATGCAGGCCACATCTTGGCCCCTGACCTGCTGTGTGATGTTGAACTATTCCCCTCCTGCCTCCTGGCCTCATTTTCCTCATATTGGGCTGATGAATATCGGCTCTCTCCATGCTGAAGAGGAGTTGCAGGATGCTGTTCAAGCGGTACCTCCGTGGTTCCTGGCTTCTCCGACAGCAGCTCAGGACTCTGACCTGGACATGTGATTCATTTGCCTGAAGAAATAGAGACTTACAATTTTGGAGCTCAGGAACATTTTGTCTTCAAACATGCTTCTTACTTACATTTGGGTTTCAGCTCTCACTGCTTGTTAGCCAAGGAAGCAGCTTGATGGAGTAAGGGTTTTGGAGCCCGGCAGCATCGTGACTCTCTCCATCCTTCTGGCTCCTTCTCTCTGATGTGAGAATGGGAGACCCTCCTGGCAGGGCTCTTGTGCTGCAGAGGAGGCCAGGCGCACAGATCCAGGTGGTGTCTGATGTGGGTTCCCTCCCCAGCCCCAGCCTGCATGGGTGTAGAAGTTACTGTTGCCTCTGTCCCAAGAACAGAGTTGTTCTTGGACAGAGATGTAAAGCTTGGCTTCTGGAGCCAGGCCGCCTGGGTTTAAATTCTCACTCTTCCACTTTCAGCTACATAGCTTGGGGCTTCATTTAACTCTGTGGGACTGGTTCCTCATCACAGAGCCTATTTGAGGAAAATAGTTAAATAAAGCAGGTAAAATGCCCGCTGTCGTACCTGGCACGCAGTGAGGGCTCCATCCGTGTTGTTGATTCATCATAATGAATGAGGTGCTATATGCCACGTGTGTAGTAGCATCTGGGATATAGTAAGTGCTCAGTAAATGGTAGCTATTGTTTTTCTAACATGTGACAGGAGGCCCCAGAGTGCTGGCTTCGGGGCCTAGAGGACAGGGCTGGTCTTCTACCTGCGACTCTGGTTGGATCAGACTTTTCATCCTCCCCACCCCCACCCCCTTTAAGCCTTTCATGCCTGGAACCCACCCACAGGAACCCGCCATTGGACCACACTGGCCCAGCTGAGCCCGTGCACGAAGCCCTCCTCTGCGTTTGGCTTTGAAAGAATTGTAACTCAGTTTTGGAAAAGGCAATACAGTCACAACTTTCAGAGGTGAAAATACGTGCATAAAACTGTGTGCAATGAAAAATCTCCCTCCTGTGCTTGTCCTCATTTGCCCAGTCTCCTCCAGCTTGCCTCTCCCTCCCTAAACCCTTAAGCCCTGGGTAACCACTGTTAGTGTTTCTAGGGTCTCTCTTTGTTTTATTTATTAAGGCATTATTTACATACACTGAAACTCACCAGTTTTAAAGAGGACAGTTTAATGAGTTTGGGTAATAATCCTGTAACCTCTACCACAGTCAAGTTGTAGAATAGTTCCCTCACCCCAAATAGTTTTCTCGTGCCCCTTTGTACTCCCTCCCCTCTTCCCTCACCCACTTCCCTAGGCAACCACTGGTCTGCTTTGTCACTGTGGTTCTGCCTTTTCTGTAATTTCATAGAAATAGAATCACAGTACATAGATTTTTGTGCTTGACTGATTTCACTTAGCATGGTTTTTTCTGGAGATTCATCCATGTTGTTGCATGTATTGCTATTTTGTTCCTTTTTAGTGCCGTATGGGACTCTGTAGTATTCCATGGCATGGGTATACCACAGTTTGTCCATTCACCAGTTGATGGACATTTGGGGTTACTTCCAGATTTTGGATGTTACGAATAATTTTGCTACGGATCTTCACTGGTGAGTTTTTGTGTAGACATTTTCTTTTCTGCCCTCATTTCTTTAGATACAACAAACAAATACAAATAAATTCTGTTTCTCCCCCCTTCTTTACATAAAGGGTGAAATATTATAAAAACGCTTCTGGCACCCTGTGTTTTTTGAAAGGGCCTCAACATCATATGAGAAGATCATAGCCAGTCTCTAATTTGGTCTTGTGTCCTAGCATCCTAGGAACTAAGGGTGCCAGGTGGTCTTCCTGGCTCCTGGAGGGAGTGCCAGCCTTCTGGGACCTCGGAGAAGGTGATGGAGGTGGGCATGGCTGCAGAGAGGTTTGCTCTCTGGGTCTTGTTCCATCTAATAGGACTTCTGGCTCTGTGGATCATCGAGAAGGGCAAGTGTGAGGCTGTGCTGGGCTTAGATGGGGTCACGTGAGTATTTTGGCATCAGAATTGTAAAGGAAATTAGCTTATGCACCACCAATCACATCCTGTTGCAAAACCACAGATTCTTAGCAGAGGTGAATACCCGCCCTTTTACGGCCCTTCTGTGTGAGTGAGGCTGGGTGGGTGGGTTGCTGACCTGTTTTGAAGAATGTTCGGTTCACTGATGTGGAGGACAATGGTGCAGACTCTGTGTTTGCTCAGAGCACATTTTGTTAAAGGTCATACTTTTACCTGTCCCCAGTCCCCATTGCCTTCTAGACCCCAATATCCCTCTGCCCCCCAAGGTTATACTGTTTTGAACTTTTCAAGGGAAATTAGGCTTGATAGAATATGCAGATTTGAATTAAAAAAGGAAGGCTAAGGAAGGCTATTGAGGTCTTTACCCTCTTTTCTTTTGGTAGTGCTGTTAGCAGACAGTAGGATTTAGGAAACCACATCCACCGTTTAAGTAAATAAAGGATACATTACTTAAGGGTGTCTTCTCCTGGGGCTGTACTGTCCACTAGAACTTGCCGTGATGCTGGAAATGCCCTCTATCTGTGTGCTGTCCTGTAATTACTAGCCACATGTGTCTCTTGAGCCCTTGAAATATGTGTAGTGTGATTGAGGAACTGAATATTTAGTTTTACTTAAGTAGCTTAAACGTCAGTAATCACATGTGGCTACTGTGTTGGACAGTGTGGGTCCAGATGAATGTTGACTCCCATTGAGAATTTTTCTTTAATTAGAAAAATTATTCTAGGGACTTCCCTGGTGGTCGGTCCAGTGGTTAAAACTCTGAGCTTCCACTGCAGGGGGCACGGGTTCAGTCCCTGGTCTGGGAACTGACATCCCACATGCTGCACTGTGCGGCCAAAGAAAAAGGAAGAAAAAAAATTATTCCAGATAGAAACCATAGGGAATAAATACCCTTACACTGGCCCTGTTTTAAGTGATTTTTAAGCAGATTAGGTGAGTATGTTCTTTCATATGGGGTATTATTAAACAGCATGTTTACTGGGTGCCCACTGTTTATAAGGCCCATGGTAAGTGCTCTATTGGATAATCAGAAGTTGTCGAAGTTACTTACCCTCCTTGGGTAAGCAAGGTGTCCTCATCTGTAATGAGAGTATTGGACAACATGGGCTTTTTGAAGTCCTTTCTTGTGCATTTTTATGGTCTTGTCTTTAATAGCAATAGCATTTATTTATTGAACACCCCTGTGTTCCAGGAATCGTATCCAGGACACTAAGTAAATGCATTGTCTCATTTAAATGTAATGATTTAATCTTCATTTGGTCCCAGTGAAACTAGGTGTTATCCTAGTTTCATAGATGAGGACATTGAGGCTTGGTGAGGTTCAGTAGTTTATCTGTCGTTACGTTGCCAGTTAACTGTACAGTTCAGATTCCCACTCGGGTCTGCCTCATTCTGAGCTCATTTTCAGTTAAATCTTTGTTTATGCAATGGCTGTTTTAAAAAGAGATCTGTTTCGTTAAACATTTACAGTTCTTGTTTTAAGTAATAATTGAATCAGTTTTTTTTTTTTTTAAATAGACTTTACAGTTATGCTTAAGTCGGGGGTTTAGGAGTGAGGTGAGCAGGTGGCGTGGGTGGAGGCCAGCTCACCTGGCAAGGCTCGTGTTCCCCTCCACGCATACCATGAAAGGCCTGCTTTGAACACGCTTCTGCTGGAATGCCCTCTGGATGCCTAGGCTGGGCAAAGCTCGGCTCCTGCCAGGAGCTGCAGGCAGTGGCGGTGGCCTGGGAGAGGGGGGAAGAGGTAGAGCTTGGACCTGAAACATTCTCTTGCTCCCAAGTGCCACCAAGCAAGGGAGGCCCACAGAAGGGCTCATGGGTTTGGAGCCTGACGTCGACTCTGCCTGCCACCTGCTTTACTGGCTGGGCGACCTTGTGCAAATCACTCCACCTCTCTGAGGCTGGGTGGCTTCACTCCCACATCCACCAGCAGTACTTCTGGAGACTCCCATGAGCCACACACCGTTCTGGGTGCTGGGAGCCCAGCAGCGAGTAAGAGAAGCTGTGCCTTCGTGGCGCTTCATTCTGATTGTTCCTTTTCCCGTCCTTGGTATAGGGACGGGGACCTGCCTCATGGCATTGTTTGGAAGAGTAATGAGATACCGATTAACCCAGCTTCCGGTGCCCTTCCCCAGAGCTAGCTGGGTTGGTTCCTCAAGGCTAGTACCCTGTGTCAGTTAGTGCATCTTTGGCTGGAGTCCTTGGCTGCCCAGTTGGGCTGCTCTCGTAGCTGTTCCGAAGGGGCTGGATGCTCCAGCTCAGCAGAAGGGCAAATGGTGCGGCGGAAGCACCTAGCACGGTGCCCAGCCGTGGCGGTCTCCGGTACGAGGTGTTTCTTTCTCCAACCCCTTTTTTTCCCTTTTTCTGGATAAAGAAATTCTACCATGTGGGAACTGTGTAGTAGGGGCTGAGAAGCTGAGCGAGGAGTGGTAGGAAGTTTAAAAAAGAGGTCAGTCAAAGCAGATCTCCCATTCTCTCTTATTTCCTTAGTGTTTTTCTGACTACAGAAGCAATGCTTATTCTATTTGAATGAACAACGTAGAAATGTGTAACTTGCAAAGTGAAAGCACTCCTTAATTCCACCCCCAGAGATATTGCTAAGAGTTTGATATACATATTTGTCTAGATATTTTCTACACATGTGCTTATACTGTAAAAAAAAAAAAAAAATAGTCCCATCTCTATAGACGGATATTCAGTCTGCCTCTTTCACAGAGTGACTTCCTGTCCTTCAGATCCTGTTTTCTGGGCACAAGGAATCAGGGTACTTTGCTGAATAAAATCAGCCTTGTCCTGAGGGCCAGAAAAGGGAAGTAAACATCCTCTAAGCAGCTGGCCTGGAGAAGTGGGTCCTGGTTGAAGATGAAGGAGGCCTTTGGAAGGGCAGGCAGAAGTGAGAGGGGAAATCCAGCAGGGACAGAACTTTCCCCCCATCACACCCTCCTACAAAGAATCGCTCGTGTTTGACTTTGCATCCTGACTTTCCTGACCCGGCGAAGGCTTTCTGCAAACTGTTTGAATTTATAGCATAGAAGTACCATCATGATAGTGGGTGGAGAACCTGCCTGCATCTTTCAGAATTGGGCTTAAATATGGTGAAACCTTCATTAGGTGTGTTTTTCTATCAGCTATTTCACATCCTTTTAGAAGGATTTCTTTACTTTTTTGGATTATAAAATTCTAAAGGTTGGCTTTTAGACCGAGCAGCTCGTTTGCCCACGTGCGTGGAAATGTTTCTTTATATTAAAGAGTGGGTGGTGGTATAGAATAAAGATAAATGCTATGAATGTCTGAAGTTATTAAAACTTCTTTTAATTATAAAACTATTAGATTGAACCATATGAAATTGCCATTTTTGTAGGCCAGAAGTGGGTGACCATTGGCCATTTCATACGGTTCAACCTAATAAGCTTCATTGGGGGAAGTTTGGATCATAGAAGGAAAAATCACTTGTAACGGTTTTAAAAAAATTTTTTATAAGTCCTTTCTTTTTGCATAAACGTGATTTTTGACTAGTTATAGTCATAGGCTACATATTTTTTTTATCTTCCTTTTTCAAAATATGACCAAACACTGAGATACCACCTCACACCTGTTAGAATGACCAAAATCCAGAACACTGATACTACCAAATGCTGACGAGGACGTGAGCAACAGGAGCTCGCATTCACTGCCAGTGGGGATGCCAAATGGTGCAACCGCTTAGAAGACAGCCTGATGGTGTCTTACGAAGCTAAACCTACGGTTAACTAAGCATGTAATCCAGCATTTGTGCCCCTTGGTATTTACCCAAAGGAGTTGAAAACTTAGGTCCACGCAAAAATCTTGCACACGGATGTTTATAAAGCAGCTTTACACTCCAAGACTGCATGTCCAAAACTACAACTCTATACGTCCGAAAACTCTACACTGCCAAAACTTGGAAGCAACCAAGATGTCCTTGACCAGGTTGAATGGATAAGCAAACTGTGGTCCATGTAGACAATGGAATATTATTTAGCACTAGAAAGAAATGAGTTACCAAGCCATGAAAAGACATGGAGGAACCTTCAATGCATATCACTAAGTGAAAGCAGCCGGTCTGAAAAGGCTACATACTGTGTGATTCCAACTATATGACATTCTGGAAAAGACAAAACAATGGAGGAAGTAAAAAAGATCAGTGGTTGCCAAAGTTTAGGGGAGAAGGAGAGAGAGGAATAGGCAGAGCACAGAGCATTTTTAGGGCAGTGAAACTAATCTGTATGATACTCTGTAGGGTGGATGCATGTCACTGTACATTTGTCCAAACCCATAGACTGTAACCAAGAATGAACCTGGAACCAGGAAATGTAAACTGTGGGCTTTGGGTGATTGATAATGGTGTTGCCCATGTAGGTTCATCAGTTATAACCCGGGTACCACTCAGAGTGGTGGGGGGTGTTGATTAATGGGGGAGGTTATGCCCGAGTCAGAGGAGAGCTGCATGGGAACTCTACCTTTTGCTAAATTTTGCTGTGAACCTAAAACATCTATAATAAGTCTATTAAAAAAATTAATATTTCTTTTGCCTTTTTCCACATTACTAGGAAGTCTTCATAACCATGATTCCTTAGTGGCTGCCCAGTACTCCTTAGAGAAGAGAAGATAGAGACAGCAGTAACTTCCCTGATACTCCACCTTTAGGTCACTTCCAGGGTTTTGCATTATAAACAGTGTTACAGTGACTGTGGTCCTTGATGCAGTTTTCTTTGTATTTGGATTCTTTTGTAGGATGGACCCAGGAGTAACATTATTGTGTCACCGTATGAACACTTTCACAGCTCTTGATAAATACAGCCAAATTGTTTTCCAGAAAGTGTCATGCCAAGTCATAAGGCCACCAGCAGTACGACTGTCATTTTATTGCTTCCTTGTCAACCTTGGGTGTTTTTCTCCCTTGATTTTTAATTTAATAAGTAATAAATAGTAGCTTATTTTTCATTTGTAGGTTAACAAGTTTGAATGTTTTTGTCCACATACGTGCTTGCTAGTTGCATTCAATGTTGTTTCTCCCCACCTTCGAGCCTTATGTGTGTATATGCTTGACCCAAGTTAGGGAGTTATCAGTAAGTAGTACTGTAAGAACAGAGCTCCCCAAGTGTATACGGTGGATTACACAGCCGCCCCGTGAGCCATTGTTTGGGGAGTGAGAGGTGCCTGATTAGTGTGGATCAAGGCTGGAAGCAAGCGCTGTGGGCCTTGTCTGCAGTCTCTGGGGCCCAGTGGTGGTTTCTGTGCTGCCTTCCACCTTTGGCTGTTTCGTGAACCCAGCTGAAATTTGATCACGTTACAGTATGTCTGAAGGGCCTTATTAGCCGTAAACCTCAGGAAATTCGAAATTAAAGAGTCCATTAATCCCAAGGCCCCTCCCTTTGTGAACAGCTCTAATTCCCCTTTGGTCTGCTTTATTTTCCTGCTGTGCTTTAGTTCAAACAAGACTTGGATAGAATGACAGCCTATTTGCTGGAACTTCCTGCCTTTCTGGGGTTAAATGTAACCCTTCAAGGCCTCCCCTCTCGCCTCCCCCCCACCCATTGAGCTAATCTCTGATTAATAGTCTGGAATGCTGGTCATTATTCCATTTCCTGGATGAAAATCCTCGAGTGCCTTAAGGTGTCTATAATGACCCTTAATGGGGCCCCTTACCATCCTGTGACCTGGAGGGACAGAGATGACCTGTGCGGTGGCACCTCTTGCTGCAGTCGTGGTCGAGATTAAGCATCCCTGTTTCTTCTCCCTTTAAAATGCTAGCGGTCTTGTGCTGGGCTTTGGATTCCTGTGGCCTGAACAAGAATCATAGAGCAGTCAGACCGCTGCGTTCTCCCTTCCCAGGTAGACCACAGGGGCAGCTCACGTGAAGTACAGTCTGTTTGAGGATGCCACATGGTCAGATGGGCTGATACTGAAAGACAGGCTGGGCCTGGGAGTTGTGGTATGCCTTTCTGTACAGCGCAGTCGTGCCTGGATGGGAGCAGCTCTGCATTCCTCCTAAGGCAGTGTATTTGTGAATTAAGGGTACCTACATGTAAGGGAACTCAAGACTGGGATTTTGAGGCTGGTGGTGTTGGAAAGATATTCCTGTACGCCAGCCTCTGTGAAACTAGAGATCTGTCGCGTGCGTGCGTGCGTGCGTGCGTGTGTGTGCGTGCGTGTGTGTGTGTGTGTACGTACTAGCTTCTTACAGAATATCTGACCCTGCCTTGGATTTGCAGCGGACCCTCTTCTGAGAAGTTTTATTAGCATTCAAACATTATTTTTGTATTTCTTTCATCTACTTCTCGAAGCTCTCACTTCTCTCTCTAACTCGTTCGTTTCACCGTATCTGTTGCTCTTTTGAAAATTACGAACGTTGCATGTAGGAACCCTATAAAATGCTGGAAAATAGGTCTTTATTTTTCTTGCATAAATAACTGGCTCTGATGTCGTGACCTCTTCACAGCTTGGAAACGACGTGTCTGGTAGTCCCTATGGTGCTAGACTTGGCCGTGGCTGTGGACCTCTGCGTCTGCCAGCCCTTTGGGAAGGATTTAAGATGAGCAGCACATTCGGGCCTTGGGGCTGATGTCTTCTCTCTCTGTAGCTCCTCGGCGACTTTTGGATTGCAAGTCCAAAGGGCCATCGTGGCAAGTAGATGATATCAGTGAACTGACCTGGCTGAAGAGACCCAGTAAGTGGCAGGGCCGTGACAGACAGAAGGACTCATAGCATGGATGTCCTGCTTGTCCTAAACCACCAGTGTGTTACAGGATAAATTAAACTGTGTGAAAAACTAATGGGCCCAAGCCATAACGTGAGGATCAGGGAGGGATTCCTGCTCATCTGGGCCTCTCATCAGGTGGGTGTGCAGAGGCCCTCTTGAATTGGCTTCTTTTTAAATTTTTTTTCTCGGTTTTACATTTTTCTTATAACTGCAGGTTTGTACCTGTTGTCTACCCTTGTCTAATTCCACCTTCCCTCACCCCCGCCTCTGGTAGCCACAAATCTGATCTCTTTTTCCATGAGTGAGATTGTTTTTGAAGTATAGCTGACCTACAACACTCTTGTTAGTTCCTGGTGCACAAAACAGTGAATTGATATTTCTGTAAATTTCAAAATGATCACCATGATAGTGATAAGTCCAGTTGTCATCTGTCACCATGCTATATTGACTATATTCTCCACGCTGTTACATTTCCTACCTCTGACTCTTTTTTTCTTTTTTACTATAGGATTTTTAAAAATTGAAGTATAGTTAATTTACATTGTTGCGTTAGTTTCAGTGACTCATTTATTTTGTAACTGAAAGTTTGCACCTCTTAATCTCCCTCACCTCTGTTTCTCCTCCTCCCACCCCACATTGGCCTCTTTTAGAAAATAAAGTTTATTTATTGAGTTAAAAAATAGAAATGGGGAGAGACTGTCATCAGACTCTTGCATGCTCTTGGTTGGCAGTGTTGGTGTTCAGTGCTCTCCTGACACGCTCCACTTGCTTGGTCTGCAGTTTGGCTTCCTCTTTGCAGGACGGTTCCTTGAATTGAATTCACAGTTTGAACTCACCTTCTCAGGCCCTCCTCCTTCTCTTTACCAGGAGTCTATCCCTGCTAACACCCGAGGTTTCTTGCCTGGGGAGCTCTAAGCTGCGATGGGGCGCTCACAGCCGTCACTTAGAAGAGCCGGGCTTCACTCAAAGGTGGTTTGCCTGGGCCTTCCAGCCTCAAAGCTCTGCTACTTGAATGCGTACTTTCAAGTCATCTGGAGAAAACTGGGACACGTTTCTGAAATGCATTCTCGAAGCTTTTGGCTCTTACGGTAAAGAACGAAAGTTTGCAGTCCGACAGCCTGGATTTCCCGGCCCCCCTGCAGTGTGGCCTGGGCCAGGTTCCCTCCAGTCACTGAGCCTTCCTGGTGGGTTGGGATGATCGTGTGAGCCTCGCAGGGTTCTAAGGATCGAAGGAAGATGGTGTGTAGATGTGTAACATGTAGAAGACAATTAATAGTAGTTGTTAGTAATCGTGTGTAACTTTCCAAGGTAAAAGCAGTAGGAAACCCCTTCCAAATGTCATTTGCTTGGAAAGCGAATGTCCATTTTCTGTGGAAAAGAGTTTTTAAAGACCAGAGTGTAGCTATTTTAGGGTGAAACAGGTGGCCTTACAGGACAGACTTGCTCTTTGGAGGGTCCGTCGTAGCGGCTGGTACCTCGTTCCTTGTGGCCCCCAAGGGCTGCCGCCTCCTCGCAGGTGTGGGTGAGAGGGAGCTGCGCTGCTGGCCTTGCCTGTCCTTTGTGTGGCTTCCCCCATCCCTCGGTTATTTCTAAGCTTTTATCCAGGACCTCCTATGAGAGGGCCGGGCCCTGGGGAGCAGGTGCCGTTGACACAAGGTGCCCGCCCTCCAGGAGCCCCCGTCTCTGCAGGAGACAGAGCTGTGATCCCGGAATGCACGAGAGGCAGCGCCCGGCGTGGTGGCGGCCAGCAGCGCGGTGCTGGAGCTGGCTGCCTGGGTGTGAGTCCCGCGTGTCCTTTGTTCCTCACTCTCCTCATCTGTAAAAGGGGAGTAGGGTTGTTGTTTGGGGGGTGAGCGAATACATTTCTAGGGCTTCTTTCACTGCCTGGTCCCCAAGAGGGACTTGGGAATTGTTTGCTGTAAGCGTCATGAGAGGCAGCATTCACCGGCAGGGTGAGCAAGACCAAGGCCCCGCTTTCCTAGCAGGAGGATGGACGGTCATGAGGACTGTGAAGAAACAGAGCAGGGCATGTGCTAGGACCTTGGAGGAGGGGCGGGCCGGGAGGGCAGGGAAGGCCCCATCCCTGGGCAGCTGAGCGGGGGCTGCTGAGCGGGAGCCAGCCACGAGGGCATCTGAGGAGGGGCAGCTGGGGTCAGGGCAGTGGGTGGAGGAGAAGGGTCAGCTAGTGAGCAGGGCAGCAGGTCGGGTTGCCAGGTCAGCAGGGCTGGATCACACAGGGCCTCGTGCACTAGGCTTTCTTTTAGTGGTAACAAGGAGCCACGGGGTTTTAAGCAGCAGAACACTGTGGTCTTATTATGTTAAAATAGGTTATTCTGACTGCCGTGCAGGTAAAGGATGATGAGAGGCCAGGGTAGACGCAGAGGGAGAGCAGTTAGGATGTCCAGTGAGAGAGAGGGTGGTGTAGTGGAGGCGGACAGAATTGGGGTTTGCTTGGAATCATAGGACTTGGAGGTGGACGTTGATTCCAATTAGGAGGTGCCTGGGGTTTGTCTGGGTTGAGGGACGGACACCTGCGGGTACTGTCGCCATGAGGCCTCCCGAGTTGCACGTGCAGACTCCACATGTAGTGTTCTTCCCGCGCCTCCCCGCTGCGTCCACGTGGTGGAAGGCCCGCCAGGACCCGGAGTCAGCTTGCAGCCCCTCCCCTTCTCGGTGCTCAAGCAGATAGCAGAGTCATTGATTTGTCCCACGAATATTTATTCACTGCCCGTGAGTTAAACGCTGTGCCGGGCCCAGGTGATACAGAGGTGGCTGAGAAGGACAGCCCCCTCGTTCTCCTGAGCCTGTAGCCTGGTGGGGGAGATGGACGCCAGCCAGATAGTGGCCGTGCCCAGAGGGAGGCACGCTGCTGTGGGACAGAGGGACGGGCCAGGAGGGCTAGGCTTGAGCTGAGGGAATAGCAGCGGGCAGAAGGAACAGCACGTGCAAAGCCCCGAGGCAGGAAGGAGCGTAGTGAGTGTGAGGGCCCAAAACAAGAACGAAGAGATGGGCGGGTCTGTCTTTATCTTGGGGGCCCTTGAAGGGTGTAAGCAGTGAGGGATGAGTTTGAGTTTGAGTCTGGAAAAGCTTTCTCTGAACCAGGTGTGGAGAAGGGAGGGGGCTGGCACAGGTGTGGGTCCGTCAGGGGACGACAGGTAGAGCGGGTGAGACCTGATGTTGGCTTGGTATTGGGGATGGAGAGAAATAATAGTAAAAGAATAATTATAGTAAATAATAAGTTAAAATGCATCATGTTATTACTGACACATAGTGAAATGCTCAGTAAATGTTTGCTGTTATTTATATGATAATTACAGGTTTTGGTAGAGGAAAACCCTGAGGTTCGCTTTACATAAATCGAGGCTGAGGCACTTTTGAGTCATCCACAGAAGTGGATGTAACAGTAATTGGATGACTGAGCGAGCATCACTCGCTAGTATTTCCAAACTGTCCTGTGCAAGAAGTGCTCACTTGTAGCCGCAGCCTTGTCACTCAGCAGCTTTGTGACACTGGGAGCACTGACACCACTAGAGCCTCTGCCCCCTTTTCTGTAAGCGGGGCTGGTGTTACCTACCTTACAGCTTTGTTTGAGGGTCCAGGAACTTAGCTGGGAGCGCTCTGCAGGCTCTTCGGTGCTATGCACATGCTGGGTGGGATATTATTTTGTCTGGTATCATGTGGTCCTCTCCATCCTTCCACCACGTATTAGTTGGGAGTTGGAAAAGAAGGCTTTTATAGTTACCATTCATAGGTTTGTTCACTTCCGCTCTTCAAGGCTTCTTGTGTGCCTTCTGGGTCAGGAAGTTCTTTTCCTCTCACCCGTGGTCTTCGTTTCCCTGTTCCTTTCCTGTTTCTGCCTCTGCCCCCACCACTCTCCTTCCTTGATCCCTCCCCTGCCAAGAACCAGCGCCCAGAACCCGTGGTGGGTTCTTCTTGGGAACTCGTGCTGACTCTGTGGGCATTTCTGAGCAGTTCACCTGCTGAGGTTGATGCGCTCTCGGATGAAAGTGTTGTTAAGGTCTTCGAGTAAAATGGGAACAGCTGGTCATGATGAGAGGCACAGTGACAGTTCCTCCACATGGCTGATTTGCTGTGTATCGGTTTGCACTGCAGTGTGACACCAATAGGACAGTGATAACTTTTACAAGCTTTATAATTCAGCAGTCTCTGCATGGCAGCAGATGAGAGCGTTCCTGGCATGCAGGAATGAGTCATGTAGCAGCAAAGATAATTCTTACAAATAATAAACATCCCTTACTATTATTCCAAAGACAGGCATTTGGTGGTGGTGTCGGTGCGGTTTTTCATAACCTCTTGTGGACTCCTGACTGGTCTTTTCCAAAACAAACATGGCGAGTGTCTGCATTTTAGGTACTTTCCCTCCCTGGCCCCTTTATCCTTCAGATGTGCAAGATTTCCCAACACAAGCCTACATATCAGCTGATACTGCAAAAGTGTAAAAGGATAGTCTTTAAGGGTTTTTGCTTCCAAGGGGTCTTGGGCCAGCTTCCCTGTTGTTGGATTCAGTGTTCTTGTTTGTGAAATGACAGGGTGAACTTTGAGCATCTCCAAGTGCTCTCCCTCCTCCTGCTTCAAGGTGGATGATCCTGTCGGGTGGCCTTTGCTCTTAGACTGTAGAAACACTCCAGAAGTATATAGTCAGTAACGTTGACTTTTGTATATCAGACAAACCCTAAGGGTCAATATAATGAACTTAAAAAAATTTTTTTAAGAAGAAAAATTCTTCTGCCACATGTGGTCAGCCCTGGTAGGAGGTCTGTTGGGGAGGTTGGGGGAAGGACTAGAATGCCCATCGGTTTGGTTTCCTAAAGCAGGCCCCCCCTCCCCCCTTCCCCCTCCCCCCTTCCCCCTCCCCCCCCCCACACCAACGGGTCAGGAAGCAGCAGCAGAGCGTGGTCCTGCTGTGGCCTGGTTTACTATCAGCCTCTGAGGGCGCCTCTTGGGAAGTGCTCCATTGTACAGTTTTGCAAATGGGCACATGTTCTCCACTGGTCCAGACCGTAATCCACAGTGATGTCGTCACTGTTACCCATCTGAGCCTCCTGAGGTTGAACTTCTTGTCCTGATTGGGAGACCTGGGTAGGGCCAGTGTCCGTGGGCCAGGTGCATATTAAAAGACCACCACAGGACTTCCCTGGTGGTCCAGTGGTTAAGACTCTGCGCTTCCACTGCAGGGGATGCGGGTTCGATCCCTGGTTGAGGAACTAAGTTCCCACAAGCTGCACAGTGTGGCCAAAAAAAAAAAAAAAATCACCACACCACTCTGATCTGGAGTGTACCAAGATGGCAACCAAGTCTTCCTTCCTGAATTCAGTGCTGAAAAATAGACTGCTCCTAGGTACGGCTTTAAGAAGCGAGGGCCAAAGCTCGCTCCCAAGACCATCAGCATCAACCTGTCCGTGAACTTGGACTGAGTTAAGGACAGCTGGGGGATAATGGAACCAGGGGGATTAGGTTTCGAGTGTGAACAAAGATACTGAGAACTGCGTTGTAATCATTTCAACATGAGGTGTGCACTCTCTTCCCTGGACCCTAAGGAGTCTGAAATCGTTGAAAAGAAAGGGAGCAGCCCAGAGAAGAGGGTGGTGATGAGAAGCCCCAAGATTGTGGTAGCCTGTCCGTCTCCACCTGGAACTTGCCCTGGAAGGGGTGTGGGCCCTGAAGGTGGGCACACATGACCTGAATCTTGGTCAGCCTCTTCCAGGCACCATAGCTCTGGGCAAGCTCCTGAACCTCATTTTCTTCCCTTCATCCACCAGGGAGTTAGGAAAAGTTGACTCGAGGTTTGTTACATGCCTAGTGGGGCGGCCATCAAGAAGTGGTAGCTGTTCTTATTGTGAATAACGTTTTGGGCCCCCTGGAAAGGATGTAATGCTATTATGCCGGGTTCTGTGCCAGGAGTTCTACCTGTGCTCTGATTTCATCCGAACAAGTCTCTGAGGTTGGGAGTGGTCCTCCCATTTCACAAGTTAAGAAACTTGTGCACTGGTGGGGTGGGTGGTTAAGTAACCATGTGAGGATTTCATTAGACTTGCTGGCACGGATTACTGACAATCCCTAGTGCCGGCACACTGAGTATCTTTTTTTTTTTTTTTTTTTGCGGTACACGGGCCTCTCACTGTTGTGGCCTCTCCCATTGCGGAGCACAGGCTCCGGACGCGCAGGCTCAGCGGCCATGGCTCACGGGCCCAGCCGCTCCGCGGCATGTGGGATCTTCCCGGACCGGGGCACGAACCCATGTCCCCTGCATCGGCAGGCGGACTCTCAACTACTGTGCCACCAGGGAAGCCCCCCTTCTTTTTTTTTAAAGAACATATAAATGATAATAGTTATGGTCTCCTTCTGATTTTGTAAATTGTAGGAAATTAGAAAAACAGCAAAGTACAAAATAAAATCACTTTAATCCCATTACTTAGACAAAACATTTGTTATTTTGGAGTATTTCTCTCTGGTCTTTTATTATAATTTAATTTTTTGGAGGGTATATACATGGTTACTACTATGTCTGTATTATATTGTGAGTGGCAGTATTGCATGTACTCAGACACATGGCTTCTGGAGCCATGCCCTACCACTTACTAGCTTTGTGATCTTTCACAAGTTCTTGACCTCTCTGTTCCTCAGTCCTCTCATCTATGAGATAGAATTAATAACAGAAGCTGTCTTATAGGCATGTTTGTGAGAACTGAATGAGTTAACACATGGAAATAAAGCACTTAGAACAGGGTGCCACCCACAGAAAACCCTTGGGCAGTGTAACTTGTAATCACCATTTTTGTAGATCATCACCTTTTCTTTTTAAGCCTGATTTTAGCTGTTTCGTAACATCACATTGTGTAGATATGTCACAATTAACATTGAAGACGTGTTTATTCCTTCGTTCTCTTGGGCGTGTGGGAAAAATGGCCCCAAGACAAGGTCCGATTTCCTAGCATCTTCAGTGTGAGACACAGTGGGGCCGTTTTGAAATCCTCTCCCTGTGTCCACAGCTCCAGGGCCAGACTTTGAGTCACCTCTTGTCACACCAGTGCATTTCTTTTTCTTGGCTGTCAAGCACCTAGACCCCACTTTGTTCTTTTACCCCGGGTTCCGGCCTTGGGACGTGCGGCCTTCCAGTCCCACTTGGTGATACACAGGTGCACTTCGTGCCTGTCAGCTTTACGTGCCTGTCAGCTTTACGGCCACTCGAGGGTCGGGGCTTGTGGCCGCGGACCTGCTGGGACTTCATCTGCAAATGAAAACCGCCTGGCCAGCTGCTTGGGCCAGACGGAAGCCAGATGGAGAAGTCAGGAGGGACACCGGGCCGGGGCCTGGAGCAGCGTCCTGTGTCCTGTCATCCTTCCGCTGCCCCAGCCTCTCCAGCTGCAGATGGTGGCTTGTAACCGTCATCTCCTCCAGAGCCCAGATGATTCCAGGATACGGGGCTCTCCCATCCGGGCCCTGGCCAGCCCAGAAGATGTGACCCAGAACCTAGAAAAGTGTCAGATCTGATGAAAGAAGAGGAGCAACAGGTGGCTGAGTGGCCATGAGGGTGGAAACTTTCACCGTTGTGGTGAAGGGAGACGGCAGGGAAAGTAAACAGCAGAGTTACTGGAATCCACACGGCACACAGGAGAGATTTTTGGATGTGAGCAAGGCCAAACTGGCAGACCCTGAAAACAATCGTCCCACGCCCCCGCCCTCACCCGCCCCCCATGTGTTGGCTGACAACAGCTGTTGCAGACTAGGGAGTAAAGTTGGTCAGGCCGCCAGGCAACTCCTAATGTGAATCATTTGCAGTTGAATGAAGGATAGAAAGCATAGGTAAGAGAAGGTGAGACACTTTGCATCTTTCTTTGGTCCACATTGTCACAACTGCCCCAGGTTTTGTTTTGTTTTGTTTTTGTTTTTGTTTTCTGTGGTACGCACCACCGCGGCCCCTCCCGTTGCGGAGCACAGGCTCCGGACACGCAGGCTCAGCGGCCATGGCTCACGGGCCCAGCCGCTCCGCGACATGTGGGATCTTCCCGGACTGTGGCACAAACCCGTGTCCCCTGCATCGATCAGCAGGCGGACTCTCAACCGCTGCGCCACCAGGGAAGCCCTGCCCCAGGTTTTGATTTGTGGTTCAGAGAGGAAAAGTTTAGGAGTTTTTACCTCTGGGCTTTGTGGATTAATGAGGTTGCTGGAGTGGGAACTAACTATTTCAGTCTCTAAATGCTCTTCAAAATAGTGGGCATATTTCTGCATAAATGTGAGTGATTTCTTAGGTTAGATTCCTAAGAGGGTATGAATAGTATAAAAGCTTTGCATACATAGTCGCCAGTTAACTTTCTAAGAGAATCGTCCTCTCCTGCAACCTTTCAGGCATCCCAGTTGCTTTTCTGGTCTGTAGTCCTTGTGCCTTTTATGTAATGAATGATCTTCCACTTACCTCTTGCAGACGGCTTATTGTCATATTACTCATTTTTAACTTTGGCCCATTTCTTTTCACCTTTGAGGACTTCCAGGGAGTGACATCCTGTCGGGGGCGGCTTTAAAGTTTCTGTTGAATGAGAGTAGTGTTCTCAGTTTTCCTGCACAGCGGCATCCTGCGCTCCGTGAGGCATTTGGGCCAGTGCTCTGTCTCCCTGGCCACTTGTCTTTGAGGCGAGCGTGGCAGCTCAGCCTGAGCCTTGTGCATGGCTTTTCAGGACCGTGCTTTTCTGCGTTCTAGGTACACTGGAACTGACCTTCTCCCTCCTGCCCCCTCCCCCGCCCCCCCATTATCTGCTGAGCCTCTCCATGTAGGCTGTCTGTCCAGTGATTCTGAGAGGCTGCCAGCTTCCTCTCTTCCTACCACATGGTCTTGCCATGTGCTCTTGAGAGAAGCAGGGAACAGAGCCGCGGGCGGAGGTGCGGCAGCCAGCACTGCCAGCTCCTCCAGAACTGGCGCTGTGTGTGGTGTTTGGGTTTTTTTTTTCCAACTGCTTTGTAGAGGTGTGACTTAACATATCATAAAACTCCCTGTTTTTAAGTATGTGTTTCAATTTTATGGTTTTTTTTTTTTAGTAAATTTAGAGTTGTGGCGCCATCCCCACCATCTAGTTTGACAACACCTTTATCGCCCCAAAAAGATCCCTCCCACCCTTGTGCGGTTACTCCCGGTTCCCACCCCTGCAACCACAAATCTTTCTTTCTGGACATTTCATACATATGGCGTCACATGGATTTTTTTTTTTAATTATTTATTTATCTTTGGCTGCGTTAGATCTTCGCTGCGGTGCACGGGCTTCTCATTGCGGTGGCTTCTCTTGTTGTAGAGCACAGGCTCTAGGCATGCGGGCTTCAGTAATTGTGGCTCGTGGGCTCTAGAGCGCAGGCTCAGTAGTTGTAGCGCACGGGCTTAGGTGCTCCGCGGCATGTGGGATCTTTCCGGGCCAGGGCTTGAACCCATGTCCCCTCTATTGGCAGGCGGATTCTTAACCACTGCGCCACCAGGGAAGCCCTGGATTGTTGTTTTTTGGTGGTTGTTTTTTTTTTTTAAGGAAATTATTTGATTGTAAAAATAATGCTTGTTGGAAAACATCTGGAAGAGCAGAAGCCAAATTATCATTAGTAGTTACCTTTGGGGAGTAATTACCTCTAGGTGGTGGGATTATAGGAGGACCTTTTATTTTCTGTAATGCTTGAATTTTTTACAGCAAGCCAGTATTATATTTACAGTCGGGAAAAGGTGTATGTTTCATTTGTGGACAGTGCCAAAAAGTATAAAGAGGATGAAAAAATAAGAGTCACTCAAAATTCCCCCTATCCTGGATAAAACCACTTTTACTTTTTTGTGTTTTTCTTTTTCAGTCTTCTGAGCATATTTTTAAAATATAGCTTTCATATTTAAAATTTTGCATCCTGATTTTTCTCATTGGCATCACAGAAGTCTTTTCCCCACCTAACTTAAAACATCTTTGCAAACTTCCTGTTAATGATTTTAAGTGGTTTGTCTTTTTTTTTGGCTGCTTTGCATGGCGTGCAGGATCTTAGTTCACTGACCAGGGATGGAACCTGCGCCCCCTGCAGTGGAAGTGCGGAGTCTTAACCACTTAACCACTGGACAGCCAGGGAAGTCCCTTTTAAGTGGTTCATCTTAATGGTTGCACCATAATTTACTTACACTGGGCATTAAGGTTGTTTTCACTTTTTGCTACTATAAAAAGTGCTGAAATGAATGTCTTTGTAAAAGCTTTGTGTAAGACCTCTGCAGAATTCTGGGCCAGGGGGTTTGTACCTGAAGAAAAATTTTTTTCTCCCAGTTTGGAACTGTTTTTGCAAAATCGCTTTCTAGAATTCTTCTCTGAATTTCTACTCCTTGAAATGACTTATTTTGACCCCAGGATTTCCTGGAGATGGCTCCTTCATGTCAGGTTGCAGTACAGGGCGGAAATGGCAGGAAGATAAGTGAAGAGCCAAACCAGGGCTCCTGAAGATGGCGGTGCCCTTAGGAGCCAGGACGTCCTTTATCTCAACAAAATCTTGCAGTCTGGACAGTGTTTAGGCATGCTGTGTTTTCTGTAAATAGTCCTTTTTTGTTGATCCTTGGTTTTCAGCGAATGTTTTGGTTGTTTTAAGAGGGTCCAAAGAGATTTTTGATCAGATTCAAGCCAGAGTTGCCGAGGGGTGGGGAGGTGGCAGCACGGAAACAGAAGGGACCGGAATTCCCTGGCGGTCCAGTGGTTAGGACTCTGCACTTTCACTGCAAGGGCCCAGGTTCAATCCCTGGGAACTAAGATCCAAAAAAACAAAACAACAACAACAAAAAACCCAGAAGGGGCAGCCTCAGGGGACACACAACTAAAGGAGGGGGAGGTCGAGGCCAGTATACATTCCCCACGCCCTATCCTCCCCCCCCCACGCCCCACCCCCTTGCTCGCAGAAGTTCTTCAGAATCTGAACAGAGGTTTTAAACCTGGGGTGTTTGGGGCATGAGAGGGACCTGTGAATCCACCAGATATCTTATTCAAACTTCTGTATGTATGTGCATTTCTCTGGGGAGAGGGTCTGTAACTTTCATCACCTTCCCTCTGGCCTCACAGAGGGTAAGAAGCATGAACTGCCTTGGAGGTTTGGTGTCTTCCTTAACAGGGAACACCGTGTCTGGTGCACACCCAACGCTGTGGGCACCACACATCCGCTGTGTGGTCTTGGTCAGGTGACCTAGCCTCTCTGCGCTTCAGTTTCCTCATTTGTGAAGTGCTGGGCACATAGGAGGCACTCATATTCCCATCAAAATTATTACTTGAATTTTTGGCTCACGAAGGTTTTAAAGGCAGCCATGGACCAGAAATTGACCTGGGTAACCTTCTTTTTTTTTTTTTTTTAAATATGTATTTATTTGGTTGCACTGGGTCTTAGTTGTGGCAGGCGGGCTCCTTAGTTGTGGCAGACGGGTTCCTTAGTTGCAGCATGAGAACTCTTAGTTGCGGCATGCATGTGGGATGTAGTTCCCTGACCAGGGAACGAACCTGGGCCCCCTGCATTGGGAGAGCGTAGTCTTATCCACTGCGCCACCATGGAAGTCCCAACCTGTGGGTAACCTTCTATCTCTCACAGCTGGGCCCTGAGTTGGGCGATGGTTGTGTGGTTCTGTTATACAGTATCTTGTTTATTTTAAAATAAGGAATGGATTTTTAAAAATCCTTTGATAAAAGTAAGACATGCTCATTGTATAGGAGGGTATAATTATTATTTTTAAGTGTTTGGGAGGGGGAAGGTATGAAATCAAAGCACTGCTAGGTGGCTGCGTGTTCACCCATCTGAACACCGACGGGGTGGGTGAATGCAAATGACGAAGCCTTCTTTTAGTGCAGTTGGTGTAGAGTTAGTTACCCCAGCACGAAGGAGCTGTATTTTTATGGCAGCCAAACTAAAGCCAGAAGCAATGGAACTTTCCTGAAAACAAACCAGAGTTGAAGATTCTGGAGTGTCTGGTGGCATCTTTACAGAAAACCTGTGAAAACACAGCTTTCCAAGTTGAAGGGGTTGTGGTGATTTTTGAGGACCCTTTGGTGTTTTTGGTCCTTGAAGCACCTGTTCTGTTGCAAACCTTCATCTAGGGTTTCCTTTTGCTCCTCCTTTAGGAGGGCTTCCCTGGACCAAGTGCAAGCAAGAGGCAGTTGCCTAATGTCTGGCAACCATTAGACTCAAACAGGCCTTGAAGTCTGCAAGAGCCTGGCTTAGGTGGCACCTGGGACTTCACGCAAGGGAGTGGTGCCCGATTTAAATTTTTAAAAAACTTTTTATTATGGACAATTTCAAGCATATAATATAATGAACCCCATTTACCTGTTGCCATGGCCAGTCTTGTTTCATCTATACCCACCCACTGTACCCTCTCCCAGCTTAAATTAGTTTGAATCAGATCGTCTGGCTTTATTGTAATGAGCAGTCTGGGCCTCTCCATTCTGAGAACAGAATTCTCCTACACACTGTACCAAGGTCTCATCGACCAGAGTGATCACTGACTTTTGTTTTTTGAAAGTTGTCAGTTTGTATACTTTTCAGCCCTTTTTATGATTAAAAAAGTAACGCATGCCCATTACAATTGGAAATCACAGACAAAGCTTAAAGGTATATGAAGCCCTCTGTAATTCCACCATCTGGAGACACCCATAGTGATGATTCTGAAGGGGCCCTTTGGATGCCTCAGGGCTGCGGCTGTCTGTACCTTCTGCTCTGGCCACCCCCCCCCCCCCGCCCAGAATCATCATCGTTGCCTCTGCCTCTTTGGAGCCTGGTGAGGGTCTGATGTGGTCCTCTGCCGTTTGAGTGAGTTGGTGACACACTGGGTGCCAGTTGTACAGAAGGGTTGAGCACGCCCATCACCACCCTCCGTCAGTGGCTCGTTCTTTATATCCGTGGTCGGTGCTCAGGGGATGAAGTTAAATGGATGTGCTGTACCCCACTCCCACTGGGCCGACAGGGCCTTCTGTTTCTGCCTTGAAACCCTTCTCTCCCTGAGTTGGGCGGGTAACAAAGCTGAGTCCCAGAGAGAAATGTAGCGCTCCCAAGTATACCTCCTGCACTCACTCCACTTCCAAGGAAAGTCCTCAAGCAGATTAACTCCTGGTATGCTGAGGCCACCCATGTGCCACGTGTCCCCACCCTCTGAAGGCAGTGAAGGGGTAGACCCCAGGCTTAGCACAAGTGCACAGCCAAGAAATGCACAACAAACTAACTGGGATTCACTCTTTCAGAGTTTTCAGCCCTGAGTATCATTATGTGTATTTTCTAATTTCATTATTCTTTGAAAGCATGGTTTTAATGTAATAGTCTGTCTTAAGGATGAACTAGAGTAAATGAGTAGAGTTGGATGCAGTGATAGCTATCCAGACACTAATTCTGAGTCACTCTGCTTGGGGGACCTCAGCTTGGGTGTCTGCAGACCTTTCCTCCTTACCTTGTTCACTGGGGTACAATCCACACGTCCCAGCAGCGTGGCTTCGCATCCAGTGGTTGCCATCCAGAGCAGTCGGCCTTAGGCTAGACCGAGATTTACCCTTTCACTGTGAGGAAAGGTTGGACTGAGCTGCCAGGGTTGCATTTCAGGAGAAATGCTTAACCTGTGTAAGAGCAAATTGTTGTTCCATCACCTTTCCCAGCATCATTTCTAACAATATTCATTACAAATGAATCTTGTATTAAAGTGTTTTCTGAATGATTATACCTCGAAGTGCCTTCTGAGCAGTTTACTGGGTGTGATAGTAACGTGTGTGTGTGTTTTACCTCAGCTGTTGGAACGTTTGGTAGCCACCCCTGCCTGGTTGTGCTCCGGCCCTGTCCTGCTTTCTCATGCCTGGGCAATGGGTGTAACGGCAGCCGGAGAAACTGCCGAAGTACTAGATGTTAGGACCTTGATTCCATCAAAAACAAAACAAAAACAAAAAACCCAACAAACCCCAGGGGCTGAATCTCACAGGAATAAGATCTAAGATGAGTGGCGTGCGGTAAAACACTCAGCGAGTCAGTGGAATCAACCCCAGGGACACCCGATGGTGAGGGGTCCCAGAACTGTGTCACATGCAGGGCACAGGCAGACCCAGGAGTGTGTGGCCAGGTGAGGAAGGGTGTGATGATTTGCTTCAGGGATTTGAGGGGATGTTGCTTGGCCAAGAACTTGTACATCTTTGGATGGCCCTAGAGGACAGAAGGATGGACAGCGGGTGAGTTGCAGATGTTCATCCAGTGCCGCGTGGAAACAGGCTGCCTTGGAACGTGGGGAGTTTTCCCCCTCTGGTGACGGTCAAGCAGAGGCGAAGAGACCCAGTCCTTTAGGGATTTCCTAAGGGGCAAGTGGGCCTCTGAGGTCACTAACACTCTGAAATAATGGATTCTTTTAGAACAAAAGACCTTTAACTCAAAGACTTTACTCGTTGATACCGTCTTTTCCCATGTTAATGCGAACGTGTGTGGTTACGTTCTACAGGGAGGAGGTGGTGGTTAAGACTTGTATTTCTGTAACGTAGAACATTTACGTGAAGCGGGCGTTTTCGTACTTTATCTCGCCTTTCCACTGTGGGAGCTTTGCGAATACTTCCAAGGGGCATGTTGTTTCCTGTCTCTCTGATGGGCTCGCCTCTCATCCAGCGTGTGCCACCACGCTTCGTACCTCCTTGGACTTCTGTGGTCTTGGGTGGAACCCACTGATTTTTACATCCTGCAAGAAAGAATCCTGGCCGATGAGGAAATCTGTTTTCCATCACTGATTGGAAATGGATTCCTACCCCTGCCCCCTTGCTCTGGATTTAATCTTCCTATGAGAATCAGCTAAGCCGTTTCCCCCCATCACAGGACATCCCAGCGCTGACCAGCGGCCTGCTGTTGGTTACAAGGGAAGCCAGAAGGAGGGTGGGCAGCCCTTGCTGGTGACCTTGAAGGCTGCTCAGGGCCTGTCAGCCTCTGGTGGGGACCTGTCTGTGTACTGACTTCTTTGAACAGCTCAGTGTGTCTGAGAGCTGAGATCCTATCCTGGGCTCTCCCCGGCCCCCTTGCTCCTGTGCTGAGGCTCACTAGGGAAGCCGCACAGGGAAACGGAAGAGGTAGGGCAGATCTGGTCTGGGTTCTAGTTCCGCGTGTTAAGCTTGGACGGGGCCCCGGATTCTGCAGAGGGCGCGGGAAGCCTCTGGGATCATCTCCCAGAGCACCTCAGTGCTGAGACCTTGGGAAAACCTCCTCTTTCACTCAGCATGCTCTGGGTTTCCATAAGTTTCCTTCCTGATTGAATTTTCTCATTAAAACCCGCATTCCCTAAGCTGTCGGGCAGCAGTACACTTTTGAGGTGGAGGAAGAGTGGCCGGCTCTCTTGTTTCTTTTCTTTTCTCCCCCACCTTTCCTGAGGTCTCACTGAAGCACTCTCAGCGGCACGTACGTAAAGTGTGCACAATTTGATCGTTTCTAGTTGTTTTATGATAACATGTAACATCTGCCTCCCTGCACTCCCCTTCCTCCTGCGTCTGGTCCTGCACTCCCTAGCTTTCCAGGCTCTTAAGAAGCAGCGATCCAGCTGGCAGAGCTGGAACAAGTGTTTCCATAAGCATTCCCACGATCCTTGAAGTGAGGAGCGTGACCTCGGAACCATGTGCCGGGTCCCCTCCCCTGATGGAGGAGGAGGTGGGAGGTAAGAACAATACTTGGATGGATGGATCCCTGTCTGGGGCACAGCCGGAAAGCTGAGCATTCGTAGGCCATCCAACCACTGGCGTTCTCCTGGGATTCAAGGGTTAGAGGGGAAAGTGAATTGATTTCTACCTTCACGTGAGAGGCAGGAGCCAACAAAACAGCCCCCTTTGCTTTTGTAAAAAGCTCTGCAACGGTGCCTCCCATTCGTTTTGGTCACAGAACTTATGAGCTAAGTATAAGAAAATTGGCAAAGTACAGCAAAGATGTTTTCTCTTTGTGTCATGAAGCTCTCCCGTTGCTGAGTTGAGGCTTACTTTGCTGAGGTCCCTGGTAAACAGTTTATTCGGTTTCCCTGGGCTGGTGGGGACACGGGGAGAATGCCTTCCTAGCTTTGGAAACCTAGGAGGGTGTCTTGCTGTGACAGGACCGGGGACGAGTTTCACTGCCCATTGTGTTTTGTTTCTAAATCGCTTTTCCAGTTGCAGATTCTCCATTTCATATCAGGCCTTTCAGACTGTGCAGAAGGGGTGTGAGCGTATTAGGCCGGCTGACTTTGCAGTCTGTGTTTATTCCTGTGACCCAGAGACAGGAAGTAATTGATGTCACCATTTATTTCCTTCATTGGAAATTAGCAAGCATCCCACTCAAAAGCTTACTTAGGAAAGTATGTCTCCTGGGGCTCAGTGGCGTGCTGTGTGGTTCTGAGTGCAGTTTTCCTCTGTAGGTGAGGAATGTCCGAGCTGGAGGTGATTAGGGTAATAACATCCCAGCCCTTGAGCCGTTCAGCACCTTGTCCTCAGATTTCTCCCCATCCTGCCCTCAGAACACATTGAGAGGGCCTCTGGCCTGAGGCAGAGGGACATTTCTTATATTCATGGAAGACCCTATTACTCAGGGAAGGTTCCAAATTACAAGACTGCTTTTTAAATTTATTTATTTATTTATTTTTAGCTGCGTTGGGTCTTTGTTGCTGTGCGCACTTTCTCTAGTTGCGGTGAGCGGGGGCTACTCTTTGTTGCGGTGCGTGGGCTTCTCATTGTGGGGGCTTCTCTTGCCGCAGAGCACGGCCTCTAGGCACGCGGGCTCGGTAGTTGTGGCTCGCGGGCTCTAGAGTGCAGGCTCAGTGGTTGTGGCGCACGGGCTTAGTTGCTCCGTGGAATGTGGGATCTTCCCGGACCAGGGCTCGAACCTGTGTCCCCTGCATTGGCAGGCGGATTCCTAACCACTGCGCCACCAGGGAAGTCCCAAGATTGCTTTTAATGAAAGCAGTCAGTCAGTGGATTTCTGTATCTGGATGAGGTTACAGTTTTGTCTCCTATGGAACAGAAAAACACTATTCTGAGAAATTGAGTGTCCAGATTCATAAAGAATTATCATGTAAGCCATCCTTGAACTTTGGCTCTGTAGACGTGCATGTGGAAGTAGACTCAGCCCAAATCACCGAGCCTGGTCTAGCCCTCCTTTGATCAAACCACCAACCCGTCAGGCTCTGTGGGCCCAAGAACTTGCTGGTGCCGTGCCTGGATGCACACAGCCCAGCCCTGTTTTCTAGAGTTTGGCAGAAGGCCAGAGAAGCCTTTATTTTGAAATTTTAGGTTATATCCTTCTACCTTTTTCCCCTTCCTCTTCTCTGTTGACTTAACATGTAAAATGTATGCAGTGACTATGTCCCAGGTATGTGCTAAGTGCTCTATGAGCATGAACCCCACTTGATCTTTAAAATAACGCTATGAAGCATGTGCTGTTTAATTACCCTTTTTTTTGTTGTTTTGTTTTGTTTTTTTGCGGTACACGGGCCTCTCACTGTTGTGGCCTCTCCCGTCGCGAGCACAGGCTCCGGACGTGCAGACTCAGCGGCCATGGCTCACGGGCCCAGCCGCTCCACGGCATGTGGGATCTTCCTGGACCGGGGCACGAACCCGTGTCCCCTGCATTGGCAGGCGGACTCTCAACCACTGCGCCACCAGGGAAGCGCTAATTACCCTTGTTTTACAGATGGGGAGACCTGAGGCTCAGAAGAGGTTAGTCACTTGTCCAGGGTCACACTGCTAGAACCTGGCAGAGTCAGGATTTGAATGCAGACCTCGCTCTCAAACCTGTACTGTTAACTAGAGAGCTGTCCCTCCCTTGCTGCTCAGCTGTGCAAAAATGTATGTTAAGTTCCTCTTCTTTTGGAGCCTCGAAAACAAAGAGGTGGCTTCTGTGCTCCTTAGGATGAGAAGGGAGCATGGTGGCAGCAGGTGGCCTGGCTGCCGGCAGTACGGGGTAGGCTTTGGGGTCAGACCTGCCTTTGAAGCCCAGCCCCACTGCCATTACCTGTGGAACCTCACGGTGTTGCAGTTTCCGCATCTGAGAATAACACTAGGACTTACCTCCTGGGACTGTGTTTGTAAGATGAGGTGAGACAGTGGCATATAAAGCACTTAGAGCAGTGTTTTAATACGTTTTAGCTATTGTTTTTATTAATGCCTTCTGAGCCCTTAAGTCCGAGCCTGCCATGGAGTAACCGCCCAGCGACAGGCGTTGTTGGCCGTGGTCGTAGTGTTGCTGGCAGGGCCTGCTTTGGATGGTAGAGGGAAAGGTGGTCCTCGTAGTGCTGTGCAGTGTTTGAGCTTAGTCTCTGGTTTTCAGAAAGATATCTTGGGATTGGAACTGTTGCTTCCCTTTCTTTAATTATTTTTGCTCACTGAAGGACTTTAAGCTCCTTACTCAGCCACCAACTTTCTTGAGACGTAGCACTCAACGTTTAGTTAAGGATGGAAGGAAAGAAGGTTTTGAGCTTGTGAAAAATGTCTTGTTGGCAAGATGTTCTCTAAGGAAACTTGTCTGTTGAGAGAGGAATGGTGTTTTCACTCATAAAGATCGGTTTCCTCTGGCTCAAAAGAGCGAAAAAGGAGCGGCCGTGCCCAGTTTGATTTTTCAGGCTCTTGTTCCGTGGCTACCCACTTGCATGCCTTCAGGTGATGTTAACCACAGAAGTGGGGGGAGGGGTGTGTGTGTGTGTGTGTGTGTGTGTGTGTGTTAATGCCATGTGGAAATGTTAGAGTCCTGTGCCCTCTGAAACTAAACTCTGTGGAAGAGGATGTCTGATAGTACCTATTGTTTAATTGAGCACTTAATATGTTTCAGAAACTCTACTAGTTTCTTCACACATACTTTATGATATTGTCCTGAAAACAACGCTGCAAAATAGGTATTATTGTTAGTTTCATTTAACAGATGAGGGAAATGAGGCTCTGGAAAGTGAAGGACTTTTCCAGACCTCCATTGCTAGGAGGTGGCAGTGAAGGATTTAAACCCTTGTCTGTCTGACTTCCAAGGTCCTTTTTGCCACTCACAGCCCAGCAAGGGGGTCTGTCTTAGGTCTTAGATATCGAGGCCGGAAGGACCTCGCTTTTAGGCATCTCCCTGCCTGGTGGGTCCTGACACCTGGAAGTTTTGTAACAGGTCTTAGGTTAAATTTACAAATTTATCACAGACTGGTAAAATGTTGCCTTGTCCTTCACTGTCACCAAAGGCTATGAAGGCTTTGGGGATGTATTTGGAGGTGCCAGAGGGTCCAGCATTGTTGCGGGAATTCCCTTGTACTGTGATGTGCTGTGCCCGTGGTTGATAGTGTAGAGTGTGACCCTGTAAGAAGGAGCTGCCCTTGAGCTGGGTAGGGCAGGCAGGGATTTGGGGGGTTTCCACGTTGATTCGCACTGGCATCTGATATAAGAGCTCAGGAACCCAGGGAAGAAATGGGCCAGCTGCTTTGGTTGACGCGTAAACACTGTGTTCTTCTTTTCCTCAAACCTCCCTTTGGATATAAGTTAAAAGGCAGGGGCTTCCCTTGGTGGCGCAGTGGTTGAGAGTCCGCCTGCCGATGCAGGGGACACGGGTTCGTGCCCCGGTCTGGGAAGATCCCACATGCCACGGAGACTAGGCCTGTGAGCCATGGCCGCTGAGCCTGTGCGTCCGGAGCCTGTGCTCCGCAACGGGAGAGGCCACAACAGTGAGAGGCCTGCGTACCGCAAAAAAAAAAAAAAGAAGAAAAAAAGAAAGAAAGGCAGCACTGCCCTCTTGCAGATGAAATACTTAGGTTGATGGAGGCTTTGTCTCCTCCAAATCCCTTAAATCTTGCTGCTTTCCCATCATGACTTGTCCATTTGTGCTGTTTGCAGTTTGGACCCAGGCTCTCCCCCACACCTCTGGAAGCCATGTGCATCGTGTTATTGGCGGAAACCCGTGGCCAAACGTTACGGATTTCATCCAGGCCATCTTATAACTCAGCTTGGGGGAAGGTTTACGTGAATTGGCTGCTTCTGCTCTGAGAAAGGGAGGATACTTTTCTCAGCCTTCGTCAATGAACATGTGGATGATGTTTTTTCCAAAAAAAAAAAAAATTCTTTAACTCTTCTTTGGAATATAGGGACACTCTGCTTTAATCATCTTTGACTTTGGTGAAAGGCTTCTTGAATTTCTTGTGCCATTGAGGTAGAAGTGGCATGCACGACGTCCATTGAAGACGTCTCAGGATCTCCCCTACTTCTGTGTACAAAGTGGACGGATTAGTCTCTTTTTACATGAAGCCAGCCAGGGTCCTGCAGAGGCAGCAGCTATAGACATCTGTGAAACATCGATGATCAGACAATAGGTAATGGCACCTTGCAGATCTTCTGAAGGGGTCCAGGAAACCATCAACCAGAGAAACTCTCTGAAAAAGCCTCTGCTGTTTTTGAGAGATCCACCCGTCAGTCATAGTGTTTGTGAGAATAGAGTCTGTGATGCAGGGGGACAGGAGATTTCAGAATTTGGTAGGAGGTAGAACTGTCCATAATTTGCCCAACCTGGAAGAAGAGACTTCCCGACCCTGTCTGATTTTGTGAGCTAGCAAGTTGTTCTTCAAGTCATTTGAAATTACTTTTCTTTTAGTTTGGGTTGGTTAACATTCTCTAGAGATTGTTTGGTCACAGGAAGCAAAACATGTTTTGTTCTGTGTCCTTCTCTGTTACTCGGTGCCCAGGATCTAGGACAAGTCACTTAACCTTCTGAGCCTTGGTTTATTTATCTGTAAAGCTGGGATAATAGTGCCCATCTCAAGGAGCTGTTGTGATGCTTGCCCAAAAGCCACACATGCAGTGTCTGGTCCACAGTCGGCCCAGAAAGTAAGCTAGAGAAAAGAAAATGTTATTAAGAAAATCGTAAGGAAAAGAAAATACACTTACAGTACAAAATATGTATTTATTGAAAAAAATCTGTGTATAAGTGGACTCACACAGTTCAAACCCATATCGTTCACGGGTCAACTGTGTAAGTATTCTTAATGATGCCATTGTTAATTCTAATATACAGTTTTATTTTAAATTGTATTTTTTAAAAAAGTAAATCCAGTCCCATTCTTCACTTTTGACTTACAGTTAACCTGTAAGCAGATGGAAAGCGCTAAACTGTATAATAAATAGATTTGTTTTCTGGTCCTGGCTCATGTTTAGTTATATGGTAAGTTTTAATTAGTTATGGATAAGTCTGGGCCTCAGTTTTCCTCATTAAAGAAAAAAAAAAGAGGACTTCCTTGGTGGCGCAGTGGTTAAGAATCCACCTGTCAATGCAGGGGACACGGGTTTGAGCCCTGGTCCGGGAAGATCCCACATGCTGCGGAGCAACTAAGCCCACGAGCCGCAACTACTGAGCCCACACGCTGCAACTACTGAAGCCCGTATGCCTAGAGCCCGCGCACCGCAACAAAGAATAGCCCCCGCTCGCTGCAACTAGAGAAAGCCCTCACGCAGCAACGAAGACCCAATGCAACCAAAATAAATAAGCAAATTTTTTTTTAAAAGTTGCCAATTAGATGGTTTCTAAGATCCCCTTCAGCTTAACATTTCTGTGATTCTGTTTTAAAATCTGGAGAGGTAGAGAGGAGCACACCCAAGATAAAATGCTCCAGTTCACCCAGCTGGCCTGTTAGCAGAGCCAGGAAGAGTACGTGAGAAATCTGGCAGACGGAGATCCATCCGGAGCCGTGGGTGTGTCCGCTGTCATCTCACCTGGGGTGTTTCCCCGGGTAGACTCATCACCGCTGCTTTGTATGGCAGAGTCATAAAGAGCAGGCGGCGCTTGCCTTCAGATTGGTGCTGATTGGGAACCGAGTTTCCATGCATAGAACGGGTCATCAAGCTTTCTGAGGTACTGGCGGGGCTCGATAGAGGTGGAGGATGCCGGAGGGAAGGGGCATCTCTCTGCTCCCAGGGGAGGTAGAAGACCCCAAAATACACTGCTCACCTTGCTCCGAGCAGTGACTGCTTGAGCGGTTAGAATGTGCTTGCACCGTTGTGCCTCCTCCGGGACCCCGGTTGGCTCACTCCTCGTTGAGCGTTTTCGCCGTTCCACCAAACTCACCAGGTAAACTTTGTCCCTGCAGAGAAGCCATTCCCGGTTCTGCAGTTACAGATTTGGGGAATGTAAACATTGAATCAGTTATCTGAAACCGTTTTTCGTCCTCAGCCCGTAGCAGAGCTAGAGCTCCACCTCCTGAGTGATTCATTTTGGATCCTCCACTCCCTGAAGGGACGTGTAAGGGAAAAATCGGCGGATGGCTTTTGTAGGGTTGACACGGAGCCTGAATGTAGGTTGCTAAGTTTTGCTCCAGAATAAATATATCTTGGAAATTCTCATTGCTTGATGGGGAGTCAAGGTAATTTTGGGGTCTCTGCTAGGACTGTCCCATTTGTACGTTTCTGATGGCCTCAGCTGGGCTTGGGAACACCGGTAACTAGGGAGAAGGCGAAATGGCGGGAATATTTCTTGGTGCCATTCCGGACTGGAGAGATGGGTCAGAGGACTTTGGAGAGAAGACCAAACAAGGAGAGGATAGTACAGAACAGAAAAACAGCGGGCAGAGGATCTTTTGTGGGTGAATGTGGACTTTGGGCAGCTCTTACTACTGTTTTCTGCCCAGGAGTTCTGTCCCTTCTCCCACTCTGGTTGTAGGGGAACCGTGCACTTCTCGTAAACAGGGCGCGGTTGCTGTGAGTGGGGGAGAGTTGTGGCGTCTGCTCTCCTTTGCTGGTGCTTTAATGACTTGGAAACTGAAATAACACTCCGCCAGCCTTTCTAGAGACTCCTGGCAGCCTAAATGGAAAACTTGTGTAAAATGAGCAAAAAATCAGGGAGGAAAGGGCCCTCGAGCACCCAAAAACTATTATGTTAAAGTCCTAGCAGATACGCCATGTGCTTCACATCCTGGGAGAGTTCCTAGCGCTTGTAGAGGACGCACCGTGGGGATGCCCTCGAGGGTCAGAAGCTGCGCCACACACATCACCTCATTCCCAGCGGCCCCGCAGGGTGGAGCATTGTTAGGCCCATGTTTTAAGGTTTGAAAAACTGAAGCTCCAGGGGATTAAGTGATGACTTGCTTACTTCCACCCTGCAGGCTAAGTGGAAGCATAGGAACTTTTATTATTGGATCACGTCTGTGCCTTTACAGGCTTATACTTCTTTGAGAAAAGGACGAAAGCTGTGGGCCCTTAACCTTGACACACACACACACACACACACACACACACACACACACACACACACACACACACACACACACACACACACACACACACACACACACACACACACCCATACACTGTCAAGGTGCTCACAAACTGTGGGACTATGACTCTGGACCCCAATTTATGAATCTGTGATTTATTCCTTCTCTCAAAGTTGGGGTTTTTCCCATATTCTTTTGTTTCTTTTTGTTTTTAACAAATAGGCTTCTAATTTCCTAACCCATAGCAGATTAGATGAGGGAGTGTAGCTGATGGCCTGCCCAAGAGGTAGAAAAATTTAAAACACAGACACAGGGCCATGTTCCAGGAATGGGCACTCCTAACGGTGTCCTTGGCCAGTGAAAAGTGGTATGACTGTGTTCATTGCATTGTCCTCTGTGTAAAAACATGGACCTTATAATACATTTAAGAGGGAGTCCCATCTTTTAGGATTAATAGAAAGTTGGTACATTTGTGCCTCAGTATATCCACGGGGGATTGGTTCCAGGACCCTCTGCAGAGACCAAAATCCAAGGACACTCAAGTCCCTTATATAAAATGTCATAGAACAATGATTACAGTCGACCCTCTGTATCCGAGGGTTTCGCATCCCTGGAGACAGAGGGCCAGCTGTGCTTTGCTTATCTGGAAGAGGTCACTGGGAGGAGTGCCCCGTGCCTCTGTGATAATGGGATAGCTCTAAATATAGAGTAGGAGGGTGCAGTCCTTCTTTCTTGCATCTTTTTCAGGCTGTCTTCTTCCCTGGGTCACGAGCTCCTGGAGGGCAGGGACCACGTCTCAGTAGTTCAGCTCTGTGTGCCCAGTGCCTCCATGTCACCCAGCAGTTGACTGAATCAAGTGGAAAGATGGCATGGGTGTAGTAGCAACCTCTCATCATGATACAGGGTCAAGTGCTGATTCTGCCACTGACTGTGTGACCCTGCACAACTTTCTCTGAACCTCATTAGCTGTCTGTAAAATGATGGGGCAGGGCTTCGATAAACTTGAAAAGTATATCCAGACCTAAATTTCTGTGATCTGGCAGATTTTTTTTTTTTTTGACCCAGAATTTTATTGTGCCAACAACCTGGTTTTCTTTTCTTTCCTTCTTTCTTTTTTTTTTTTTTTTTTTGGCCATGCCATGCAGCTTGCAGGATCTTAGTTCCCCGACCAGGGATTGAATCAGGGCCCGTGGCGGTGAAAATGCTGAGTCCTAACCACTGGACAGCCAGGGAACTCCCCTGGCAGAATTTTTGTTTTAAAGCAGAGACTCGTAAAGTGATTGTTTTCACAGTGCTCAAAACCACATTAACCCAAGGCACTGAATTAATTCACCTTGAAATGGTTAATTTTATGTTGAAGATGACCTTGGCCCAGCTGTGATGATATACAGTGGACCCCAAAAGGTAAAAGGAGGCTTGATCTGCCAACTGGGCTTTCACTGTGGTTTTGATTAACTTGGTATAGGGTTTTGGATTTTCCCATGGGAAGGAAAGTCATCCCAAGGGAACGCTTGTGTTTGTGTTTGGTGAGCCATCAGCCTCCATGTGCTGCTGTCATCGCTGTGTCCCTTCCAGAAGATTCAACCAGAGGGCACTCAGTCAGTGGAAGAAGCACTTATCTTTTTATTCATCCAAACTGTGCAGTTTTCCAGAGCGACCTACAGATGAGTGGTTGGCTGGGCTGGCCTGTGAATCTTCCCCACGTGGCCCCCAGGACAAGCTTTTCCTGAGCCACATGGCAGAAAACAGATTCTACTATTAAACAAAGTTGCTTGTTGGGTCCCAGATTATACAAGACAAACCATGGTTAGATTAGACTCCAGAAATTTGTGATAAATCAGCCTGGGCTCCAGTGAAGTTTACCTTTGTGTTGTCTGTGAAGTATTTTCTAAGCCTCTTGGGAATGTAAACGAGTGAAGGTCTTGATGAATTTAAGAACAAACTGTGAAGGCCTTGAAGCTTTGGTTGGTTGTTTATGTATAGACAGATGCTATGATCTGGGGACTTCCCTGGTGGCTAAGAATCTGCCTGCCAATGCAGAGGACACGGGTTCGAGCCCTGGTCCGGGAAGATCCCACATGCTGCGGAGCAGCTAAGCCCGTGCGCCACAACTACTGAGCCTGCGCTCTAGAGTCCGTGTGCCTAGAGCCCGTGCTCTGCAACAAGAGAAGCCACCGCAATGAGAAGCCCGCACACCGCAACAAAGAGTAGCACCGGCTCGCCGCAACTAGAGAAAGCCCACGCGCAGCAACACGAAGACCCAACACAGCCAAAAATATAAATAAATAAATAAATAAAATTTTTTTTAAAAAGTACTGATCTGCCTCAGCCAGTCACTAGAGCAGGCCACGTAGGACTTATGCTCGGAAAGCCAAGCGGTTTGAGTTACTGCTTGTCCTTGAAATTACAAACATACACACACCAGCGAGGCTGTAGCATCATCTTCAGCAGGTGGTCCCCACTGGAAAACTTAGTCATGTCAGACTTCTCGCTTCTAGTAGGTACCCTTGGCGTGTCTGTCCTGCCTCTTAGAGTCTTTGACCCTCCCGTCCTCTCCAGCCCTACAGCCAGAGCCCTGGGTGCTTTGGAGGCCCCTCTTCTGACCCTCTTGCCCCCAGTCCCGTCTCTGGTCAGACTGCGTCCCCACAGTCACCAGAGGCATCCTTCTGTATCTATTGCATCTAACAAAGTCACTCCAAAACCTAGTGACTTAAAATAACAGTAATCCTCACATTATGCATCTCCAGTGGTTTTGGGGGCCAGAAACTCAGGAGAGCCTTGGCTGGGTGGTTCTGGCCTGGGGTCCCGTGCTGTTGCAGTCAGACAGCTGAGGCTGGAGCACGGGGCTGGCCGGGCGGCTCACTTGAGAGTCACAGGGTCTCTTCACGTGGCTTTTCTACCTGGGCTCCGTAGCTCTTCCTTACAGCAAGGCCGCCTCAGGGCAGTTGTTGCGCTGTTTACATCGCCGCTTGGGGCTTCAGGCGTGGGTGTTCACCAAGCAAGGTGGAAGATGATGCTCTTTTCTGGCTCAGAAGTGACAGAGGTGAATCCTGCTATTCTGTTTTGATAAAAGCAGTCACAAAACTCTCCCCATTCCAAGGGGAGGGGACGCGGACTCCATCTCTCAGTGGAGGAATGACAGTCACATTATAACGGGGCGAGGGGGTGAGAGCTTGCTAAGGCCGTTTTTGGGAACTGTAATCCGCTTCACCTTCGACGACATGACAGTATTCCTCGCAGTCCTCTGTGGGAAAATCTTCCGGGGCTCCTAATCCCTTCTGGAGAAGCACATTTTAAAGTTTTAAAGGCCACACAAGCTGTACCTATAAAGTCGACAAACGCAAGACGGCTGGGAGCACCGAGGTTTTGTCCCCAGGCCTTGGAGCTCCGCGGAGCCCGGAGCCTGCTGAGGACACCACTGCCCTCAGAGGGAGGGTTTGGCTGTAACCTAGCCCTGCTGTGGGCCCTGGACCAGGGCCACACCCCACTGCGTTGCCTTCCTCCAAGCGTGCCTCGGCTCTCCTGGCCTCTGCTCGTCTCACTGCGCCTGCTGCCTCCGTGTCTGCCCGGGGCACCCCTGCTTAGCCCGTGATAACCGGTGCGTGTACCCCCTCTTCTGAGGCATCTTTTGCAGTTCCCTGTACCACTCATATGGACCTTTGTGAAACGTTTTTCATTTTTGTGGATTGGTGTGTTTATTGTATTAAGCTTTTTTGAGTTTATTGCAGGTTGGGACATGTCCTGTTCTCTGCATCCCCACCTGGGGACTGAATAGCTGTTGTTAGGTGATGATTTCCAAATTAGTCTCTGCCTTTTTAGTTCATTGAGTAGGCCAAGTTTCACAGTTCTGCAAATTGCTGGCAACACTACCCAGTGTCTGAAAATTCCTTAGTAGATTTTTTAAGCTGTAGTGTTTTATTTGATTTCTTATTCTGAAAAATTGTTCTAGTCTGTATTAACAGTTGTTTTACTTGTTGTGATTTTTAAGCAGTTTGTGTGTTTCTTCCAGTCATGTGTAAAAGGAGCAGAAAGTGAAACATTCCCCAGCTCAGTTTATATTCTGAAAAAACACAACCAAAAATCTAAACCGACACCTTGAAGCCTCGCCAGCTTAAAGCAGGGGAGCTGTCCCCTCCGTATTCTGACATCCTAACAAGGACTCATCTTCTGTCTTTTTCTGTATAGATTTTGACTACACCATAAGTTCCTGGAGACAGGGACTTCGTTATGTTAACCATTCAGCGTCAAAAACAGTGCTTGTTACCTAGGAAACCCTCAAATAATTATTGAATGACTAATTGAATGGGCAAAGAATTATGGAGAGTGAAGTGAAATGGTCATTCTTTTCTTCCCCTAAATTTTATTTATTTATTTGGCTTCATCGAATCTTAGTTGTGGCAGGTGGGATCTTTCGTTGCAGTACCTGGGCTCTTCGTTGCAGTGTGCGGGCTTCTCTCTGATTGTGGCGTGCGAGCTCCAGAGCGCATGGGTTCAGTAGTTGCAGCATGCGAGCTCTCTAGTTGAGGCACGTGAGCTCAGTAGTTGTGGCGCGACGGCTTAGTTGCCCCGCGGCATGTGGGATCTTAGTTCCCTGACCAAGGATTGAACCCTCGTCCCCTACATTGGGAGGTGGATTCTTAACCACTGGACCACCAGGGAAGTACATCATTCTTTTACTATTTACCTTTCAACCTGGAAAACGCCACCCATGGAAGGTGGAACTGGGAAAGCTCGTTTTATGAGGGAAGTGTCTAGGATCAGTTAGGGTTTCAAAGGAGCCATCACGTGGAGAGCCCTTGGTCATGGGGTGGCAGTATACAAAATAATGGAAAGCCGGGAAATCCTAGGAATGTAATTGATACATGAAGAAGTGCACATCAGTGTATGGTGAGCTATGCCTCGTCTCTGCAGCTTCTATGTCCCATTGCTCTAGACATCACACTTGCCTCATATGATCATATGCCTCACATGATAGGCTCTTTTGTGGATGGTTCCTTGAGGGTCAGGACTAGGTTTCATTCACTGGGCCTGATTCAGGGCCTGGCCAGTGGCCGGCACTCAAGGCTTGGTTGTTGAATTGAAACCTAGTTGTTGGCCTGCAGGGGGCTGTTGAAGGGCATGGTGGGTGTGGTGGGTGCGTCTGCGCTTAGACTGGGATACAGTGCACAGCCCACTAGAAGGACTCTTAGAGGCCCTCTCCCCAAATCCCAGACCATGAGGTTAAGTGAGCAGACTAGCTTGCACAGACATCCAGTGGCAGGGCAGACTTTGGACTCTGAGCTCCTAATTCCCAGTTTCTGTCCTTGTTTGCTCTTGTTTGTATTTTTTTCTATTACCTTTAAAAAATATTAAGTGAAGTGAAACTGTCACAGTGAAACAGATAGCTCAGAAATAAACCCATGCATATATGATCAATTAATTTACGACAGAGGAGGCAAGAATATACAATGGGGAAAGGACAGTCTCCTCAATAAATGGTGTTGGGAAAATTGGACAGCTACATGCAAAAGAATGAAACTGGACCCCAGTCTTACACAATACACAAATATCAACTCAAAAATATTTAGATCCTTGATAACTGTAAAGGAACATATTAACATATATGTAAGTTTAAGCAACATGATATTATGAACATCCTTGAATCCATTATTCTGTGCAAGACTTAGATGAATAGCAACTTTCGTCTTCCCCTAGTGGCTTCTTGCCTTATAACTATTCTTCTCACTCTTCTGAATTTTGTATTTAACATTCTCTTGTCTTAGCTAATAAGAAAGAAAGCCTTGCTATATTGGTTTAAAATACAGACATACATGCACACTGTGTGTGTGTGTGTGTGTGTGTGTGTGTGTGTGTGTGTATATCTAAATAACAGTTCAGGATTGCTGGGTTTTGAGCATCCTAGGTAGTCCCCTTGGACTTGCTTCCCCTCCCCCACCATCATTCTATTTCTGGGACCACTCATGTTGTACGTAGCTGTGGACCAACCATGTTTTCTTCATTCTCTTGTGCTATTTCCCGTTTGGGACCCTCAGGATTTGGGATGACCCCACCCCCACCCCCCAAGCCAAGGGCTCCAGTTAACTCTAATTTTAACTTTTTACAAGCTGTCATTAAGCTTTCCCATGTTGCGTGGCTTATGGGAAGCTTTTAGTCATTTTCTAATTTAATGCTAGTTAGACATCCTTAGCCTTAGAAATTTGTAGTGAGTATTTCCTATTAAGATTGTTGGGATTAATGCAAAATATAAGTTAGACCATTTTGCAGTAGTATTTTAGTGCTTTCAACTCAATCCAGTCAGAGGACTGTCCAGAAGGAAGCCTTCATGCTACCGGCACCCTTGGAGGGTGCAGCCGTGGTCAGCGTATTGGGGTTGGGGGCATGTGAACAGGCTCCTTGGAAGGGTTAAAATAGTGTCTTTTCATGTTGATCTTCTCTGGTCAAGTTACGACTTTTCTTTTCCTAGATAATACACTACTCAGTTTCTGGTTGATCCCTTCTGAACATCCCACTGTGTTCTGGATTAAAGATTCAGTGTAGAATTACTTTACTGCTGGTGGGAATGGAAGATGGGACTGCCATCATGTATGCCTCCATATCTTTTTCCATGGTGGCGACACCAATTTACCTTCCCACCAAAAGTGTAGGCGAGTCCCTTTTTCTCTACATCTTCACCAACATTTCTTGTTTCTGATCTCTTTGGTGATGACCATTCTGACATGTGTGGGGTGTTGTATCATTGTGGTTTTGATTTTCGTTTCTCTGATGGTTGGCGGTGTTGAGCATCTTTTCATGTGCCTGTTGGCTATCTGTGTATCTTCTTGGGGGACTGTCTCTTTTTTTTTTTTTTTTGATATTGAGTTGTAAAGCTAATTATATATTTTGAAGATTAAAAAATGATTCAGTGTAGCTAGGCTTATATCTAAAATTTTTTTCTAGTTCTCAGGAGTATTGTTAATATCCAGTTGAGACAATTTCCAAAGACCAGCCGTTTTTAGGGTTACAGGTAGTCTGTGAGTTAGAATTGTATGTAAAATGTTCTGTGCCGTTTTCTGGGGCCTTAGCTTTGACCAGAGTTTGGGAGTCTGTAGTCCCCAAAACAATCCTTTTAAACCAAGGTTTCTTCAACTTGGCTCTACTGACATTTGGGGCCAGGTTGTTGGGGTCTGTCCTATACATCGCAGATGTTTTGAAGCATCCCTGACACCTACCCATTAGATGCCAGTAGCTGCCTTTCCAGACAGTGATGACAACCGAAAACGTCCTCATACATTCCACATGTTCCTGCGGGTTGGTGGGGAGGGCGAAATCAATCCCAGTTGAGAAACACTAATTCACACCTTTGAAAAAAAGAAAAATGACTTGATTTTTTTTAAAGCAGTTTTAGGTTCAAAGCAAAATTGAGCAGAAGGTACAGAGATTTCCCATATACTCTGTGCCCCCCACACATGCATAGTCTCTCCCACTATCAGCATCCCCTACGAGAGTTACAATTGATGAACCTACATTGACATGTCATAATCACTCAAAATCCATAGTTTTCATGAGGGTTCACTCTTGGTGTTGTACATTCTGTGGGTTTGGACAAATTTAAAATGACACATACCCACCATTATATATAGTATTACATAGTGTAGTTTCACTGCCCTGAAAATCCTCTGTGCTGTGCCTACTCTCATCCCTCTCTCCCTTCCATCCCCTGGCAACCACTGATTTTGTTGCTGTCTCTATAGTTTTGTCTTTTCCAGAATGTCATATAGCTGGATTCATATAGAGTATGTAGCCTTTTCAGATTGGCTTCTCTCACTTAGTGGTAGACATTTAAGTTTCCTCCACATCTTTTCATGGTTTGATAACATTCCCTTGTCTGGATGCACCACTGTTTCTTTATCCATTCACCTACTGAAGGCATCTTGACTGTTTCCAAGTTTTGGCAGTTATGAATAAAGCTGCCATAAGCTGTTGTGGGCAGGTTTTTGTGTGGACATTAGTTTTCCTCCTTCCTCCCTCCCTCCCTCCCTCCCTCCCTCCCATCCTTCATTCCTCTGCACCAGGTCTTAATTGCGGCATGCGAACTCTTAGTTACGGCATGTGGGATCTAGGCATGTGGGATCTAGTTCCCTGACCAGGGATCGAACCCAGACGCCCTGCATTGGGAGCGTGGAATCTTAGCCACTGGCCACCAGGGAAGTTCCTGGACGTTAGTTTTCAACTACTCTGGGTAAACACCAAGGAGCGTGATTGCTGGATTGTGTGGTAGGAGTATGCTTCGTTTTGTAAGAAACTGCCTACCCGTCTTTGGAAGCGGCCGTGCCGTTTTGCGTCTCACCAGAGTTACTGTTGCACCACCTGCCTTTCAGCTTTTGGCGATAACAATTCTGGATTTCATTCATTCTAATAGATGTGTAACGGCATCTCATTTTAATTTGTATTTCTCTCGTGGTGTAATGTTGAGTGTCTTTTCATGTGTTTATTTGCCATCTGTATATCTTCTTTGGTGAGATGTCTGTTAAGGTCTTTGGCCCATTAGTTTACACCTTTTAAGTAGTTTGACTTGAATCATTTAGGGTTTTCTCTTCTTGCACTGCTAAGGGAGCACATAGCTGTTTATGGAGTTTGAATACCTAGCTCCGGATGAGAGCAACAGGAAAGATTTCTGGGTTGGGTTGAGTGGGGCAAATGTTATAAAATACTTACATTTTAAAAATTAAAACACGTGTTTGCACACATACACAGAAAACACTCCCAGTCCAATGTGTACTACTGCGTGTTAAACAATTCACAGTTACTAGTCAGATCATTCCAACAACCCTGTGAAGTAGATACTATTCCCATTTTATGGATTATTGACCTTAAAAATAAAACAGCCAGTTATTTTACCAGTAAAATGGATTTATTCAGGAATTGCAGAGAATTGCAATTCAGGGATGGAATAGCAAAGACTATAGGCAAGTTCAGAAAACAAAGGAGAGGAACATTATAGAGAAAAATGAAGTTGGGGTGGGGGGGTTACTTAGAAGGAATGTCCATCAGAGGAAGGCGAGCGTTCAGGGTGGTGGTGGCTTCCCATTGCCTGGGCTCGCTGCTGGATAAGGAGAGATCTTCTTTCCTCCGGCTGGCAATACAAGGTCCCTCTCTTCCTGTTGGGGTGTGTAATTGATGCCTAGTGCTGGTGCTCGAGAGCTCCCCCTTCTGGCCTCCTGACTCCATTTTAAATGTGGTTTCCTTTATTCGGTTTCACAGGATAAATAGAGGTTCCTGGAGGTTAAGAAATTTGCCCAAGGTCCTAAGTTAATGAATGGCAGAACAGAGCACTGAATATAAGTCTCTCTAGTGTCAAATCAGTTTATCTGTGTTCTTGACCCTAGAAGTGATGTTAAAATGTCTTCCCATGTCAGCTGGCCACACCCATGTCTCCGTGGCCTTGGCTGGCATAGAAGGCACGGCACAAGTAGGGAATACCTGGTTGCTAGAACGTTTCACTAAGGAAAACAAGTGCTCTAAGGTTTCTGGAGTGTGTGTGTGTTTCTTTGCAGGGTATGGCCAGTTTGTTGTGTGTCCCAGAATAAGCTGTCACTGATAACCATCTTGAGCAGGGGACAGGTTTTTTGTTTTTGTTTTCTTTTCCAGAAACAGCCTGCTGTATATACCACATCGATTACCTGGGAGTGAAACTGCTTCCAGTTAACTTATGTGTGATGTGTCAACGTCTCTGGTGTATACAAAGTGGGTCCTTGCGTCCCACAGCCTGTTTGTGGTTGATGTACCTTGAAGTGCAGATGGTTGGATTCAAAGGTTATATTTCATTACCGCCAAAGGTGGCCTTTCCAGGATTACCTTGTATACTTTATAAAGATTCTTAAGCGTGTTGATGTAGGGCTTTCAGAAATCCTGAGATTGGTCTGAGCAGAGCAGATTCAGGATACAAAATCAGGTAGTGCCTCTGGTTAGTTGTGTTGGGGGCTCCATGCGCCTTACTTGCACTTCTTAGCGTTGCGTGCAGTGGTCTTCATCATTTTCCTGGGCCCACCTTTCCCACCTTATTTCTGGTTGCTCCTCTCGAGCCTCTGGCCTTCCTTCTATGTTACAGCCCACTGTGCACTGAATCAATACTCTGCACCCTACCAGACGCTCTACCGGTCTCACCCCCGCTCAGTTCCTTCCTTCCTCTCTCCATTACTTATTGCATGTTTACGGTGACTGGCACGTGGTGGCTCTCAGTAAATATCTGCAGCATGAATATCAAATGAAGAGATTATCCTGAGAACGAGGGCAGTCTTTATCCTCCCGCGCCCCTGCGGCAGCACCGACCCCGATTTACACACTTGTTGTTCACTTTGCCAGCGAGCGCGAGCTCTCAGCTGTAGATGTTTCAGGTCTTGGTCTGTTTTGCCGGGGCCTGGCACCTGGGAAGATGGGCCCAGCCTCAGTAGAATGACTGAAGCACTTAAACGTTTGTACGCATCTTGCCGCTTTTTCTTTGCCTGGCTTTGTCCCTGGCTTGGAGCTCATCAGGGAACCTGGTCAGGTGACATTTCCTGACATTCATGTCCCGGTTACAGCAAAGAACAGTGCCTAACCTGCTGCTCGAGCCTGATCACTGCAGGACCAGTTGGGAGTTAATACGTTTGCCGGTCTGGAGAGCTGCTGAAGGAAGTTGATGAGGCTTTGAGACGTGGACTGAGCAAGGCAGCTTTCCAGACTCTCCAGCCCACTTCCACATGCTGAACTGTTTTTTGGATGCCTCCACTTGAGACAGACACTGCCATCCGGGAGGGACTGGCTAGTCTCCCGCCAGGAGCTGTGCCAGAGGGCCCACTGCAGACCTCTTCGGTCTTAGGGTACCTGGGCAAGCTGCAGCTGCCAGAATGCTTTTGAAAGGGGGGTTTTGGTGTTTCTACTGGCAAAGTGACCCAGACACTCCTGTTTCTCCTTTGACAGAGTGATCAGCAGCTGGACTGTGCCTTGGACTTGATGAGGCGCCTGCCTCCACAGCAGATCGAGAAAAACCTCAGCGACCTGATAGACCTGGTATGTGCCTTGTTCGTATGGTTTTCTTTGGGGCTGGGGCTCGTACTAGATTGCTTTTGTGTACCCTTTTCCACACACAATTCAGATCACACAAGAAACCTCCTCTGTCTCCAACTAGACACCACCACTGGGTTATGAGATTCCTCCAGAGAGGAGATGGCTTTCCTATGATTGTCATTCTTTCAGTGCCACCTATGTAAATCGAGCCCAAGACAGGAGCTCTAAAGTGGATACTGCCTGTCCCTTTCCCCCAGCTGCCTTCTTTTCACTCTTAGAAGCTTACCTTTAGGCCTAGGGAAGAAGAGGCCCCACAAATCCAGCAGGTGTTCAGCAGTGCCTGGTTCCAGGCTTTACTAGTCTCTCTGCCATTGTGGAAGTTTCTCCAGCCAAAGCAGTACAAAAATCTAGCCTCTCAAATGCTTTGGTGGCTTCACTTCTATTTTGAAATGGCATAAAACACAAAAATGGGCTTTTAAAGAGCTCATCACATCTACTTTTTAAAATATTTATTTGTTTATTCATGCATATGTATGGAATGATTGGTCTCAAAATGATGCCAGAGATTAACTGGCACCATAATATTACTTGAAAATGTTCAGAGTATTCAAAAACACCTATAAAGCTATGGTAAATAATGAAAAGAAGTAAAATAAAATCAGGCCCCAAGAGCCAGCCGAGTTAGTAGATCATTTGGCCGGTGAGTTCTGGCTCCAGGTCAGAACCTGAGCCCTCCCAGGTCGTCCTCTGTTCTTTTCACTGTGTTCCCCTTCTTCTTGGATGTCATTATCAATTGCCAACCATTGCTCATCAACTAGATGTCTTTTAAAATAGTAGCTTGAAAACTTGTTCATATGCTGTAGTGATATATTTAGTTCCATTGTATGCATTCAGAACAGTTTTACTAGGGGAAAACGTTACTGCAGGAGACTCATGTCATTCACAGATAAGATTCTCCGCAGCAGTCTGCAAGGTTCGTTGTGCAACTATTTGTGTGTTTATAGAGACACAGACTCCCAATGAGAGGCAGCTCTTTGAACAGAGTCGAGCCTGTGGATGGAGTTGTCAGCTTGCTTGCTTTTCCATGTAACAATTCAGGCAATGAGGTGGAGGAGGTTTCTCAAGGTACATAGCCCTGATGAGAAAGCCAGCTACAGGTGCTTGTGATGGAAGCACCAAAGCTACCTGCCCAGCCGTTTTAGATGACTGTTAAAGAACAGAATGCTGAATTGTGATGCGAGCGAACCCACCATATGCTCCGAATGGTGTGTGTGTTGGGGGGAAATGCCACACCCAGAGCCCCGGGGCAATGGGGGGGGCGATGTAGATGGCTGAAGTGGCCTTGATGTAAAGAAGAGGTCTGGCTGGCAGGCGCTTTGCTCCTGTCGCTTCTTGCCCTGTGGGGTCTGATGCTCTGTGGCTCGTTCTCAGATTTTTCTGGGGTGCCGTACGTACATTTGGAGCTTTATGTGAAAGATCCTAATTTTTAAACATTGGCTCAAACATTGGATGGTCGTGTGAAATGTGAGTCAGAGAAACGGTCTCTGTTGGGAAATGATGGAGTATAAAGTTGGATGGGTAGGAGGTATCCTTGGAAGTCGGCAGGAGGGCTTGGATTTGATGTGGAATTGCTGCCGTCAGCCCACATCCTGCACTCTGGACACGGTGTGTTGTGCTAAGCGTTTTCCTCGCGTGGCCTCATTTAACTCTCAGCAATCCTGTCAGGTAGCACCGCAAGACGCAGCCTGGGAAGTGCGGTGTGGCTTGTTTTTCTTGGTTGGAGAGTTTTGGTTGAGCAAATGCGGAAGTGGGTGGGCAGAAGCCGTGGGTAGGATCAGGTCCCTAACCTGGTCAGCTGCAGAGGCTGATGCTGCGTTTCCACTGAGCATGACAGTGTGCCCGGCTGCGTTTAAATTTAGTTTGCCAATTCAGTTATTACTGTATTTTAGAAATAGACCAAGAATAGAAGTAAGAGATGAGCAAATTCTTCTCAGTAGAGTCTTCTTGGTGTTTCACAGGCTATTTTGTTCTTATGGCAACTGAAGTGTTTTCCTATAGCCGTGTCGCTTCTCTGTGACTCGCTCGTCACTGTTGCAGAGATGTGTGTGTAGCTACTTCTGTGGAAACCTGGTCAGCTGGTATACCAATTGCTGTCTATACCAATTTTACTTGGGCTCAGCAGGGAAATTACAGCATTGATGGTGAATGAAAGAGCCGTGTCAAGAGCCGTCCTTCACCTTGGCCAGATAATACTGGGTGAGAGAATCGTCCTGAGGGTTTAGTTTGCAGGAGGACACTTGGACCCAGGTTGACATCCCACACTGTATCTGTTCCTGATGTGCGATGTGTAGTATGTGACGTCCCAGAGATGACTGTCAGAGTGCACTGTTTTCCCACGTGTAACATTGTCATCCGTAGAATGTGGCTGGAGAGGGGGTGGAGGCAGATGTAGGTTGTGGGGTCGGCAGCTGCCGTTTGTTGAACACCTGCTGTGTTCTCTGGACTGAGCTGGACGCTGCTGTTGTGTTATTTCTCATTTCATCTAGTTTTCACAGCACCCCTCTAAGGCACATAAGACCGCTGCACCTTTATTGGATGATGTAGACTCTGAGGAAGAAGCAGGGTGGTACTCTGGCCAACCAAGCAGCACCGGGAATCCTCCTGCCGGGATAACTGCTGGGTACCTTTAGGTCGAATCACTTACACTCAGAGCAGCAGATTAAATATGGTGTGTCTCCCTCATCTGTCTGTCTTTCCTGTTTGGGGGGAAAATGTTAAATAATTTAATTCATTTCTAATCTGAAATATTTTAAACATAGATGTATTATGGAAAATAATTTAAAGTTCACATAATTAAAAGAAAACCAGAGACTTGAAAGACGTTCCCTACTTTGAGCCGGGCCACTCAGACTGCGCAGTTCGCTCTGGTCCGCTGCTTCCTGGAGAGCCTGGAAGGCACCGACTTGCCCTCGCCAGGTTGTGCAGGACCCGCCTTGAGCCCCATCTACCTCCAAAGGCTGAGCAAGAGGCCATGATGGATTCCCATCATCCAGGATGGGCCGGGGAGTTGGTATTCTCATTAATTTTTTAATTTGAAGTATGATGAGTTTCGAAATGGAAGTGGAGCCTGACTTTTCACTGAATTAGGGTCTGGTAAGGCATGGCCTCGTTAAAGCTATATTGACATGCTTCAAAAGCCGTTTGAGGCCCCTGCTATGCACTGTAATGCATAAGGAGCATTTGGGTTGGTTTTGTAGTCCTGGAAATTACTCCTTTGAATGTTTTTCTTTCATCACTGCTATTTTTCTTCCATTTTCCCTGGGAATGACTGGTTTTCGTTTTGTTCTGTTTTTTTGCTGTTGTTTCTTTTCAACTGGATTTGCAAAATTCTTTCTTTCCTGTAAGAGTCCATTCGTGCTGAGTGTACTGCTGTGGCTCTGAAGTTCACTTGTAGTTTTAGTTCCTTCCCAAAGCTGTAATTTTAGAAAACTCGCCCTGTCACGGGTCTCCTAGAAGCAGTGCATCCGGGCCTTTGTTCCGTGTAATCTGGGATCAGTCAGACGTTTTCAGAGCGGCTAACGCCCTGGCCCCGGTGCACAGCACTGCAGTCACTCCTCCCGTGCTCACCTGCCGCAAGTAATGACGGGGAGGTGGAGGTTGTATTCTAAGACTGACGAGAATGTCCGGATTTGCCAGCAAACCCCATGAAGGGAACGGCCTCGCTTGGATGTCGGCGCCAGAGAAAATGTGGGGAACTTATCCGGTCCACCAGTGGTCCAATTACAAGAGAAATGTGGCGTATGCTTGACAGCTAGGCCGAGGCAGCCCGATTTATCAGGCCAGATCGGTTTTCTTTTCTCTTCTTTCCACTGTCAGAGCTTTTGCTGCTTGGAATTATGATGCCTGCTCTGATTGGTGGGAATGACCTTCCTTTGCAAGATGGCCAAAACATCATTTTATTACATATTAATCCCATTGTGCTAGAGTGAAGCCAGCCGAAATCCGTTGTTAAGCTGTTTCAGAAATACCCACAGGTCCATGTGGGCCAAGAATCATATGACGTTAAGATGCTCCCTCGGCTTCCTAAACTTTGACCTTCTATGGCTTTACTCTGCACACTGGCAGCAAGAGCCAGAACTTCTCCGCTGGGGTGTATTTTGAGCCCTGAGCTGAGGAAGGAGTTTGTTTCTGCAAATTGGCACCCAGCAGGCCGCCGTCCTTTGCCTTTTTAAGAGCAAACCAAAAATAGACCTAAATCTTTTTAACCAAGTGGAAGAGTCTTTGCTTGCAAATGTTGGTCACTTCTTTTTTTTTTTTTTTACTATCTTAACCTGAGTTTTGGCAACTCAGGTTAAGTTTTTTTGTTTGTTTGTTTGTTTGTTTAATTTTGGCTGTGTTGGGTCTTCGTTTCTGTGCGAAGGCTTTCTCCAGTTGCGGCAAGCAGGGGCCACTCTTCATCGCGGTGCGCGGGCCTCTCACTGTCATGGCCTCTATTGTTGCGGAGCACAGGCTCCAGAGCGCAGGCTCAGTAGTTGTGGCTCACGGGCCTAGTTGCTCCGCGGCATGTGGGATCCTCCCAGACCAGGGCTCGAACCCGTGTCCCCTGCATTGGCAGGCAGATTCTCAACCACTGCGCCACCAGGGAAGCCCTCGGTCACTTCATTTTTTAATTCCTTCTCGCTACTTTGCTTATAGCCACCCGAAGATCCAGCTCTTGGGTGTCCCCCAACGAGAGGGAAAGCACCCAGGCCATCCCGCCAGGCCTGTGGGTTAGAGGTGGAAGAGCCATTCTGATGCTCTGACCAGGGAGTTGAGAACTTGATCGGTTTTCATTTCAGCATAGTTCTTTTTAGCAAGCAGAATTGCCCTCCAGAAATAGAAAGGGCAGCCTCAGCAGTGCCTGTGCTTTGAACAGCTCACAGAAGCTGTCCGCCTGTAGGTACTGCAAGGTCCGCAGGGAGATTACCACTTGACAGACTAGAAGGCTGGCGTGCACGGGGCGCACCTAGATGTGGGGGATCCTGAACCAGTGAGTGGAGACCTCCAGCTGGTGCTGCCAAGACCTGCTCTCCGTGCGGGAATTAGCCCGTGGAGCCAGGCTCACACTCCTTTGTGACTGAAATTGAGGCTGATGTTATTATTTAACAGTCATTAATATCATTGATTATCTGTCTCATCTCTGCTAAGCATTGTTAGTTTCCAGTCCCTAATAGCTGAACCTAGGAAATCTGGAACTGATTTTCCCAGTGATAGCTGTGTGGGTTAAAACTCACAACTCAAACTCAGCTCTGTCCCCAGAGGTTGAAGATGTGCCGGGCCCGGGGACCTTAAGGCCAGATGTGATCTGGTTCATCTGTGGTCAAGAGGGACCAGGCCCGTATTTTCTTCTTGCCTGGCTTCCCAGTTACCGTCACTGTTTAAAATAGTCTCGTACCAGCATGTTTTCCTCCTTTGTTTCAAAGACAGCATTTAAAATGTCTTCTTTCTGAAGAGATCTTAGACTAAATAGGCGAAAAGTGAGTGGATTCAGTCAACACTTACTGAGCACCTCCTATGAATCCGACACGGTGCTCGACCCGGGAAGAAGTGCAGCCTTTCTTCCTCGTCTTCTCTTCCACGGGGAAAAAAAATGCTGGGATCCTAGAGCTTGATCCGTGATAAAAATGACCTTGGCCGGATCCTCTCAGCCCTTGGGTCTGGACCAGCTAATCAGCTCTGAGGACAACTGTCAGGAGTTGCAGAACTGAGTTATTCTTCCTACAAGCATTTAACATCTCCCTGTGCCAGACACCATTCTGGGTGCCGGGGGTACGAGATGAAAGGCCTCGCTCCGCAGAGCTGATGTTTAATGCGGAGTTCAGGCAAGATTTTCTGGAAGGCGGGAGGCTTGGCCACGCCAGCTTTGCACGCTGTATCTCCCTCACAGATCACAGCAGGCATGATTATTTGTCTTCACTTCTGCATAGAAGTAGTCTCGGCTCTCCGGTGAGTTTCGCCCTCCCTTCTGCCTCCTTGCTGGCCACCTTCCGCCTGGCCTCTTACTGTTTCTCAGATTCTTTTCCCAAAGCATTCCTGACAAAGTGTTCCTGACAAGAGCAAACACTTACCTTTGGAGTTTTGAGGGCAAAGCCAAAAGTGGCTGCCTCCAGCAGAGAATTTTATGTTTTGTCTTTTTAAAAAAGAATTGCACCCCAGTTCATAACATGCCCACATGCAAGACATTTTAACATAAAAAGAACACTTTCTTCACCGAAGCCTCGAGTTCAGTTGGCGCTCCAGGAAGTAGGGCACTCCATCCCAATGCCCTGGTGCTCTGGGGCCTTGTTGGAGATGCTCAGCCGGGCTTTGTGACCGGGCCTGCCCACAGTGTTTCGTTTCCCTGCTGTCGGCCCCTGGGAGCCGAGGGGAGAGGGGCTCCCGACCCTGGTGCCAGGGCTCAGTAGGCCCGCCAGGCCCAGGCGAGTACCTGGGCAAGTTGCCTGTGGGTTTCTGTTGGAGGTGGGAGCACTTGGCTTCCACTCTTGCATCTGTGGTGGGGTCTACAGGGAACTGTTCTCCCCCAGGCCAGATGTTGTCTCTGGAGCAGGCGCAAGGGAATGGATGGAATAGTCGGTAATTATGCAGGGACCCCTGAAAACAGTCTGTCGCACTGATATTTCTGAGCTCGTTCTGAGCTTTCCTACAGGCAACTGTGCTGCAGTTTCGGTTTTACAGGGCGGAAAAAGCATTCCAGCCAAAGGACCCCAGCAGTATTTTAATGAACTCCATCCCTTGGAAAGTTGTGGTGAGCCTTTTCATGCAAACGTTTTGCTCTTTGAATGGACTGCAGCTGTAGTGACTAAAGCAAGGCCGAGGGAGAAAGCAGGCCCCGGACTCAGGGTGCTGGACCGGCCCTCTGTTCCCCACCCAGGGTGTCTCTGCTGAGGGAGGTGGCCTTTCACGACCCCAGCCTGTTGCTGAGGCGAGGACTCTGCCACCTGAGGGTGATTTATGTCAAGGTGGAGCTAGGCAGCCCTTCTAAACTAGGACTAAATGTCGTGATTTGCTTAGAAAGAGGAAATGGGGCTTCCTGGGGGGCCCTCACCTGACCCCCGCCCCATAGATATGGCCGGAAGTTATTTGAAATTCTGATGAGTTCTGTTATATGCAGAATAATAGACCCTCATTTGATCCAGTTAAGGAGGACGTGAATTGCCTCCTGAACATGCAGTCCAGACCTGTTAAAACTTGAAACAGAATGAATAAAGGAGAAGAGTACAGGGTCATTTGCTTTCTTGTGTGTGTGTGTTCCTCAGGGAGCAGGGGCGGCTTTGCTCCCGGAGGCTCTCCTGAGCATTCTAGAACAGTCGCAGCAGATTTCCCACTATGGCCGCGGGCTTGAAATTCTCCAGAGCTAGGTAATTGGAAAGTTAGTTGTCTCCTATCCCCTTTAATGTCAGCCACCCAGTGGTATGCTTTTGTTATTTTTCATAGGATATTATAGAGTTCAAAATAAAAATTATTTTTTGTTGGGTCTCAGATTTAGAATTTGCTTCTCCCCTCTTTTCATTCTTCATAAAATCTTTTTCAGTGGATGACATAGGAAAATAAATTGCTTTTCATGGAGATCCATCAGATGTCAGAAGCACTGATATATATGGTCCTCGTTATTAATACATTTCATCCATTACTTGTTTAATCTCCACGGCTGCTCTGTGAAGCGAGTGGCGGGGGTGGGGTGGGTCCCCTTTTATAGATGAAACTGAGAATGCCCCAGCACCCGATGAGTCCCATACCTGCTCCGTGACCGAGAGGAGAGTCTTGTCTGTTGAATTGCTGTCTTTAAAAGTGAAAACGTTACAGTATGTCATTTCTCATAGGTCCTGCTAGGGCCAGACTGTCTTCTAAGGTGAAACTATAAAAGATGTTTGTGATGGGGCAGGGTAGGCACCGTGGAACTTGTTAGGTACCTCAGGAAAAAAGACGTGTAGAATCTCTCTTCTGTCTCTCCTGGTATGAAGCCCCTTCAGAGTTTGATGAGCAAAGAAACTGATGCCGATTCTGCCTGGCCTGGCTGTCGGAGCAGTTGTGCCGAGGTGACTACCTCCACCCCCAAAACACACACACACACACACACACACACACGGTGTGCACTGTGTGTGTTGGGGGGTGGCGTGCTCCTTACAAAAGCATGTTGTGCAAACCCAAGTAGTATGTCCCTATCTCTTCTTCCAGTTGATTAAGCCAGTCTAAAAATTTTAGGAAAAGCGAGTTCTTGCACTGCAGGATCTAAAGGGATGGGTCCGGAAAGTGACTGCTTTTAAATCGAATGTACCAAAGTCAGCATAAACCGGTTAGAATATATACGGTGCCAGGGGATGGGAGGGCAAAATCCCACTTGTAACAGCAGAACAACATGCCACCTAGGAATAGGCTTCCCACAAGGCAGGTCGGCCGTGCGTGAAGAGCTGCACAGGTCGGAAGTAAGGGCAGAGCGGATGCGGTCCGAGAGCTCAGAAACAGGCCCCGGGATGTAAGAACTTAGGGTGTGTTACAAGTGACAGTCACCGTTCAATGCGAGAAAAGAATTGATTCTTCAGTAAAATTGCTGGGACAGCTAATAGTTTTGAAGGAAAACAAGCTGAATATCTATTGCACGGCATGTACTCATACTCCTGATGGATTAAGGAACTAATATTAAACGAACATGAAAGAATCAGAGGGAAAACGTCAATGACGTTTGATGTTGAGGTGGGGGGGAGCCTTTATAAGGCATAGAAGCTAATGCCAACGTGGTGGCTTTGAAATATGCAAATTTAGCTTAAAAGTTTAATTAAAAAAAAAACCTTAAAAGGCAAAGAACAAACTCTGAAAAATAGTTGTAGCCTCTGGCAAAGACCGTATCTCCTTAAATCTTCAGAAAACACCTTCTGAGGTTGTTGCTGTCATCCGTCCCTACTAGGCGGAAGCAACAGCAGGGCCTTCGGCAGCTTGTCCAGGGTCACCAGGTAGTGGTGAAGGAGCCAAGCTGTGAACCCAAGCAGCCCAGGGCCCTCAGCCGCTGTGCACCGTTGCCTCCACTAATGAGAAAAGTAGGAATACTGTGGGGGGCAGAGCCAAGATGTACGGGGGGGGCCGTGCAAAGGCCTAATCCACAAACGAAACAAGATGGGCTGGCTGGGAGAGTCTCCTTCACTGCTGACCCCTGTTTCTGCTCAGTGGATGGATTCTATTTCCTCCTGGATGCAACTTACACTTTTCCCGACTTTCATGAAATTGGTCAGCTCACCTTGGTGTTGAGTCTCTTGAGGAACAAGGACAGCGAACAATTGAGGAAACATGGCGCATTCTAATTACCTTCTAGGAGCTTCTCCTCCAGATTGTCATGTTAAAGGTTCTGAGAAGTCCTACAGTTAGCAAAGGAAAAGGGAGAAAAGAACCCATTTTCCTTTAACTCAGCATTTCTCTAACTCACTTTCATGCAATCCACTTTGGAAAACACTGGTTTCCTGGAAAGGTTCATAACCTACACGTCAGATGACCTGGATTCTAGATCCTTTCGGGCAGTGGTCCTAAGTGTGATGTTTAAATTTTCATAACTGTTTGGTAAAGTGTCATGGAAAGAAACAGCTTTTCTTGTTGCTTTTTTCAAATAGAGAACTAATTCCTTCAATAGGAGAGAGAAAGCGCTGCGTACATTAAGCAAGTCTTATTGGAAGCCAGGAGGCCTGGGTTGTGGCTTTGGGTGCCACCAGCTTGCTCTGTGACCAGCAGGTCTCTCTGGGTCTCCGGCTCCTCCTCTGTGAAGTGAGGGCCAGATGGTCTCAGGCCCAGGATCTGAGTTCTGCTGCCCAGCACTAAAAGAACATCACCATGGATACCCTGTGTCAATGTCACTACTTTCAGGGTCCCCTTTTGCTGGCAGAAGAGGCATCGATTTCTCTCAGGTCTCTGAGAACATAACCTGCCCCGAAGGGTAACTCTGGGGAGAAAGGCGAGCAGGTGGGGCCCCTGGCACCCCCCCTCCCCACCCCTCCGGTCAGGCAGAGCGAGGCAGACCCAGCTTGAATCCTTCCTCGGCCGCCTTCCAGCTTTGAGAGGCAGATCACCTCACCTCCCAGAGTTGCCTCCAGTACCCAAGATTGGCATAAGAAACCCGCGTTCCCGGGGCAGTGAGGGCTCGGGAGTGTGTATGAAGGCTAACGTGTGCAGGAAAGACAGGTGCTTAAAAAAATGCTCACTGATGCTTTTACTACCTCCACTGGCTTCCTAGGACCTGTTGGCTTAACCCCCGGGTTCTGCCTGCCTAGGGGCTGTGCCCTGACGTTCCAAGCAGCCTTCCTGGCTGTTTTCACAGGTGGACACAGCCCCAGCTTTGACTTGCGTGGGGGTGGGGTGTTATGACCCAGCTTACGATTGTAAGGACTTGATTGGTTTCACCTGGAAGGGAGGCGGTGCCGAGGCCCTCCATTGTAGGTGGGCTTGAACACCCACCGCTCCCTCACCCGCCACCTCTCCTGAGTTCTCAAGTTGGGATCCCCGCACGGAAAGCTGGGAAACGCCGTTGCCCGCCTCCCCAGAGCCGTTGGAAGGGGCCAGAGTCAGACTGTGGCTGACGGGCTTCGTGACTAGTAATAAGGCCTGTCATTCCACAGAGGCGGGGGTAATCTGAGAGCACACTTCTTGGTCTGCCCTGGCGGGGCGTGGGTCTCTTCCACTCCCCTTGCTCATTGATTGGGCGGCCACTCTTCTCACTGCTCCAGGTACTTGGATGGTCTTACGAGGTGGAGAGGGGCTTTAAGGTTGATCTCACTGTCCAAGGACAAGCCAGCTGGCATTGTCACCTGCCAGGTCATTTGACCTCATGACCTTCACTCCAGCCATCCAGGGGTGCCACCCAGGTACCCCCCTGTATATCATCCAGTACAGGCCAGCTGCGAGCTCTGAGTCCCCAGGATCCCTTTCTCTATTATCCAGTGTCGTGCTTTCTCACGCCTTCACTTGCATTCACTTTACACTTGCACCTTATCAAGACTGCTCATTTCTTGTCCCTGGCTTGAACCCCCGTCTCTAGTTTTTATCCTCCTTCTTCCTGCTGCCAGTGTAACCCCCAGGCACCCCTTTTCTCCAGCTGGAGAACCCCCAAGTCCATACCTGAGGGTCTTTCATAGGCAAGCGGCAGTGATCCTCTATTCCATGGTTTCTGTCCCCTCTTGAGCCTCTCCTGAGTCTGCTTCTCGTGCTGGGGAAGCTGTTTTAGCATCTCACCTGCTCTTGCCTGTTCATACCCCCGGCGCGTGTGCCGCCAGCCAAGGAGTGGAAGTTTGGGGCGTGGGCTGGAAGCAGAGTGCCCGGTTATTTTGCACTCTCCTTCGAAACAGATTGGTTATTTAATGGTTCCCTTCTCCCCGTCCCCCACCTCTCCCCCTTACCCCGCCATTTGCCACGTTAAAGCAGCCTATTTTCGTATACTTGGAGATCAAGCTTCTGTAAAATTCTTGGTTAGGTGTTTTTAGGGCAACTCTTAGTCTGAGACCGGATGGCCGACATGTCTGCTAAGGAGCAGTGGGATGTGATTCAGTTGAACGCCTTGCAGTCTGAAGCCCCAGCCAAACTCTGCTCTCATCTTCATCACGTCTTAGCTGTGTGTCCTCGGAGCCTTGACTTGCCCGTCTAGGAGGTGGGCCTGACGACCCTGACCTCGAGAACTAGAGATCGTGTGTGTGAAGCTTTAGGATAGTACCTGGCTTAGAGGGGCTGCACGGGGTTCTGAGGTCACATCAGATTTGCACGAGTGCAGTGTGGTCAGTGTGCAAATGATAATAAAAACCGTGCTGGTCTCCTGGCTTGAATTGATAACCATCAGATGCCAGAGACCGTTCTAGATGCTTTACACATTTACCACAAGGTTAGTCTTCTGTAGCCCCATTTTACAGAGGAAGAAACTGAGAAACTTAATGAGTCGGTCAGAGCCTCACAGCTGATTAGTAAGCAGCAGCGTCAGGGTCCGCAGGCCCGTCCAGTCAGAATCCTGCCCTTCTCCTGCCTGCTGGCTCTGCCCGCAGCTCCCCTTCTTCCCCAAGGAGAAAGAACAGCTTTCTCCTTGTCACTGCAGGTCACCAGCGGACAGCTGCCTCTGAATGCAGATATTGTCACAGTAATTAGCACCAGCAAGACGCTGTTCAGTCTTTACAATAGAGTGTAGCTTTCCCCTTCCCACATTGACAGGGCGTCCTGTTCGGGTGTCTGTGGTTTAAGCCGAGATCCTGACGGAGACGGAAGCGTCCACGGTAATGCTCACGTGGACCCCACCTCCAGGCAGCGGCTGCCACCACCACCCAGCGGCACCGCCGTCCCTGTTTTGTTGTTGTTGTTGGGGGATTGGAGGCGGGGGAGGCTTCCCATTGCTCGCATAAAGGAGTAAGAGCTTCAGAAAGGGTGCAGGGGTGAGGGATGATTCCGCCCTCCTCCATTTTTGGGTCAGTGGCCCTCATCAGGCCGGACACTTTTTATTCATTAGTCGGACGGTTCACGGTTGCCCCTTTGCCACATCTGTTGCTGCCTTCCTGGGCCCGTCTCACTCACAATTAAGGTTCATTAGAGACCCTGTCAATCACAACATGCACAGAACCTGCCTAAGAGAGGCCTCACGCAGGGGCCGTCCAGCCTGTGGCCCCCCTTTGCACATGATTACCGACCAAACTCTGGACGTGTGGTGAGCAGGAGAAGAGGTATGAATGGCACTTGTGACACTCCAGACTTTTGGGTCCTAGCGGGCCTGTTACCTTCTATGTAATTGAAACCTTCAAGCTAAGAGCAGAATTGATGTTAGAGATGGTGGTGGTAGGAGTTATGTCAGATGGAGGCTTTGGAACAAGTATTTGACAGCAGGCTACTCAGAGGAGAGATTCGAAGCCAAATAACAGAAGAGATTTAATTATCGTTAATCTCCCTGTCCCCTCTTTCTGGAATGTACAGGCACACTTAATTACTGTTGACTGGAAGCTTAAGTAACACTCTGGGTTCAGAACAGAACCCTTTAGGAGATTTGCCCCAGGCTGAAAACGATTATCCTTCACTCCAGTGGGTTTTCCTCTCTTTCTGACTGTGTGTCAAAAACAGTTGGGAGTAGGGATGTGCACCAGGCAATGTAAGTTGCTCACCTACTGCTGCCTCCCCAGCATTTTCCTCCCTGTTTCACTGAGCTTCCTGTTTCTCAGCACTGTGTGTTAGGGAAGCCACATCTCCAAGTTGTGTCACGCAGCAGGGGTTGGCTTAGAGCACTTCCTGTTGATGGTGTGCTGTAATTTTGTACTATTAGCACCCAAGGGCCCTCTGGATTGGAAGCACCTGTGGGATGTAACTGTGCACGTCCGTATCTCCAGACCCTGCGCAGTGCCTGGCCATGTCTTCGATGCTAAATAAATATTAGTTAACCATCCAATAAACCCGCCCATCCCCGAACTCTGCGAGTGGAGGAGGCATATTATGCTTCCTATGCTGCGTCATCTGAGGCGGAGAGATGCAGGGAGACAGAGATGCTGTGAAGCTGAGACGTAACACGGGAGACCTCAGCCCCGCGTGCCCAGGGCCGGTGGCCCTGGCAGGTGCCAGTACTCGGAAAGGCGGTAAATCATCTTGAGTGTTTAAGACCACGGGAGCCTGAGCTCGCGGCCTCTGGGTGTGCCCTCAGTTATCCAGCTGACCTTGAGTAGGCGACTTCAGTTCTCTGTGCCTCAGTTTCCTCGTTTATACAAGGAAGCGAATGATGAGTTTACCTCAGTCTCAAAGAGGGCAGCTGTGAGGACTGAGAAGCGTGGCTCAGGGGCTTGGGGTGGTGTCGGGTTGCAAGTGAGCGCTCAGTATCAGTGCTAACTGCTGTGACAATGAGAAAGAAGATGCTGGCCAGCTCTCCTTGTGGCCGTGATGACAGCAGGTAGTGAGTGGAGGAGGAGTTCAGTGACACAGCAGCTTGAATCCTTGGCCTTGCCCGGTAGAGTTCAGCTGTCCTTTTAAGGTGGAGTATGCCCCTTGCCGGAGTGCTCTGCTTCTCCCAGGGGGCCCGGCCCGTGGGTGAGTGCTTCCTGATCAGGCTCTAGGAGATGCTGCCGGCTCCCCGCCGGGAAGCGGGCAGTGAGGCGGTCTCAGGCCTCCTCAGTCTTGACGCCAGCACCTCTAGTACTTAACCTCGTGGGACTCGACAGTGAAGGCCTTAGTAAGCAGGCGTGTGACGGCTGGGGGTCCAGGAGAGAGGCAGGCCCCAGCGGCATTGGGTGCGGCTCAGACAGTTGGAGACCAGTGGAGTGCCCAAAGTGGTCACTTGGAAAGAGCGCTGCCCACCCCCGTCCAGCCTGTCGGCTGAAGGTGTGTTTATCCTCATGTTAGAGCAGTCCAGTGAACACTCTTGCTGCTACCCCGCCCTAGATCACCGGCTGCCCCTGCCAGCCTCTGGACCTCCGTGCCTATAGCCCCCCACCTGCCCCAGCTCGCTTTCTGCAGCCAGAGTAGCCATTCCACACGTGGTGCCGGTCATGACCCTCCGCGGCCCTTCACGGCTCCGCAGTGCCATCAGGGCCGAGCCCAGACAGCGGTCTGGGTTTGAGAACCCTTGAAGGGGCCCCATCCACCCCTCCTGCCTTCCCCACAGCCCCTCTGCTCCAGCCATACTGACCTGCTCTAGGGTCTCCCAGAGGCCCCGTGGCCTGTCTTGTTGGGGCTTTGTCTGTGCCGTCCCCTTTACTGGGAACACGTCTCACACCCACGCTGCTTGTCTGGCAGCCTGCCGCTTGGGCCCCACCCCTTCCCACCTCATCACCCGGCCACGCTCACCTTTACTCTCGGTGGCAATGGCTTAATTATAGGAATCTGCCGCTGCCCACTCAGCTCTCTGAGGGCAGGGATCTCATGTCTGCTCTGTTCACCTTTGTAGCCCCAGTGTGTGGCACGTGATGGACACTCAGGGAAGGCTTGTTGGAGCCCCTGCTGAGTGCTAGGGCCTGAGCCGAAGCCCTGGGGTCAGAGCGATAAGTGCAGTGAGGTTTGTCTTCAGAGCTCGCAGGGTCATGGGGCGGGAGGGGGAGCAGATACCCAGGTGGATCCACTACAAGGATTCCCACGAGAGGAGCATAGAGTTCTGCGGAAGCACCGCCGAGGGGCACCAGGCCCACCCTTGGTGGGTGGCTTTCAGGGAAGGCTCCTCGGCGTAGGTGGAGCCTGAGACAGCCTAACGGGGCGCTAGGAAGGGAACCAGCCAGGCCGAGACTGAGCAGGGGCAGTGTATTTCCGTCCCGATCACAGCCCATGAACCGATGCCCGATGAGCCGTGGGCACCGGCTCAGGCCTTGTGGATCGCTTGCCAAAAGCAGGTGATGGGCACACATGCCAGTTTTGCTGAGGATCAGCTGTCGGTTGCTCCTCAGACTTTCCAGGTGGATGAGGGAAGGGACGGAGATCAATTGACTTCAAGATTAGGGCTGGGAAATGGGCCTTTTTCTTAGGTTACTCCACGTGCCCGTCTGCCTCTGGAAAAGCCCACATCAGCCCTCCCCTGGGAAGCAGTGAGCCTGCTGGCCAAGTGCTTTATGGAGCTGCCAGTGCCACCCGCCTTTATCTTGTCTGATCTCACAGAGACCTGGGACTTTCTGAATCCGATCAGTCAGGCGTTGTGTCAAGTCCGGGCGCCTCCTTTGCAGCTCTGGTCAGTACCAGCTGCTGCCCCTGAGGGGACGCAAAGTAAACTCGTGACTTTCCGCTTTTCCTGAACTCTTAGATTTTGGTGGTGGAGCGGGCTGCAGAGTCCATGCCTTTGTTTCTGATCCTTGTTGCCCTTACAACTTAAGATGTGGTAGCTCTTCTTGTGACTGCAGGGAATGCTCACACAGGGTGTCCTCCAACGTGGAGTTGAATTACCTGTGCCCAGTGCTGCACTGAATGTCACCATGTCCCAGAAGAAGAGTATCAGCATGGGTGTCGGCTGTTTGGGGAAAACCATTGCTTCTGCTCCCGCCCCTTGGGAGTCCAAGTGGTCCATTTGGATGGAGCAGGGGATATCATTTTTGCATTTTATTACAGATCATTTGCCCAAGTGCAGGATATTTAAGTCCACTGGAAATACTGGTGAGAATGCTATATAATAACGTGCAGAAATACAGTCCCTAGGTCTGGGCGGGGGGGTGCCCAGGGGTTAGTTTTCCCTTGAATCATGTTTTTGCCTTAAAACTCCTTGACAGAAGAGCTTTCCTGTGTGCTGTCTGTGGGAAGCACCCTTAGGAAGGAGAAAATCCAGCCTGTCTTCTCCCACAGCCCGGTGGTCCTCTTCTGTTGCTTTAAGGGATCACCGGGACCACTGAAAGGTGGCAAGGGGACAAGACCACGTGCTTCCTTCTGGGTGAGAGTGTCAAGCAAATTGGAGCTTGTTGATTACCCCATTGCTTTCCACATTCTTTCCATTCCGGAGACCACGGGGAGATTTGCCGATGCTCCACAGGCTTTGCAAATCTTTCCCTAATTAAAGGGCCTCCCAGCTGCGTGCATAGCTCTTCTGCCTCAAATCTCTGCCCTTTGGTGTTTGTGTTTAAAATTCCATCTTTCCGAAATGTTTGCCACTCAGCAAGTCTCCTTGAAAGCCCCCACTCTTGTCTGAGGGAAGTTTTTTTCCTTTTTGGCTTTCATTCTGCCTCTGTACAATTTAAGTCCCTTTGGAGTTGCGTGCACGGATGCTCTTTGGTTATTTGTCGCTGTTAACCTCGTTGTCTGTATCTCACCACGGCACTGGGAGGTGGCAGCGGGTGCTGCTGGTGGCCATGCTGTTGTAACTTCTAGGTGGATGAGGACAAAAGAGCTTCGTCCTCCAGTGCTTCTGTTTAGTGGGAGCCGTGCTGCAAGGCCAGGGAAGTACCTTAGAAGGAATCTGACCTAGGGAAGGATCGGGATGTGTTAGCAGGAGGCTAAGCTCTCCCCAGGTGAAGAAGATACCTGGCCCTTGTCAGCTGGAGCCGGAGGCACAATTCATCAGAAATGCACAAAGACCCCTTCCTTGGCCTCGCCCTAACAGAATTCTCCAGTAGAAGGTCTGTCTAGCACCTGCCTTTCAGGAACTGTATGGCATCCTGTTGCTGGGGGGTGCTCAGAGAGCAGAGTTTTGTGAAATGCTCGGAGAGCTTCCGTGAAGAGGTCTGAAGAGTCTCTCTCTAAGTTAGATCCTGCCCTCTGGTTGATGAGAAATAACGATACAAGTGAGTTGGAGAGAGACTCCACTTCCCAGGACCAGAAGAGGCAGAAAGCGTTTCCTTTCTGAGGGCCGTCAGGAAGCCCTGCGAAGGCTGGCAGGCACTGGCCCTGGAGTGGGAGTGCCCAGGTCACGCCCTTAGAGCATGTCTAGTTTGGGAGAGAGATTTAAACCCTTGAGCAGAGCGTGGCACACTCAGCCCGCTTTCCCCAGCCTTGGAAGTCGGCCAAGAACAGGGTCAGTGAGGAGCAGCTGCGGGTCCTGCCGGCTCTGGGTTGAGGCCACCCGGCAGGAGCCTCAGATCAGTGAAGGGGACACTCAAGTTGATAAAGGTCTGTGCCATGGGGAGCAGGAAATCTGGGCTTCCCTTTAGGGAATCGAACTGGGGCAGGGGCCTCTGGGTGCAGGAGAGCACTCCTGGAAGAGAGAAGGAGGGGTGGTAATTTGGCTTTTACAAATAGAGAACTTTCCTAAGAATTTTAAATTTGAACTGGAATTCAGGAGCGAAGCGCATGCAGTCACAAGCATTCTTCTTCTTCCCCTGTCGTGGGTCATTCACGTGTGTGCACCTTGGAGACAGGCCCAGGGCTTAGTCAGTTTGAGGTCTCACCAGGTACCTTGCTCAGTAGACATTTTGTTTTAGGAAGAACGTCACAAACTTTTTTTTTAGAACGTCACGAACTTTTGATGAGTTCATACAGCCATATCCTGGATGGTCGTAGAGATGATAAGTAAATAAACGAAGTCTTGCGCTATGAAACTTCGTAGGATCTTAACACTGAAATGAACCTTACTGGTCATCTAGTCTAGTGGTTTTCAGACATTTTAAAAATTAGTGGAGCCCTCTTTTCAAACTAAATCTTTTTTTTAATAAAGTTTTTTTGGGGGACTGCGTTGGGTCTTCGTTGCTGCGTGCGGGCTTTCTCTAGTTATGGTGAGCGGGGGCTACTCTTTGTTGCAGTACGTGAGCTTCTCACTGCAGTGGCTTCTCTTGTTGCAGAGCACAGGCTTTAGGCACGTGGGCTCAGTAGTTGTGGCTCGCGGGCTCTAGAGCGTAGGCTCAGTAGTTGTGGCACACGGGCTTAATTGCTCCGCGGCATGTGGGATCTTCCCGGACCAGGGCTCGAACCTGTGTCCCCTGCATTGTCAGGTGGGTTCTTAACCACTGCGCCACCAGGGAAGCCTCAAATTAAATCTTACAGCAAACTTGAATGGATCATGTTGGGCCCAGACTTCCCCTCTTACTCTTTTACCACCTTGAGCCCCACCAAGTGCCTCTCCTCAGCCTTGGAGAACCATGACATCCATCTTGTTCAGTTTGGGTCCATTTTATTTATTTTTTTTTTTAAAGATTTTTTTGTTGTGGACCATTTTTTTTAAATAGATCTTTATTGGAGTATAATTGCTTCACAGTACTGTTAGTTTCTGTTGCACAACAAAATGAATCAGCCATATGCATACTCATGTCCCCATATCCCCTCCTTCTTGAGCCTCCCTCCCCTCCTCCCTATCCCACCCCTCTAGGTCATTGCAAAGCACGGAGCTGATCTCCCTGTGCTATGCGGCTGCTTCCCACCAGCCAAGTATTTTACATTCGGTAATGTATTTACGTCGATGCTACTCTCACTTCGCCCCAGCTTCTCCCTCCCACCCCGTTTCCTCAAGTCCATTTTCTGTGTCTCCTTCTTTATTCCTGCCCTGCAACTAGGTTCATCAGTACCATTTTGTTGGGTTTTTTTTTTTGATTCCATATATATGCGTTAGCATACGGTATTTGTTTTTCTCTTTCTGACTTACTTCACTCTGTATGACAGACTCTAGGTCCATCCACCTCACTGCTAATAACTCAATTTCGTTTCTTTTTATGGCTGAGTAAATATTCCATTGTATATATGTGCCACATCTTTTTTTTTTTTTTTTTTTTTTTGCGGTACTCGGGCCTCTCACTGTTGTGGCCACTCCCGTTGCGGAGCACAGGCTCCGGACGCGCAGGCTCAGCGGCCATGGCTCACGGGCCCAGCCGCTCCGCGGCATGTGGGATCTTCCCGGACCGGGGCACGAACCCGGGACAGGGCACGTGTCCCCTGCATCGACAGGCGGACTCTCAACCACTGCGCCACCAGGGAAGCCCTATGTGCCACATCTTTATCCATTCATCTGTTGATGGACATTTACGTTGGTTCCATGTCCTGGCTATAGTAAATAGTGCTGCAGTGAACATTGTGGTACGTGTCTCTTTTTTTCTTTTTTTTTTTTTTTAACATCTTTATTGGGGTACAATTGCTTTACAATGGTGTGTTAGTTTCTGCTTTATAACAAAGTGAATCAGTTATACATATACATATGTTCCCATATCTCTTCCCTCTTGCGTCTCCCTCCCTCCCACCCTCCCTATCCCACCCCTCCAGGCTGTCACAAAGCACCGAGCCAATCGTGTCTCTTTTTGAATTATGGTTTTCTCAAGGTATATGCCCAGTAGTGGGATTGCTGGGTCATATGGTAGTTCTATTTTTAGTTTTTTAAGGAACCTCCATACTGTTTTCCATAGTGGTTGTATCAGTTTACATTCTGCTGTGGACCATTTTTAAAGTCTTTATTGAATTCGTTACAATAATTGCTTCTGTTTTGTGTTTTGTTTTTTTGGCCCCGAGGCATGTGGGATCTTAGCTCCCTGACCAAGGACCGAACCCACGCCTCGTGCATTGGAAGGCTAAGTCTTAACCACTGGACCGCCGGGGAAGTCCCTGGTCCATTTTAGAGATGAGGAAACTGAGGACCAGGGCAGCTATGGCTCATCTGGTGATCTAGCCCCACTTCACTGAAGACCCACCTCTGGCTTCCAGGCTGGTGATGCATCCCTACCATGTGCTGCATTAATTTATTCTCATGTAGAAAGCTCTGGGTTGTAAGGTCATTAGCCAGAGAGATACAAGAGTGAAGAGAAAGATAACCCTGCCCCTGGTTCCTGATGCCCGGAGTCACTTTTTAGTAACCTGAAACTTAGGTCATGTAACATATTCTTATCTGCTGGAAACCCCAATTAATTTTTTTGTATTTGCATTGAACTTACAGTTCCCTGGAATATGCCTGTGCTCTCTGCCTGGAATATTCTCTCAATTCACCTTTTTTTTTTTTTTTTTTTAAACGAGATAAAATTGTGATTATGTAGATACAATTCACATACTATAAAATTCACCCTTTTAAAGCGTGCAGGGGCTTTTCAGCATCTTCACAGAGTTGTGTGGCCATCAGTGTTCGGCGTTCCATGCTGCACTCCTTTGACCAGATGGGCACTCCTGCCTCTCAGTCCCGCCGGCTTCTCTGTGACCTCTTCTGCCACATACGTGCTTCAGTTTTTATAACTGAGCTCAGGTGTTAGCGCCTCAAGACATGTACCCCGGCCTCCCCTGCTCCTCTTCCCCTCCAGAGAAGCTCTGGGCAACCCCCCTCGTTTCCATAGCATCCAGTACTTCCCCGGTCCAGGGCACAGAGCACGCTGGGGCTTCACTTGTGCCCCGCTCTCTCCTATTAGACTTTGAGGATGGGGACACTGTATTTAATCCTTCATACGTTAGGTAGGTTTTCTCTGGAGGGTTTGGGTTTTACTTCCTAATGAGCCGAAGTGGAGAAACAGAGGAGCTCTTGATCCAGGAAGACACAGACAACGAAGGGGAGACATCCATTACTCCTGAGCGAATCTGACTGTTTCCCCAATAGGAAGAGTTGCAGATTTTTCTTTGGCCGTGAGTGGTCGTTTTCTCTGGCTGACTTTGTGAAATTAAAACAAAACCTTGATGAGACATCCATCCAGTGGAAGGAATCCAGTGTGAAACGTGGCCAGCCAGCCAGGATGATTTTTGTGCTAAGGGGGGAAGAAAAGCCACCACCGACTTGTTCTGGGTGTCCCTCACGTTAACGTGGCACATCAGTGCTGGCCCCCACCCCCGCTCAGACTCACGTGCCACACACGTGCTCGCACGGCATGAACGGTTCCACTTGAAAGGGGCCAGCAGCATCACTGGGATTTTGGTGGACTGTTGCACCGTCTGGGTTGTTTAGAAGTCTGTGGTCTTGAGAGTTTGGAGAGACTATATGGTGGAAAGACCCAGGACTGTGGCATGTGACTCAGTGGTTGCGTGGCTCTGAGCCTCGGCTGCTGCCTCACGAGGCCCTTGGCCTCCCCAGGTGGCTCTGAGGAGTCCTGGGGTGGAATTGCATGGGTTTCCTTGAATTCTGGCTCTGCCACCTGCGAACTGTGTGACCTTAGCCAAGTTATTATACTTAACCTCTCTGTGCCTCAGTGTCGTCATCTATAAATTATGAGAACTTGGCATAAATTGGGATAACAGTAGCACCACTGCTTCGTACAGGGTTGCCACGATGATAAAATGAGGATGTGTGTTCCGTGCTTAGAAGAGTGTCTCATGCATAGCAGGCACTTTAAAAAAAAAAAAAAAAAGGTTTGCTGTTGTTAGGATAATTGCTTTAATAATACTAATAACACTAAAACGGTAATACTAAAACAGATGGACCCTCTGTCCGGCCCATGAAGTTACACTGTCTTTGCAAAAAGACCATGTGATAAACAAGTTGTTTTAATGTATTTTTCCCTGGTCTTTTTCCCAGAAAGATTTGAGGTGATTTGTAAGAATGCACCCAATGCAATAATGCTTTTAACACAGCCTGAGAAAGCAGGACCGCAGGCCATTCGGGAAGAGATCTCCACTCTGTCCACGCGTGCCTTCCTCGCATAGGGGAGGCTATAGGCCCAGCTTCAGGAGGCGCCTGCGTGGAGTGTGAGGGGCAAGGGCCGGCCCCACAGGTCCTCGCAAGGTGGTGGTCCACACCCCAGGGAAGGTGCAGGAGCTCGAGTCTGCATCTGCCTTGGGAGGCCCTTGGTCACAGTGATGCGGTGCCGCCCCAGGCCATCACCCTCTCACTCTCACCCCCACCCACCCAGCTGGTCCCTAGTCCAGCTCTCGGAGAGGCGCTGAAGAACATTGGGGGGGTGCTTCCCACTGAGACAGACATGGGCTTCAAAAGGTCAGAGCTCCACCTGAGTGGCCCTCCTTTTCCACAATTCAACCACGGTCCCACCGGCATTTAGGAAGCCCTGCCAGCCTTACGCTAGGCCCAGGGCCGTCCAGACATCTTATCCCTGCCCTGAGGAAAGACACCCCATCCCGAATCCATGCGGCCTGGGGCCCAGTCTTACATAGAGCGGCAGGGGCGTAGCCCGTAGATGAGGGGCATTGCCTTCGCTAAGGAAGCTTTGGGCATGCGTAGAAGAGGACCTTGAAGGATAACTGGGGGTCACTAGGTAGCACCAGGAGAAGGGCAGGCGATCCTGGTGGAGAGACTGTCAGGATGTCGGCTGGAGGGGTGACTGAGGGGATCGTGGGAGAGCCGCAGGGCTGCGGTGGAGGCTGGGCCCAGGCCGGGTCGGGGAGCTTCCCCCCCGCGGCCGTCCAGGCCGAGGCAGTTGGCTGCCCCGTGTGCAGCAGCTCCTGAAAGCGGCCTGGTGGTTGCGCGAAGCCCTCAGGAGCCAGTGCACATGACTTAGACCCAGTGAGTTTTCTGCCTCTGGCTTCTTAAAGGTGCTTGTGTATCGTGCCCTATCCCTCGGGGACCAGCCCTTCCTTCATTAAGAGGAGCGGGTGGCTTAGAAAGACCCCAGCTTCTCTCAGCGCAGACACAGGTGATGCGGTCGCTCCTGGCCAGGGAACAGTTAATTTAATTAGGCTCCAAGCACCTGGTTCGTCCCCTTCGGGAAGCGTAGGGTTACATGTGGACAACAGGAGCCTTGTGTGTGCCCCTGGATGACCCACATGTAGTGATTTCAATTTCCCCTTTCAGTTTGTCTTCTCTTTGTCCTGCCCCCTCCTGACCCTTCTTTAGAAAAGGCTTCTGGCTTCTTACTCCAGCCTGCAAGCTTCTAGAAGGCAAAGCTTTGGGGTATGAATGGCTGAAACCCAGCCCAGGAAGTTTGCCTTTGTTTATTATTTATCTCTGGGGTGGTTTGGGGCACCTGCCTCAGAAAAGAGCGGCGGGAGGCTTATTGTTTCTTGAGAAAGCTCTTTGTTGTTAATGGCACATGAAAAATTGATTTCTAAGCAGAATAGAACATGTGTTGGTCAGAAACGCTTTCCTAATGTTGGCAGCTTCCCATGTGTTAGACCCTCAGTGATGAGACCCGGCTGGCAGTATGTGACCTTCAGGAGCCCGTGCCGGTGGCCCGAATCTGAGGGGCACGGTTCGCACACGTTATGGTGTTGCCAAAATTGGGAGATTGCTTCCTACACTTGTCATGTACATTTAACCATGTTCTCCTTAAAAGCGCATTTTATAATTCGCAGTCTTCAAGTGAAGAAAACGGTCTGAACTTGTACTTAAAGTATACTGTTCTCAGAGTCCAGTGATAGCTTAATTAGAAGAGAGCCCGGATCTGAAACACGAGGAGGGCCGGCGGCCCTGGGGTCAGGCTGTGCTAGGTGGTGGCGCTGGCAGTGTCACGGGTCCCTGCCCACAGCGCAGGAGTCGGAGTGGGCGGGCAGGGACCGTGCAGCCCCCGAGTTCCCCCCGATTCTCTTCCTTCTCCACCCCCTCTCCTCGGAGCCCCACTGGAAGGGGGTGTGGGAGCGGAAGCCGCTCGCCTTGCCAGCCCAGCGGGGCCTGTGCTCTGGAATCGCTGGGTCAGAGTCTGGAACTCAGAGTCCAGTTCTGCCCTGCCCCCACCTTGCCACCTGTGTGAGGCGCTTCCCTGCACTTGGGTTTTCCCATCCACATGGTGGGGAGGGTGGGGTCCTGGAGGGTGAGCAAGGTCCCCTGGGCTCCCCCTCCGCTTCCTCAGGCAAACCCTCTGAGTGGGTTTACAGGACGGGGTGAGGTGTCCCCAGTGCGGGGCACGCACACTCGGAGAGGCGTTACATCAGTTCACTTGGAAACTCTGCTTCCAGGGCCCAAGGTGTTTCTGGTGACAAGTAAGGTCCTGGTAACAAAGCTTCCGCTGGGCTGGGACTTCCCTGGTGGTCCACTGGCTAAGACTTCGCGCTCCCAATGCAGGGGGCCCAGGTTCCATCCCTGGTCAGGAAACTAGATCCCACATGCCACAACTAAAGATCCCGCATGCTGCAACCAAAGATCGTGCACGCTGCAACTAAGACCCAGCACATCCAAATAAACAAATATTTAAAACAACAACAACAAAAAAGCTGCTGCTGGGCAGTCGTCGGGAGGACTTTGTTTCCTCCACCCCGATCGGGGGGGGGGGTGGGCTGGGGGGGATCCCTCATCTCCCATAGGCTCCAGAGGCCGCCTGGGCCCACGTTCACGGATGGGTCTTCAAGTGCATCCTTCTTAAACCTGGGAGTCTGGGGAGGAGGTGGGAGGGAGGCTTTAAGAAGTTTTATGAACAACAGTGTGCTGGGGCTTGCCATCACATTTAAAGGGGCCCACAGGCACTGCTCCACCTGGCCGAGGATTGCAGCACACAGATGCTTCTCTCTTCTACTCTCCTCGGGGTAGGGGCGGGGGGAGCCTGGGGCCGGCTCTTCAGTCCCATCACAGTGCCTCTCCTTTCCTCCACTCACGTGTCGGCTCCGTCCACCTCCTAGACCACCGAATCCCTGCAGTCCCCCTGCCATCCCCATCAGGTCCACGTCACAGCCCTCACCACTCTCAGGATGGCTCCTCGTGCCTTGTCTGTTTCCAGCAGCTGGAGCGTGCTTTGGGAGAGCAGGGCCGTGCCCGTCCATCTCGTCTGCCACTGAATCCATGGCACCTGATGGGTGCCTGGGGGTGGGCAGTCAGGATCTACTGAGGTAGGTGTTGTAGCCCCCAGTTCTGAGGTTTAGGAAGGTTACACTCAGCCAGGAAGTGGCAGACCAAGGATTCGAACTCGTGTTTGATTTTGAGTTTGGTGTTTTCCAGAATGCCACCCTGTAGGTTGTGTTTCTGACACAGGCATGTGTGTCACTGAAAGCACTCTCCTTATTTTCTTTTTTAATTTTTATTAGAGAAAAGCAGGGAAGGTTTGGGGCCTTGGAAAAAATAAAGGGAACGGATTGTAAGCAGAGACCTCTGCTGGTCACGGGGAGGGAGCCCGGCATCCTGATACTTTGCTGTCTGCCGGGGAGTGAGGCCAGCCAGCACCCTGCCCAGCCATGGTTTCAGCAACGTTACTCATCTGAGTGTGCGACCCAGCGAACACGGTCTGTTTTCGATTCTTATCTCTCTGGTGGCGGGCTCTCAGCCAGCGGGCAGATCAAAAGACGGAATGTGTTCGTTTGGCCATTTTTTTAAAAAACCGAGGTACAAGGGTGCATTTCTTAAAGACGAGGGCGCCGTGGATTAGATTATCCATGGAGTTGAACTGGTCTGGCTTTTGTGCTTTTTTAAGGGTTCATCTCAAGTTTCTTTTTCTGGTTGAACAATTTTTTTCAACATTAATAACTAATGGAGAAGGGGAAGAGGCAAAGTAGAACCATATGGTGGCCCAAACACAAACCTCACTTGTGGCCGGAAACTTCTGATTTGTATCTCTTTTCATGTGATCAGCTGTTGGGCTAGATAGTAGAAAAGGATTCAGTTTGAGGCAACAGTAAGAGTGAATGTAATTTTTATTTAGTTATTTTTTATAGCTTTTTAAAAAAATTATCTGGCTGTGTCGGGTCTTCGTTGCGGCGTGTGGGATCTTTAGTTGCAGCGTGCGGGACCTTTAGTTGTGGCATACGAACTCTTAGCTGCGGCATGCAGGATCTAGTTCCCCGACCAGGGATCGAACCCGGGCCCCCTGCATTGGGAATGCAGAGTCTTAGCCACTGGACCACCAGGGAAGTGGAAGTCCCTGTAATTTTTATTTTTTTAACCCAGATATACTGTATGTCACATGTCTTTTCTTAGACATTGGCTAGTAGCTGTGTGACTTGGGGCAAGTTACTTCTCTAAGGCCCTGCTTTGTCACCCCCTCCCCCTTTATTTATTTGGCTGCTGCATTGCGGCATGTGGGATCTTAGTTCCCTGACCAGGGATCGAACGCGTGTCCCCTGCAGTGGAAGCGCGGAGCCCTAACCACTGGACCACCGGGGAATTCCCTCGCCCTTCTTTAAAATAGGGCCAGTAACCATATCTATATGCAGGGCTGTTTTGAGGATTAAAGGAGGTGATGCAGGCCCTTTTCTTCCTGGCTGCTTGAAGATCAGCCGCCGTCATGCCATCACGAGCAACGCAGTAACTGTCCGGACCAGGAAGTTCATGACCACCCGACTACTTCAGCGGGAACAAATGGGCACTGCTGTCCTTCGTCCTGGGAAGGCAACAGTACCTAAGACAGAAATTTGGGGAAAACTAGCCAAAATGTACAAGACCACACCAGATGTCACCTTTGTGTTTGGGCTCAGAAGCCATGCTGGTGATGGCAAGACAACTGGCCTTGGCATGATTTACGATCCCTTGGGTCACGCGAAGCAGGATGAGCCCAAACACAGGCTTGCAAGACATGGCCTGTACGAGAAGACCTCAAGAAAGCAGCGAAAGGAGCGCACGAGCAGAATGAAGACGGTCGTGGGGACTGCAGAGGCCAGTTTGGTGCTGACAAAAAGAAGTCAGCTGGAGATGGGACAGCAGACGAGTAAAGATTCTGCGGTGGGTGTGCAGGTTTGTCGTGAGAGAATTAATAAAGTAAGACCTTTTACGTGAAAAAAATTATCAAAAAATCAAGGCGGCGACGCACGTAGAGCTTACGCAGTGCAGTGCCTGGCACCCCCGCCCCCTCCTGGTGACCTTCTCTTTATTCTCGTTATCGTTAAAGGGTCACCTGAGGCAGTAGCTCGTGGCATGCTAGCCCCTCTCCTGCCTCTGCCTTCTGGGTTTTTTCCTCTCCCTGCCCTACTTCACTTTATTCCTGTTTCACCCGATCTTTCCTGTGGCCCTGTGGCCCCATGGGCACTCGTGAGCCAGCTGGTGGTGCTGGTGGTGAAGGGCGAGGCGGTCCCTGCTCCCTGGGGTGTGGCCGCAGAGGGACAGTGGAGAGACCGATGGAGGCGTGAACTTCACCACCAGAACAACGGCGGGAACGCTATCTTGGCCAGTGCAACGTTGTTTAGTATGCCACGTCACTTGGAATTAGGTTTAAATTCCCCCAACAGCTTGGATTGGTCTGACACCTTTGGTGTTATATGAACATTCCTTACAAAGGCTGTTAAGCAGGTCAGATGGGCAGTTTGGACAGAAATTGTCCAGCCCTTGGATGGTCGACACCAAGCACATGTTCTCGCCAGAGGCCCTCCTTGGGTCCCGAGGCAGCGGAGCCTATGACACTCACATCCCGGAGTGAACTCCCGGCTTTGTTTGGACCTGTCCTTTCATTTAAATTGCTGTGCAAACTTGTGATCCATGAGACTTAACGTGATTTCTTCCACTGTTCTAAGCATTTGACATGACTAGGAGGTGGGGCGAGGTTGGGTCTGTACTGTGACCCTACATCATAGGATTGATGCCCGCTTCCACCAGCACGCCAGAGCACCCACCAGTGTGTGCGTCACTGGCCCAGGTCTGGAGGACCGGCCTCTGCGGGCACCCACCGAGTCAGCGCTCAGTGAAGAATGTTAAGTCTTAAGGAAGGAGTAACCTGATAGTTGAGGCCAGTGTTAGAACAGCCGTCCCCAGAGCATTTAGGATTCAGTTGATATCATCGTCACTGCAGGAATTCCAAAGAGTGGGGGCATCTTGATAAGGAAGTTGGAGTTTGGTCTGGGCCCTGAAGGGTGGTAGGATTTAAGACTATATGGGGATCGGTTGCCAGTTTTTTTGTGTGTTTTTGTTGTTGTTGTTGTTACTTGTTGTTGTTGTTTTTGCGATACGCAGGCCTCTCACTGTCGTGGCCTCTCCCGTTGCGGAGCACAGGCTCCGGACGCGCAGGCTTAGCGGCCACGGCTCACGGGCCCAGCCACTCCGTGGCATGTGGGATCTTCCCGGACCAGGGCACGAACCCATGTCCCCTGCATCGGCAGGCGGACTCTCAACCACTGCGCCACCAGGGAAGCCCAGGTTGCCAGTTTTAACAACCAATATATGTCATGTGTAAACTGGAGACATACTAAAACATTATTCATTATGTATCTGAAATACAAATTTAACTGGCCAAATGCATTGTTTTATCCAGCAACCCTAAATGGGGAGGATTTTTAAGTGGAAGAACGCATGTGCAAACTCGCATGTCTAGAAGCACTGAGTAGGACAGTGTGGTGGGTTGAGAGGGTTCAGGCAGAAGTGCAGGGGTGGGAAGGGGGTGGGAGCGAGACGGATTGGCGGTGGTGCCAGATCATGACTAACGCGCCCATGGCAGCTGCTCTGGTGCGGATCCGCGAGCACACTGTGTAGTCCACACCTCTCGTTCCACATGACGACAATAATGTTATTTTTACAGAGCATTTTATCTTTGATCAAAGAAACAGGAGTGGTGGAGGGAAACAATACAAGGATATGGCCCAACTTGGGAGTTTATCCAAAAGGCGAAAATTGTACCTGCTGGGGTGGAGAATCATCCAGCCGTATCACAACCAGGTGCTTTTCGTGGTGGGGCAGGTCATCCATCATCCATGAACTCTCTGTGTTTTTCTGTGCACAGCCGGAGCTTTGTGAGTTACAGTTCAGATGTATGTTTTCCTTAGGTTGGTTAGAACCTGGCCATAGATTTTGCAGAGTCCAGGCACAGGTCTTCAAGGGTGGCTGGATCTGGGTGCTCAGGTACTATCTCCACAGCCCTGCAGTGCTCAGAAACACAGGGAGGTACTCTCCCGCTGCCTGCTGCAGCCCAGGCCCTGCACCCCCATCCCAGCTGCCCTGGCAGAAAGGAGGTGAGCCGTGTATCCCTCCATCGCCCCTGGAGAAGACTCTTCCCTGCATATGCCAGGGGCTGAGTGAGGCCCTCTCGTTGCCCATGCGTGGTGGTGGAGTAGAGATCAGCCTTGCCCAACCATATGCTGTGAGGACCTTTGTGACCAGAAGAATAGGAAAGGAGGCTGGGCAGGCAACAGGAGTGGCCATTGATGACAGCTGGTACCACGGATCGGCCCCTTGCGCCGCTGCCTTAATCTGCGTTGTCTGTGCTTCGAAGGACGTGAGTTACAAAGTGGGGAGTGGAGTCCCTCCTGGTCCTTTATGCTGGCCTTGAAAGTACCCAGATCTGCTTGGACAGGTAGGGAGGGCTGGATCCCATTTTCTAGAAAAGTGGCTGCCACATTTTTTGATTTCACAGGCCAGAGACATTTAAAAGTGAAGAGAAGGAATAGGTCATTGGTTGTGAACCTTTAGAACAAAAACAAGACCTATCGTTTCATCAAGTTACGGACACCTTAACACCAAAAAAAGAAAAAAAAAGGGCATTCTCAAAGGATGAATACGTTTAACCATATGAAGAACCTAATAGTGTCTTGATTAGAGGCTTTCTTTACCTGAATTATTTGCGCTGAAGCAGTGAGGCTCTTACAGTGGCCCAGCAGCCATCTGTGTCTGATGCAGCTCACCTGCTGTGTTTGCCAAATGAACAACCTCGGGCCCAGCCCAGGTCTCCATGGCTAGTTAACAGCTGAGCAGGGGCTCGAACCCAGCGCTCTCAGTTCTCAGTCTCGCACTGCGCTGTGCTCCTTGGGGTCGTATAGTAACACGGACACCAGGACTTTCACTAAAACTCCCGCTCTCTCTGCTGCTGTGGAACCACATCACAGGTCATATTCCTGGTTGGAGCCACAGTGAAATTGTCATTGGTATCCATCAAAGTTTAGTTCTTGACTATACACTCTTTGGGTGAAGATCCTTGCTACACACCAATTTATTAATTTAAAAATAAAGCCGAGGGCTTCCCTGGTGGCGCAGTGGTTGAGAGTCCGCCTGCCGATGCAGGGGACACGGGTTCGTGCCCCGGTCGGGGAAGATCCCACGTGCCGTGGAGCGGCTGGGCCCGTGAGCCATGGCCGCTGAGCCTGCGCGTCCGGAGCCTGTGCTCCGCAACGGGAGAGGCCACACAGTGAGAGGCCCGCGTACCGAAAAAAAAATAAAAATAAAAGTAAAGCCGATTGGCATTTAGGAGGCTCCGTATTGTAAAACTCCTCCCTTCCTCCTTCCCACATACGTCAAGCACTTGCTCTGTGTCAGGCACTGCCCTGGGCACTGAGGATTCAGCGGTGAACAGGATCAAAGCCCTCGCCCTGGTAAAACCTACATTCTAGGGAGAGAGACATGACCACAAATCAATTTAAAAAATCATTTCAGTTAGTGTAAGTGCTGGGAAGAAATTATTGAAATGCTTTCGGTCCATGAATTAGCCTCTTGGATAGGGGTGAAGTCAAGCCTGTTTATACCAAATCCCATTATCTTGTAAGCTTCTTCTGTTGGGGGACTTAGCCACCCGCAGCAGGACTGGCGGGAAAGGGTCAGCATGGCTCTGGGCAGAACTGGATCCCAATGGTGCATTTTCATCCAGTGCCTGGGGCAGTACAGCAAATTCAGGCGCAGTCTAGGCTGGGGCTGCTGTCTAGGCCGGAGCTGCCGTTCAGACCGGGGATGCCGTCCAGGTTGGAGCTGCAGGCTGAGAATGACAGGCAGCAGTGGTGTTGGGGGCCGAGGGGGAGCAGGGGCATCAGTCCGTCGGTTCCTGATGTGCACGCGTTGCCCTGCGCTGGATGCTACGCTGGGTACTGAACGCGTCATCATCACATGCAGTCCCCAGCCGGGTTGGTTTTTCTTATCCCCACTCTACAGGTGAGGAAGTGCACCTTGGTAGAGAAGTCAAGTGACTTGCCCCAGGCCAGGCGGCCAGTGAGTCGTAGAGTCAAGAAGTCTAGCTTCAGAGCGTGTTTGCTTGGTCTTTACGTAATACTCCAGGATAAATTAGGCCAGTAGTGTCAGGGCCCCAGCCAGTTAGAATGGGGTTCTAGGCAAAAGTCAGGGCCCAACAAGTAAGGCAAGGAATCAGCCCAACAGAATAGTGATGCCAGGGAAAGGCTGTAAAGTGATAGGCGGGCACAGAGGTGCCCAGGGTCCTTGCACTTGGCCAACGACAGGAAAGCAAGGCCACTTCAAATCCGAGCTGCCTTGGGTGGAAGCTGTTACAATCTTCCTTGCCTTGATCTGGCCTTTTTTTTCCAGGTGAAGGGCGCCATAGCTGAGCAGGGGCTGGGTGGGAGGGGGTCGTTTCCCAGCAGACCGTGCCTTTGGCCTGTGCTCTTCTTCCTCTTAGCTGTCCGCTAAACCAGAGTTCCAGTCAGAGGGGGAGACACCTCTCTACTGCTTTCTTCTTGTGTGGGCCTTGGGCAACCTCACGACTCCGGGCCTCAATTCTCTAATCTGTAAAACGGGGATAATGACTTCTTCACAGGATGAGTTTCCGATAGTTTCCATCTGTAAAGGGCCCAGCATAGTGCATGACGCGTGGCAGACGCTTGGTATTCTCAGCACCAGGACTAACTGAACACAGCCCCATTTTTGTTTGTATGTCTTTCTGCTTGGGGAGGTGGGTACACAGATGGGTGTTGCAACCAGAAGGAGCTCTGAAATAAGCACGTTGTCGACAGGGGTTAATGATGTGTGTGTCTCGTGTCGGGCGGCTGGCTGCCCGGTGCTGCTCGGTGTATGAGAAATGGCTGTGAGTCACCAGGCAGGGTCACCATCTCACAGGTGTGCCAGACAGCGCCTTCCAGGCTGAGTCCGGAGGCACCCCCCCATCAGCAGAGATGCCTCGAGAAGCCCACGGAAGCTGGTGGTCTCCGAGGTGACCGTGTCCCCATCCGTGCCTCTCTGGTGGTGGCGGGGGCCTTCTGGGGGAGCACGGGAACTGCTGTGACTGGCCACCCCTCTGCCGAGCTGCTCTTCGGGTGTCTTTGCCACATGATTTAACTTTTCCATTTGGAAGGGTTATTGGTGCAGTTGGCAGCCACTCGTCGGGTAAACGATACGGTGGGGCCTCCGTAAACCCGGGCCCATGAAATGAATAAGTCAGCACATTGAAAATATAGCATGGAAGTGACTCAAGCCTGAAGGAATACATTTTGGAGAGCGCTGCCCTCCCTTCCTGGAATATTTCGGTGGAAATTGATGTTTGAGTTGGGAGGAGGAGGCCGGAGGCCTGGTTCCTAGCAGGGCTCTGTGTCCGATTCAGCAGCATTTGCCCTGAGATTCAGCCCTGCCTGCCCCCCACGCGAGGGCCCCCCTCCTCTGTGAGGGGCCCAGGAGGGTGAGCCTGAGCACAGCAGCTGGAGCTCGGCACTGTGGGAAGCTGGCGGGAAGCTACCTTTGCAGCAGGTAGGGTTGACTCCGTAAGCCAGCCTGGTAACGCTTGGCTGGGGTCCTGGAAAGTACTGGAAACTCCACCCAGCAAGGGAGCCTGTGGGAGCTCTCGGCACGGACTGGCTCTTCTTCTCAGAGCTCTCTGGACTCCTGTGTGTTTCAAGTGTTTACCTTCTTCTCGGGGCTTCAGCTTATGCTTTGCCCACCAGAGACCAATACCAAGCACGTTCGTACGTTACTAGACCACCCTGGTGACCAGGTAATTAAAGCTGCACGCAGTTTGGAAGGAAGGCTGTATTGGAAATCACGCTCCACTGTAATTCAAGAACAGGTTTCTTTATAGGGGACACAGTTGGTGTCAGACACATGTGGAAAAGAAAAGAACAGGCCCATAATTCTGGCAGGCTACCAAGGGCCAGATGTTAAATATGCTGACCACGGTATGGCTACAGATGCCGTTAGCCAACCTGGGTTTGATGTGTTATTTTAACCTCTGTTCTGACCTTTCCTCTCTCTCTGCCAGGTCCCCAGTCTATGTGAAGATCTCCTGTCTTCTGTTGACCAGCCACTGAAAATCGCCAGAGACAAGGTGGTGGGAAAGGATTACCTTTTATGTGACTACAACAGAGATGGGGACTCCTATAGGTGAGCTCCTGCCCCACGAATGCAGCAGGCGTGCCGCGCCCGCCACAGCTGCTCACCACTGCTGCAGCAGCTCGAGGACTACTGAGCTTTGACATCTGACAGCCCATCAGCCTTCTTTCTGCTTGTGCTTCTGCTAGGCTTTCCTCCTTCCCTCCCTCCCTCCGTCCCTCCCTCCCTTCTATCCATCATTCCATCCAGTTGACCGGAAGATGTCTGTGGAGTACCCCCACTGGGCATTGGAGATGCAGCAGTGAACAAGAAGCCCCTGCCCTGGTGGGGCTTACAGTCTAATAGGAGGGGGATGTTGGTAAAAAAACAAACAAAAAAAAACCAGGAACTTCCCTGGTGGCGCAGTGGTTGAGAGTCCACCTGCCAGTGCAGGGGACATGGGTTCGAGCCCTGGTCCGGGAAGATCCCACATGCTGCAGGGCAACTAAACCCGTGCACCACAACTACTGAGCCTGTGCTCTAGAGCCTGTACTCTAGAGCCTGCGTGCCACAAGTACTGAAGCCCGCGTGCCTAGAGACTGTGCTCCACGATAAAGAGAAGCCACTGCAATGAGAGGCCTGCGCACCACAACGAAGAGTAGCCCCCAGTCGCCGCAACTAGAGAAAGCCCGCACGCAGCAACAAAGACCCAATACAGCCAAAGATTAATTAATTAATTTTAAAAAAAAAAAGAAAAGAAAGAACCCCCAGCAAGCTGCTTCATTAAAATTGCATCAAATCCTGCAAAGGAGAAGGTCCAGGATGTGCCCATGACAGGAATCCCGAGCTCAGGGAGGGCATGTGAATGAATCTCGTCAGACAGATGTGCAGCTGTCCTTTCTCTCTCCATCACCCTGTCCAGGGCTGCGAATAACTAAGTCGACTTGCGTCCCTGCCCTGGGTGATCCGTGGTCTAGAACAGGAGACACACCCAGGAGCTGATTACTGTGTGACGTGATTCCTGCAGCCAGGGCCAAGCTTATTGCATAGAGAAGGTAGCATAGAGAAGGCCGAGGTTGATTCCAGGAAGACTTCCTGGAGGAGATGTCCGAGCTAGGTTTTTAAGGGTGCCTAGGAGTTCTTAATATTAAAAAAGACTGGGAATCTCTACACGCATCCAGTATTCCTGTGGTGGATGGCTGTAGTCAGTACCTTGGAGAATGGTGGAGGAATGCCGTAGGCTATAGGCTTTTTTTAGAAGCCGCAGATCCTGGGCTGGGTCTTAACGCTTTGGCCTCATGCTCTTTTGGGGGAGGGGTTGGGGCCTGAAGAATGAAAGTAGGAGAAATTCGCTGGAGGTAGCCGACATGGGCTCCAAACCAGCACTGCCCCCTTGAGCAGACGGGAACTTTGACAAATTACTTATTGTCTCTGGACTCTAGTTCTCTCATGTATTAAGTGGAGGGTGATAGTGTTCATTCTTCTAACAGGTGCTCAGTGACATGTTTCTGTGAGCAGGCACTCGTGTGTCAGACACTGAGTCTCTCTTCTGTGGAGCTTGTGTCCTAGTGAGGAATCCAGAGAGTAAGCAGCTGCATAAACAGTATATATTGTTGAAGAGCAAATAAAGAAAATAATGGAAGACCAGGGGAGGGAGAGACGGAGGGGTAAACAGGGAAGGCTCTGGCGTTGGTGGTCAAGTGTGAAATGAGACTTAAGGATGAGAAGGTTCAGTCCCGCGCAGGTCTGGGAGAAGAGTGTCCCCTTTAAAGGCCCTGGGTGGGGTGATCTGTCAGGGTTGAGCCTGGCAGGGAGGCCCGAGTGGGAGACAGCAGTGAAGGGGGTGGGCAGGGGTAGGAGGTGAGGCCAGAGGCCTTGAAGGCCAGGGCCATAGGGCTTGGCTCGGGGCACTTGGGGGTTGAAAGAAATAACACATGTGAAGGGCTGAACAGCACCGAACTTGGGGGAAATTACAAAGAATTCATACTATTTAAACAAGACTAGACGACTATCACGTGATCACATCCCTTTCCTAGTTTCAAATGGAGGTCAGGTAAAGAATGTATTTTGGTCTAACCTAGACTGGAGACTAGAGTTGGAGATGGGGAGAGGTAGTCGGGTTTGAGGTACATTTTAAAAGTAGAGCCAGCGGGCTTCCCTGGTGGCGCAGTGGTTGAGAGTCAGCCTGCCGATGCAAGGGACACAGGTTCGTGCCCCGGTCCGGGAAGATCCCACATGCCGTGGGGCGGCTGGGCCCATGAGCCATGGCCGCTGAGCCTGCGCGTCCGGAGCACAGGCTCCGCAACGGGAGAGGCCACAACGGTGAGAGGCCCGCGTACCACAAAATAAAAAAACAGTAGAGCCAGCAGTGTTTGCAGGTGCGGGGGTGGGGCAGATGAGCAGCTGGAAGGTGGGGTCACTGACTCTCCAGGTGAGGAAGGCTCTGGGAGGGACTGATTGGAGGCATTTTAAACTTCAGATGCCCATCGGGTGGACGTGGAGAGTCGGCTAGGCTGTGGGTAGTCTTGAGTTCCCGGAGGTCTGTGTGGAGATGGAGGTGCAGAGGTGGGCGTCCAGCTCCCAGGTGGTGAGACAAGCCCTGAGGCAGATCAGGCTCAGCCTTGGAGCGCCAGCCACCGTCCGGGTTGTGGGCATAGGGCCAGGTCTAGTTCACCAAGGGAGAGGTCCCTTAGGGTGCTAAGTGGGCTGACAGGCCAGGGAGCCCATGGCCAAAGGATGAGCAGCTTCACCAGGCATGGGGTTCAGGGGACACACCCTGGAAGAGGGGGGCCTGGAGCTGAGTCTTGCTTCTTCAACATCATCGTCGTATTTTTGTTCCACCTGAAAATTTGGGCTTGCTGTGTGAGGCAGCTGTTGCCCAGCAGCCTGTGGAAGGCTGGAATCATTTCCAGTCCATGCCCAGGCCAGGCTTTCCCAGGATGTGGTACCTCCAGGTCGCCCTGCTGGCTCCCACCTGCATTCCTGGGGCTCCGTAGGGGGCCTGGGGGTCTTCAGCTGAAGAGGAGTCCCGGGTGTCAGGGCACAGGGCTTTCCTTTTTTTTCTCTTCTCGGTATAAAACTTCAAGGTCTTCTGAGTTTCTCCACACATTTCTGTCCTGTGTCTGATCGTTTGCTTAAATAAGATCCTTATGGTGTGACGGTTTGCCAGCAGCACTGTTTGAAACCTGTTAGCTGAAACAAAAAGCATTCTCTGAGGGAAATGAAAGGCCTGACTTTTGAAATCTAAGCGTTCCTGTCCATCTGTCTTTTTTCAAATGGCCTCCATTTAAGCTCTTAAAATGTGTTCTGAGTGCCCCTTCCACTCAGGATATTCTGGGTAATGTTATGATCTTTCCCCCAGCTACAATTACCCCGGCTCCAGGACTAACGGCTTGAAACGCTGTCATCTGTGAGCAGGGAGAGATGTGTCTTGAAAATTCCAGACCCCCAGTCTTCAAGAGAGATTGGCTCTTATGTCTAATCAGGTCGCCTTTAAATGAAAGCCAGTAGGGGTGGGACTTCCAGGCCCCCAGGACAGCAATGGCCGTGTAACCGTGGAAACGGAAGTTAGAGACCTCAGAGTGTGCTGAGGAGAGTCTTGGGGACTTGAGGAGCCGCAGGGCAGGTGGGGAGTTTAGATTCTCCCGCTCAGATTCCTCTGCACTCCTCTCGGTGAGTGGAGGTGAGGTACCAAGCGTAGTTTACAAATAAACTGGTGGTGACAGCACTCTGCAACCTCATCTTTGTCTCTGGATCTGGTAAGAGGTCTTCGTTGATTTTCTTTTTTTTCCTTTCTTTTTTTTTTTTAAATGCTTAGGTGTCCCTCAGCAGAGAAAGCAGAAAGTTGCCCCACCTCTGTTGGTTTGGAGGAGCACCTGCAGGGGTGCCGCGTGTCCTTTCCTCCCCACCCCGCGCCAGAAGGCTTCCGCCCATGAGCTGTGTGTTGGGTGCCGGGGTGCTGTTGGTTTGGAGGAGCACCTGCAGGGGTGCCGCGTGTCCTTTCCTCCCCACCCCGCGCCAGAAGGCTTCCGCCCATGAGCTGTGTGTTGGGTGCCGGGGTGCTGTTGGTTTGGAGGAGCACCTGCAGGGGTGCCGCGTGTCCTTTCCTCCCCACCCTGCGCCGGAAGGCTTCCGCCCACCAGCTGTGTGTTGGGTGCCGGGGTGCGAGGGCAGACTGCACACGCTTCTGCCTGGAGCGCTCTCGTTGTCAAGGATGGGGATGTGACCGCTGCAGGAACCGACATCTGTGTGGGAGTGAGGGGACAGGCGGGGGCAGTGGTTACTTCTGCTTTGTGTCGGGTGTGAGATCATTCACTCATTCCTCTGCCTTTTTTTTTCTCATGAGCATGTGGTTGAGCACCAGGCAGTGTTCCAGGTGCTGAGCAGACAGTGGAGAGCAAGACAGACGCAACTCTTTCCCTCTGGGAGCTAAGGTTCTAAAGTTGACCGTCTAAATGATTTCAAGTTCAGTAAAATTTAAAATTCGGTTCCTCAGTCACACAAGTACTCCAGAGCCATGTGAAGCTAGTGGCTACCGTTTGGGACAGCGCAGATACAGAACATTTCTGTTGTCGGGGAAAGTTCTGTCGGGCAGCACTGTTGTGAGGGGTGAACACAGCGATGATGGACGTGTCAGCCCTGCCCAGGGAGGGAGAGGCCTCGGGGAGCGTGAGAGGGTGCCCGGCGTCGGCTTCTCGCCTCCTTTTCGAGCCAGGTGGGGTCCTGGCTTGTCCAACAGCCCTTTGTTTGCTGTGGCCTGTGCGCAACACAGTGTGACCACAAGAGCTGGCTGCTGGTCACGGGGCAGTGGGGAGCGTTTCAGCCCATTGCTGCACAGTCTCTCCCGACACTGGTGAGTGAGGTCAGGGGCTGGTGTGCGAAGGAGGGTTTCCAAGCACCTCCTGCTTTGAGGTGGCCTGAGCAGCTGCTGCATGAGGCCCTTTTGGGACACCAAGCACAGCAACTCTTCCCCCGCTTACGTTTGTGGACCAGCAGCCAAGAAAGCTGGGACCCCTGCCTGAGGGTGGCTGGGAGAAGAGGTCGCCCAGCTGACTTGACATGGTCTGCTAAGGTAGGTGCCAGGCATCAGTTACCACGAAGAAAGATGTTTGTGCACAGAACTAGGTAAAGCTGGGCTTCGGGAGGCAGTGAGGCCTTTCTTCCCTTACCAACAATCCTAAATCAGAAGGTTCTTTTCAGTCCTCAGTGATGTGAAGTGGTGTCGTCGGGGGGGAGACGGGAGAGGCAGCGGGGTTTCTTACCGTGGACGTGTCAAGGTGTTTGTGCCCCAGAACGTGAAGGACTTTGCCCGAATTCCATGTTGTCCTCTCCTCCTTTCTTTTACCCTCTCACCTTGGTTTTTTTTTGGCCGTGTTGGGCCTTTGTTGCTGCGCGCGGGCTATCTCTAGTTGCAGCGAGCGGGGGCTGCTCTTCGTTGCGGTGCGCGGGCTTCTCATTGCGGCGGCTTCTCTTGTTCCAGAGCACGGACTCTAGGCACACGGGCTCAGTAGTCGTGGCACGCGGGCTCAGTAGTTGTGGCGAGCGGGCTTAGTTGCTCTGCGGCATGTGGGATCTTCCCGGACCAGGGCTCGAACCCGTGTCCCCTGCATTGGCAGGCGGATTCTTAACCACTGAGCCACCAGGCAGGCCCCCCCCCACCCCTCACCTTTTTAATTCTCTTTCTTTGAACCCCCAGCTCTGTGAACTCCACCTGCGGGAATTAATGAGTGGCTATTTCCCTTATAACCCCCCTTCCAGCACTCTCTGTGATTAAATGCTTTCCTGATGTGGCAAAACACATTTTAAAAAATGCAGCAAGACTTTGGACTGGAAAAAGTGAGGCTGGTTCTCATTACTTCACAGTCTTCTTTGTGTGCACAGCCCTTGGAGGCTGGAAGGCCGTCCTCTGTTCACGGGGAGAACTCTGTCCCTCAGGTTTTCTTACGTGTGGTCAGCCTTTCCCCATGGGGCTGGCTCTCTTGTTGCTTCCATAACTGACAGCTCTCTTCTTAATCCTTAATCGTGTAAGAAGATCTTTGAGGAGTAGGAGTTTCTCCAGAGCTGCCAGCAGGCCAGGGAGGAGAGAGGGGCCTCTATTGATCAAAACAGTGGTGAGAACAAAGGAAAATTTTTAAAAGGGTGAGAAAGAAGTCCCATTTGTTGAGCACTTACTATATGCCCGTCTCTAATTTAGGCACTTGATGTATCAATATTTTTCTCCTGTGCTCCTCAAAGCAGCCCTGTGGATAAATAGTAGCCTCAGTTTGCACATAAGGAAAGGGAGGCTCAGAGAAGTCAAGACACCTGTTGGAAATGCACAGCTGGTGAGAGTTGGAGCCTGGGGTTCATACCCAGGTCAGATGGAATCTGAGCCGTTGCTCTGCAAACCTTGAGAAAGCCGTGTCTATGCCCAGGGCCTGTGGATAATGGCTTTTCCTCTGACATTTCAGAAGCTGGGGCTTGGGCCGATGGCTCACTGGAATGATTCATGTGATCTCCTTCTCCTTCTCCCCTCCAGGTCACCGTGGAGTAACAAGTATGACCCCCCTTTGGAAGATGGGGCCATGCCTTCTGCTCGGCTGAGGAAGCTGGAGGTGGAAGCCAACAATGCCTTTGACCAGTACCGAGACCTGTGAGTTACGGACTCCCTTTGCCACGCAGCTCTTTCGATAGGTAGTTCATAGATGAAACGCGAGGCCAGGTCGTCTCCCTTAGACCTGCCACCTGGCTGGCCTAAACAGTAGAAGTTCTGAGCTCCCGCAGCAGGGCGCTGGGCCCGAGCGTGGTCATCGGGCCAGTCGTGAGAGGCTGCTGCTACCTTGCCCGGGCAGTGCTCTGCATCGTGCCTCTCAGGGACAGCACCTCCCTTGTGCAAGACCCAGTGCCAGATATCTCATACACGTCATCTTAAATCCTTAAATCCTCACAAATGTGGTCACTGTTTTAGTCCCTGTTTCCCAGATGAAGAAATCAAAGTTCAGAAAGATTAAGGTGTTTGTCCAAAAGGCAAGAGGCAGAGTGAGGAATCAAACCCGGCTCCGTCTGTCTCCAAAGGCCCCTCTGGTTTTCACTGCACTGCCTGCCCTGACTCTGTTCTCACCTGGAGCTCAGGGCACCTGCTTCCAGACCAGTCACCAGGGCGGGAGGAGTCGAGGTCCTTAAACAGTGGGCCTTGGGCAACCACCTCTGAGCCAGCATTTTGCTGACTCCCGAGTTTTGGGGGCCTCAGCCTGCACTTTGGGAAGTGTTTTCGCTGCACCTGCTTTCTGCTTCCATCCAGTCCCTCCACACCACCAAAAAGGGTGACCACTTAATTAATCCGCCTTGCAAGGAAAGTCTCCAAAGCAGGTTATCCTCTGAAGCGTTTTTTCTTAATCTGTAGAATCTCATTTTTAATTCAGTTCTGTATTGAAAATGTAACAACACTGGAATACATGCAATGCTACCTCAGTACAGATTCAGTCATTTGGGGAGGGCGTGGCATACACTCTGCAAAGGGCCAGATAGTAAACATTTTAGGCTTTACAGGCTACACAGTCTCTATCCCTTTTTCTTTGTTCTTTCTTTTTTATGTATATTTTATCCTTTAAAAATGTAAAACCGTCTTCTTGAGGCTTGAGGTAGGTGGGAATTGGCCTTCGGTCTACAGGGTGCCCTCCCTGACCTGACCTAGGATATAGGCAAGAAAATGGAAATGAGAGAAACGAAGCATCTGAACGGCGGAAACCACTGTCTGAAAGCTGGTGTTGTTACACTTCAAGGAGTCTCAGGTCTCCATCTTGCAGACAGTTGGCGTGGTTTTCCAGTTTTTAGCAGATTTGATGTAACGCATATAAAAAAGAATTTACTTTACAAGCTGGTCTGGGAGGAAAAGTGACACTTTTCAGTCTGACACACGGACAGACAAAAAGACCCACAACACACAAGCAGAAGCTCTGAGGAAGCCATGAACAAATGGCCCTGAACGTTTCGGTAGCTCCCGAACGGCACTGTGTGACCCAGCTTTATCTGGGGTGTCTGTCATGTGCCAGTATCGTATATACGTTATCTTTAATCCTTTCAAGAACCTCTGGGGGAGATGATTTTCCCTTTTTTATATACAGATGAGGAGATTGAGGTTCCCAGGGGCTAAATGACTCACCACAGGACACAGAGGCGAAGAGCTAGGACTTGAGTCCATATTTGCCTGAAGTTTCCACAACTTATTGATTTTCACCATTAGAGTGAATTCACTGATTAAAGCGTTCTTATGTCTAGAAATGTGCCCTGTGGTAGAATAGCTCCTCTTCCAGTGATGCTGAGCGATGTCCTCGTTGCTGTCACCTCTGGTTTATTTGTAGTTGGTCTTACCTGGCCATTTGGCAAGAAGCCTATCCAGCTGCTAAATAAGAATTCCCAAGTGGAATCAGCTTCATGGGGTCATGATAATATTGATAATAAGAGAGCAGTGGTAATAACAGCAGTTACCAGCCAGTGGCTGGGCGAGCACAGTGTTCACTGCCTCTCAGTCTCATTTGATCTTCACATCAACCTGTGCAAGAGGATTGTCCCCATTTTACAAATGAGTTGACAGGTTTAGGGAGGTGAAGTCACTTGCCCAACTTCACACAGCCAGTAACGTATTTCGCATGTTATGGTCCAGTATGAAACCGTCCTTATCCAACTCCAGAGCCCAACAGTTATCCATCTACCTGACTGACGTTTGAGTGTTTGCTTGCCAAGCCCTGGGGCACTGGCCTTGAATATGGAGGGCCACGTCCCTGTCTGTGCGGTGCGTCCACTGTGGGAGGACGAACAATAGAGTGACGCCCGGGCCGGAAAGGAGTGGTCTGGGCAGAGGGCTGCCTGTGCCAGCGGCTCCAAGGATCAGCACGAGGCTGGTTCTGATTTCTTAGAGGCTAAACATTTGGGCTGTGATTTCCCGAATAAAGCAATGCAGACGTGTTGGTGCCCTGTGCTGCCGTTTGGGCCCAGGCCCAGGGAAGAGGCTGGTGTCGTCTCTGACTCCTTTCTCCCTCCTGTCTCGCTGGTTCACGTGTATAATGACACGTGGTCAGTCTTAGACGTGTGCCTTCTGTGGGGTCTTGACTGGCCTAACATCGTAAGCCTTTCCCCATCACCATTAAAAAGTCTTCACTGTGATCCCCCAATCCTTACAGCAACTCTGTAGGGTAAGTGGGAGTTACCTCATTTAACAGACGATGAAACCGATGCTCAGAGAAGTCCTCCAGTGGTTAATCTGCTAGGAAACGGCAGGAGCTGGGCTCGTACCCTCGGTCTGACTCTCTGCGCCGCCTCCTGAGAAGGCTTCCCTGCCTGGGCGAGCGTCCACTTTGAAGGTGGCGTTAAGCCTTAATGACCCGTATTTCTCTGGGGCTGTGCATGGGCCTGCACTCTCCTGTAAAGGTGAGCGGGGCTGCGGGGGCTTGGGGAGGGGGTGAAAGGACAGCTTCCTCCACCCAGTGGCGGATCTAACAGGACAAGCCAGCCCCGGAGGTTCTGGGATGGTCTGTGGAGGTGGAATCCTGGCCCAGAGAATGCCGTCTGTCCCCAGCAGCATCAGTGTGCTTTTCCGTGGGGGAGGAGAGAGTACAAGGCCTGCGGGTGGCACCCACAGAGGAGGGCAGGAGGCCCTTCATGCCCTTGTATGTGAGGGGAGGCCCGGTTCTCCCTGTCTCAGCAACCTCAGGCCACCGGGCTGGCTAGAGCTGTCATTGGGCAACCAGAGTCAGCAGTTTCAAAGCACCCTGTGTTATCAGTGTCCTGAGGACGCCCTCTCCTGAGGCCTTACGTGAGGACGAATGCAAGTCTCCTTTTTCTTTCTTTCCTTCCTTTCCCTTTCTCCTTCCCTGCCCCCTCCCTCCCAGTACCTTGCTCACCTCTGGAAGTCCCCGTCGTCAGAGTGCCCTGTGACTTGTTAGTGGCCATGTCAGTGACCTGGGCAGGGCCAGAGCCTGAGCTCTTCCCCCTGTGGTTCTGGAGCAGACGGAGATGAGCGAGGGGCTCGGAGGCCTTGAGCAGCACAGGCCAGTGGTCGCTCCAGGTTTTCTAGGGACCTGGACCAGATCGTTCCAAGGGAGGCAGGGGCAGTAGGTCATGCCTTCCTCTTTATGCTTCATCCCTGCCCCTCCGCAGTCTAGACCTCTTCCTGCAGGAAGGAAGACTCCTTTGCTGTCACCCAGTGAAGGAAGCCACAGCGCTCCTCCGTGGATTCTTCCACCTGCCTGCCTTTCACGTGGACACGTGGACGCAGGCAGCAGTTCCTCTGAGGGGAGGCTCCCCGACACTGCCTCACGTCTGCTGGCTCTGGTTGCCGAGTTGCTGCCTGAGCAGCCGGCAGGATGGCCCATGTCCTGGGCTTGCCGAGGGGTGCCGGAGCCTCGGGCAGACCCAGCCCTGCCAGAAGGAAGAGAGGGTGATTGGAAGGACGCCGCCAGGAGAGGACGGGCACACCATCGCTCCTAGGAGGGCTGGATGCGGACAGCTGCCGCTCCAGGGTGCCCTGCTCCAAAGTGGGGCTTGGCCTGTGCCCCCCGGGGGCTGAGCAGGCCCATCCCCTGTACTAGGCCCGACTTTAACTCCTCCTGACCCCCCAGTGTGTGTGAATGCTGGGGCCCTGCTGGATTGCAGAGTTACGACCGAGTTTGGCTTGTGCTCCGGCCTCTCGACCAGTCCCCACCTCAAATGACTGAAAGCTGCCAGACTGGCCCTCGGGCTTAGAATTAGAACCCCCTTGTTGCGGGAGCAGCTGTGCTGTAAGGAGCCTTCGGGGGCTCCTTGTTCCGCGACTCCTGGCAGGAAGGACCCTCGCCCTACGCTGGGAAGGCCGCGCTGAGCTCAGCTCACAGAGATTTGTTGGCTTCTGAAGGGCTGCAGGTTTGACAGAAGAAAAATGGGGAAGAAGTCCCTGGCAGTCCAGTGGTTAGGTCTCTGCGCTCTCACTGCTGAGGGCCAGGCTTCAACCCCCTGGTTGGGGAACTAAAATCTCACAAGCTGTGTGGCACAGGGAAAAAAGGAAAAGAAAAAAACAAAGAGGCCTAAGGTGCTCTTTCCTGCCACGTCCTCCTCCGGCGTGGACCTCTCCCCCTCCCCAACTGTTGGCTGTGCCTTAAGACTGAACCTGCGGCCACGGTAGTGAAGACGGCTTCCTGGTTCCGCTTCCTCCTGTGCTGGTCCTGGCCCGTCAACCTTTTTCTTCCTCCTGATGTTCTCCTTAACACGATGAGTGGAAGGAGACCTCGGGGAGCGTGGAGCCAGCTGAGATGCGATCCAGGCCGGGCGAAGGGGGCTTCTCTCTGCCGTGAGAGAGAAAAGCTTCTTCCCCAGCACCCCGAGGGAAAGCCTTGGCTTCTGTCCTCGGGCTCTGGACTTTGATCCCTGGGGCTGTAAAGGTTTTGACTTTGTAGGGAATTGGGATGTGGAACTGGTGTGGTCCGAGTGAGGGGCCAGGCCAGGGACACACTGACGAACAGGCCCTCTGGCTTGCAGCTCCGGTGGGGATGTGGCCCCCCTCTCTCCTGCCTGTGCACAGCATTTCTCCATATAGCTTAAAAGTGCCAGCAGTTTGGAGCACAACTCCTTTCCCAAGGTGGGCCAGTGGCGCGTAGGGGCCCAGGGAGGTGAGCTGTGTGTTCTGCATGATTCCTTTGAAGCCCCCCAGTTCTGGCTTCCCCCCTGCTCCTCCCAGGTCCCTGCCACGTTCTCACCATCCCACCCTCCCGTCCCTCCAACATTTACTGATTTCCTTCTTTGCCGTCACCAGTGACAGAAAGGGATTGTGGTGGTAACTTTTCCCCAAGAAAATAACTGTTAAGCAACCATTGATAGCACGGCTCTGATCTTAGATTTAAAATAGTCCATTTGCCGAAAATGCTCAGGAGATGACAGGCAGGTTTTGCTGGAGTGCTGGCGCTGGGGGAAGTCCTGATCAACTCTCCAGTCATCTGGAACGTCATCACTTCTCTCCCCGCAAGCCCTCCCACCTTGGTCGCCGACATCCAGGCTACTCTCATTCTCTGCCAAGCCCCAGGATGGTTTCCTGACTCTAATTCATGGGCTGGCTCAGTTAGCCCCTGGGGAAGAGGGAGAGGTCGTAGAAAGGGCCTCCTCTCGGGTGGCTGGCTCACAGGGTCACTGCTGTCTTGGCAGAGTTGTCTCTGCCTTCTCAGGCCTTAAGCCTGGGGTAGCTCGTCGGTCACAGAACCTCATCACGTGACCTAAGTGAGCCATCTTTCTTGGGAGAGACTTAGTAGAGGGTCAGCACTTGCAGCTGCCAGAGAAACATCTTATTTGTGGTGTGAGCCACCAGTTGGCTGCTACGAACCCCACGATCAGTGCTTTGCGTTTTCAGGTTCCCAGAGAAGATGGGAAACCTTCCCCACTCTGGCTTTCACCCTGGGTCCTCTGTCGGCCCAGGTTCTGTTGAGACCAGATGTTCTGACCGAAGGGGCTGGCACTGCTTTCTTTCAGAGATGATTGCTCCCATCTGTGCCAGGCATCTTGCCCCGCGCTCTGCGGTCCTTGGCTCTTGGCTTGCAGCAGATAATACCTTCAAACATGCGGTTGCAATTTATTGGCCTTATAAGTTAATTTTAGTGGGTGTGCAATTGATTGAAATCAAAGCTTAACGAAGGCCAGAGTCTAGGGGGTGGGGGAGCGGGGCGGGAAGGCATTTTGTGTTCTTCTTTTGCTTCAGGTCTGAGATAATCTTCAAAAGCCTTAATTAGGTTTCCTAATCAGCCCTTCTTGTCTGGAAGACGTTTACAGAGTGAAACAAGGCTGGCGTCCCTGTGGCAGCCCCAGAGCCTGCGAGCCTCTCCGGCAGCGGCCGGGCGCTGGCAGATGGGCCTTCCCGCGGCTCCCCGCCTCCTCTCCCCCGCTGGGACCGGGTCACAGTTGTGGCTGCTTCCGCTCCTTCCTTCCCTTCTCTGCGCCTCTGTCACGTGACGTTTGAGCGACACCAGCCCAGCGAAGGCAGGGCATCCGTGTTCCTGTGCAGAGAAAGTTTGTTGCCTTGGTTTCTTGGGTCCTTGAAACTCCATGTTCCCAGCTGCCGTCTCAGACCTCTCACCCTGGGCTCCCCGGGGCTGCCCCTTCCTGGGATGTGAGCATTGGGCCTGGAGAGTTTCAGTGTTTCAGTCCTGATGGGAATCGTAGGTGGCAGCGGGAGGCTTTCTGATGAAATGGAGGTAGCAGAAGTATGGGAAGCAGGTAACTGGTGGTCGGTGGGGACACCTGGCAGCAGGCACAGACACCTCCCAGCAGAAGTCACTGTGTCCGCGTCAGGCTGCAGAGTGGGGGAGGGCCTGGGCTTTGAAAGAGACTTGGCCTTGATTCGCTGGTCTGCCCTTACTCACTGACTTGGGGCGAGTGGTCCGCTTTCTGGCCTCTGTTTCCTTATCTGTCAGCAAGGTGCCACTGCCCATCTTGGGGGGTGGGGGGTGGGGGTGGGTGAGGGCAGTCAGTGAGGCGCTGTTCCCAAGGCTCACCTTGCACTCATGGTGTCCACTCACACCTTCAAGTGTGACAGAATTATCCTCGCCTTGCAGCAGTGACCTGTGTGGCTGGGAGGTGGTTTTGGTGCAGACATGGCGAGGCAGCAGGCCGCGTTAGGAGGCTTCGGGTCCTGGTGGGGCTTTGCCGTAGACCGCAGCAAGACCTTGAGTAAATCTGTTGCAGAAATGGAGTGAGGTAGCTCCCGTCCGCGGTGACGGGAGAGAGCACTTAGCACGGAGCCACAGATACCTCCCGAGAGCCTGCCGTGCTCTGAGCACTGCAGGTGCCGTGGGGGTGGGTCAGGCAGGCCCCTTGGGCCCAGCAGGGGTGAGGAGGTACACAGGGGAAGAAGTGAACAAACGAACGAAGGACTCGCACCCTTTGGTAAGTGCTGAGAAGGACCAAAAACTGGGCGCTGCATCTATAGCAGTGGCCGAGGAGGGGCCGTGGGGTGACTGGAGCGGGCGTCCCTGTCGCAGAGGAGCATCACCAGAGCAGGCCTGGCTGGCATCTGGGACCTTGGATCTGGGAGGTTTTGTTCCATTCCCTGATAGGAGCAGTCATGACGTGGAAACTGTCGCGCAAACGCTATGGTTTGCGCAGAACTGCAGCCTCCGTGCTGGAGCCTGGAGCTGCGGTGTGTGCCAGGCAGAGGAGCTCAGCAGTAAGAGCCCTGGGCACCGAGGCTCGGGGCGGGGCGGGGTGGGGCTCCCCGGGGACAGCACTTCACACACCGTCCCGGCCCGTCGTCGCTGGGGAATTAGGCGCACCTCGTGTGACTCCGCGGGGCGGGGTGGGGGCAGCCTTGGAAGCCTGGACCCGGTTCCCTCCCTCGGCGGCTGTGCCCTGTCTCCTTGGAATAACTCCCGGCTGCGAGCACGACTCTTCTGAGTCCTGTGAGTCCTCCTAGCAAATCGTGGAAGCTCGGGTGGTCGTGGGGAGCCATGCTCAGCCGTGTGACCTGGTGGGGAGGGGCTCACTGGTGTGGCCAGGGCACAGGGGCCATGCGGAGAGGTGCACGGGCCCTCGTCCAGCACAGGCCTGGGGTGTAGTCCTCAGCACCCGGGGCAGGGTCTGGAGGGTCCCGGGATGCGTGGGACAGCTCTGGCTGTGCGTCCTGAGAGATCCCTCCAGAAGTTGTTTGGGGGCTGGGGTGCGAGACCCTGACTCGGACTCCTCTTACTCTGGCTGCTCGGTCCTCACCGCTCCCCCGCTAGTCTGGCTGAGCGACACCTGTGGGTTGAGGTTACCCTGTGTTTCCCACCACCAGAAACAGCCAGGCCCGGTTACCTTTGGTCTCCAGAGTCAGAACCCAGCCGGGAGATGGGTGGAAGCACTGAGCAGAGTAAGCGTGAGGTGATGGAATCGTTCAGGAAAGTTCTGGGGCAGGTGAGACCTGGACCATCGGGACTGGCCATTGGCCTGGCTGCCTGCCCCTTCACACAGGTCTGGGTGGCCCCCGCCGCGTGAACCTTTTCCCCCTTGCCCGGAGGTGGAGGGCCTCTCCCGGGTCTGAAGGTCTCCCGAGGGACCCTGCCACAGTGCCGCTTGCTACACATCCTGTGCCCCAGGGACCGCGTGGTAAAGGTGGGGAAGTCATGCCTGGCTCTCAGCTTGTCGGCAGCATAATTAGTGTGTTTGGGTTTCCACCTACATTATTTGTATCTTCCATGCATTTGGAGGGCCTCTGGGAACCCGCCCTGCCTGCTGTGGGCCTCCGGCTGCCAGTCGGGCCGGTGTGAGAGTGCTGGAGGCAGCTAAGGGGGAAGCCAAGGTCGCCTCAGCTGCGCTGTTTTGATGGAGTGGGAGACGCGTGGAGAGACGCCCTGTCTGCTTTGGGGTGAGTTGGGTCGAGTCGCTTCCTGCTCTCGTGGTGTAAGTTTCAGCTGCTCTGAGCCCTGCTCTGAAGCAGGGGCGTTTCCTGCGGTTCCCAGAGCCCGTGCACGCAGGGTCCAGACAGGCCACTCTTTGCCCCCCAGCCTGGAGGCCAGTGATGGTGCGTCCACGTGGGTCCCCTTCGCCAGGCTCCTGAGGCCGTGCCCAGGGTCTGCTTGCCTTGGCACGCGCTGTCTGCTTTTCATCTGCTGGAAGAAAGTTAAATGGAAAACAGGAGCATGCAGAAGACAAGCTCATTTACAAACATGATCCCCGACTCAGCATCAAGGACTCTGGTTCCTCCAGGATTCCTGGGTTCTGTCACCGCACGGCAGCCAGTCACGCTTCGGGTTATGTGGCTGCACGTGTTGGGGTGAAGCGAGGACCGGCTTCCTCCGGTGGCGGTGCTCCCTGGTGCTGCCGGGCACCCTGTGCTGCCAGGGAAGCTGCTTCGTGCGAGTATCGAGGGTGGGTGGTCTTCCAGCCGTTCAGCCAGCAGGCCTCTGCTGCCACCTTGAAGTGGAGGGCCCTCCTTCCAGAACTCCCAGTGCAGGGTTCTCGGTGTTGCACAGACTCCTGGCCACTTGGTGTACCCCTTCCTTCCTTCCCTGACTTTCTCCTGCACTTGAGGCAGCATTGTTTACAGCAGCGTGTGTGTGTGTGCGTGTGTGTGTGTGTGTGTGAGAGAGAGAGAGAGAGAGAGAGAGAGAGAGAGAGAGAGAGAGAGAGAATTTACCTAAGTCCAGCCCCACAGGCTAAACCAGGGCCATGAGAACAGGACGTGGCTCTGGGGCAGCCAGCTCCCCAGTTCTCAGCTGTGTGACTTGGGTGCATTCCTTTCGCTCTCTGGGTTTCCACCATCTTAACTGTAGAATAATGTATGCAAAGCCCCTGACACAGAATGGGTTCTCAAAAACGGCAGCTCTTGGGTGATGGTGATGGCAACTCCAGAAGGCCTTGACCGTCCACATCCTCCCGGGTGGGCAGTGTGTTCACGGGTAGCCCGAGAGGCAGAGGATGCTCACGGGTGGCATGCAGTGCGGACGGTGTGGTCAGGTGCCAGGCCAGCTCGGCGGCCCCTGCAGCAGAACCATTGTTTCCAGAGAGGCCTTCATTATTCCTCTTTAAGTAAAAAAATAAAAACCTCGTAAAGCGAGGCTGTAAAGCGCCGCAGCCACGGTCCAGATGTGCACGTCTGAGTGCAACTGGCATTGAAGTCGCGCCTGCCTAAGCCGATCGGCATGTTTGCTATGGGGACTGTTGCACCTGTGTGTGCTGGAAGGAGTGTCTGCAGAATACCTGTCCCGTGTCCGTGGGCAGATTCTGGGACGCGTTCCAAAAACCATGGTGGAAACGGCTGTCACTGGAGGTGTGTAAGCAAAGTTTTGGTCAACTTAAGATGTTGGGAATCTGCACTGTGGCGCTCAGAGTCTGCCTCACACCGGCCCTCATGCGGCCACCTGATCCTGGAGTGTCAGAGCTGGGAGAGACCCCAGTGAACCTCGGGTCCAATGTTTTCATCTTGCAAATGAGAAAACCACATTGGTGCCGCACACATATCCGTTGCCTTCCTCTTGGCTTTGTTTAATGAAGCCGGCTGCAGAAGCTCACGCTCCAGCACCTAAGGGTGTGGCCTTGTGCTGGCCCCCCACCCCCCACCGACTTGTCTGGGTTTGGGGGTGACTGCCTGTCCTCCGAATCGCAGGTGTCATCGCGCTGCCAGAGATCCACGTCCGCTCCGGCCTCCTGCCCAGTCCCGGGAAGGCTGCCCAGCCCACTTTCGGCTAAAGGAGCACGTCTGAATGAACCCTGCTCCCAGCAGATCTGTGCTGGCTGTGGTTCTTTTGTGGGGGTCATGGCATGTGACTCATTACCTGTTGGGGCCTCTGTATCAGAGCCACAAGTCCAGCTATTCTCCCAGGAGGCGATTTGATGGGAAAGAGGGAGGGCCAGCCTCCAAGCCGATTCCAGTCCCGGCTTCCCTGTTACATGCGCAGCCCCACGTTGGCCAAGCCTGGTTACAGCCCAGATTCCTGAAACAAGTTTCCATCCTGGTCTCCACGCACACCTCAGCCTCAAACACTCCATAAAGCTTTAGGAGCCCAACTAGGTTTGGGGTTTTTTGTTTTTTTTTTTTCCTTTTGTGAAGTAGGTCATTTTGAGTATGAAGTATTATGTTTTCCCTTTTGTCTCCTCCTCCCCAGCAGTCCTGAGGTTGGAGAGTTATGGTCATAGAATCTGTATGCATGACGCTGACTTTGGTCAAGTGGAGGAGTGCATTTCAGGGGGAAACGACATAGCTCTCTGGGAAAAAGAGAGTCACTGACACCCCAGGCTTTTCGCTGATCCAGGTTCAGGGTCTAACTCGCCCAGGCGCTTCAGTGTGATTGGCTGTGTGGGGCAATAGCCAACCCACCTGAGGGGCTTGCCTGTGGCTCCTGGCTTATCCAGCGCAGTGCCCTGGTGACCTGGTCTTTTGAAGTTGATGAAACCTGGTTGTGGTCAACATGCTGTTTTTCAGATAGTGGGACTTAACGGAGCCAATCCAGGTGCCCCCATCTCCTTAATGCCAGCTGTCTGAATTCTCTGCAGTTCCATTTGCCTTAAAAAAATATTAATCTGCTGGGAAGCTCTTGAAAGCCACCAACCGTGGAGCCGATGGCGCTTGGTTGAAAGAGTTCACTCTTGGGTGGACGTCAGAGCAGCGTTTTCCTCTCGTTCCCGGGTTGGTCTGGGTCGGTCTATCGGTTCCCCTACTGATGCTCCTGGAACTCTGAAAGGCCCCACTGTTGCCTGGTTCGACTTTCCAAGCCGGCTTCTCTGCAGCGTCCCCACAGACTGTCCCTGTGTCCCTGTGGCTAACAGGTCATTCACCGTCCTCACCGTGTGTGTGGATTTCAGCCCTCACTCCCTGAAGGTACCAGGGCTAATAAAAGCCCAGGGGTTTCGTCTTTGGGCGTCCACGTTTTAAAGATGTTCCCCGAGCTGCCCCCTTGACCAGAGACCTCTGGGCCTCCCCTTTTGTGCCCAGCGCGGCTGGGCCATGGCAGTGGTCCTGGGACCGTCCTCCCTCCCTGCCCTGTGGAGGAGGGGCAGAGCACAGGCCGGCCGGGTGAACCCCTCAGCCGCCTGCTTGCAGCGCCAGGCCACTCTTGATGCCTCGTTCATGCTGCCGTGCGCAGCCCGAGAGCGAGTCGCCAGGGATGGCAGAGCCCCCTTATTGAAATAGCATGTTAGCATTTAAACAATATTAATACTATTTGACTCATTAAATATACAAAGGCCAGCTAAAGTGCTTCCATGTGTGTGCTGTTAGTTCTGGCGGGCGACTCCTCAGATGGCTTTATGTGGTTTCAGACAACATTTTAGCACATTCTTAAAATACCCACAAAAGCCTTTATGTAAAAACTCATAAATGTGAACCACATAAAAATTATTTTTTTTCCCGTTTCATGTCATTATGATCAAAGTACAGTAGGTAAGAATAAATTTCCAAAAACTTGTTGAGGTCCCTCTTTAATTAACGCTTCACGCGCAGAGCAGGGCCATAAACCGTGGGACGGGGTCTGTCAGTGCCCCGTGGCTACTCTGCCACACAGGCTGGCCTTCTGGGCGATTCTGAGCCGGCCCTTTCTAATCACGCGTCCTCCAGTCCCTTTGTCCTGGAACATCGGGTTGAGACTCGCAGCCGTGCGCGTCCCTAGAGGCCCCTTTAGGTGAATGGAATGTGGGTCCGCTCTGGCGCTGCTGCCCTCGTCTCTTTACTGAAGGTCCGATCGCCTGTAAGTTAGGGGAGTACCCAACGGGACACTCTCCCAGCTATGAAACCAATTACGGAGCTCACGTGGCTCCGTGGAAGGGTGCTCATGATCCCGGCCAAGTGAGGAGAGCCGAGCCCAGCCCCGTACCCTTGCTGTGCCTACAGTTACATAAAAGTAAGCGTCTGGACAGAGACCGGAGGGGAATTTGGAAAAATGAGATTTATGGGATAAGCTGATTTATGGTGTTGTGGGCTAAATTGTAAACTTCCTTTTTTTAAAATAATGTTCTTCTAATAATTTTTTTAATTTGGGGGAAGAATAGTAACCCACGTGAGCATCAGAGTCGAGCTTGCATTTTTACCTCCTTTGTCTCCAACATTTTGTAACGTTGGACCTGGTCAGTGTGGCCCACAAGGGAAGCTGAGGATGCCAGGGAGGAGCTGCCCGGAGCGGAGCCGGGCCCTGAGGTGGGACTTTGGAGTGGAAATGGCCAGTTCCGCCCCGCAAAACGGTAATGCTGTTGTTTTATTCTTCTGGAAGAAAACAGAAATCTAAGGGAGGGGACTGAGAGGGCTCAACCACAGGCCACCTGGTGCTTTTGAACTGGCTGCCAGGTGGTGTCGAGGAGGGTTGTCAAGCCACCAGGCCCTCTGCTGGTTCCCTCCCAGGGCAGCCTGACCTGCCCTCCCCCGAGTCCCAGCACAGAGACAAGAACAACACTCTGGCCTGGAAGGCGCCTGAGGCGGGGGGCCTCGGGCTTCGAGGGGCAGAAGGATGAACACGCCCTCTGGGCTTCGCGCCTTCGCTCCAGGAAAGAAGGAATTAGCGGCCCACTTCTGCCAGCACAAGAAAAGCCACATTTTTAAAAGTTGTTTTTTCCCTTTTGATGTGGGGCTGCTCTCCCGACAAGCAGGCGGAAAGGGAAAACCATGCGATGGAACCCAGCCATCTGTCACCGAAAGGACGGGTGTTGGCGGGTCTGCCCTGGGCTGCCCTTCCCGCCCGCCATAGTGCAGCTCTGCTTCCCGGGGAATTCGGGGAGGGGGCACCAAAACCCCGGAGCCCATGCCGCCCGCTCACCTGAGTGAGGGGTCTGGTCCCAAGGTGACCACGTTCCAGGGTGGCCCGACGTGTGACCAGCTCTCTGCAGGGCTGGGCCGGGTCAGGGTGGCCCTGTGGAGGGAAGTTGGGGGCGCCTCAGGCTCTACGCCAGAACACTTACCTACTTGGGGTCTGGGGAGAGATCTAGAACAAGGGAAAGCGCCTTCCCGAGTGGGGTCCCCGAGTGCCCAGCGTTGGCCAGGTTCCCGGAGTTGCCCTGGGCTGGCACTGAGCTCGGGCCCGCAGGTGTGTCTCTCCATTCTCCCGTGCTTTCCCCTCACGGTTCTACGCTCTGCTGCCCTGGTCGGAAGCCAGAGTCCTCAATCCCTCGATCTTTCCTTTCCCTCAGTCCCTCAACCTCAGTCCCTCAATCTTTTGACCAACATCTAGCCCCGGGGCTCAATCGCAATGGGTAGCGCGGGATGGAGCAGTCGGGACAGTCTCCCTGAGGAATGCTGGCGGGGAGGGCGCGAGGGGAACAGACCTAGGTGTGGGCCCTCATGCGCCACGCCCAGTGGGCCTGCGGTGGGTCAGAGCCAGAGACAAAGCAGCCGCGGGGCCCTGCAGCTCGCCAGCATGAAGAGGGACTACCTCTTCCGTCTGTCTCTCAGTTACACTCGTGTATATCACATACTGGCCTTTGTACGAAAACTTTTTAGTTTGAAAGAGTTTGATTTACAGCAAAATTATCCAAAAAAGAGTATAAAGAATTCTTAGAATACCCATCGCTTACATTGTCTAAATATTAGCATTTACCATGTATATTTTTTATCATGTAACAGCGTTATCGAGGTGTAATTCATATACATGTTTATTTCTATTACTTGTTTTTGTTATGAAAATAATAATCTTTGGTCAGGTATCTACTTTCCTGTATTGTTTTTGTCTTTCAACAGTCCTAGAAAGTAGATACCATCCCTGTTTGTTTGGTTTTTTTAATATTTATTTATTTGGCTGTGCCGGGTCTTGAGTTGCGGCGTGTGGGATCTTTTAGTCGTGGCATGCGGGATCTAGTTCCCTGACCAGGGATCAAACCCGGGCCCCCCGCGTTGGGAACGTGGAGCCTTAACCTTAGCTGGACTGCCAGGGAAGTCCCAATACTGTCCCTGCTTTATAAAGAAACTAAGGCCCAGTTCGCAGAGCCGGTAGCTGGTAGCTCTTGATAAGTAGTCATCGGGCGGATAAGCGTGTGACGTAACTGGTGACTGGCGGGGCGGGCATGGGGACATGTGCCTGCCTGACTCCCCAGCCCGTGCGTCTCGGTGCCTGCCTGCTGCTCACATCCGAGGCCGCGGCCCCGGGCCTCCTGGAGAGTTCCGGAGTGCACCTTCCGCACCACTGATGCAGGGTTAAATGGGGTCAGAGAGGCCACAGACTTTCTGGTAAAGAGTGTGCTATTAGCCACCAGAGACTCCATCGTTCCAGAGTTGTAGTTGGTCGTCAGCAGAATTTGAGGTGCTGCCATGTCAGCTGGTGGTCCGCCTTTGCTTTCTGAGCTCCTCGGACCTGTACGGACAGCCGCTGCCTTGGTGCCCTTGAATTTGGGATCCTTGCCTGATTTCCTTTGCTCCTCTGGCCTTTTCTTTCCCTCCTGCGTTTGATCTGAATTAGGAATTTTTCAGTATTGCCTCAGACTTGCGGAGGAAGCTCGGTCCCAACCTTAGCCCTTCGTTTCAGGCTATACAGTTGCAGCAGGTTGCTCTGAAAAACCCACAGAAGCCCCAGCGTGTGCAGGCCCTGGAGCGTTCCGGGGGGAACAGAGCTCTGTCTGCTCTCAGTGGGACAAGTCTGGACTGTTGTTGCTCTGTTTTTCATGTTTTTCGCCTGTAAAGTAGGCATCCCAAAAGATAGGAGTATCTCACGGTAATGATTACTCAATGGGAATGACCCCCATTGAGGGTCTGTTACATGTTACACACGTTCTGGATCCTTCTTCTGGAAGGAATGTGAAGCCCAGAGAAGTGGAGTCAGTTTGCCAAAGGCCACAAAGCTAGAGGAAGGGCAGCTCAGACTCAGACTCATCTTTTGGACTCCTAATTCCGTGTTCTTTCTGTGAGCCCCCCACCCGAAAGGATGCTGCATCCCCTCCCCTGACCAACGAATGAGCAGGACACATGCAAGAACCAACCCGGGAACCACCGTAGGGAGGGTCGTTAATCCCAGAGAGACATTTAGATGAATCTTTGCCAAATGACCACCCCTGGGACCTGGGGTGATGATCTGTAATTTGACGGGCTTAACATCTCATGGACACGTGGGCCTGCTTCCTGCAGGTATTTTGAAGGCGGCGTCTCATCTGTCTACCTCTGGGATCTGGATCATGGTTTTGCTGGAGTGATCCTCATAAAGAAGGCTGGAGATGGATCAAAGAAGATCAAAGGCTGCTGGGACTCCATCCACGTGGTGGAAGTGCAGGTACAGCTCCCACCCCCACCCCCCGCCTGCAGCTGGCAGCCCAAACGGTGCGGCCTGTTCCCTAGCAGGTGCTTCTTGATGGGGATATGTTGTGATGTATAAACCCCTGCTGATTCCTAAAAGTGCCCACAGCCATGTGGATAAAGATAAGTCAGGATCACAGTAGTCATTGATGAAAAAGATCCCCAAAGAACTTGGATACAGTGACCGCAGGTTCGGCCCCTTTAAAAACCATTTGGGATTCTGTAAGGTCATGTCATGGTGACGTGTTAGGAAGGGACGTGTTAGAGTGACCTGAATTCAGGGGCCATTCGGGCTCTCCTCAGCTCAGGGTTGTGCCCAAGGCTCTGATGTCTGTCTCTTCCTACAGGAGAAGTCCAGCGGTCGCACCGCCCATTACAAGCTGACCTCCACGGTGATGCTGTGGCTGCAGACCAACAAATCCGGCTCTGGCACCATGAACCTCGGCGGCAGCCTTACTAGACAGGTAGAGTGGTCAGTGCCCCCAGCTGCAGCCCCAGGGCTGGCCATGTGTGGAGATGAGTGAGCAGCTGCCCCACAGAGGGTCCTGGGGCAGCCCCTGCGCCTGACGTGATCTCCCCACAGGCCTGTCCGTGTTTCCCGACATTCAGTCACAGGAGGTTTTACTTGGGATCAAGGTGTTTATGTTAAGATGCTCCCGTGACGTTTAGGGCGTTACCGCTGGTAACATTTTAGAATGGATTACTTTCTCAGTTGTGGCTTAGATGATGTATTAGGGCTCTTGGTTGCAGATGACGGAAGTAAAACTCTCACTGACTTAAGTGAAAATGGAAATGAGTCAGCTCACCTAAGTGTGACGTTCCGACATCGTTCAGCCCGCCCGGGTCTGAGACACGAACGATGTGGGCAGGACTCTGGATCTCCATGCGGGGGCTCCTGGCAGCCTCTGGCCATCCTGGGGGAGAGCCTCTCTCGCAGAGCAGGTCTGCCGTGTAACCCCAGGAACGTCTCACTGGCGGGTCGGGTTACTTGTCCCGGACAGAATCACTTCCTGACGCTAGGGTCATGTGACTACCCATGGTCGAGGAGACGAACAGGGGTGTGGGTGTTGATTTCCTAGAGTGAAATCAGGCAGCTTTCTCACAGTCGAGAGAGGGCTGGGTGTGGGCAGCCGGCAGCCACTGGACAATGGAGAGGTGCTTTCTGCAGCGAGAACGGATGGCTGTGATCTGTGGATGGGGGTGGGCAGTGAGGAGTGACGGCAGCCGGGGGGTCAGCCTAGGGGCTTGGCAGCAGGCTGCTGGGGGATAGTAGCCAGGGTCCCCAAAAGGAGAGAAAGGACTGAAAAAGAAGCTACAGGGACCCAGAAGAGGGAGAGCCTGTTAAGCCTCCGAGCGGGCTTACCGGCCTCCCCAGGCAGGTGTCCTGTGGTACACACCTGCTCTCTGCTCAGCTCTGGCCCCCGCAGCAGTGCTCCAGGGATGCAGGGGTGCAACGGAATGATAGTCACTGGCATCCTCTACTATGCACCCCAGCAGGGCACTTTTCAAAACTCAGCATATTCGTTCACCTCATACAGAAAAAATGGGTATGTCTGGTCAAAGCAGTCCAAAGACTGCTTGAGTCACAGGGTCTTGACGTGGGAAGAGTTCAGAGGTCATCTCCCAACCTGACAGGACAGTTTGTGCCGCTCTGCTCGGGTGGGACCAGGGAGCTCGCTGCCTTGGGGGACAGCCCGTTCCTTTTACATCAGTCTCCATAAAAAGAGGCATCCAGCATGGGCCGCGCGCCGCTCTGCAGGCACCGCACAGGCGTGCAGGCTACACGGCCCCCCACTGGCTCCCCACCCCACCTCTTTTCCCACGAGCTGTTGACGGTCCAGGGATTTCCCCTTCTGTTCTTGTGCAGTCGATCTTTCTTAAAATGAGGTTTTACATGTGAACTCACGTTTTGGTTTTTGTCCATTCTGCCAGGGACAGATAATGTCGAATCTCGGTTTTGGTCATCCAGGTGTTAGCTGTTCCTTCCGGCTTTCTTCCTTGCACGTTAACTAAGATGACTCTGTCTTCGTCTTAGTTCAAGGCCAAGTTTGGAGCCCTCCAGCCTGGCTACCAAAGACTTCCATAGCGGGGAGGCATCAGTCTGATAACCGTCTTTCTAGGGCACTGGTCTTCCGGGCGAGCTTGTCCAGCTCTGATTCACCGCCTAAGCAGGGCTTCACATTTCCAGATAGATGCCATTTGAGCCACCTGTGGTTGAACACGGCCTGCTGTTTCCCAGCCGGCTCCCTGCCCTGCAGGACCAGGTGACTGCAGGCTTGGCCGTGGCGTCTCTCTCCTCGCCCTCAGGGCTCAGTGTGTCTCTGCACTTCAGGCTCCTCTGATATGGCGAGAAGCATTGCTTTGCTCTGTTTCCCACCTCTCTGGTCCTGAACGGCCCGGCCAGGCAGGAGGGCTCTCTTGAGAGCCTCTGCTCTGCAGGTGGAGGGAACCTTCCTGCCCACAGTCTAGTCCAGGAGGGACCAGCGTCAGCACCGCGGAAGAGCTTGTCAGAAATGCAGAGAGCTTGGGGCCCTACCCAGACCCACCAAATCAGGATCTAAAGTTCACAAAATTCTCCAGGTAATTTATGTGCACATTAAAACTTGACGAGTGCTACTCTTTGGGGTTTTGTACCTAGTTCCATCTTGGGGGGCGACTCCCCATGCCACCAGCAAGCAGTACTCCAGACACCAGCAGGGTGTCCTACAATTCACCTACAAGCCTGACACTCTACCCGGAGATAGCATCAGATCCCACAGGTTCAGGGCTCAGTCCCACAAGACTGCCTGCCCTCCTCCCTCCCCTGAGACACACCTTCCAATGCTAGTGGCATGTCCAGGTTGTCCCCTGTGCTTCTGGCCTACTGGCTACAAATCAGAGGTTCCCATGACCCCCTACTTGGGTTCGATTAATTTGCTAGAGCTGCTCACAGAACTCAGGAAACCCGTTTACTCATTAGTTTGCAGATTTATTCCAAGGGACATTTAAAGGTTACGAATCAACAGCCAGATGGAGAGATCCACGGGGCGAGGTCTCAAACAAGGGAGCTTCGTTCTCGTGGAGTTTTGGGGCCCCTGGAAGCATTTTGGTTCCCCAGCCTGGAAGCTGATTCCCGTCTTCCGTGGGGTTTTGTGGAGACTTCATTACATAGGCGTGATGATTAACTCACTAGCAGTCGGTGATTGATTCAGCCTCCAGCCCTTCTCCCCTGCCTGGAAATAGAGATAGGACTAAAAGTTCCACCCCTCTATTTATGGTTGGTTCCCCTGGCAACCAGCCCCCATGCTTAGGTACTTTCCAAAAGTCACCTCATTAACGTAAACCCAGTTGTGGTGGAAAGGGGCTTGTTATGAGTGACAAGGCACCCATTTCACCTTTATGGCCCTGAAGCGATTGATTTCAGGAACTGAGGACAAGAGACCAAATATAACAAAAGATGCTCCCATTGCTCTTATCGCCCAGGAAATTCCAAGGGTTTGGGAGCTGTGAGCCCGGAACCATGGATAAAGAGCAGATGTACGTGAGAAATGTATTTTGGTCATCCGAATGACCAAACTGTGTATTTCTTATAAATCACAGTATCACAGCTGCTGTGTGCCTTTCTCTTGCCCATCTTTGGCTTAGGTGTCATGAGCAGCCCATCTTCAAGGTGTCCCTTCCAGGTGTGTGAGGTGAGCTGGGAGCTTGGACTGGAAGGTGCCGCCTCCCCTGGAGCAGACTTGTCTTCACTTCTGCTTCACATGCTGCTTGAAGCTTCTGAGCAGGTTGAAGCCCCTCGTTTAAGAGTCCTGTTTAGGACTTTTAACAGCCCCACCCCAAGGGAAGGCCTTAACCCTGTGCTGGTGCAGGGCAGTGGTGTCTTCGTGTGACAGGAAGAGGAAGCACAGACAGGTGGCTTGGCCTGAGTCTCCTGTGAGACTTGGCCTCAGAGAAGCCGGTGCTGGCTGCAGTGCAGCATCCTCAGAAGGGCCTCAGGAGGGAGCCTTCCTTGGCAGAGGTGACCGTTGCCATCCTCATCCTGGGAGTGCCTGACTGCATGAGGGTTCCTTTTAATATCAAAATGGCTTTTTCAGTAAGATAATAATTACGCTTTTCATAACCATTAATTTTTTAGTAGCTCTTTTAAGTGCAGTCACAGAAGCATCTCCGTGCACTTGAACAGTAGAAGTGCAAGGCAGGTGCCTGGGCCGCGTGTCGGAGCCTCACACTCTCCGTGCAGAACCTGCACCACCTCTGCCGTGTCACGGGGCCTGGAGCCGCAGGGGATCTCGGGGGTCCCCTTCTCTGGCCTCTGGGCAGAGCTGTCCCCACACCGTCCCAGAGGCTAGTGCTCACTGGGCAGAGACCATCCTTTTGCATGGAAATGGGCCCTCGTCTTCCAGGAACCACTGACCAGGGAGGGGCCGCCGGACCCCAGGCAGCTGGCTCCCTCGCAGCCGTCCTCCCCGACACCCTGCCACCTGGGGAGTGGTGGAAAGTCCTAAACCCGTATCCGGAAACTGTTTCCTGCATCACTTACCGCTCCGAACTGTTTATAATTCCACCCAGTTTACAGTGACCTGGACAAATATTTAATCCTCAGCCTTCCAAAGAGTTTAGATCAGAGCTGCCAGCCCACGGCCAGGGTCTGGGCTTGCTGTGAGCAGCGCCCGCTGCCAAGCCAAACGCGGGCCTGTGGAGCGGCCGTCCTCAGCGCAGCGCGCGGGCCGCGGGCCTGTTGGGATCGCCTGTGCTCTTGGGCTTTCATGAGGAAATTGATGCTTCTGTCATCATCCTCGTGGCCGGTCGCATAACTCATCTGAGGTGCATTAAATCTGGGGCTGGTTTCCAAAGTAAGTAACTGCAAAAGGAGGGGCAGGGAAGCAATGAGGGTGACAAATCTAAGTTAATGATGTGTAGCTTCTGCGCATACAGGGGGAATGAGGGTTGCGGGTTTAGCTGTTTGTCCCAGATGAGCCTTGGGAAAACATCTCTTGTTCTCTTGGATGGGAGGCGAAGGGGTTCCAGGAAAGCTTAGCAGATCAGCGATCCAGAGTGAACACGTGTGGTAATGTGGGCTGTCTCTGTTGATTGGGTTGTCAACAGCATAGTGATCGCTCCCATTTAGCAGGTGAGCAAACTGAGGTTCAGGCTATTAAGTAATTTGCTGTGGTGACTTACCTAAGTAGCAGGCAGAGCTGGGATGTGAACCCAGATTTGTCTGCCTGGAAGAAAAGAAAGCTGCATTCTGCCGCACTGCATTTTTTTGGTCTTAATCTGTCCCGTATCTGTAGGCCTGGCATTTAAGAGATGCTCAGTAAGCGTTTGCACAGAAATGCGTTGAGCAGTCAGGACACTGCCCTGCGGGCGCCCAGGAGCATTCCCTTGGCAGCCCCTCGAGCAGCGTGGGCAGCAGCAGTGGGCCAGTGGCCCCAGGAACAGGCCCTGTGGCGAGTGGGGCCAGAACCACAGAGTCCAGTGGAGGCGCCAGGCCTCCCTGGAGTGTGCTCAGCAGCGCCACATTTTGGGTGCCTCTTGCCGGAACCCAAGTGACCACATGAGACGCCTTCACCACCAGAGGTAGTGCGGAGGGTTTTAAGATTTTTTAAGTAGTCAACTGATCTGATCAGATTTGTGACTTCAAAGGATGGCCCCAGCGGTGGCTGCAGTGACCAGCCCGTGGCCGGGTGGTCAGTGAAGGAGCCTCAAGGCAGGAAATAACGAGGAAGGGCAGAGGCAGGAGGAGTAGAGGAGGGACGGGTTGGAGACGTCTTGGGGTGACCCCAGGGTGTGAGTGCTGGGCTCAGGTGGGTCTTCCTCGCTCGAGTTCCTCCAGTAAGCGGTATTTGCTGTGACCCAGGCGTAATGGCAGCTCCACACTCACTTGCACACTCACACCTTCCCACGTGTGTCAGGAGGGAAGGGGCCATCTCACCAGGCCCACAGTGCCAGGCCCCGACCCTGGCAGCCATCCTAGCCAGCGGTCAGGAGCGCCCAGCCAGGCCGAGGACTCCCAGCTCTCCCGTTTCCATCCAGCTCATACTGGCCACCCCGCAGCTGCACAGGCCGGGGCCACCCCTCCCTGGCACGATGCCCAGGGCTCCCCCACTTTCCTGCTTCCTGTGCCTGTCCTGGGAAGGGCCATGGCTTGGGCTTGGCGGAATTTCCCTCCAGGAGTCCCTTTTCCTGGCTCCCCAGGCTTTGCCTCCATCTTCTCCTCTCTCAAGGCCCCCTCACCGCCTTTTTTTTTTTTTTTTAATTTTATTTTTGGCTGTGTTGGGTCTTCGTTGCTGCACGTGGGCTTTCTCTAGGTGCGGCGAGCGGGACTACTCTTCGTTGCGGTGTGCGGGCTTCTCATTGCGGTGGCTTCTCTTGTTGCGGAGCACGGGCTCTAGGCACGCGGGCTTCAGTAGCTGTGGCTCGCAGGCTCTAGAGCGCAGGCTCAGTAGTTGTGGCACATGGGCTTCATTGCTCCGCAGCATGTGGGATCTTCCTGGACCAGGGATCGAGCCCGTGTCCCCTGCATTGGCAGGCGGATTCTTAACCACTGCACCACCAGGGAAGCCTCTCTCACTGACTTTCTTACCGCTCTCAGTAAATGTACTGGAGCTACATTTCACACCTCATTGTGACCTGGGCTGTGGAGATGCCCCAGGGGCTCAGACCAAGGCTCCCTCACCCATCTCCTCCACTCTGGCCTTTTGTCCACCCACACCCCCCCCCCCGCCCCCCGCCAAAAGACGTCTCTTCGGGACGTCCCTGGAAAGCAAGCAGAGAAAGTGTTTTGGCAGATCCCTGCAGCTGTGGGAGGCAAGGTGAGTGCCGTCTTCGCAGAGGCTCATCACGGCCAATCCTTGAGGGCAGGAGGGCAGCAGCTGCCACCTGGGCCCCGGGGGGAAGGCTGCTTTCCGCAGGCCAAGTACCAACGCGCTGAAAAGGAAGTTGCACTGAGAGGTCACTTCTGTGTGACAGCTGGAGGCGTGGGAAAGAGGCAAGACTGCGAATCTCGGGAAGGAGATCCAAGGTTTCCAGTCTGGGGCCGGGCGCTGCAGATGTTCATTTGACATTTTTTTCCGACTAAATATTTAGAAGCAGAGGTGGAATGTCCTGTGGAGCTGGGATGTGAGGGCGGACACTCGGAAGGCGAGCTCTCCCCCCGGCTCAGCACCGGGCTCCCTGTGATGTATCTTCGAGCAGTGAGACTCCAGCTGAGGCACCTGCCCGCGTGTTAATGCAGGGAAATCCTCTTTGACTCGCGCTTGGCAGTCAGGCAAGGCGGCATGTTGCAGGGGGAAGAGCCCATGGCCTTCCCTCCAGATGTGGGGAACAGAGGGGTCCGGGCCAAACTGGGGGTGGCTCAGGGAGGACTTTCTTACCCAGGGAGGCCCAGCTCCAGGTGCTCCCTTGTTCCCTGAGGTTCCTGGGTTCAGGGGTGGAGAGGCTTGAGTGGCGTGGCTTCTAGGGATGCTTTGGTGTACGTCCGGTGACCTGGGGCGGAATGACCCAGCCTGTTCGAGAGAGAGAGCTGGTGTGAGGCTGCCTCCCTGTGCCCATCCCCCGCTAGGAAGGTCGGGCAGGCGAGGAACAAGGAACAGAGCAGACATCCGAAAAAGGGAAGGGTTGGGGGAAGGCAGGCGGGTGAGGCAGGGATGAAACTGCTCGGAATTTCTGAGCCCTGGACTGCGGTTTGTTCTTGAGTTTTCCGGTAAAGAACGTGGGTGAAGTTGAGAAAATGGAGCAGTCTCCTGGAAGAAAACAGGTTTTGGAATCCTCCAGACCTTGGTTCAGATCCTAGCCCAGTCTCTTTCCAGCTGTGCGACCTGGACGAACCACTTCCCTTCTCTGAAATTCAGCACTTTCACCATCGAGCTTAATAATGCCCATTTGGAAAGATGGTTGTAGAGCAGAAATAAAAAAACATTTTGACACACGGGTTATGCCCAATAAATAATAGCTGTTAACTGCTACTACCACCTGTCACGCAAGCAGAGACTTTTCCATCTTCTAGAATGTATACAGTTTTAGGCTCAGTTAAATTTTTCCTAAACTGGGCAAACCAAACCTTCCTTGAGAGGCTGTCTGACCACTGTCTTCTGGCTTGACAGCGTGTTACATCCTGGCCTCACAGCTGCGCTCTGACCCGGAGCCCAGCCCAGTTACTAGGAGGAGCCAGGCCGGGGAGAGTCCCGGGAGCGGAGCTGCCGTTTAGCAGGCGCCATTCTGGGCCTGGTGCACGTATTAGGTTCTCCGGTGCAGGGCAGAGGCAAGGAAGGCCCTCGCCCCCCAGGGCTCCAGAGCAGCAGCCGTTAGACGGGGCTGGCTTCCTGCAGGTCCCCACCCTCCGGGCTCTGCTCACGTTTTCCCTTTTGAGGAAAATGACCTGCTCTCTACACACTCACCCGTGTCCTCCACGTCGCCGGGCCACGGAGAGGAGCGGAGGTGCTTGATGGGGACAGGCGGGCTGCGCTCTGACTCCAGACTCTGTTGGAACCACCTTGTGGAACATCTGTGCAACCACAGCACATGAAAATGTTCTCCTCTGGCATCCCCTCTATAAGGATGTAATAATACCTGCGGTGCAAAAATAGTTCTACTTTTGGCAGACCAGCTTTGCCAGCGAGCTGACCCTGACCAGGTGTGAAGGGAGTCGGCAGGGTGCGGGCAGGGGGGCCGTGGAGGCATGTCTGTGTGCCGGGCCTCTGCCCCAACCCCGGCCCACCCTCTTCCTTCCCTTCCCCTGGCCCTGCTGGGCGTTTGCCTTGGGCTCAGATTCCCTGCCTCAAGCTTCGTGGCCCCTTGTGTCCTCCCTGGGAGTCGGTCTGCTCCTGGGGGAGGCTCACCCGCCCTGGCCCCCATGCCCAGACCTCCTTTATCTTTGAGCGCCCAGCATTTCCAGCCTTTTCCTTTGTTGGAGGATGGCTCTTGATTCTGAAGCAGAGATCATACCCCAGAGGTCGGATATCTGATGTGACTTTGCTTCCCTGATGGCCCTGAGCCCTTTGCCGCCAGTTCTGGCCTCAACTTTGCGTGGTTGGTGCGCGTTTAAAATGGGGCCCTCACTGAGCTTCAGAGCCTCACTGCTTCCCTGGGGTTGCCAGGAGTCTGCCGTCTGCGTGGAGCTGGGGAGGCAGAGAGGCCAGTTTGTGGAAGGACATAATTCATTTGGGTCAGACCCCCCCCCCCCGCAGGCCTCTCCTTGCCCGGAAGAGCAGCCCTGAGCTGCCGTCTGGCCGGGCACAGAAACCTCTTCCACGTGGGAGGAGAGGACACTCAGTGCCAGCGTGTCGGTGTCCAAAAATGCCTTTTAAGAATGGGTAGGCAGGGCTTCCCTGGTGGCGCAGTGGTTGAGAGTCCGCCTGCCGATGCAGGGGACACGGGTTCGTGCCCCGGTCCGGGAAGATCCCACATGCCGTGGAGGGGCTGGGTCCGTGAGCCATGGCCGCTGAGCCTGCACGTCCGGAGCCTGTGCTCCGCAACGGGAAAGGCCACAGCAGTGAGAGGCCCGCGTACCAAAAAAAAAAAATGGGTAGGCAAGCGCCGTCCTTGCTCAGGGCGGAGCGCGGTCCCAGCCCCTGTGCAACGTGCACACGCTCCAGTCGTCGTGGCCGCAGGGTTTTGCTCAGGGCCCAGCATGTCCCACAAACGCCACGGCGCTGCCCAGGGTGGGGTGCTCATCCACCTGAAACGGTGGGGTGTGACTTCACTTGGAAGTTGGTGGGCACGCTCACCTCCTGTTTTGTGTCAACCCCTGAGCGAGACTCCCCAGGATCACTGGCCAGAGTGCCCGGGGTGGCTCAGGGCCCGGTGTTGGGGGCAGAGCAGCCGATCATTTTAGCATCTCACTCAGTCTCTCCTGTTTGGCCAGCCCTCAGCCAAACGGTCTTGCCAGAACCAGGCGTCTTCACTCTCAGACTTAGTCTCCTGACTTTGAAAGGGCCTTGCAAGGCTGTGGGTTCCAGACCATCTCTCTACTCCAGATCCCCCTCTTGTAGCATCTTGACAAATGGCCACCCCGTTTCTCCCCAGACACCTGCAGGGACCCAGGGCTCATTGCTCTGTGAGCAGATGCAGATATAATAACAGAGAGCTCCGTCGCCCCTTGGCAATGACATGGATTGCCGGACATGCCCCTGCTGGACAGCCGGGCCCTCAGAGCATGGCCAGGACCTCCCGAGTCTTTCCCCTCCCGGCCTGAGATATCCAAATTCTTTCCCATTTCTTGGGGTCAGGGTGTTCAGACCTTTTAAGCAGAAGGACTCCAGTTTGCCCACGGCTCTCTGAAAACCCAGACTGCATCCAGCCCTGTGGACGTGGCTGGGCTGGGACGGAATGGGGGGCCCTCCCTCAGCAAGTGACGCAGCCTCGCCCCTGCAGCTTTGTTGCGTGATGGGGGGCGCGCCGCCCCTGAGCTGGGCTCCAGTAATATAGTTTCCTTTTGGTCCCGTCACATTCTTGTCAAGCTTGAAATCACCTGAAACCCACAAGTCTCTTCACTGGGCTTGTTCCTCATTTTGTTCTCGGTGAGGTTAGTGTTTGAGCCAAAGCAGGTGATTTGCGTTTGCCCTGGTGAAGGCAGTCAGCACGCTGGGGCTGGAGGAGCAGAGCTGCAGGGTCAGGCGGGGCTGTCACCTGGGCAGAGCACCTGACACCTTTAAGCTTTGGCTTCCTCAGCTTTAAAGTGGTTCTTAGGAGGACCAGGTGGAGTGAGGTCGCTGCCGCCAGGGAGTGCTGTGCTCTGCAGCTGACCCGTGTCTCGGGGTCTCATCACCTCCACCCTTGATGCTGGCAGTAGGATCCCATGAACCCTCTGCGCTGTGCCTTTCTTTAAGTCCTGGACAAACAGGTAGACCCAGGGCCAGGTAGAGAATCGTGCGAGATGCCCTGGAGGCCACCCTGGGAACATGAGCGGGCTGTCGTCCAGCCTCGGCCACAGGATCTTGGATGGGAACCTGCCACAGTGATGTGATCTTAGAGGAGCCCTCTGTTCTTCAGCCCAGCGTCCCCATCTCAGTAGGAAATTGGAGAGGCTCGCAGCAGATCGTGTTCCTAGCGAGCCCGTGCTGGCTCCTGGAGTATCTGATGTGAAAGTGCGCCAGCAGATGATTTTTTTTAACGGTCCCATCAGAAATTGTTGTCTGGGTCAGTGTCAAGCCAGTGTTTAATCTCCAACTCCACCCTTCCTTCTGTTACGGAAGTGGGGTCAGCCTCTGCCCTCCGCCAGTGTTCTGGCACCTCTGAAGTGTGCCGTAACTTCTCAGGGATGTCTCTGTCACAGAATCGGATTTTTCTGACCCTGAAACTTAATCATTTAAAGCGACTTGGTTCTCTCCTCCCATCTGCGGCTTTGTCTCCCTCCTAACTGGGTCTTTTCTACCTTTCCCAGCCTGGAAGTCACTCTCCCTAATGGGTAAGAGAAGTAAAAGCAGGTGAGACTGGGCAGAGGCCTTTAGCCTCCGAACAGACGCACCCCAAGCATCTGCCCCGTTCTTCCGGTGCTGAAGGTAGTTAACCTTCCACCTTTGCCCTGCTGTTTTCACTGGTCTGAATTCACCTTGAGCTCTCGCCTTCCTGATCCAGTTCCTGCCTTCTCATGCTGTTTCTTGGTTGCCTATTTCAGCTTCCAGATTTTTTTGTGTTTTTTTAAACTTTGTATTTTATATTGGAGTATAGCTGATTAACAGCGTTGTGATAGTTCCAGGTGCACAGCAAAGCAACTCAACCATACGTATACATGTATCCATTCTCCCCCAGACTGCCTCAGCTTCCAGATTTTATTTCAGTAACAGTGGTGAGGGACTTCCCTGGTGGTCCAGTGGTAAAGAATCCGCTTTACAATGCAGGGGACGCGGGTTCAATCCCCGGTCAGGGAACTAAGATCCCACATGCCGTGGGGCATCTAAGCCCGCACGTTGCAACTACTGAGCTCACGCACCTCAACTAGAGAGCCTGCGTGCCGCTAACTACAGAGCCCACCCACCCTGGAGCCTGCTCACACCACAACTAGAGAGAAGCCCGCATGCTGCAACGAAGAGCCCCCGTGCTACAACTGAGACCCGATGCAGCCAAAAATAAATTAATGAATTAATAATAAATAAATCTTTCTAAATAAATAAATAACAGTGGTGACCGTAGCTACACTTCCACTCGGTTTAAACAGCGTTTATGCACTTAGCACTCTGCTAGGCACCTGTGAAGTGTAAAACAGGTACATACATCTGCCCTTAAGGAATGTATAATCTTGTGAGGGAAGTAAGCCTTAAACATAGGGTGGAAGTTGGGGGAGAGCTGCGCGTGCGTCATGACTCAGCGCTCGTGTCAGGGTCATCAGTGCCTTCTCCCCTCCCTGCCCCCTTTCCTTTTAATACTCAGAGTACTGATCACTGGGCCGGAACTGGCTCGCTGGGTCCCACCTCCTCTTAAACCCCCTCTGTCGTAACCAGGGATGCGGATTGAGATTCTCTTGTTCAAGTTCCACACGGTCACTCGGCCGGCCCTGCAGCCTCACACAGTAGAAGGAATGTAGGCTTGGAAGTAAGCATGGCTTTGACCCAGGCTCTGCTGTCACTCCCTGTGTGACCTTGGGCAGGTCACCCCATCTGTCTGAGCCTCGGAGTCTCCTGACACCCGGGTTGCCGGTCCCTCCCTCCGTAGCTGCCACACAGGCACGGCAGCGGCACGGCACTTTGGGGGCTCATCTGCGACATCAGGCCCCAAGCTGAGCCTGTGCCTGGCAGGGGTGGTCACCTGCGCCCTCCCTGCTGTGGGCTGTGGAGGTGGAGGTGGGGTGTGCTCCACAAGGGCGGAGCGAGACTCTCCCCTGGAAGCGGGGCCTCGGGGCTTCTGCGGGCCGGACTGTCTGCGACCTGAAACTTGGGTTGCTTTGTGCTGGGGCTCCCTCACTGGAAAAGTGGCCTTCAACCCCCGCCAGCCGGCCCCGGGCCTGCCAGCAGGGAGAACGGGCCCTGGGCCCTCACCCGGCTCTCTGACCTAGAGGAACATTCTGTCTCTTTGCAGATGGAGAAGGATGAAACCGTGAGCGACTGCTCCCCGCACATAGCCAACATCGGGCGCCTGGTCGAGGTGAGTGGGCCTCCTGCTGCCGCGGTTCGCCTCCACCGCATGGGACGTTCGCCCCTGGAGCCCGGCTGCCGGGCTCCCGTGCTGCTCCCTCGCAGCTCCACAGCAGCCAGCAGCGCATTTCTCATGTTTTGCCCTGGCCTCGTGTTTCCTGAGCCTTCTGATTTGGATGCAAGCAGGGCCCAGCTCCAGAGGCACCCCCTCTACTGTCCCCCAAATACATGCACCCTGAAGACTCAGCTCGGGAGGCCCTAAGTCCTGCTCCCCCCGTCCAGTGGGTGCGAGCGGAGACCTGAGCTCAGACGGGAAGCAGATCCGGGAACACCAGTGGGCTCTGGAGGGGGAGCTTGAACTACACCTCAGCTCCCCCTTCCCCACGCCACCTGGAAGAAGGGGGTGCTCTCCACGCCACCTGGAAGAAGGGGGTGCACGGGGTTGTTCACAGAGCTGGGGGGAGGGCTGGCGGGTGGTTGAGTGGGGTGGGCCAGCTCCCAGTGAGGGTCAGCCTGGGACACCGGGACTTGGTACTGGCGTCCTGGGCGCCAGGATGGGGAGGCGCTCAGGGCACACACTCACGTGCCTCCACCCTGCGGTCACAGCGGGGACTGCAGGGGCGCGGGCGGGAGGAGGGAGGGCGTTCCCGTCAGTCTCACCGGCCTCCTTTTCCAGGACATGGAAAATAAAATCAGAAGTACGCTGAATGAGATCTACTTTGGAAAAACAAAGGACATCGTTAATGGGCTAAGGTAATGTACCCCAAAGCACGGGCTTTGGGACCAAAAAGATGTGGATTTGAATCCTAGGTCACTGCTTAAGAGCTCTATGGCCTTGGGCCTCTGTTTCCTCCTTTGTAAGCCAGGGCTGAGGTATCTATCCTCCTTATACGGTTGTTAATGCAGGTTTTGCAAGGGTAGAGCCCGGCATACAGAGTGTGTACTCAGGATAGATGTGGGAATCAGAGTAGACTTGCACCATTTCTGTTTCCTGGGGCCCATTCACCCTAACAACATCGGTGCCCTTGTCCCTGGAGTCACCTCTCGGTCCCTCAGGCTGAGTCCCACCTAAAGAATCTGCCCGGCCCCTTTGGCTCCTGGGCCTGAGGATACCTCCAGATCAGACCCTAAGACGCAGGAGGGCATGACACCACCGGCCTCTGGTTGGCTGGTTTCCAGGGCAGCAGAGTGTCCCACAGAAAGAGCCCCCCGACCTGCTGCTTTCTGGAGAGGGACCCGCCACCCTGGGGTGCTCTCAGGGCTGTTGGCTGCCCCTCCCCACACGTCTTGTGCCCTCGGTTCTTCAGCGTCGGCCCCAGTGAAGGCCAAAGGGGGCTCAGGGGCTCGCTGGGTCCTCAAGGTCATGGTGGGCAGGGTAGGAGGCCAGAGCCCCTTTGGGGGGGACGGGTAGTGGAGGCCGCTGTGGAGCGAGACGGGCCTTGGAGTTGGGAGGCCGGGATCTCATGCAGCCTCTGTCAGCCAGAGCCGTGTGACCTTCGACCAGGGATGACTCCCAGTGGCCCTCCGGCCATCCAGGAGCAGGACTGCCGAAGGGAGGGGGTGGGATGGAGGCCGGTGTGCGGCCCTACACCACCACACGGGTCCAGGGGCTAACGCTCTGCCCGTGGTTTCCTGTAATCCCCCACTGTGGACAGATCTCCTTTGGGAACAAGGAGAGGCAGGAAGCAGCTCTGGTTTGTGAATCTGTCCAGGAGACAAATGTTTTAGTCTTTCACTCATAGGGTTTTAAAAGATGGGGCCCACTTTGGACTCATCATCTTTCTGATTTCCTCCCTGCCTGTGGGGAACGTGGTCTGGCCCCCAGTGGGTTTTATTCCACCCCCAGAGCATTGCTGTCCTCTGGCTGTTGAGCCTGGGGCCCCTGAGCCAGCCACACAGCCGCCTGGCCTGCAGGGTCCCCGGGCGTTGGCTGACAAATCGGAGAAGGCCGCGAAGAGCCTGCGGGGTGTGGCCTGAGCCCCTGAAAGCCGCGACCGCCGCCCGCAGGAGCCCCGCGGCAGAGCCTCCCCACCACAGCCCCGAGCGGCAGCGGCCTCTCTCTGCCTGTGTGTGCCCAGCACGTCCTCTCAGCTGTCGCCCCTCGTGCTCCTGGGTCTCGTCCTCCCCTGCCGCTGCACTCACCTCTGCACACTCTCTGTAGATCTGTTGACGTTATCCCCGACAACCCCAAGTTCCTGCAGCTGCAGAGGGAGCTTTCCCAAGTGCTGACGCAGCGCCAGATCCACATCCAGCCTGATAATTAAGCCGCTCCAGGTACCCTGCCTGAGAGGCCTGAGCGCCGCCCCACTAAACGGGACTCACCAGCCGCCGGGCCCCGCCGGACCCTTAAACACCACTAACCCCGTGTCCGCGGCTGGGAGCAGCCCCCTTAACGTGCACACTCACCCCGCCCCGCGTTACACGGACCTCAATCACGTGTGCGGTGTGTGTGCTTTGCACTCTGGGCGGGGCCGCGTGTGAGGGCGGGCCGTCTGGGCTTCTGCCCCTGAGCAGGCCGGGCATCGCCGGGCATCACCGTCGCCTCTCCGGCAGGAGCCGCTCGCCTGCGCCGCTCCCAGTGGCCTCCCGCTTGGCCGGTGGCTTTGGCGGCCTCTGCTGTGTGTGCAGCCGGGGCTTCGCCAGCTGTCCACCAAGGATCCCAGAAGCCAGATGAGCCCCCTTCTCTGTGGGAGATTGACTGGGGCTAGCCGACCTAAAAGGGGGCGGTGTATCGCCCTGAGTCTGAGGATGGAACACAGAGTGCGGCTGTAACCCCCGGGCCGGGCCTGGTACCCCCAAGACCGGGTGCCGCTGGAGCCGCCGGGACCGGCATAACCCTCTGCCCCTGGCGAGCTGCAGCTGTCCTCCTAAATGCCTTACGCCGATGGAGGGGCAGCAGTCTGGCTGTAGACGATGGCCAAGGACCATGACTTGAGCTAGTGACAGATACAGATGTGTGAAAGCAGTCAGCATCCCCGGAGAGGAGCAGGGAAACTGGTTTTAATAAGAGGCGTTTGGAAACCCAGCTGGGCAGGGCTGTAGGGCCTGGGCTTAGGGGCTTCTTCCCAGGCCCAGGGGCTGGACTCGGAGACCCTGACCCGGAAGAGGCCCAGTGGGGGGGACAGAGGTGGGGCGCCTGTGCAGCCAGGCGGAGCGGCTCTTCTGCAGCCGTGGGACCGCAGCACAGTCTGGTGTGTGTGTGTGCGTCAGGCCTGGGGCGTCTGTCAGCCTCCAGCCTCACGCTCGGACCGTTACACTCCCATCAGAGCATTAAGAAAGCCCCTTTTAAGGCGTTCCATATGGTGCAGTTTCCTTTCCAGCCCCTCAGCTTTTAGGGTGGGTCTAGAATCTTCTGGATCCCTCACCTCGGCTAGTCCTGTGGCCACCCACTGGAGGCTTTCTGACATAGATCCCCTGCAGCAGTGGGCAGCCTGGCACCTTCTGTCCAGGACAGGCCCTCCTTCCCACCTCCAGGCATTGGTTCCGAGCTGCTTGGCAGTGACCTTCCCGAGCTCCTTTCCCTAAACGAGGGTCCTGCTCCTTGCACCTCCAGCCGTTCCAAGCCTGACCTCCTGTTCCTTACCTGGTTCTAACTCTGGAAATTTCTCCTTTGGGGCGGTAGCGGGGGGCTGGGTACAGCCCAGGCCTGGCGTGCTCCTTCCCAGAAGAGCCAGCACCCAGTCGGGCCGGGGTGCCGTGGGAGCCACCACTCCGCCCACCGCATCCTCCCGCTGGGCAAGTTAGCCTCCCACTGGGAGCTTTCCAGAAGCCCGTGGTGGGCTGGCTGAGGTTTGCAGCCCGAGGGCCACCAGGGCCGGTGCCTGAGCCTTCCTTCGGCCGTCGCAGAGCAGAGCAAACGCTCAGAAAAGTGTATTCAGCGGCATCAACCAAAAATGTCAGCGTTTCTCGTGGGAATTTTTGTAGCTGCGCATAGACTCTTTCAAAGCCTCGTCTCTGCCTCCTCCTTCACCGTCTCGAGGGCACTTCCCATGACGTCTCCAGGACTCAGTAGCCAGAATTCCACGTGGGATGCTCCTGGGTCCTGCTTCATTGCATTTCACCCATATTCGGTGGGGGGGGGGATTATTTTTTGGTCTCTCCTTCCCATTCTGTTTCACGGCCAGTGCGTGTCAAGCGTGACATTCCCGTGGCTCCACAGCATTCCTGCAAGGTAGCCTTCCACTCTTTCCTTCCACTGCTTTGAAACTGTTGGGAAGTTTATAAATAGTTTAGTAAGTTCCTGGTTAGCCCACACATCGAGGAAATCTGACAAAGTGATCATTAAGGTCATTGCCAGGAGCATTTCTCTGAGCCTCAGTTTCCTCATCTGTAAATTGGGAATAATGCTCAGACCCCTCCAGAATGCTTGTGAGAGTGAAGTGTGCCTGAGAAGCACTCTAAACTGTACAACCTCTACAAAGGTTAGCTGTCGTTCGCTCAGTCTAACCTGTGCGTAAGTGCACTCCCGTGAACATTTCCCCACAAATTCAGGATTTGACAGCAGCGACCCAGGGCCACTTACCTGTCCCCTCCTGCCTCTTGAAGTTCAGGCTGAGGGATTTTCTTGGCCAAGTTAACAGCTGATGGTGCCTTGCAGCCGAAGCCTAAAAGTGCCTGCCCGCAGGTGCTGCCCAGGCAGTGGGCTCAGACGTCCGAGGTGCCGGTTCCTAATGCTCGCCGGGTGGCCAGCCCTGCACCCTGTGCTTTGTAACGGGGTCCTTATCTCTCGACCTCTGGCCTGAGTCCACAGCTGGGCTGAAGCACAGACGGTCTCTGCTGTGGCGTGCTTGGAGGCCCACTTCTGCTTCAGGCTGACACTGGGATCTGTGCCCCAGAGTCCGGGTCATGCCCAGCCTGGTGCAGAGGTGGGCCGTGGCCTCCCCCGCGGGGCCGGCCTCGGGCTCTGGGCCCCTCTGCCCCCTCCGCACAGCTTGCAGCTCGCACTCCCAGAGGATGGGGAAGGGGGCATCCAGCCCAGTGACCCGGCCCCTCGCCCTGGATGCACCGGCAGGGCAGCCCTCGGCCCCTCGCCGCTGCACTCTTCCTGTTCAGCCTGCTAATGACAATTCTTCTCCCCGGACAGGTCTGTGCAGACTTTTGCAGACAAATCAAAACAAGAAGCTCTTAAGAACGACCTGGTGGAGGCTTTGAAGAGAAAGCAGCAGTGTTAAGCCTCTTCTTCCCAACTAACCGGACACGCTGCCGTGCGCTCACTAGATTCCTTTCTTAGAAACTCGTTTTCTGCTCCCTCCCTCGTCCCTTCCCTCCCCCCCCCAGGTCACACAACAACTTGCATCACCACTGCACAGCGCCATCTCTCCCTGAGAATAAACCCTATAAACACCCTTCTTGTCTCTGAGGCCTACTTCCCACCACATTTTGCTATCAAAACTCAGTATTTCCATAGAAACCATGTTTTCTGTTTGCCCCAGCCCCCCCGTCTCTCCACCACCACCCATTTATAGGCATAAAATACACTGTCTGTCTGCCTCCCTTCCCTCCCACCCTTTTGTTACATTGGTGTAAAAAATGTAAAACAAAAAAATTTTATGAAATAACTGTGGTGTGTGAAAGATAGAAGAAAAACTGGAAATCTGATTCCACGTGTGTTTGGGAGTTGCCTGGGGTTGGGGGTTGGCGGGGACAGGGGACAGCTCTGGGAGAAAGGAGAGGTGGCCCTCAGCGTCGTCCCGCACGCCTGGCCCCTGTCCCGCGGAGACCACACGGTGGGGGGCGGGGACCTGCGGACCGTCCTGCTCTTCTGGCCAGGTGCTTTTCTGTCAATTTTTATGGAATGCAAAAGGAGTTTTTGTTTTATTTTGTTTTTTTGTAAAGCTTAAAAAAAAATCTACATCTTATACTTGAGCTTCCATACTTAAAAAAAAAAAAGGAAAAAAAGAACAAAAAAATAAATAAAAAGAAACTGGGATGCAGTTAGCACTGGCCTTGTGTTCTTTCTTGCCTCCCTTGCTGTCCAAGCATGTGTGAGCTCGGCTGGGAGGGCTGACCCCAGTGGGGGCGTGGGGCCCACGTGGTGAGCGAGCAGGGGGTCCTTGCAGATCTCCAGTGGCTTCTCTGGGCCCCCGCTCCGCGCAGACCCTGCCCCACCTGTCCTGAACAGCTGGGGCCATCCCATCATCAGGTGTGATGGGATGGGGGCTCTCCCCCCCCTTTCATTTCAGCAAACACCTGCTCTGCGCAGGCATGTCCACACTCGTCCCACGCCATCTTCACGGCCCTGGGTGACATGGGCAAACAGGTTGGGGTTAACGTGCCCAAGGTCCCTCCGAGCTGTAGTCCGTGCTCTCCCGGCTGACACCAGGGCAGCTTGGCAGGGCAGTAGGGCCCACACCCCGGCGAAGCCCCTCTGGTTTGAGGTACCTGGGTCCCTGACACGCCTGTCCCCGAATCCTTGGGCCCAGCTCCTCTCTGCATGGTCTGATGAGAAAGTTCCCAGATGTGGCACATCTTTACTGAGTGCAGAGTACCACTGAGATAGAGGTGGGGAACAGGAGAGACACCTGCGTGCAGTTCCTTTCAAGGACCTTCAGGTGGAGATGAGGGAGGCGGACAGGTGAAGGCCGGAGCTCTGTCAGTGGACCCAGAGCCCTTCTCCAATGGAAATGACATCCTCGTGGTAGAGTGCTTGGCACAGATAAATGAGTTCATGTTTATCAGGTGTTCGATCACGTGACCAAAATAACAATTGGAAGCCAGAAATTGTGACTGTGATGTATGCCAGGACTGATCTTACTCTTCTAAAATCTTCCATCACTGGAAGAGCCATCACTGCTGTCTTTTGCTGCTAAGTCAGGCCAGTGAGCTTAGGGACACTGGGCCTTGAGACCGGGTTTCCTCAGTGAGGGGCAGCCAGACCCAAGTGGCAGAAGAGGAGTGTGTGCCCCTGGCTCGGGGCCACCTCCCAGCTGGTCCTTTCCCTGCTCTGTGGGACCCTACCCGCCCGAGGGGTGGCGTAGGCCTTGTGGACCTGTTCATGGCCCCTCTTGCTTCTCTGGTGCCACCCCCTCCCCGCAGCCTCGGTGCAGTGTGGCCGTGGCGTTCCCTCATCCCCACCGGGTGACCCACAATAGGCCAGTTACGATGCTCTCTCTGGAGAGACTGATGCTGAAACAGTGCCATTTCATTCCCACCAGGAATGATTCCTGGAGCTGTAGTGCCTGTCCTGTCCTTCCAGACACCGATGGCTCACCTCTTAACCTTCCCTCCTGTGAGCCCACAGCCGGCCAAGAGCCTCTGCTGCTTGCTTAGCAAGTGGGCTTCTGCTCCTGGGAACCAGTGAGCCCTAAAGAGGCTGGAAGAAAAAGGGCACCTGTGTCCAGCATCTGCTGAGCCAGTCACTGGGCCTGGGGGCGGCCTTTGCTCTGAAGCCTCAGAACAAGCAGAGGCAGACAGCCTGCTCCCACTGGGCTATGCGGCCTGGAACTAAGATCACACATGCCATGAGTGGCAAAAAAAAAAAAAAAAAAAATCCCAGGTTCGCTAAGTAACCAAGGGGACCCTGGGCTGGGAGGGCCTGGGGCCGGGCACTGAGGCTGGGTCTGTGGGCTAGTCCTTCTTTGTAGATGCCACCTGCCTGCCCCCCACCTTGAGGTTTGGGGTGCCCCAGGCATTCTCATAGATGGCATCTCATTCAATAGCTAACACGTAAATACCATATGCTATCACTCACATGTGGAATCTAACTTTTAAAAAGATGCAAATGAACTTATTTACAAAACAAAGATATCGAAAACAAACTTAACAGTTACCAAAGGGGAGGAATAAATCAGGAGCTTGGGGTGAACATACACATACTACTATACATAAGACAGATAACCAACAAGGACCTACTGTATAACACAGGGAACTCTATTCAGTGTTCTGTGATAACCTATATGAGAAAAGAATCTAAAAAAAGAATGTACATGTATAACAATCACTTTGCTGTACCCCTGAAACTAACACAACATTGTAAACCAACTATACTCCAATAAAATTAAAATTTTTTTTTAAAAAAGTAGCTAAGGGACTTCCCTGGTGGCACAGTGGTTAGGAATCCGCCTGCCAATGCAGAGGACACGGGTTCAAGCCCTGGTCCAGGAAGATCCCACGTGCCGCGGAGCAACTAAGCCCGTGCGCCACAACTACTGAACCTGTGCTCTAGAGCCCGCGAGTCACAACTGCTGAGCCCACGTGCCACAACTACTGAAGCCCACACACCCAGAGCCCGTGCTCTTCAACAAGAGAGGCCACCGCAATGAGAAGCCCACACACCACAACGAAGAACAGCCCCCGTTCACCACAACTAGAGAAAAGCCCACGTGCAGCAACAAAGACCCAACACAGCCAAATAAATAAATTAACTAAAAAATAAAAATAGCTGACATGTAAAGCCGCCAAGGCAGGGATCTTTGGGGGTGACTGGCCCAGCCTCCTGCTCCCCGTGTGGGTCCCCAGGGAGAAATCCTCCTGGACCAGTTACCAGGGCAACTGGTAAGTGCAGAGCCTGGGCCTGAAACCAAAATGCTAGGTCCACACTTCAGGCGGGAGGAAGGTTCTCATCCCTTCAGGCCACACCTAGAGGTGAAGGCCCTACCAACGCTTGCCTGCAGCCAGGGGAGAAAGGCAGTCCACCCAGGACCTTGTACCTCAGGGACCCCACCAGCCGGTAAGCACGGCCCAGTCCGGACAGTGGAATTGACTGATGGTCACACTGGCCCTTCTGCTCTATGGGAGGAACACGGGGAGGGTCCCAGTACTGGTGGACACGCTGATGAGCCTTCACCCGGCACGACAGGCTTGAGAGCCTGTCCCGTTTACCCACTGCCACGACGTCCTCCATCAGGCAGGGCGTGCCAGTGTCTCCCCCATCGGACTGGGGCTTTCATGAGGAGGAAGGAACCACAGCTCTCGGCAGACTGGGTGGCGCCTGCCAGCAAGAGCCATCACCCCATCACCCCCACCAGGGCAGGGGCTGTGACAGCTCGTTCTTTCTTCCCCACCCAGCTCGAGCCCAGGCCCACACCTGGGTTCACACTGCCAAGCTGAGCCCCCAGGTCCTCAGGCCGGGAGGGCACTCAGCCAGGTCACGGCCCTGGGTAGAGCCAGATCCTGGCTGCAAAGGGCACTGAGCCAGCTGGGGCAGGCGTGGGCCCTGGGGGTGGGAGGCACCATTCGGAACAGTGGGGAGGGGGCCCCCGAGGACAAGGGTGAGGCTGGACGGCACCCGGCCTGAAGCCCTGGACCCCCCGCCAAGGGTGGAGGCAGGGATGGGACTCCGAGGGCCAGGTGTGGGATGGCCCCCGCAGCTGAGGGACCTCATGTGGATAGAACAGCTGCCACTCATAGCTGGGGGACCTTGGGGAAGCTGCTTAGTTCCTCAGAGCCTGTTTTCCCATCTGTCATGTGGCTGTGATGACTGCACCTGCGCCACCTACCACAGTGGGGGTTGTGGGGACCAAGCGAGGGTACAGCCCAGCCCCGCCCCGCACACAGGAAGTGCTCAATAAACGTCAACTGCAGGCCAGGTGACACCCAGGGTTCTGCAGGCCCGCCCAGGACAGGGCTGAGGCGCTGCACCCCACTCGCCCCACTGCCCAACTGAACCTCAGAGGCGCCCCCCTCCCTGGCCTCCCCAGACCCCCATTCCCTCCTCCTCTTCCCCCAACCAAACCAGGTCACCTGCTGTGAGCGCTGGTGGCTGGCCCTGCCCCCACCATCCTGTCCTCACTCCAGCCCCACCTTGGGAGCAGCCCTGACTCCCATCTCCAGGCCTTTGCACACATCCTTCCCTCTCTCTCAAGATTCCGCTCCCAGGCCACTCCTCCACGAAGCCTTCCCAGGTTGAGTCGTCTCATCCCTATGGCACTTTGTACCTTCTGGTTACAGTCCTTCCCTCTAGGGCCCGGCACCTGTCTCCCCTCCTTGAGGGCAGGGACCAGAGCTGGTTCACCCCCATCCCAGACGCCCAGCACAGCGTGGGCCAGGGTGGAGAGGAGCGCTGCGCTTGGCACCAAACCGGGGCAGGCGTCCCCTCGCTGCCGAGGCTACAGCCCTGTGGCCGGGCTCCTTCCTTTCTCCACGGTTGGAAGGGGAAGATTCTAACAGAGAGGCTCACGCTGAGCCCCAGCTCCTCCCTACCAGCCTTAGCCGCACCTGGCACCACCCACCCTGATGGCTCCTGGGACTGGCTGTGGGGGGGGGGGGGGCGGGGGGGGAGGTGAGACAGCAGGCCAGCAGGGAGGGGAGCTGGCCCCTCTGTCCTCAGGCATGCATGGGGTTGTGGCCAAGAAGAAAGTGGACTCAGGTTGGGGTCTGGGAGGCAAACTAAAGTTGGGGCACAGGAACTAGAGCTCGGGGCTAAGCCCTTCCCTCCTCTCCACCCTTCCCGCCTGCAACACTGGCACCTTCCCCGTTTAGCTTCTGACTGTCCTGCCATGTCACCTCTTCCAGGAAGGTCTCCCTGATTTCCAGGGAAATCCGGTTGTCCTTCTCCTCCAACTAAAAATGATCAAAGCTAACCTTCAATGAGCTCCTTCTGCACGCCAGACTTCAGGGCTAACATCCATAAGCACACCATTTTATTTAAACCCTAGAAGGACGTATAAAGTGGTAATACTGTCATCCCATTGCACAGATGAGGTAACTGTGGCACAGAGAAGTTGAGATGCAGAACCAAAGTCTGAACCTTAACTATTCCGCTTCTTGCTGAGCACCGCGGAGCAGGGATCCTGTTGGAGGAGTGTCTTTCTCACTGCTGTGTCCCCACCACCAGGTGTGGAGCCTGTCACAGAGAAGCAGGTTGAAGAAACTGGAGGCCCAAGAGACTGGGCAGGGGCGGGCCAGCAGACACAGTCCCCTCTGGCCTGGCTCTCCCACATCCTGACCCCTTAGGCCCCCACTGGGGCCTGTAGGTGGGACCCCGATCGCCATCCAACACTGTGCCCAGAGCAGCGCAGAGCCCGGCACCGGGAAAGGAGCACCAGGACGGGCCTCACAGGGAGCACCGTTCACTAGGCCATCTGCAGTCCACGGTACAGTCCAGGGTGCACCAGGCTGAGCTGGGCTCCTCCCCAGGCGGTTGGGTGGGGGGAGCAGGCAGAATGAGGTAGGTGAGCTGAGGGGCAGCTGCACTGTCTTCTGAGAGGCGAGGTCTCGGCTGCAGGCCCTCCCTTCAGGCTCCAGGGACAGTTGCCTCAGACCCTGGCGGTGAATCCCAAGGCGGGGTGGGCTGGCCCTGGGGGCTGACCTGCTCCTGGAAGAGTCCGTCAGTCAGGGCTTCTGGAAGGGTCAGCTCACGAGGTTTTGGAGGTGTTGGGGGTAGGCGGTCGGGCTGGGAGTTCTAGGCACCCCCAGCTTCCTCCACGGCCCAGCCCAGGGTCAGCAGCACCGTCACTGCCCATACTTCTCCCTTCCTGAGTGGGGCATCTGCAGGTCCCTGTCATCCTGGGTTGGCCTGGGTCTGGGTCCTGCTCAGCTGGGGAGGAGTGGCTGGCGCTCTGATGAGGTGGCGGCATCCCTGTATATCAGGAACTGTATGGAGATCCGAAGGAGTCAACGTCAAGGCCAAACGGAGCACAGCCTGCGTTGGACCTGCCCCAGGGTGGCCTGTGGCCCTATCCAGAACTGCTGCCCTCTTCCCTCCCTGCAACTCGGCCAGGTGGGCAGGGTCAGCCATGGCCTCCTGGCCTCTGCTCTTGCTGCCTTCCCACCCCTCAACCGGCCAAACCCCATTTATCTGCCAAGTCCAGCACTTGGGTCTTCCTCTCCAGGCAGCCTCCCCTGACCCCAGCCCCAGAATCTTGCCCTCCTCTCACCCTACAGCATCCTGGGGGTTTCAGCAAGTGGCAGGGGCCATTTTGGGGCACTAGAGCTTAACTTTCTTCATCTCTCATTGCACCCACCAGGAACTCCGTAAACGTCGAAACAAGGGCCCCGTTTACCTCCTCCCAAAGGAGATGCAAATAATGCCCTGCTCAGCCATCCAGCAAACATTTACTGAGCACTCACTGTGTGCTGGGTCCGCTGCTGGGTATTTCCAGACACCTTAGCTTATGTAATTGCCCCATGACCTTGGTGAGACAGCAAGATGAAGACATGGAAGCACAGAGAGGCTAACGGTTTGCTCTGTGTCACACAGGACACCGGGGAGCCACGATTTGAACTCAAGTTTTTCCATCTCTAATTCACGTGTGTGTGTCTCCACATTGCAGCTTTCCTTCCTCCTGCCTGGATGGGCTGATTTATGCCCTGTTCCCCAGACCCTCTGCACAAGCTGTGCCAGGAACATCCCTCCCTCTCCTGTGCCTAACTTCTCGTTCAGGGCACCGTTTCAATGGCACTAGTGGAGGCCTCTGCTGAGCCTCTAAACCAGGACAGACAGGCCCCTGGTCACACACTCTTGCAGTTTTTCTGTGTGCTACTCAGTAGCACCACAATGAAGTAATTATTTATGATTACGCATATCCTGTCTGCCTCCCCACTGAACTGTGAGCTTCTTGAAGGAAGGACCATTCTGTTCTTACTCACAAATAGATCCGGTACCTGGAGGGGTGCCCAGCACATGGGAGGTTTGGCTCTTGGATGTACGGATGGATGGATGGATGGGTGGATGGGTGGATGGGTGGATGGGTGGATGGAAGGATGGATGGATGGATGGATGGATAGAAGAATGGATGGATGGATGGATGGATGGATGGATGGATGGATGGATGGAAGGATGGAAGGATGGAAGGATGGATGGAAGGATGGATGGAAGGATGGATGGATGGATGGACGGACAGACGGATGGACAGAAGGATGGATGGATGGATGGACTGGATGGAAGGATGGATGGATGGAAGGATGGATAGAAGGATGGGTGGATGGATGGATAGATGGATGGATGGATGGATGATGGATGGACTGGATGGATGGATGGATGGATGGATAGAAGGATGGATGGATGGATGGATGGATGGATGGATGGATGGATGGATGGAAGGAAGGATGGATAGATGGATGGATGCTGAAGCCACGTGCAGGCGGAGGCTGCTGTGGCCCCCCCGACCCCACCCACCCTCACACCCTGAAGGATACGATGGTGTCGAGCAGCAGGACGCCCAGGCTGCCCACGAGCCAGGGCAGGTGGTGCAGCACATAGCTGCCCTCGCTCTGGCCCACTTCAGGGTTTTTGAGCAGCACGCTTAGCCCGTACAGCGTGTTCCCCAGCATCACCAAGGCGAACAGCGAGTAGGAGATCCCCTGGGTCGACTTCCGCAGGAACTGGAAGCGAGGGGTGTAGGGTCAGAGACCTCAAACGGGCCTCTTGTCTCTCTGGACTGTAACTGTCCATGTGTCCGTCTGCCCTGTCACACGCACATGCTCCGAGCAGACTGCACACGGTGTGACCAGTGTCGACACGGGCCTGCTGCCCAGATCAGCCCTTTCCAGGGCCTGACTCCTCATCCCCGTTCCAACGTCATCTTCCAGGCCACCCTGCCCAGGTCGCAAGAGACTAGGGCTGCCCCACCCTGCTCGCCCCAAGGCGCCTGCTCCCCAGCCCTACTCTGACTCACTGCCCAGCAAGGCTCCCCCATCTCTGGTTCCCCACCTTCTCCTCTGCTCTCAGCCCCTCGCTCTCACCTGACCTCCGACCTCCCCGGGACACATGCAGGTCACATGTACCCCTGGATGGCAGGCATCTCATGCCCATTTCCAGAGGCAGAAACTGAGGCTTGGAGAAGTGGATTCAGTCACCCAAGCCAACAGTGAGTGTGGACCAGACCTGCTGCTACTCCCTAACCCAGGGGCCCGAGCTGCCAGCCGGCTCCTCTTCCCGTGGCCCCAGTGCCCCTGCCCACAGCTCACATTGGTGCGGATCTGAGGCAGCCGGGAGAGCAGGTACAGCATGCTGGACACGGAGCCGATTACGAAGCCAATGATTTCCTGCTGCGTGAAGGGCTGAGAGGGCAGAGTGGAGTGCTCAGTGCTCAGCAGGGGCTGGGGTGCAGCCTGAGAGCCCCAACTCCCTCCTCGAGGGCAATTCCCCTGACCTCGTGGTCATGCAGGGGCGGGCCCTCGGGGTGAGCCAGACCCCCACCCTGCTCTACTCTCACGTGCCCACACCTCACCTTATTGCCCGGCTCCACAGACAAGAGCGTCCGCCCCCGGAAGACCTCCCTGGGGGCAGCCACCAAGCCAGCGCTGCTCAGCAGTGGGGCGGTACACGCCACCCCCAAGATGAACAACAGCACAGAATTGATGGGGGCAGACCCTGGACATGAGGCAGGAGGGAAGCTGAGATTAGGGATCTGAGTGGCAGCAGACAGACTGGGCTTTGAGTCCTGGCCTTGTCCCTCAGTGGCTGTGTGACCTTGGGCAAGTGACCTAACCTCTCTGAGCTTTTATTCCTCATCTGTAGAATGGGTATAATGAGAGTACCCTTCTCCTAAGGTTGTAAAGGTAAACTGATGAGGGCAGTGGGGGCAGGAAGGGAATTATGGAGCATGGAAATGCTGAGACAGCCCCACCCCCAGGTGCCTGGATCATTTCTTGTACAGCCCTGGATCCGCCCCTTCTGAATCCTGTGTGCCGTGTCCTTGTTTCCTCAGCTCCAAGCCCAGGGCCCGGCACTGAGGAGCAGCTGAAGCCATGTTTGCTGAATGAGAGAACTTAAGTGAAGGGGACTCCCTGTGGTCCTGCCCGGATGTGCTCACTGCCCTCTATCTCGGCTCATCAGGTGATCAGGGCCCCAGCTTTCAGATAAGGCCCCGAGGAAGCCCTTTTTTTTTTTTTTTTGCGGCACGTGGGCCTCTTACTGCTGTGGCCTCTCCCGTTGCGGAGCACAGGCTCCGGACGCGTAGGCTCAGCGGCCATGGCTCACGGACCCAGCCGCTCCGTGGCATGTGGGATCTTCCCGGACCGGGGCACGAACCCGTGTCCCCTGCATCGGCAGGCGGACTCTCAACCACTGCGCCACCAGGGAAGCCCCCGAGGAAGCCTTTTTGAGGTTTGGTTTATCACCAGCAATGGGAAACCTTCCTCCTCCCAAGCTTCCAGGCCTCCTGGCTGCCCTCAGGGATCCCCGTACTCACACAGAGAGGGGCGTTTCTTAAACTTGTAATGAAAGTACAGCGACAGCATCAGCACGTCGGCTAAGACGTAATACACGGCTGTGTAGGTCTGCAAGAGAAGAGGGAGCCCAGGGCGCTGGCTGCAGTCCCCGGCTCGGGGACCACACCCCAGCACCCGGGCAGCTCTGCCCCATCCCAGCTGGGTGACCCTGAGCAAGTTGCTTCACCTCCTGGAGCTTCTGTTTGCTCATCTGGAAGGGAGGGGATCACAGTTCCCACCTGGCAGAGCTAGAAAGCAGGTAGGCAAGGGCCTGGCAGGTGCCCGCCTGGGCAGACAGAGGAAACGGTGGCTAGCATGACCAGGCAGGACAAAATGGGACTCAGAGGTTAAGTGGAGGCTACCATTTGGCCTGATACAGGGGCGATTTACAGCCCCCCTTGGGAAGACAATAGAGTCCTGATTTTGAGTCCCAGCTCCACCCAGCCACAGAAGAATGATAGCACCTGGGCCTCCCAAGGGAAAACCTTCCTCCTCCAGGGCCCCATGCCCTGAAAGCTCAGTCAGGATCTTAGCACCTCAGAGGTCAAAGACCCCAGCCATCCTGTGGTTTGATGTGCTCATTTTGTAGATGGGGGAACTGAGGCCCACAGCCCATTGTCACACTGTGCGGCAGGCAGAGGGCTCTCTCTATAGCATGGGGCCCTCGCAAGATGGAAGCCTCTGCAGACTGTCCCTGGCAGCCCACCCAGCCTGGGGACCAGCCCACCTGCAGGGGCAGCTGGTCAGCAAGGAAGGAGCCAATGAGATTGCAGGAGTCTCCGCCGATCCAGCCCAGGAGGAACCACAGGGACAGGGCCTGGTCCATGTTGCCCATCTTGCAGGCCTTGATGTACTGGCTGTGGCGGAGGAGGGAGACGTGTGCTCAGGGGCCGACGGCTGTGATACCGCGTGGAGGGTAAACATGGGAAGAGCCAACACGGAATAGCGGGGCCGGGGCGGCGTCTGCACAGGGGGTCGCCTGGGAGCTGATCCTTCCCGCAGGTGGGATCCTCATGGGCCTTTCTTTGCCCTTTGGGGATTCTTACCAGGGGATCCCTTCCAAGCCAGGAGCTCTATGGGACATGCATCTTTCCAGAGAGGGCCATTGCACGATAGATTCTCCTCCACAGCAGCCTCTTGGTGGGGACCTGGGGCCTTTACAGGGCCCTGATGTTTTGCGTCAGACCCTGAGAACCACTTCATAGGGACCCTGGGTTCTCTCTTCTATGGAGGAGCGGGAGGGGGGTTGGTGTTTGGAAGGAAGGAGGATGGTGGTTGCCCTACAGCCGAGGCCTGGGCAATGCCCTATCTCCAGGGGAGATGGATGATAATACGGGCCTGTTATCTTCAAAGGGCAACAGAGAAGCCTCGGGCTGTGGCTCCCAGAGCTCTGATTACAAGCCATGGGGTCAAGTCTCGATGGGCTTCTTTGGGGATGGAAAAGTCAGGGAACCAGGATTCACACTCAGACCCTGAGGTTCCAGGCTTGCTCTGAGTCGTTCCACAACGGCCATCTGCTGCTTACATTTCTCTTTAATCATCTGCATGTATTTAAATTAGTAAAAGGTAACTAAACAGCACCTCACCCCACCTTCCACCCAAGATAGAAGCTAGGAAAGCTAGGCCTGGCCCTGGTTCTTCACGGTCATCCTTCCACCTCCATCTCCTGCTGACCCCGCCCCCAGCTCTTTAGGTCTCCCACCCAAGCCTGTGTTCCTTGTTTCCAACTCCCTCCTCCGACAGGGGACACTCCGACCCCCACCACCTCTTCACCAGGACTGCCTTCTCTTCCTCCAAACTCTGCCTCAGCAGATGGCTCACCCAGTCCCTCCTCTGTATCTTTCAGGAAATATCAGTTCCTCCTCAGGGCCTTCCTAGAAGGGAGCTCTGCCAGCATTGGTCAGTACCTCCTGGACTCAAGCTTCCTGAGGGAAGGGACAGTGCCCAGCATGGGGCTGGCCTGGAGAGGCCCTTAAGGTTTACCCCGTGGCCCTGCCCTTCCAGGATACTGTGACTTGAAGAGTCTCCATAAACTTCAGGGAAAGTGATTTTGTCACACTCAGGAAAGGCCGAGTCCTAAGGAGAAGCAGGAAGGTGGCTGCCCTCCCTGCCATCACCTGGGGCTCCTCCCAGACCTCTGACACCCCCTCCCTGGTTAATCAGCCAGGCTCCGGCAGGGCTGGCACTATGCCCTGGTGGAAAGGGGAGGCCTCAGCCAGCTCCACCAGCTCCTCGTGCTTCTGGGGGAGCTCTCACCCCAAGATGGGGAGTCTCTCTCCCTTGGCCTCCACCCATCACCCAAACCTGTCTGCTTTGCCTGCTAAGGGCCACCCATCCAATCCCCCAGACATCATTGCTTGCTGGATGCCTTACACAGCCTCCCTGCCTCCAGTCTCTCCCCCGTCCCTCCAGTTCTCCTTCCCTAACAGAAGGTCTACAAAGGCAAGGATGGGGTCGGTTTTGCTTACTTCTGCCACATCTAGTATGGCAGCTGGGACAAGGTGAGTCAGTAAAAATGTCAAGCCCTAGGCAGCATGTTGGGACAACTTGATGAGATAAGGGTAGTCTTTTTTTTTTTTTTTTTTTTGGCCGCTGCACGGCTTGTGGGATCTTAGTTCCCCGACCAGGGATTGAACCTGGGCCCTCAGCAGTGACAGCACAGAGTCCTAACCATAGGACTGCCAGGGAATTCCCAATGGTAGTCTTTTTAACACATGGTACTGGGACAACCGGGCACCACATGCAAAAGAACGAGGTTGGATCCCTACCTCACACCGTATACAAAATACAACCCAAGCTGAGTCAAAGCTCTACATGTAAGAGCTAATTTGTGATACTGTGATTTACAATAAGAAATATATATATTTGGTCTTCTTCCCTGTTCCCTGCACAGAGCTCTCCTAAGAATGTCCTAAGGGGTGAGAGAGAGAAAGAGAGAAAAAAAGGTACCTTTTGTAATGTTAATAAGGTGACTTTTGGAAAGCCCTTAGGTCACCTGACGATAAGGACTCACTGCCAGGGGAACCAACAGCAAGATTAGAAGGTTGGGACATTTGGTGTCAGGGGCCCCTGTCCCACCCCCCTCACCCACCTCAGGGGAGGAGAGAGGCTCGAGATTGAGCCCAATCGCTAATGGCCAATGACTGTGCAATAAAGCCTCCATAAACATCATTCCTCTGAGTTCTGGGAGCTGCTCTAGCAAACTAATCAAACCTGAGGAGGGGTCGGAGGAATCGCCATCTACAGCTGGAGGTCAGAAGCACAAATGACAACCTGGACCTGTGACTGGTCTCAAAAGTGGGGAGGAGGGAGCACTCTTGTGGGACTTGTAGGACTGGGCCCCTAACCTGTGGGATCTGAGGCTGTCTCAGGTGTAGACAGTGTAAGAATTGAGTTGATTGCTTGATGGTGTGGCAAAAAAACACATCAGAATTGGTGTCAGACTTGGATACATCTATATAAAACTCTTAGAAGATAAGGGTGAATCTTTGTTACCTGGATTAAGCTATCCTTTCTAGACATGATAGCAAAAGCACAAGTAACAAAAGGAAAAAACACGTAAATTGGACATCATCAAGGGACTTCCCTGGCGGTCCAGTGGTTAAGACTCCGAGCTCCCATGCAGGGGGCTCAGGTTCGATCCCTGCTCGGGGAACTAAGATCCCACATGCTGCACGGAGCGGCCAAAAAAAAAAAAATTGGACATCAACAAATTTTTGAATTTTTGTGCTTCAAGCGACACCATCGAGAAAGTGAAAAGACAACCCACTGAATGGGAGAAAATATTTGCAAAATATATCTAGAATATATAAAGAACTCTTATAACTCAACAGCAAAAAGACAAATAATCCAATTGAAAAATGGGCAAAGAACCTAAATAGACCTTTTTCCAAAGAGAATATAATTTGGCCAATAAGCACGTGGAAAGCTACTTAATATCACCAGCCAACAAGGAAATACAAATGAGAACTATGAGATACCACTTCACACTCACTAGGATGGTATAATAAAAAAGACAGAAAATAACAAGTGTTGATGGGGATTTAGAGAAATTGGAACCTTCATGCGCTGCTGGTGGGAATATAAAATGGTCCAACCGCTTTGGAAAACAGTCTGGCAGTTCCTCAAAAGATTAAACACAGAGTTACCATGTGACCCGGCAATTCCACCCCTTAGGTATATACCCAAGAGAAGTAAACACACATGTCCCCACTAAAACTTGTACACGAACATACATAGCAGCCTTAATCACACTGGCCAAAAGGTAGAAACCACCCAAATGTCCATCAATGAACGAATGAATAAACAAAAGGTATACACATGCAACGAAAACTACTATTCGGATGTAAAAAAAGAATGAAGTATTGACACTAGCTACGTGTGACGTGGATGAACCTTGAAGATGTTATGCTAAGTGAAAGAAGCCAGTCACAGAAGGCCACATACTGTATGATCCATTGATATGAAATGTCCAAAACAGGCAAATCTACAGACAGAAAGCAGATTGGTGGTTGGGGCCGGGAGATTTAGAGGGAAACGAGGAACGACTCATTTCTTTCTGAGTTTCTTTTTAGGGTGACAAAAATGTTCTAAAACTGATTGCGCCAATGCTTACACAACTCTGTGCATATACCAAAACCTTGGACTTGTACATTTAAATGGGCTAACTCAGTGGTATATGAATTATCTCTCAATTAAACTGTTATCTTTCTCCCTCAGGAGAAACAGCATAAGATTTCCTAACAGTGGAGAATGCCCTTACATTACAGGGCCCTGGATGACCTCTTTGACCTCACCTCTCCTCTTCGGCGCCCCCTCTGCCCAGCCATGGGACTGAGCGTACGGTGTGTAAAGGCCATCCTCATAGCAACCCTGTGAGGTAGGGAACAACATTCCCATTTTACAGATGAGTAAACTGAGGCGCAGAGCAGTGAAGGGACTTGCCCAGGTCACAGTGTGTCCACGTTCCCTAATCACAGCAGTGGCCCTGCTGTTTTGTAATCACTGCTTGTCCTCCACCAGACTGTCACAGAACAAAGGCCAAGTTCGATGCACCCCAGCCCTCCCACTCCTCCGCCTCCTCTCTGACTAGCTGTGCAATTCACAGCAAGTTAGTTAACCTCTCTGGGTTTCTATTTCCTCGTAAAGAAGCGATACAGATTGTATCTATTTCACAGGGTGGCTATGAGGATTAAATAGGGTAAAGACATGTCAAGTGCTTAGAAATGAGCTAGGTACACAGTGGGCACTCACTGAACAGGTGTTATTATTATTACCTGTGTGTCAGCATGGTCCAGCTCAAGGCGGGGCCTAGAGTGAGGTTCGCTGTAGGGCCCTCCAGGGTGGGCTGGAAGTCAGTCAGTGGGGGTGGGAGAGGGAGCACACTTGGCCTTGAGTCTGGAGAGGCCCAACGCCAGCCAGCGAGCCCCTCTTCGGTGCAGCCCCAGGAGCACTTGCCCCACCCGTGCAACCCAGCCCTGGTCCCACCACCCTGATGCTACTCACGGGAGGGTGGACGCAGCAAAGCAGAGAATGGAGATCAAGCCCAGGCCCACGCTGGCCTTGTCCCAGACATCCCAGGCACACTCGCCAAACACGTCCCATATCCACTGGCTGGAGCCATTGGGGCAGCTGGAGAAGTTGCTGGAGCCCAGCTTCCTCCAGACCATGGCTTCGGAGGGAGGGAGGGAGCCGGTGTGCTGAGGCAGGCGACAGCTCTACAGGGAACAAGACAGGGGCCTTCAGCCTTGGGAGGTCTGGGTCCTAGTCATGGTCCCGCCACTTTGAGCCCATTCCAGCCTTATCACCCAGCATGGACTGAGCCCCTGAACCAGAGAACACGATCAGTACAGAGATCAAAGTAACCACATATGCAGGGAGGGCACTGGATGTGTGGTCAGAGACAGGTGCGTTCGAATCCCCACTCTGCCTGTTAACGCCTCGACTTTGGGCAAGTGACTCAGCCTTGCTGTGCCTCAGTCTCCTCATCGGCAAGACGGGGCGATAACAGTGCCTCCCCCATACAGCTGTGAGGGTTCAACGAGTTCATCAATCTAGTGTAGAGAACTGAGCCCTCAAACCATGCCACCCTTGTTCCAACTCCTGAACATTTCGATTGTTTCCCATCTTTTCTTCTTGCAAATCACGCTGTGAGGGTCTGCTGAGACCAGGCCCACTAAGTACATCCTCTCATTTAAACTACGGCTGTCCTGGGAATCCCCTGGTGGTCCAGTGGTTAGGACTCAGCACTTTCACTGCTGGGGCCTGGGTTCAATCCCTGGTCAGGGAACTAAGATCTCACAAGCTGCACCACTCGGCCAAAAAAAAAAAAAAAAGTACGGCTGTCCCCTAGTACATTGGTCAGATGAGGCAAGCGGTGAAGAAGGAGCAGGTGAGTTGCACACATGGCTGGGATTCAAGCTTGGCGTGCTCAAGCCGCATTCTCCCAGCAGCTCGCGTGTGTAGGACGCCTGCTGGCAAAGAGTCCGGAGCCACCTCCCCATTCTCACCCAACAAAGCCAGGAGCTGGCTGGTTGCGGGGCAGGCAGCCAAGTCCCCACCTGGTGTCCTAGAGCAGTCACAGCCTGTGTGACAGTCCGAGAGGAGGAAGAGGAAGTGGGGTTGCTGGGCAGAACCATCACAGCCCCTGAGAGCTGAGCACTTTGCCAGCTCTGTGCTGAGCACCTTACGTAGGCCTTTCTGCATTTTGCCGCGCATCAACTCTATGAAGTGGGGGCTGCTGACATGTCTGCGTGGACCCGGGGAGGTGACTTTCCAGGGCCACCCAAGCAGGAGGCACTCAGAGCCACCATGCTTCTGCCCCTGGGAACGGCGGCACCTTCCTGTGGTCTGCAGGGCTGCCCAGGGTCTCATGCAGCCAGAAGACAGGCTTCCCCTTTTCTCACTGCGCTCAGAGGGGCTTTCCTCACCTGGGATGAGGCTCTCTCCAGCCACCTTCAGTTTCTGCTTGTGTCAAAAGACCCAGGATCCTCGTAAAGCAATGCCCCACAGACAATGCCATAGACCAAACGTTTATGTCCCTCCTGTCCTGTTGAATCTAACCCCCAATGTGATGGTATTTTTGAGGTGGGGCCTTTGGGGAGTATTTAGGTCATGAAGGCAGAGCCCTCATGAATGGGATTAGTGCCCTTATAGAAAAGACCCCAGAGAGCTCCCTCGCCCCTTCTGCCAGGTGAGGACATATCGAGAAGACAGCCATCTATGAACTAGGAAGTGGACCCTCACCAGACGTTGAATCTACTAGCACCCTGAACTTGGACTTCCCAGCCTCCAGAACTGTGAGAAATCAATGTTTGTTTCTAAGCCATCCAGACAAATGGTATTTTGTTACATTGGCCCGAATGGGCTGAGACACCCTGGCTGGACCCTTGGAACTGCTGAGGCCACAGCGACCTGGGAGCGTCAGGCAGGGAAAGGAAGCGAGTCAGCTCCTTTTCTTAGGAAGCTCTAGGCTCTCAGCTCTAACATGACTCAACAGCGAGCCCCAGAGCTGGGGGCAACGGCACTCCAGGTCACTGCCTGCCTGGTTCACTGCAGTCCCTCCGGGGCCCTGCAAAGGGGGGCTGAAGGTCTCTTCCTGTACCTTGGTGACCACCCCCCCTTGACCTTCAGCACAGCTGATGTTGGAGCCATTTATCTGCTGTCCTGCCACCAGCAGCTGCAAGGCCACCCCAGGTTACCACGCAGTCCAGGTAGGAGCTGGGTTTTTGTGGTGCCTCAGGCATTTCAAATCAAGTCCTTTTGTTCCCCAGCCACCCCTCCGGTGGACCGCTTCCCCACGCCTCCTCTTGTAGAGCCTGAACACACCACGGCAGGTCATCACAGTAGTATACTTCCATCCTCATTAACTTCTCTGTGAGGGGAACACTGTCCGCTCCCTCCTTGGGGTTGTTGTATAGATAAAATGCACATAAAGCTCTTAGCCCAGGGCCTGACACAATGGTAGTGACTAAGAATGAGAGACCAGTATCTCAAGCACCCTGAGGTCACTCTCACTTCCTCTCTTCACCAGGCTAGGGAAGAAAGAAAGTGGACACACGCCCAGTGAAGGAGGGATGGGTGTCTTGGGGGATGTACCATGGCTCACAGGGCCCAGGGCGCAGGGCCCTGGGTGGGTGGTCCCCTGTCCATGCACGGGGTCCATGTGCAGCTCGGGGCTCAGGATATTTGAGACACGCCTGAGCCCTGAACAGAAGACACTTTCCTCTGAGGGTCACTGTGCACAGAGCCTGTCACCCGTGGGTTCTGACCCAAGTAGGAAGCCAGCCTGGGCCCAGGCCTGGCTTCTGAGACCAGGCCCACCTCCTAGTCCAACAGCACTGAGCAAATGGATGGCCAGGGTTGCAACAAAGGTTGACCAGGTCTGTAGGTGTGACAAGGACCACAACAGGGGTGCCTTGTGGTTTTTGTTTTTTTTAATTGAAGTCTATAGTTGATTCAGGGGTGCCTTGTTATCATGGAGGGCACATGTTTGAAATTCAGGATCAGTGTGTCAGAGCTGGGGATCAAGGACCTTGGGTTTAAGAAGCTCCCCCAGTGTATTCTGACCACATGTATTCTGTGCACATGAGCACACTTTAAGAAAGGCGGAGGGGGCTTCCCTGGTGGCGCAGTGGTTGAAAGTCCACCTGCCGATGCAGGGGACAGGGGTTCGTGCCCCGGTCCGGGAAGATCCCACATGGCGCAGAACGGCTGGGCCCGTGAGCCATGGCCGCTGGGCCTGCGCGTCCGGAGCCTGTGCTCCGCAGCGGGAGAGGCCACAACAGTGAGAGGCCCGCGTACCGCAAAAAAAAAAGAAAGGCGGAGGGACTTCCCTGGTGGTCCAGTGGCTAAGACTCCACATTCCCAATGCAAGGGGCCCGGGTTCGATCCCTGATCAGGGAACTAGATCCTGCATGCCACAACTTAGAGCCCACATGCCGCAACGAAGACCTGATGCAGCCAAATAAATAAATAAATATTAAAAAAGAAAGGAAAAGAAAAGAAAGGCAGCCCTGGAAATGGCATCCACTGCCACTGCCATGTAACTCGTCCAGATCCCAAGCTGAGTCACAGAGATGCTCCCCACTGAAGCTGCTCACGTGGCCACCTTTATCTCCCAGGTAAGTCCAAATGCCTTGAGACTGAGCCCCAGGGTACTCCAAGAACTGCCCTCCCCCCATCTCCTGTCCCTCCCTCTAGGCCTTCAGACGGTCATTCCCAGGTCTCCTGACTTCTGTCCATGCCATCTCTTCCCCTAGGCTGGGCCTTTTCATCCTAGACGGCATAGTAAAGAGAAACTAAGACCCAGTTCTAAATTGCCGTCCCAGTTTAGAGGGTCCTCACAGGAGCTGGCGGGAAAACACCTGTCCCCTCTTCCCTTGCCTCCTCCACAAACCCGAAGAATGTTCATCACACTCCTCAGCCACTGCTGCCCTTTAAGCCCACTCCTCTCCCTTCACCCTAGTTGTAAACTTATTCTTAGGCCCCGGACACACCAGGTGCACAGTAAAGGTTCAAAAAACAGCAAGACAGACACGGAGGTGGGGGAGAGGGAGAGAGAAAGGAAGGAAAAGAAGGTAGGGAGGGAGAGAGAGAGAGAAACAAAGAAAGGAAGGGAGAATGGGAGACCTAATTGTGAGCTTGGATGGCCTAGGGTTGAGGAGAAAGCACTCTGGAACTGACCTGCCTAATGCCTACTAGTAATGAATTCTCGGTCAAGTGCCTGAGCCTCAGAGTTCCACCCTGTAAAACGAGGGAATGATGCAAGTAACCACCTGCTAGGCTAACGGCAGAGTTAAATGAGAGAATCCAGGCTGAGGGATTAGAATGGTGCCTGGCACAGGTTAAACCCTCAGTAGAATAACCGGGAACGGCTATTATTCTGTTCTGTCTAGAGCTCTCTCCCCTGCCCCCACAGGGTTCCCGGCAAACAGCAGGCTTCAGGAAGCCTTGAAAAGACAAGACTGCGTCAGTCCTCATACTTCCAAACACAGACTCCCCAGGTACACACTTGGAAACCTGTCCTAGGCATGGAGTGGGAGGGGACAATCTGGGCTCCCTGCAGAATTGGGGAGCACCTGAGGGGAGAAGCATCCCGCCTTGGGGCTACCACCCACTCCAGCCCTCCAGGTCCTCGGTCACAACTCCCTCCTAGTGACTCAGCCGAGCACCGGCCGCCTGTTAGGCGGGGATAATAACAGGGCAGCCGCTGGGGTCGGCGCTCATTCGCCGCGAAGCCCCCCTCTGGCCCGCCCTGGGGAAAACAAAGTCGTCAGAAACGCAGGGGCCCGTCGGCCGGGAACAAGAGGTGAAAAAGGAACCCAGACCCCAGGCCCTAGGTCAGAGCGGCCCGAGGGGTCATGCTGGTCGCCCTTGAGGAGGGGGCCCTGGGCCGCCGAGGGCCTCCCAATCCCAGCCCAGAGCCTCGCTCCAAGATCTCGCGCCCCGAGGTGGGGGCAGTAGCCCCAGGACCATCCAGGGGCTGGAGGAGGGTGTTGGAAAGATGTAGCAGGGAAGGCCCAGAGTCCCGAACCGCAGCCCGAGCCTCAAATTCGGCTTACCAAGTCTAGAGCCTCCCCGCCGCCCGGCTTCTGGGTTCTCCAGCTCCTGCCTTCATCAGCTGACCAGAAACCCCGCCCCGCCCCGCCCCGCCCCGCCCCGCCCCGGAGCTGCGCGGCTCCGCCTCTTGCGCCGCGCACTTGGCGGAAGGTCCCGGGAGTCGTGGCGAGCGAGCGTATCTTGCGTGAGGGGGCGCCGCGCTTCTCCCCATCGGCAGGGAGGCGGGGCCCGAGGCGCCCCAGCGCGCAGGCGCCGACCTCATGCTGAGCAGCTTGTCTCGCGCGGTAGCCCGCGCCGCCGTCCGCTGCGCTCGTACCCCCCGGCCACCCGAGGCTCGCACCGCCGCCACCGCAGCCGCCATGTCCCGGGGCCCGCGGGCCACCTCAGGCTCCCCTGTCCGGCCCGCCACCGTGCTGGGCACCATGGAGATGGGGCGCCGCATGGACGCGCCCGCCAGCGCCGCGGCAGTGTGCGCCTTTCTGGAGCGCGGCCACACTGAGCTGGACACGGCCTTCATGTACAGCGACGGCCAGTCCGAGAGCATCCTGGGCGGCCTGGGGCTCGGGCTGGGCGGCGGCGACTGCAAAGGTAACTTCTGGCGCCCGCGCACCGACCACCTGTCCTCTCCCTGCACCGTGCAGTGCAGACCCGTCCCGCAGGACGCTGACCCGACCCCAGCCACGCGCCCGCCGCGGTCAGGGCCGACAGCTTCGCCCCGCCCCTGGGGCGCCCACCTCCCCTGGCCATCCCGCAGCTCTGTGAACACTCCGCACCTCAAGTCCCTTGCACATCCAGCCCCGACAGCTGAACAGCGTTTTCTCCTGACCACCTTCCCCTCCGCTTCTTCGTCTGGGGATTGCAACTCGGTAACCCCCGAGCCTGATCTAGTCCTTGGCTTCCTACCCCAGTTGCTTTCTTAGTGCACCTCTCTGCGGCACTGGTCTCCAGAGTTATGCTGTACCCCCCTCCAACCCTGACAGGTGCCCATAACTGGTCCCCAGGCGCTCTGCCTATGCCCCTCTCCCCATTGTCCTCAACGCCCATGCGCTCCCCGAGAGCCCTTTTCTCATCCAGGTCTTTCATCAGTCCCCAGACTTTGTTCTGTTCAGTTGGCAGTACTCCTGGCTCTCTCAGGGAGAGCTGTAGCATTGCCATAGACCCGGCTGGGGGAGCAGGGGTGGTGGGTTAAAGAGTGGGGAGGCGTGAGAGACAGGGTAAGGCTTTTCTGTCCACTCCTGTAGCCCTATGCCAGCTTCTTATGGAGCTATAGGAGGGAAAGTGTCTCTAACCCACCCGCAGGGAGCTCAGAGTCTAGTGGGGAAGATTGAAGCAAATAATTGCAGAGGAGCGTAGAAGAGGAAGCACTTTTAGGGAAGGCATGATGGGGCCAGGCAGAGGCCCTAGGGAAGGCTCAGAGAACACTGAGGCTGGGCCTTCAAGGAACAATAGTAGTTTGCTGGGCAGAGCATGAGTCAAAGTGTTATGAGACGCTGAGAGCATAGCTGTGCCAAGACTGGTGTGTGGGTGGCCAGGAGGCAGGTGTGCTTGAGTGGAGGATGTGTGTGTGGAGGGACGGTCCCTCATCAGCCTGATGCCACTGGAAGTGCCTAGGAGGGTGCCTGGCACATGGTGGGACCCAGTGAAGTCAGCTGATACTATTACTGCCACACTCTGCCTCCTCTTTTCCATGCTGAGACTCTTTCTTCCCAGCCCTTGTGTCAGGGGTGTCCTCCTCTGGGTCCTCCTTAGATTCATAGCTTGGTGGATCTGGAGGAACAGACTTGGGAATGTGCATCTCAGACCCACACTCTCTAGTTCACCTGGGTGCCTCTCGTGACTAAGGAAGATTTTATTCCTGAATTGGTTTCTCCCCCTCCAGTCCTTCCCTGCTTCCTTCTTTGAGGCCAGGCACTCACAGAGTCAAAGTCCTCAGGTCAGACCCGAGGCAAGGTTCACACCAAGAATGCAGGGAGATTGAGAAATGTGGGGAATGGAAAAAATCTGGACGAGAAGCTGAGAGACTTGGTCTCTCCAACATCCAAGTGGTCTGATGACTCCCTCCCCTCTGGATTACTGAGTAGCGTTTGCCAGATATGGAAAGTGCAGGATCCAGAGAGCCAGCGTTCTTTTTTTTAATATATAAATTTATTTATTTGTTTATTTTTGGCTGTGTTGGGTCTTCATTGCTGTGCGCGGGCTTTCTCTAGTTGCAGAGAGCGGGAGCTACTCTTCGTTGCGGTGCGCGGGCTTCTCATTGTGGTGGCTTCTCTTGTTGAGGAGCGCGAGCTCTAGGCACGCAGGCTTCAGTAGTTGTGGTGGGCTCAGTAGTTGTGGCTCGCGGGCTTAGACACTCTGCAGCATGTGGAATCTTCCCCGGCCAGGGCTCGAACCTGTGTCCCTTTGATTGGCAGGCAGATTCTTAACCACTGCGCCACCAGGGAATCCCCCAGAGAGCCAGCATTCTTTATAGCACTTCCAAGCTGCTTGCATGGCAGAACACTCTTGTTCTCATGGGGAGTGTATCTCTACAGTGGGTATGCGGATGTGCACGCTTCCAGGAGTCTGGAAGGAGAGGGGGGAAACTGTCACTGCCTTCTGCTCATTTCGCCTTCTACCTCTCTCTCAAATGGATCTGCCAGTGGTTATGTTCAGCAGCTGCATCTCTTTCCTGAATTCCTGCAGCAGCCTCTTTACTTGTCCCCCTGTCTTCAGACCTGCCCCCTCGACGTCTCTATTTGGCAACCAGAGCGAACACAGCTGACCAGTTCACTCATAAAACCTTTGAATGATGGTATTTGAGAAAACCCGTTGGGATTAGGTCTGGACCCCCTTCTCTTGTCTCACATACCACTGCTCCCTGCCTGGAGTTTATAACTCAGAGTTGCACGTATGGCCTTCACGTACCGTGCTTTCTTGCCTTTGTGACTTTGTCCAAGTTCCCATCCTTCGGAATGTGCTTCCCACCCTTCCTTGTTGGCTGGGACTCTTCTTTTTTTTTTTTGGCCGTGCTGTGCAGCATGCAGGATCTTAGTTCCCCAAACAGGGATTGAACCCATGCCCCCTGCAGTGGAAGTGCAGAGTCTTAACCACTGGACCACCAGGGAAGTCCCAGGATGCTTTTTTGGAGACTCGTGGGGTCAGGAAGCCCTTCCTGGAATTCCCAGGTTGGCCACATACGTCTCCTCTGGGCTCTACTGCACTTACATATTGTAACGTCACCTTCTAGCTTGTGACCTCCTTGAGGGCAGAAATTGAGTGTTTAGTTCATCTCTGTGCGCTTGGCCTCTACTACAAGGCTTGACACAGCTAGCAGTTTGGTGACTAATATAGCAGCAGTGAACATTGGGAACTCACACATGAGACATTATTGAATCCTCATGCTCTCCCTGTGAAGACAGTTCCATTGTTATCATCCCCATTTTATAGATTAGAGAATTGAAACTCAGAGAACTTAAGTAATTTAGCCAGGGTCACATGGCTAGTAAGTGGTTACAATAAGTTTCTTAACCATTACATTCTTCCCACAAAGTGAAAATCGCTACCAAGGCCAATCCCTGGGAAGGGAAGTCGCTGAAGCCTGATAGCCTCCGGTCCCAGCTGGAGACGTCACTGAAGCGGCTGCAGTGTCCGCACGTTGACCTCTTCTATCTACATGCACCGGACCACGGCACCCCCGTGGAAGAGACACTGCGTGCCTGCCACCAGCTGCACCAGGAGGTGAGGGCAGCCCCCCAGCTCCTCTGCTTGGCCTGTCGTTGCCCAGGAGAGTGGAGGCTCCAGGGCTGTCCCAGAGCAGAGCTGGGGACAGACCCCACTCCCAGGGTCCCCAGCCAGTCTCTCCTTCCTGGTGTTCTGGGCTGCAGTGGGTTCTGACCTTGGCCTCTCCCCCGCAGGGCAAGTTTGTGGAGCTTGGCCTCTCCAACTATGCCGCCTGGGAAGTGGCCGAGATCTGTACCCTGTGCAAGAGCAACAACTGGATCCTGCCCACCGTGTACCAGGTGAGGCCGGGGCTGCAGAGGCCTCTGTCTCCTGGGTGCCTGCTGATCCCGGGTCCTCGCGGCCCCTCCCCCTCCCCCCCAATGTCCCCGCCCACCCCATGCCCTCTGCATAGCAGCCACCTCCCTGCCTCCCCTGCTCACAGCCTGTAGATGGCTCCCGGGTACCCTCAGCCCAGCCATTAGGCGCCTGCTCTCTCCGGCCCAGGCTCCCCTTCCTGCCTGCTTCTCGCTCTGCAGTCAGCCTGGAACACTCCTCCCTGCTTCTCGTGGGAACGAGTGCCCAGGTCTCGCTTAGATGCCTCTTCCTCTGGAAGCCTTTCCCAACAGCCCAGTGGGGCCTCCCATCTCCAAACCCTATCTTCATACATTGAGCAAGTATTTGGGAGAATCTGCTATGATCACCGAACCCACCTTTATGTGATCACCTGACCTCTGTCTTTGTTTTTAACTTGACTCTAACGTCTCTTGGAAGCAGAGACCTTGCTAGATACGCTGGTGTTTGGGAACTCAGTGTCCAGCATACAACCGGCGCCTACAGATATGTGGGGAATGACATATCCCGTCCACTGTCCCTTCCTGGGGCCCAGCACCATCTCCCCTTCACCCAGCCACCACTGGTGATGTTGGAAATCATTGCTTAAGTCCTGGGCAGGTTTTGACTGAAGGTTTTTGAAGAAGACTGGGGTTCCCTGACCCGTGCACCCTCTCCAGCTGCCCCTTCTGCCCGCAGGGCATGTACAACGCCACCACCCGGCAGGTGGAGACAGAGCTCTTCCCCTGCATCAGGCACTTCGGACTGAGGTTCTACGCCTACAACCCTTTGGCTGGTATGGGATATGGGCTGCTGTGGGGACGGGCTCCCCTCCCAGGTCCCGGGGGGTATTTCTGGTCCTGTTTCTCCCTATTCCTGACCCTGGGGATACCCGGCCCCAGACCTGGGAAGCAGGGAAGGGTTTGACAGGAGGCTGGGCTGGGTCCTCCATCCCTCCTGGGTCCCCCACCATCACCCCCACTTCCGGTCCAGAGCAGCCTCTGGGAGCAGTGCCAGGGGATCTGATTACAACCTTCCCTCAGGGGGCCTGCTGACCGGCAAGTACAAGTATGAGGACAAGGACAGGAAGCAACCTGTGGGCCGCTTCTTTGGGACCAATTGGGCAGAGATCTACAGGAATCGGTGAGCTGGGGATGGGCTGCGTCAGGGTGGGAGGAGTGGGAGGGGGTCCCCTTTATCTGAAATGGAGGAGTTCTAGGCCGCTTTCCTGGGTCTCCAAGCCGCCCCTTGCTGCCTGGACCTACCTCTTTTGATTCCTAGAGGAATTATGAAGCCCTCTATAGGGTTTCTTCTTGTTTTCTTGGGACCTCCGTGAGGAATGAGGATCCCTGGACCTTATGCCAGGTCTTCCAATGCATCGCTCCGCCCCGAGGAGTGCTCGTCACCTGCAGATGGGGAAGGAGAGGGCCCTGGCTGGAGGCTTAGCAGTCCTGGGGCCGAGCCACACCCCTGTACTTCCTGCCTGTTTCCCTAGGTAAAGTAAGGGCAGGCTTTGAGTCCTCAGGGGTAAAGATGTCATTGAGGTCTCTGGTGAGGGACCCAGCATCCTGGGTGTTTCAATAAAGCAGGAGACCCATTGCTAGAGGGGATACCAGCCCCTCCATGCTGCAGGGTTGGGGTGAGCGCAGCTGTCCTGTTTGACTCTTTGGCGGTGGCCCCCAGTGTGACCCCATGGTCCTGACCCCTGTGCTACCCTCCCCACCTGCTCAGCTTCTGGAAGGAACACCACTTCAAGGCCATTGCCCTGGTGGAGAAGGCCCTGCAGGCTGCGTATGGCCCCAGTGCCCCCAGCATGACCTTGGCCGCCCTCCGGTGGATGTACCACCATTCACAGCTCCAGGTAACCCCTCGTTGCTGGAAGCCCCACTTCTTCTCCCTTCGGGAAGCCAGCATTACCTTCAGGTGATTTCTAAGTAGTTTTTCCCTCTGAAATTTCTCTTTGTTCCAGTTTTCATGGCAGCCTTCCTGTTGTTCTGAGTAGCTGTCCAAGTGCCAGGCCCTATAATGAGGGCTTTCCTAACATGGATTGAATTATTACTTAGGCCTGATGAAGTGTGATTATTCCAGTTTTACTGATAAGCAAACTGGGGTTCATACAGCTGTGAAAGGGATAGAAAATTATCACAGATTTGACTGTAAACCCCCTGGTCTGGCTCCTCTGGGGGGAGGTGGGGTTTCCCTCTGTCCTTGGTGTCCCCTGTCTTCCTGGCTAAAATTTTTCCCCAGCATCAGCCTTACATAGTTGCATCGTCTCTGACATGTATATAGTAGGTTTTCAATAAGTGGGAGCTCAATGCTTTGCATAATTTCTCATTCCCATAGCCACGCTGAAAATTGAGAAGATTTGAGTCTCAGGGGGGTTAAATAGCTAAACCTAGTTTACACAGCTGCTGAGTGGCAGAACTGGGCTCTGAACTTCGGTCTGAATGAGGATGAGCAGTGTGGCAGCAGGAGGAAAGAAGACGGGGTTTGTGGGGTCACATAGTTACAGCTGTTGAAGGTACCTTAAGTGCTTTCTAGAGTATATGTACTCTAGAAACTATGTAGAGTATAAAGTTAAAAAACCAGGTCCCAAGTTTTGGCGGGGGCAAGGCTGTGGGTGGAGTGTGGGAAGCGTGTGTGACCGGGGTCACTGTGGTGCGCTAGTGTGTTGACGTCTGGCCGTCTCCCCTTGCAGGGTGCCCACGGGGACGCGGTCATCCTGGGCATGTCCAGCCTGGAGCAGCTGGAACAGAACTTGGTGGCCACTGAAGAAGGGCCCCTAGAGCCAGCCATCGTGCAGGCCTTTGATCAGGCCTGGCACCTGGTTGCCCATGAATGTCCCAGCTACTTCCGCTAGGCCCCAACACAGCTCAAGCTGCCCAAGGTTTCTTCCTTTTCTGTCACCTCTTCTACTCTCTCCCCCTGGCCGGTCTTTGCCTTAAGCTGATTTAGCATGGTCTTTCTCCATTGTCTGGATCCATGCATTATTTTTCTAGATCCCTGCCTCACTCCCAGTTGCCTTCACAATGTGTAAAGGCTGGGGCTGAGCCCCATTCATGCATTTCCCGTCTGAATAAAGCAGGCACTTGACCTGGCTGTAGCCCAGGCCCGGAGTGAAGCCCACAGATTTGTCTCCTCAACTGCTTATGACTTGTTTCCACCCTGCCTGGGGGCTTCCTGCCAAAGGGGTAGAACCATGAGCTGGAGTCGTCTAAAGGCAGAGGCAGTGGGAGGGTCTTCCCAGCCTCCTGCCTTGAACCCAGCCTAACCCCTCAACAGCCAGGCTGCAGGTGGCCCTCACGCTTCTACACGCGACAGAAGAAAAGAGGGTCATATGCCCTGAGGTAGATTTTCTCTCATTCAGAATTACCTCATTAAATACTTAGAAATGGAATAATTTGGGCAAAAACCTACCGTTAGCGTCACCATGAAGAAGAATAAAACCTTCCAGGATGCTGTGGGACATTTTAACACACACTCATTTCAGCAGCGGCTTTACTCTTAGCTAAAGCCTCCTTTCTTCTGGTCTTCCACAGATTCTCAGCTCTGCTGCTGGGCCTCCTTTTGGTGGGAGTGGGCGTGGGCAGCCAGGACCCCCATTTCCCTCAGCAAATCCCTACCCCAAGTAAGGGCACCCAAGTCTGGAGAAGAAATGAAATCCCAGGTCCAGTGATTGCTGTTTGAACATTCCCAGGACAGAAAAATCACACCCTGGGCGAGAGGTAGGGTGTGGGCCAGGCAGCAGCAGTAGGCAGCATTTGGACCAGTCTCTTCAAGTGATGAAAGGGGCTCAACCTGGAAATGCAGACAACCACCAATCAAAGACTGTTCAAAGGAAAGTCCTACTTGCCTTCTAGAAGGAGACACCTTTCAGATGAAGTTTTATTATTTGGAGTGAAGACACCCTCCTTTGTCTTCACCCATAATAAAATGGATGCTTCCGCAAGTGGGGTAATATCAGTTATTACCCCACTCATGTTAATAATAGTATCAGTTATTGTACAACAAGCCACCCCAAAATTGAGTTGCTTAAGATAACAAAATCTGAAATTGACCTAATAAGATTCAGTTCAAGCCCTATCAAAACCCCAGCTGGATTTTTTTTTTTTTTACAGAAATTGGCAAAATTTTTAAAAAATTCATATGGAAATTCAAGGGATACAGAATAGCCAAAACAAATTTAAGCAAGAACAAAGTCCTCCAATTCCTGATTTCAAAGCTTACTACAAAGCTACAGAATAAAAGCAGTATGGGACTGGCACAAGGGTAGACATATAGATCGATGGAACAGAATTGAGAGTCCAGGGCTTCCCTGGTGGCGCAGTGGTTAAGAATCTGCCTGCTAATGCAGGGGACACGGGTTCAAGCCCTGGTCTGGGAGGATCCCACATGCCGCAGAGCAACTAGGCCCGTGAGCCACAACTACTGAGCCTGTGCGTCTGGAGCCTGTGCTCCGCAACAAGAGAGGCCACGATAGTGAGAGGCCCGCACACCGCGATGAAGAGTGGCCCCCGCTTGCCATAACTAGAGAAAGCCCTCGCACAGAAACGAAGACCCAACACAGCAAAAATAAATTAATTAATAAACTCCTACCCCCAACATCTTCTTAAAAAAAAAATAAAAATAAATTTAAAAAAAAAAAAAAAGAATTGAGAGTCGAGAAGTAAGTCCATAAGAGCTAAAAAATAGAGACAGCCCAAATGTCCATCAGCTGATGAATGGATAAATAAAAAGTGGTATATCCATACCATGGACTATTATTTGGCGATAGAAATGAAGTAATGAAACATCTACAATGTGGATGAACCTTGAAGATGTTATCCCAAGTGAAAGATGACAGTTCCAAAAGGCCTCATATTGTGTGATCTGATTTGCGTGAAATGTCTGAAATAGGCAAATCTATTAGAGACAGAAAGTAGATTAGTGGTTGCCTAAGGCTGAGGGGGGGGGTTGGGAGGAAATGGAGATTAACTGATAATGAGTACAGGTTTCTTTGGGGGGTGATGAAAATGCTCTAAAGTTGATTGTGGTGGTTGTACAATGCTGAATACACTAAGAAAAAAAAAAACATTGAATTGTACACTTTAAATGGGTGTATAGAGACTTCCCTGGTGGTGCAGTGGTTAAGAAATCACCTGCCCATGCAGGGGACACAGGCTTGATCCCTGATTCAGGAAGATCCCACATGCCGTGGAGCAGTTAAGCCCATGTGCCACAACTACTGAGCCTGCACTCTAGAGCCCGTGAGCCACAACTGCTGAGCCCACGTGCCACAACTACTGAAGCCTGCGCGCCTAGAGTCTGTGCTCCACAACAGGAGAAGCCACCACAATGAGAAGCCCGTGCACCACAACGAAGAGTAGACCCTGCTCGCCGCAACTAGAGAAACCCCATGCGCAACAACGAAGACTCAATGCAGCCAAAAATAAAAATAAATACATAAAATAAGTGGGTGTATAATAATGTGGATTATGTCTCTATAAAGCTGTTTTTTTAAAAACACACACACACACACACACACACACACACAGTCATTTAGCTCAGAAGTCTGCTGTTTGGCAGGGCTCAGTGGGGAATACTCATCTGTTCCCCTGTGTCTGAGAAGTGCCATTACAGCTGGAGGCTAAAATCACCTGCAGGCTAATTCACATGTCTTAACAATTAATGCTGATTGTCAGCTGTTGTCATCACTTACATGTGACCCCTCCATGTGGCCTGGGCTTCCCCACAGCATGTGCTGCTGGCTTCCAAGGGCAGGCATCCCTCTTGCCTCATGGAGGAGTGTCTGAGTTATGTTGTAAAAAGAGGATGTGAGAGAAACAGATGGTCATCTCTGGAAGATAAACTCTTTCTCAGGGAGCAATGGTCCTATGTGGTCAAGTCAAGAAGATGAGCCACTTGACTGGTCAGGAGACCTTTAGTCCCGAGTGTCTCCATCAGGGATGTGTCATCTGTTAGGTCATTTCCCATCTGTTAGATCCTTTTGGGGAGGGTATCTCATACATATTTGATGGTCACTTGAATTCAGCCATTTCGTTACTAAAGAGCTTTTTCTTTTTTCTTTTTTAATATTATTTATTTATTTATTTTGGTTGCATTGGGTCTTAGTTGCAGCGCGCAAGATCTTTAGTTGTGGCATGTGGACTTCTTAGTTGTGGCATACAGACTTAGTTGCAGCATGAATGCAAGATCTAGTTCCCCAACCAGAGATCGAACCCAGGCTCCCTGCATTGGGAGCATGGAGTCTTACCCACTGGGCCACCAGGGAAGTCCCTACTAAAAAACTTTTTCAAAAGACAAAGGAACAGAGTTGGATCTGGAAAGTGACAAACATACTTAACCAACCTCAAAAACTAGAGACTTGTGTACCATATAGAAGACCAGAAAAATGAGTTGGTATAGATTTTGTATACTCGAATCAATGTGACAGAAAGGGGACTCCTGAAGTTAAAGGCTCGAGGGAGGGCATCTGGCTGACCTATGTGCTTCCTCTGCATTCTGGCCTGCTTGTTACTAGTGGTTGTGATGGTTAATTCACCAGTGTCTCAAATTTGCATTCTGAATACATTTTAGAAGCAGTAAGGAAGGTCGGAATGTCAAGATCCTTAATTGCTTATGAGAAAATACATTTCTCCTCCATATGTTTTTATTTTTTAATTTTTTTTAACACCCCTTCTGCCTCAGCACTCTTCTAGGTATCATAAAACAACCCTGACTTTCCCAACTTTCACACAAGAAGCTTTTTGAAAATCTTTATTGCTTCCCAAGAATCTTTCCAATTCCATATTGGAGAGACTTGTACTTAATAACAAATGCTCTTACTAGGAACATTAATAGTAATAGTAAATACCAGTTGTTAAAGAATTTTCTTGTGGTTGTTATCAAAGTGGAAAATGGCATTGTAGGAGTAGAGAATGATCAATGAATATACGAGTAAGTCAATATTCTGTAGTCTCATGATAATATAAGGAAAACTTAATTCCACTGTGGTCTGTATCAGAGGTCAGCAATCTTTTCTGTAAAGGGCCAGGTAGTATTTTATATTTTGTGGGTGTCAGTCCATTTGGGGTGCTAAAACAAAATACAACAGATTGAGTAGCTTATAAACAGTAGACATTTCTCAGTTTTGGAGGCTAGAAGTGTAAGATGAAGGCATCAGCAGGTTTGGTGTCTGGTGAGAACCTGCTTTCTGGTTCATAGGCAGCCATCTTCTTGCTGTGTTCTCATTTGGCAGAAGGGGTAAGGGAGCTCTGTGGGGTTTCTTTTATAAGGGCACTAATCCCACTCATGAGGGCTCCACCCTCATAACCTAAGAATTTCCCAAAGGCCCCACCTCCTGATACCATCACTTTGGTGATTAGATCAACATGTGAATTTGTATAGTGACTATTATAAGTGCCACCCAACCAATTAGTGGATTAGCCCTAAACTAACCCACAAACATTCAGTCCATATCAGCAGGCCATATGTTCTCTGTTGCAGTGATTCAACTGCCTTTGTAGTGAGGAAGCAGCCACAGGTGATAAGTAAATAGATACGGCTTTTTTCCAAATTTCCAATAAAACTTTATTTGTGAAAACTGGCAGTGAGTCAGATTTGGCCCATGGGCAATAGTTTGCAGACTCCTGGTCTATACTGTATGAATTGAATTACATAGTGATAGAGAGCTTCTAACAGTGAAATTGTAAGCCAGTTGCTCTCAAAATGTGGTCTCAGGGCCGGCAGCATCAGCATCAGCATCCTTGGGGAACTTGTTAGAAATGCAAATTACTGTGCCTCATGCTTGACCTACTAAATCAGAAACTCTAGTGGGTGGGGCCCTGCAATTTGTTTTAAGCAGCCCTTCAGGTAATTCTGATGCACACTTGTTTGAGAACCACTGTTGGTTTTTAATTTAATAAGATTATTTTTAACAAACACTGTGATGCACGAAGATTTGTAAGTATATATATGGCCATTGCAAAAACATGTTTATCTTCATTGTTGAACTTTATAACAGAATTTAAAATACCATTCACAGTAGTGTCACCTTCAACAAAAAGAACTTCTAAAAGCTTTACTTTGATTCCATGAATTGGGTGGAAAATTTTTAATTATTATTGGAATTGACTGATTTTCTGTTTGAAGTATCTGACACTGATACAAAACTGGCATTATTTTCTATTTGTTAAGTATTTCTATTCTTTTTTTTTTTTTTTTTTTTTTTTTTTTTGCAGTACGTGGGCCTCTCACTGTTGTGGCCTCTCCCGTTGCGGAGCACAGGCTCCGGACGCGCAGGCTCAGCGGCCATGGCTCACGGGCCCAGCTGCTCCGTGGCACGTGGGATCTTCCCGGACCGGGGCACGAACCCGCGTCCCCTGCGTCGGCAGGCAGACTCTCAACCACTGCGCCACCAGGGAAGCCCAGTATTTCTGTTCTTGATACCACACATCAGCAGCTGCTGCTTTACTCCTCTGACATGCATAAGAAACCGTAGAATGAAAAATGAGCGAATTTAATTGAGAAGAATAATTGTATAATCTAGATCAAAAGTTATACGTGAGGACTTCCCTGTTGGCACAGTGGTTAAGAATCCGCCTGCCAATGCAGAGGACACAGGTTCATGCCCTGGTCTGGGAAGATCCCATATGCCACGGAGCAACTAAGCCCGTGCGCCACAACTACTGAGCCCGCACGCCACAACTACTGAAGCCCACGTGCCTAGAGCCCATGCTCCGCAGCAAGAGAAGCAAGCCACCGCAATGAGAAGCCCGCGCACCACAACGAAGGGTAGCCCCCACTCGCTGCAACTAGAGAAAGCCCGCACGCAGGAACGAAGACCCAACGCAGACAAAAAAAAAAAAAAGTTATACATGATAAGAAAATGGACTTCCTACATTGTACAAGATAAATCATCATCTTTCACAACTAAAGATCCCTCATGCCGCAACTAAAGATCCCGCATGCTGCAATGAAGATCCACGTGCCGCAACTAAGACCCAGCGCAGCCAAATAAATATTTTTTCAAAAAAGATAAATCATCATCTTCTGACACAATCTTCTACTTTAAAAATTAGCAGTTATTTTGAGATGCTCATGCCACTTGTCTTAGTCTGTTTGGGCTGCTATAACAAAATAACATAGACTGGGTGGCTTAAAAAACATTTATTTCTTACAGTTTTGGGGGCTGGAAGGTCCCAGATGGAGGTGCCGGCATATTCGGAGTCTGTGAGGGCCTCTTCCTGGTTGGACAGCCTCTTTTTGCTGTGTCTTCACATGGCTAAGGAAGAGATCTCTAGTCTCTTCCCCTTCTTCTGAGGACACTAATTCCATCACAGGGGTGCCACTCTCACACCTGATCTAAACCTAGTCACATCCCCAAGGCCCCACCTCCCAACACCATCACTTTAGGGTTAGGGTCTCAACATATGAATTTGGGGGGGGATACAGACATTTAGTCTGTAACAGCAGTTCAAGTTTGTGTTTTCTGCTTTTCATGTGGCCGGTGGTGTTGTTACATTCCCCATGGTAGATGGTAAATGTTAACGGATATACTACAAGCAAATGATACGTTTATTATCAACTTTCTTGAGAAATGGAAATCTAGTATTTAATATTTGATTAGCTAGGCATCTGGCCTTTCCGAACTGACAATTGCTTTGGCTCTGATCCTTTGGCTAACCCTGTTAGAATAATAGCTGTTCTGTGCTGATGCGCAAAGCCTGAGAAAAAAGCCTAGGTTTATGCTGAGGTTGAGGGAAAAAAGGATTCTCCCTAGAGGTTCCCCTCATGTAAAGTTATATTGCTATGGCTTGTTGTTAAAGGGATTGGTACTATGGCCTGAAACTGAACTTAATATGAGAGCTTTTGAGTATTTTTTCTGGCATACAGTGGTGATTCCCTTACTGAACTGCCTTGTTGATTAGTGCGTTTAGAATTATTTCCGCAAGGTGCAAATGCTTTGATGTGCTGGTTAGAAGCATTCATGATCCCTATGGAATTGCCTCCATAAATTCAGCAGAAAGCGTTAAAGGGGATTGCCTGTATTCCAAAGTCTTTACAAGTCAAAGAATTGTAACAGTACAACATACAGGAGAGAAAAAAGTACCCTCCTCATTCAAGGATTGCTACAATGCTGTCTCTCAGTTTAATAGCCTTATCTCTGAAAAGAGACAGTTGTGCTTGGCAAATCATTGTGGACAAATGGGGTTTAAGTAAAAAGTGGCCACTCTTGCTCCATCAGCAGTGAACATTGGTGATTGAATTGTTTCCACTACTGGCACTTGGTATGTGACCCTGGATTTTGCTGAAGTCTTCTTTTCTTTCACCTGGCAGTGTATGCAGTACACATTCTCTTCCTTTCACTGGGTTATTTAAAATTCACCTGTATTATTTCATTAATTGGGCAAAAAACCACTTGTACAATAATATATGCTAATAGATGTCCAAACATCCCATTACAATAATGAAATTAAGCAGTATATTCCGATAGTGACCCCCTCATTGCATGCTATCCAAACACAGCTGGATAAAAATGAACAGGTCTCAAATGAGGACAAATCCAAGCCATATCCTTTAAGTAATCTTTATGTGGGGCTATTTAAGTAGCTTCCAAAGGCATTTCACAGCTTGTGTAAGACAAATTATTACCTCATGGCCCCCAAACATGAAGGATAAAGCCTAACATTGCGATACCTGAGGACAGCACATTCTAACCTGGAAATTCTATTAAACCTTCTGTATCAAGGTATCAGATAAACATCTGAATGTGAAAGGAGCCTCCTAAAGTAAAAAAGCTTTGGAAGTGTTCTAGATGGCAGCAAATCAAGCTCTTCTTTTTATCCCATTCAAACCCCAAAGAATTATAGGTATTTATAATAATCACATCACTGCTTAGAGGCTTTGGCATTTAGACACTGCTGGTATTTGTTGTCCCCTGAACTTTGAACTTGATCCTTCTGGTGCACAGTGCATACCCTTTGAGCTAATCTATTACTAGAGGCTAATAAAGAAATTGTCTTATTTAAAAGGAAGCTCTGAGGACTTCCCTGGTGGCGCAGTGGTTAAGAATCCACCTGCCAATGCAGGGGACATGGGTTCAACCCCTGGTCCGGGAAGATCCCCCGTGCTGCGGAGCAACTAAGTCCGTGTGCCACAGCTACTGAGCCTACGTTCTAGAGCCCACGAGCCTCAACTACTGAGCCCACGTGCCACAACTACTGAAGCCCACGTGCCTAGAGCCTGTGCTCCGCAACAAAGAGAAGTCACGGCAATGAGAAGCCCGTGCATCACAACGAAGAGTAGCCCCTGCTCTCAGAAACTAGAGGAAGACCGCGGGCAGCGACGGAGACCCAACGCAACCCAGAATAAATAAATAAATCTATTTAAAAAAAAAAAAAAAAGGAAGCTCTACCCGCTGTATAAAATAAATAAATAAAAGGAAGCTCTAATTCTCCAATTCAACATTCTCATCCTTAATAAGTTCTTTCTGAATCAAAACCATGTAAGTTGGGTCATGTCCAAAAAAGAATTATTGTGATGTATTAGAAGATCCAGTCAAGGACAAAGCCTGGTCCTTAGGTATTTTCATGAATACGCAGTTGTCCACCCTATAGAGACAGAGAATATCTCAACTTCTGCTTTACCCAGATGAATGGCGCTATGGATCCTTAGGTACAAGACTTGTCCAGTGATAAGAAAGCACGATTCAGACAGTGGAGGAATGTAGCCTCCAACCATGATGGTAAACTAATTGGTTTTTAAAGTTATTTTAGTTTTACCTATTCTCATGGGGAATGTATCTCATTGTGGTTTTAATTTGTGTTTAGGAATAATGTAAATCTTTAACAACCAGGTTTATCGAGGTATAACTTACATACAATAAAAGTCACCAATTTTAAGTGTGTAGTTGGTCCCTTATGCCACTTTGTAGTCAGTTACATCCCTCAAACTCTGCTCCTAGAAACCACTACTCTGCTTTCTGTCACTATTAATTTGCCTTTTCTAGAATTTTATAAAAGTGGAATCATGTAATACATAGTCTTTTGTGTCTGGATTCTTTCACTTAGCATGATTTTTTTTTTCCCTGCCACGTGGCATGTGGGATCTTAGTTCCCCGACCAGGGATCAAACCTGTGCCCCCTGCAGTGGAAGTGTGGAGTCCTAACCAGTGGACCGCCAGGGAAGTCCCATAGCATGATATTTCTGAGATTCATCCATGTTGTTGTGTATACCAGTAGTTCATTCCTTTTTATTGCTGATTATATCATATTCCATTGTATGGGTATACCACAAGTTAATTGGTTGTTTCCGGTTTGGGGCTCTTGTGAATGAGCTTACATAAACATTTGTGTGTAAGTATTTAAATGTATGATTTTATTTTTCTTCGGTACACATCTAGAAGTGGGAGTGCTAAATCATATGTAAAGTGTATTTGTAACTTTATTTTTTTTTTTTTTTTGCGGTACGTGGGCCTCTCACTGCCGCGGCCTCTCCCGCCGCGGAGCACAGGCTCCGGACGCGCAGGCTCAGTGCCCATGGCTCACGGGCCCAGCCGCTCCGCGGCACGCGGGATCCTCCCGGACCGGGGCACGAACCCGCATCCCCTGCATCGGCAGGCGGACCCTCAACCACTGCGCCACCAGGGAAGCCCTGTAACTTTATTTTTTAACATGCCAAAATGAGCTCTGCTTACAGGAAGATGAAATAGACATACTTTTCCTTATTCCTCCTACTAAGTACAAATAAAAACCCTGGACACCATGCATAACACAAACATGAGAAGACTCTGAAAGGCAGAAAGGAGAACCCAGACTAGCTAGGGACCTCAGTACCCAAGGAATGACAGAGGTGAGTTTCCTAAGTTTTCTTTTTCCTTATATATCCCAAACTCAGAGCTGACAAAGCCAGCAACCTGGAAATGCTGACTGACATAGACAGAAAAAGCCCCAACAAAAGCCTGCTTTCTCTAGCCAAAGAACTAGGAAAGGGGCATCCTGGCAAGACAGAAAAGTGTACTCCAGCCAAACGTCGTAGAATAAAAACTGTGGCCTCCCTTACTATCACTCATGCCAGCAAATACTGAGAAAAGAAGGAAGTGGTGCAACAATTTTTCAAGTGCTGAAAGAAAAGAATCATCAACCCAGAATCCTATACCCAGCAAATATGTTCTTCTGGAATGAAGCGGGAATCAAGACATTCTCAGATGAAGAAAAACTACAACTTTGTTGTCAGCAGATCCACACTAAGTGAATAGCTAAAGGAAGTTCTCTAAACAAACAAACAAACAAATAGAAAATGAGGAAAGAGGGAATCTTGGAGCATCAGGAAGGAAGAAAAAACATGGTAGCAGAATACAGGTAAATAAAATAGGTCTTCCTTCCCTTAAGTTTTCGAAATTACATTTGATGGTTGAAGCAAAAATTGTAACACTGATGTGGTTCTAAATGCATGTAGAAGAAATATTTAAGACTACTATAAACAGAGGAGAGTGAAGGAATGGAAAGGGAGTTAAGGTTTCTACACTTAAACTTGTAAAATGATGCCACCAGTTGATTGTTGCTCTAGAGCAATCTTAAAGAGCAATACAGGTACTTCCCTGGTGGCGCAGTGGTTAAGAATCCATCTGCCAATGCAGGGGACATGGGTTTGATCCCTGGTCCGGGAAGATCCCACATGCCATGAAGCAACTAAGCCCATGTACCACAACTACTGGGCCCGAGTTCCACAACTACTGAGCCTGCGTGCCTAGAGCCTGCGAGCCACAACTACTGAAGCCCACATGCCTAGAGCCCATGCTCTGCAACAGGAGAAGCCACCACAGTGAGGAGCCTGTGCACCACAACGAAGAGTAGCCCCCGCTCGCCGCAACTAGAGAAAGCCCGCGCACAGCAACAAAGACCCAACACAGCCAAAAATAAATAAATAAAATAAATAAATTTATATTTAAAAAATCTATACAAAGAGAAATACTCAAAAACACTGTAATTAAATCAGAATATAATTCTTTAAAAAATGTTCAGTTAACCTACAGGAAAGCATAAAAAAAAAAAAAGAAACAAACATAAAACTGAGACTAAGGAATTCCCTGGTGGTCCAGTGATTAAGACTCCATGCTTCCACTGCAGGGTGCCTGGGTTCGATCCTGGTCGGGGAACTAAAGCCATGTGGTGTGGGGGGAAAAAAAAAAGAGAATAAAACAAAACCAAAAATAAAATGTCAGACTTAAGCCCTAACTTGTAAATAATTACATTAATGGTAAGTGGCCTAAATATATCATTTCAAAGACAGAGCTTAGTAGAGTGGGTTTTAAAAAATGACCTTACGGGCTTCCCTGGTGGCGCAGTGGTTGAGAGTCCGCCTGCCGATGCAGGGGACACGGGTTCGTGCCCCGGTCTGGGAAGGTCCCACATGCCGCGGAGCGGCTGGGACTGTGAGCCGTGGCTGCTGAGCCTGCGCGTCCGGAGCCTGTGCTCCGCAACGGGAGAGGCCACAGCAGTGGGGGGCCCGCGTACCGCAAAAAAAAAAAAAAAAAATTGTTATTGGAGAATTCAACACCCGTCTCTTAACAACAGGTAGAACAACTACCAGAAAATCAGCAAGGATATAGAAGAACTCAAAGGAGTCATCAACCAGCAGATCTAATCAACATTTATAGGACACTCCACCTAACAAAAATAGTATCTTGCAAGATGTTGCTACTGAGGGAAACTGGGAAAAGGGAACAAGGTATCTCTTTGTATTATTTGTTACAATGGTATATGAATCTAAAATTTTCTCAAAAATTAAAAAGTTTAATTAAAAAAAGGAATACGTGGGCTTCCCTGGTGGCACAGTGGTTGAGAGTCCGCCTGCCGTTGCAGGGGACACGGGTTTGTGCCCCGGTCCGGGAAGATCCCACATGCTGCGGAGCGGCTGGGCCCGTGAGCCATGGCTGCTGAGCCTGCGCGTCTGGAGCCTGTGCTCCACAACGGGAGAGGCCACAACAGTGAGAGGCCCGCGTACCGCAAAAAAAAAAAAAGGAATACTTGTACTTTTCTTCTCATTTAAACGTACAGCTGACCCTGAACAACGTGGAGGTTAGGGGTGCTGACCCTCCTCACAGTCGAAAATCTGCATATAACTTGTAATCAGCCCTCTGCATATGAGGATCCTCTGTATCCATGGTTCCCTCTTCTGCACCAGAGATTCTACATCCTCAGATTCAACAAACCTTGGATTGTGCAGTATTGTAATATTTACCATTGAAAAAAATCTACGTATAAGTGGACCTGCATAGTTCAAACCTATGTTGTTCAAGGGCCAACTGTAGTCAGAAGGTTATACATATTAACCTTATACTCAAGAGATCTGTATTTAGGATGTACACAACGTAATCTGAGACTTAAAAAATTCTATCTTGATTGATTCAGGCAAAGGTCATCAATAGAGGAAACCATAAGATGAAAGACCCATGGGAACTTTACAGCGGGGGGAACAGGTTGACACCACATGAACCCACTGCTTGCTCTCAGCATTATTAGGAGTGAGTCAACCATGCTGTCTGTGTCTCCCTGATGTGATGCATCAGGAAGTACACAGTACCATTGATGCAGCATTCTTACAAAAAATTTAAAAAAGGTGCGCTAGAATATAATCTAGCCATTAGCACTACCTTCCATTTGACAGAAAGTATGAGGAACAAGTTAAATGAAACTATGACTATGCAAAAAGAATGTGGGACATGCTATAGCACAACTAATAGGTCTCTTCCATAAGCAAATGCATAAAAAGGGGTGAGACTGAAGTTTAAAATAGACTTTTGCAATATAACAACCAAATGTAATGTGTAAACCATGTTTGATCCTAATTCAAGCCAACTGAAACTTTTTTAAAAAACAGGGATATTTGAATATGGATGTGGTATTAAGTGACACAAAAGAATTGTTCATTTTTTTTAGTGTGACAATGGCATTGTAGTTATGTAAGAAATTGCCTGTTATAACACACGCACGCTGAAATATGTTGGCATAAATAGTATCTCCAGCACAACATTGAAGAAAAGGGGTAAGAGCAGATATCATTGACTGGTTACCAATCTTAGGGGGAAAGTTTTTTCACTATTAAATATAATGTCAGCTATATGTTTTTTGTATATGCCCTTTATCAGTTTGGGGAAACTCCCTTTTCTTCTTAGTTTTTTTCTTTTTTTCCCCCCTTCTTTCTTCATGAATAGGTATTGAATTTTGTTAAATGCTTTTTTGGCATCAAAAACCCATGATATGGGTTTTCTTTTTTGGTCAGTATAGTAAACTATATTGATTGATTTTCAAATATAAAGCCCACTGTATTCATGGGATGAAATTCACTGAGAAGTGATGTATTATCCTTTTTATATATCACTGTATTCGCTTGGTCAAAGGTTTTTATATGTAGGTTCATGAAGATTAATGGGGTTTTTGCTGAGTCATACAGTAATTGTATATTTAACTTTATAAAAACTCAGTTATCTGTTTAAAAGTTATCTGTATTGTCTGTCTCAGATAATTGTTTCAGGTGTAAAGTATTCTTTGAGTTTCCATTTTGAATGTGTTTGGACTAAACAAACAATAAACTACTGATATCTGCAGTAAAAATAATAATAATAATAATACTTTCCACCTGAAACTCACTTATCTGACAAAGTCTTTTATATTCATCCTCGCGTTTACCATTTCCAGCACTCTTCACTTTTTGTGTGTGTAAATCCAACTTTTCTTCCGTCTAAAGAATTTTTTAAAATATCTTCTATAGTGAAAGCTGGCTACTATGAATTCTCCCCAACCTTTGTCTGAACGAAGTCTTTGCTTTCCTTTTTGAAAGGTGTTTTCGCTTGGGTATAGGATTCGAGGCTGACAGCTCTTTTCTTTCAATACTTAAATACTGACGCGGGCTGGAGCCTTTGGCAAGTCCTGACGGGAGGACCACAGAGCCGACTTCTGGGGCCGGCAAGGTGGCGGGACACCCCTGAGGGCACCACCCCTGGGCCAAGACATCATTTTAGGACCTTTAGCCCTTAGGAAAGCCCCCTCTGGAAGAACACGTGGACCCCAGGACAGCTCAGGAGGCAAGTCGAGGGAGGTGGGGAGCCGCAGGCGGGAGAGGCGGGGGCGCCGTGCAACCTTTCGCCGTACTTCCCTTGCCCCGCCCCTCCGCGCGCTCCGCCCCCAACGCCGGTGGGCGGGGCCCGACCCCCTCCTTAAAGCGGTGGCCCACCTCGTCGGGGGGCTAGTGCTACGGTCGGCTGCGTTCCAGCGGGCTATCGCAGGCCCCCCGCCGCCGCAGTGTCCCGGCTGCTGTCGCCCCCGCAGGCAGCCTCTGGTCCCCCGGGCCGCCCAGGCACCGTGCTGGGCGCCATGGACATGGGGCGGCCGTGCCCCTCTTCCGGGAGCGCGGCCACACCGATATAGACACGGCCCTAGCGTACGTCCGAGAGCATCCTGGGCGGCCTGGGGCTCCGGCTGGGCGGTGGCGACTGCAGAGGTAATTCCTGGCACCCAGACTCCGTCCCCCTTACCTCCCCCGAGCCATGCACCGGCCGAGGTCAGGACCGACAGCTTCGCCCTCCTGCCGGGGCGCCGACCTCCACTGGCCACCCCGCAACTCTGTGAACACCCCGCTCCTCAGGCCCCGTGCACATCTAGCCCCGGACAGCCGGACAGTGCTTTGTCTTGACTCTTTTCCTCTCCTTTTCCCTCCCCTCAGCAACGTCCCAACCCTGGTCTAGCCTGGAACGACTTGGCTAGCCCCTCTCGGGGGGACTGAAAACCGAGTCTGGCGCTGTGCAGCCCCTGCCTCCTTCTCCTTCCCCGCAGGTGCCGGGTGCGGTCCTGATCTGCAGGAATCCTGCCCTTATGGCCCTGGCACTTCCTGGCATAGGCCCAGATCAGGCTTCGGAACCGGCGGGGATCTGCTTCCTCGTTGCTCTGGGCTGTAGACTGCTGCGTGGAGCTCGGGGTGCGCCGTTCAGTTGGCAGTGCCTCCCGCTTCACCAGGGTGGCCGCGCCTGGGAACCGCAGGAGCTATAGGCAGTAGCTGGGATGGGAGAGTGGGGGTAGTATGGTGTCTAACTGCCCTCTCTGTGCCAGCCTCCGTCCAAGGCCATAGAAGGGAAACTGACACTAACCCACTCCAGGGAAATCAGAGTCTAGAGATGGGAGGGGACACTGAAGAACACTAGGAAAACGGAACGTCAGACCTTGAAGAACTGCTAGTTTTCCAGGGGGAGTAAGAGGAGAAAGGGCATTCCCGGCTGCGCGGGTGGGCAGTGAGTGTGCAAAGGCAATGAGATTTGGCAGTGCTGAGGGTTTTGGAACAGGCAGACCTAGCTAAGTGGAGGGTTTGTGTATGGGGGTAGGGGGACATCTGTCATCAGTCTGATGCCATCTGAAATGTTTATAACGTGCCTCACAGGGACATAGTGAGGGCTCAGCAATGTTAGCTGTTACTGTTAGTAGTAGTAGTAGTAGTAGTAGTAGTATCATTTGCACCATGTACCATCTTTTACTTTGAGGTCCTCGGAGTGAAATGATTCACAGCACAGATCTGAAACAAAACAAGAATGTGCATGCATCTCATATGCTATCTAGATCACCTGACTGCCTGTGACAACTCTGGTCTTCTTTTTTTTTTTTTTAATTTAAATTTTTATTGAAGTCTAGTTGATTTACAATGTTGTGTTAGTTTCAGGTGTACAGCAGTGATTTAGTTATATATGTATAACTAAATATGTATATACATATTCTTTTTCAGATTCCTTTCCATTATAGGTTATTACAAGATACTGAGTATAGTTCCCTGTGCTATACAGTAGGTCCTTGCTGGTTATCTATTTTATATATATTAGTGTGTATATGTTAATCTGAAACTCCTAATTTATCCCAACCCCTTCCCCCTTTGGTAACCATAAGTTTGTTTTCGGTCTGCGAGTCTATTTCTGTTTTTTTTTTTTTTTTTGCGGTACGCGGGCCTCTCACTGTTGTGGCCTCTTCCGTTGCGGAGCACAGGCTCCGGACGTGCGGGCTCAGCGGCCATGGCTCACGGGCCCAGCCACTCAGCGGCATGTGCGATCTTCCCAGACCGGGGCACAAACCCGTGTCCCCTGCATCGGCAGGTGGACTCTCAACCACTGCGCCACCAGGGAAGCCCCGGGCTTTCTCTAGTTGCGGAGAGCGGGGGCTACTCGTCGTCGCGGTGCGCGGGCTTCTCATTGCAGTGGCTTCTCTTGTTGCAGAGCTCGGGCTCTAGGTGCGCAGGCTTCAGTAGTTGTGGCATGTGGGTTCAGTAGTTGTGGCACGTGGGCTCAGCAGTTGTGACTCACGGGCTCTAGAGCACAGGCTCAGTAGTTGTGGCACACGGGCTTAGTTGCTCCACAGCATGTGGGATCATCCCAGACCAGGGCTTGAACCCGTGTCCCCTGCATTGGCAGGTGGCTTCTTAACCACTGCTCCACCAGGGAAGCCCCCACCTGGGATTCTTAATGGGGGTGGGGAGAAAAGTATTTGATTAACTCACTCCTGACTCACACAGGTGGCACAACACCAGCCTTTTCTCAATGGGTTATTTCTCTAATGGAAATATCTTGCCTTTCCTTCCCTGGGGCCCCAGTTGAGGCCTCTTGCTCTCTTTCCTGAATTCCTGCCGCAGCCTCGCCATTTGCCCTGTTTCCAGACCTGTCCCTGAGGTTTTTGTGTGTGCTTCATTCAGCGTCATCTTTCAAAACTGCAAAGCTGACAACTTAGCTCGCTGGCTGAAAAGTGTTCAGAGTCTCCCTGTGGCCCCCTGAAGTCAGATTCTAAGGGGTGCACTCAGGGCCCTTTGTATCCATCTGGTCTGTGGTGGCCCCTTCTCTTGCCTTGTGTGCCCCGTGGACCTGGTGTTCTAGATCCATGGGGTCGCAGGCATGGCTCCTCACACGCCACGTTCTTGCCTCTGGGCGGCCTCTGACTGGCCCCGGAGATTCAGATTCTAAGAAAGCCTTCCCTGAACTCCAGGACTCCTCTCCCACCTTGTGCTTATCCCGGCCTCACTTACTCTATAGTGGCCCCTTAGACTGTGCGTCCTTGATGGCAGGGACCCACTGCTGGCCTTCCTCATCCAGCCCTTAGCGCCAGGCGTGGCACACCCAGTTGTCTGGTAAATAGTCATCGTAATAACATTAGCAGCTCATAATGAGCAAATCTATCAAAGTTCTGATCAATCCTTGGGGCCTCCTGACAAGATATCACTCAATTTACAGCTGAGGGGATTGAGGCTCAGAGAGTTTAAATAACTTGGTTAGGGTCACAGAGCTCGAATTGGCAGAGCTGGGGTGTGAACCCAGGTCTGTCTCTTAACCGTTACACTAGATCCTCTCCAGCGTTTGGTAAACTGACTTGGACTTCCATTTCTCTCCTCCCAAAGTGAAAATCACCACCAAGGCCAATCCGGTGGGTGAAAAGTCTCTGAAACCTGACAGCCTCTGGTCCCAGCTGGAGACGTCACTGAAGTGGATGCAGTGCCCCCGAGTGGACCTCTTTTACCTGCACCTGCCGGACCACGGCACCCCCATGGAAGAGACACTGCGTGCCTGCCACCAGCTGCGCCAGGAGGTGAGGGCGGCCCCCCCAGCTCCTCTCCTTGACCTGTCGTTGCCCAGGAGAGTGGAGGCTCCAGGGCTGTCCCAGAGCAGAGCTGGGGACAGACCCCACTCCCAGGGTCCCCAGCCAGTCTCTCCTTCCTGGTGTTCTGGGCTGCAGTGGGTTCTGACCTTGGCCTCTCCCCCGCAGGGCAAGTTTGTGGAGCTTGGCCTCTCCAACTATGCCGCCTGGGAAGTGGCCGAGATCTGTACCCTGTGCAAGAGCAACAACTGGATCCTGCCCGCCGTGTACCAGGTGAGGCCGGGGCTGCAGAGGCCTCTGTCTCCTGGGTGCCTGCTGATCCCGGGTCCTCGCGGCCCCTCCCACTCCCCCCCAATGTCCCCGCCCACCCCATGCCCTCTGCATAGCAGCCACCTCCCTGCCTCCCCTGCTCACAGCCTGTAGATGGCTCCCAGGTACCCTCAGCCTGGCAAACAGGCGCCTGCTCTCTCCGGCTCTGGCTCCCCTTCCTGCCTGCTTCTCGCTCTGCAGTCAGCCTGGAACACTCCTCCCTGCTCTCCCTGGAAGGAGTGCCCAGGTCTCGCTTAGATGCCTCTTCCTCTGGAAGCCTTTCCTGACAGCCCAGAGGAGCCTGAGATCTCAGGTCCTCCTTTTCTCCTCCTCATTCATTCGGCAAATGTTTGTGCTGCCAGGCAGTGGTCACAGAACTTACTAGTGTGTTACGATTGTCTCTTTGGTTGGTTGAATGTTTGCTAACACTCTACCTCACTATTAAATCTCTGAGCGCAGCCGCTTTGTCCTTTGGCTTGTGGATGGAAATCCAGTATCCAGGCCGTAGGTGGTGCTCAGAAATGTTGGCTGAAGGGATGAATTTTCCTTGGGCGTGAGCCCTCTCCACCAGCGCCATTAAGTATCTGCCTGATTGTTAAGGTCTGAACTTAGGTTCTCCACAGGAAAATTTGGGGTCCCATGCGCCCTCTCCAGCTGGCCCTTCTGCCTGCAGGGCATGTACAACGCCACCACCCAGCAAGTGGAGACAGAGCTCTTCCCCTGCCTCAGGACTGAGGTTCTACGCCTAAAACCCTTTGGCTGGTATGGGGTGTGGGCTGCTGTGGGGACGGGCTCACCCCGGGTGAACGGGTCTTCCTGGCCGTGTTTCTGCTTGTTCCTGACCCTGGGGATGCCTGGTCCCAGACCTGGGAAGCAGGGAGGGGTTTGACAGGAGGCTGGGCTGGGTCCTCCATCCCTCCGGGGTCCCCCACCATCACCCCCACTTCCAGTCCAGAGCAGCCTCTGGGAGCAGTGCCAGGGGATCTGATTACAGCCTTCCCGCAGGGGGCCTGCTGACCGGCAAGTACAAGGATGGGGACAAGGATGGGTAACAACCTGTGGGCCGTTTCTTTGGGACCAATTGGGCAGAGATCTACAGGAATCGGTGAGCTGGGCATGGGCTGCGTCAGGGTGGGAGGTGGCGTGGGTCCCCTTAGTCTGCAATGGGGAGTCCCTGGGGCTGCTTTCTTGGTGGCCAGGACCTCCCTCTGTGCTCAGACCTTTGCCCCTAGATCCCTACCAGCTTTACTGAGAAATTTACCCCTAAAATTTTGCCAGTGTCTCTGGGGAGTGATTGGGGGCCTGGATTGGGAATGTGTAGAGCTCTGGACCTTCCACCAGGCCTGTGAGGCTATGTCTTTTCCCTGGGAAGAGCCTACTCCCTGCCCACAGAGGGAGAAGAAACCTTGGATTGGAACTTGGGATTCCTGGGGCTTGATGCTGGCCTGTCACCTGGGGCAACTGAGTCTAAGTTTTGTAAACTCTTGGCAATAACACTGTCATCAATGTCTAAAGTTATAGTTGAACATCTGTTGGGACTAGCCTTCTTCCCTTTTTTTCATTTTTGCAAGTTTGAAAAAGTTATCAAAGTAATACATGCCCACAGTTAGAAGCAAGCCCTCTTCAAGTCGCACTCCTCCAAGGTGATGCTTTTTAATTCCTACAGTTTTCCTTCCCTCTGGCATTTACTGTGAGATCTCTGATGCATACACTTTACTGCTATTCCTTAATTTATCAAATTTAGACATTATCTGTGGACTGCTGGAAAGTTCCTAACCTTTCAAGATTTATAGAAGCTGAGTCTCCAAGGCTTCAATGCTAGTTTTGTTGAAATGGCCCAGGACTTTTTAAAATTAATTAGTTAATTTATTTTTGACTGCGGTGGGTCTTCGTTGCTGCACGTGGGCTTTCTCTAGTTGTGGCGAGTGGGGGCTACTCTTTGTTGCGGTGCACAGGCTTATCATTGCGGTGGCTTCTCTTGTTGCGGAGCACCGGCTCTAGGTGCACAGGCTCAGTAGTTGTGGCTCACGGGCTCAGTAGTTGTGGCACGTGGGCTCAGTAGTTGTGGCTCATAGGCTCTGGAGTGCAGGCTCAGTAGTTGTGGCACACGGGCTTAGTTGCTCCGCAGCATGAGGGATCTTCCTAGACCAGGGATCGAACCTGTGTCCCCTGCATTGGCAGGCAGATTCTTAACCACCGCACCACCAGGGAAGCCCCCTACCAGGGTTTCTGATTGTCTGGCCAGGTTTAGGAGCCATCGCTCTAAGCAGTGTCTCTCAAGGAGCTCGTCACACCACGAGCGAGCGCTTAGGCCTCACCCCTGGAGGCTCCTGGTTGATAGTTTTCACCTTCTCTGCTCTACTTAGTTGACAGAGCACTGCAGGTCCATCATCTCCTTTACATTTTGCACTCACCACATGGGGCTGGCTCGGGGTGTTTCCTCACTGAGCAGATAAGTGAAGGCAGGTGACTGAGCCAAGGCCAGAGCTGGGACTGGAGCCAGGACTTGTCCTGTCTGTGACCCGGGGCACAAAGGTGTGGTGCTGTGGACACTCCTGGTTCCCAACTTGGGGAGTTGTGTCGTTCGCATCCAGTGAGCATGTTCAATGCAAGGATCCTTGCCCACTGCATCCCCGCTGCTCCTACCACTGGGTTGAAATCACCCCGGGTGAGGGGCCCAGAAATCCACATGCATTCTGCTGCTCAGGGAAACAAAACCTCCATTTGAGATGGTCCCTCAGTGCCTCAGGGACCAGTGACCTGCAGGAATCCCAGTGTCCTGACCCGTGCCACCCTCTCCACTCACCCAGCTTCTGGAAGCACTACTTCGAGGCTGTTGCCTTGGTGGGGAAGGCCTGCAGGCTGCGTATGGCCCCAGTGCCCCCAGCATGACCTCGGCCGCCCTCTGGTGGAGGTACCACCACTCCCAGCTCCAGGTAGGAAGGAGGAAGTGAGAGAGGGCTGCCTGATTATTTCATGATTTCTGGATTATTCCTTTTCCTTTTCTGAAATGTCTCCATGGCCCAGGTCTTTTGGGTGGTATTCCTGTTCTTAGAGAAGTTTATTAAGTGTCACATTACAAACACTACTGGCCCTAGTAAGTATAATTATCCCAACTTTACGTATGAGTAAACTGGCTCAGAGGCCACTTCACCTAACTGTGGGTACATGAGATAGGGCAGAAGCTATGTGTGATGCTGAAACCTACATTTTTTCAGCATTAGCATTTATCTGCCTCTGGCTGCCTGCTCTGCAGAGGCCAACTCCATGTCCCTGGCAGGGCTGCCCTCTCCCTGCCATCCCACTTTCCCAACAACTTCCTCCAACTTGGGCATCACATACTAATGGTGCCTCTTTCTTGAGCCCCTGTTAAGTGCTAGGCCTGAAACAAACTTTATGAAATTTTAGGGAATTCCCTGGCGGTCCAGTGGTTAGGACTCTGCGTTTCCACTGCAGGGGGCATGGATTCGATCCCTGGTTAGGGAACCAAGATCCAGCATGCTGCAAGGCACGGCCAAAAAAAAAACCTCCCACAACCACCCTGCAAAGTAAAGGAAGCCTGAAGCTTAGGGAGGTCACACGACTAACCCAAGCCCTCCAAGCTGCCGAGCAGCAGAGGGGAACTCGGGTCTGCCTGCGTGCGTCTAGGGAAGCAGGGCCGTAGAGCTGTTCGAAGGCAATGTAAGTTCGTGCGGAATAATATAGGGTGTAGACATCGGATTGCAGGTCTTGGCAGGGGCAGGGTGGGAGTGGGTGTGTGTGACTGGAGTCACTGTGGCGCGCTCGTGTGTTGATATCTGGCCGTCTCCCCTTGCAGGGCGTTCAGGGGGACGCAGTCATCCTGGGCATGTCCAGCATGAAGCAGCTAGAACAGAACTTGGTGGCTGCTGAGGGAGAGCCCCTGGAGCCGGCCGTCATGCAGGCCTTTGATCAGGCCTGGCACCTGTCTGCCCATGAATGTCCTAACTACCTCCACCAAGCCTAGTCCTGACTTGGGGTGGCAGAGGACACACTCCACCTATCACCTCTTTTATTCTCTCAACCAGTCAGTTCTGACTTTAAGCTGCTTTACGTAGCTAGTTCTTTCCTCACAGTCCCAGTTCACAAACTGTTTGTTTGTCTCCTATGTTCTTCTTAATACTCCCAGTTGCCTTCATCATGTAAAAAGCCCAGGGCCTCAGGCATTTCCTGTCTGAGTAAAGAGGCACTAACCTGGCGGGAGCCAGGCCCACAGTGAATCTGGTGAATCTGTTTCCTCTGCAGCCTGCAGGCTGTTTCTCGTCCTCCCACAGGCTTGGTGAGAAGGGGGCAGGAGTAGGGATTAGTTTTCAAAGGGCAGAGGCGGTGGGAGGGTCTCCCAGCCTCCTGCCCTGAACCCAGTGTGACCTCTCAACATCGGGGCTGCAGGTGGCCCTCATGCTTCTACACGCGACAGAAAAGAAGAGGGCCATACACCCTGAGGTAGATTTTCTCCCGTTCAGAATTACCTCATTAAATACTTATAAACAGAACAATCTGGGCAAAAACCTACCACCTGAAGCCACCACCCAGAAGCCTAAAACCTCCCAGGATGCAGTGGAATGTTTTTTACATCCATTCAGTTTCGGCAGTGGCTTTATTTTTGCTTTAGCCAACACGTCCTGTCTCCTGGTCATCCACAAGTTTCTCGGCCCTGGTTTTGGGGGTTGCGGGTGGGAAAGAGAATAGAGAGTAGGGGTAGGAGGGCGGCAGGCAGGGTGCCTGTTTTCCTCAAACAAATCCCAGTTTCAAGCCAGGGGCGCCGAGGGCCAGAGGAAAGGAGAAGGCGGTTCCTCTTGTGCTCCCAGGGCCGCCCGGCCAGTGGTCACACAGGAGCCAGTGCTGGAAACTGGCTTGAGGTGAACTAAGAATCCTGGGGGTCCAAACCAAAGCCCAAACCCAAGAGTTTTTTCCTAGAAAAGTCCCTTTTGGAGGAGACACCCTGCTGCCAAAGTTTCATTATTTATAGGATAGCCTGTCCCTGTCACCCTCCCTTGTGTGCATCCACAGCAAAACACACGGCAGCTCCCCCGAGAGGGCTGCAGCAGTCTCACGCCGTCCAGTCCAGACAAGGCTGGAGCAGGCCCGGAGGTCACGTCCCAAGTGCACGTCAGCTGTCATCGTCTTCCTCTGATTCTACTTCCGACTCGGGCGCGCTCTCTGGCAAGTCATCTCCCATCTGCTGGAACCTTCCGGACTCCGCGTCCCACACGTACTTGATGGTCACCTTGAATTCGGCCATTTCATACCTGAAAAGCTTCTGCCAGAGGTGAAGGGACCCAAAGGTCAGGAGGAGCGAGTGGGGTCAGAGGAGTCTGCGGCCCCTCCCGCCGCAGCTGTGGACGCCCGGGGTGGAGGGAACTCACCAGGACACGGGCCTGCTCCGGGGTCAGCACATCACCCTCCTTGCACACCTCGTAGTCGGACAGCAGGGTCACCACACCTACAGAGAAGGGGGCCCCCAGGCAGTTACTCTGGCACAGAGGCCTGTGCAGGGCCAGAGGAACTGGGCCGGCCCCCTGCCCCCAGGCTTCCAGCAGCACCGGGGCAGGGGTTCATCAGTGAGCATTCAGCCGCCCAGGAGGGTTTTTGGGGGGCAGTGACTCCTCCTTCCTTCCTTGCCCTGTAACTGCTGTATTCTAGCTGTAACTTACTGTCCACATTCACCCCAGCTGTCAGGCGGGCGCTGTTAGTCCTGTTTTCACATGAGAAAATGGAGGCCGGTAGAAATTGGGGGTGAGGGGGGAGTTGTCTGGCTTGGAAACCTGCGCTCTCGGCCGCTCGGCTGTGACCTTTCTGCTCTGGGGACGCCCCTGTACCTTTCTTGAGGGCCGTGGGCAGGCCGAGCTGCCTCAGCTGTGGCTCCATGGAGTGCGGGAACTGCTCCAGGGGCCCCGGGTCCAGGCTCACGGTGAAAGTGGCTTTGTTCCCAGCTCGGGCGTAGTCCATCTCCGTGTATTTCGTGAACCACCTGAGGGGAAAGAGAAGTGGCAGGAGGGCAGGTTTCCGCCTGGGCCTCGCCTCACCGCCCTTCCTCCTCGGCTCAGCCTGGAGATGCGAGCCCGGGAGAACAGAGACTCCGTAACGGGATTCCAGGAACCAGGAACCAGGTTTTACTCAGTGCCTCTACTGTACAAAGTCCTGGGCTATTCCCTCCCCGGAGACCTCGCCAACCTTTCCCTTCCCACCGCTCCTCCAGGGCACTTACTCGTTCACTTCCTCCTTAGTGCGATTGGTGAAAAGGAGACCAACTTCACCCCTCAACTTCTTGCTGACCTACAGAACCAAAGTGGGGTGGGGTCGGTCACATTAGAGCAGCGGTTCTCAACTGGGGACCATTTTGCCGGCCCCGCCCCCTCATCTGGCAACACGTGGACATTTTTGGTCACAGCTGGAGGGGGGCAGCACTACTCCCTGGGTCTGGAGGTTAAAGGAGAACCGAGCTTTAAGCCCACCCCGGGCCGCCAGATGGCTGCAGCGTGCATCATGTGACAGCAGCGGAGAAGGCAGCCTGGCCTCCGCCCCTCCCTGTGAGGGCCAGAGACTCACCTGATGCAGATTGTCTTTGTACTCGTCAGATGGGCTTCGACCCAGGGCCACCATCATCACTTTGTTTTTGCCAAAGAACATCCTACAGAGAAAAAGAGGGGTCTGTGAAGGAAGCGCCCCACCCTGCCCTCACTTCAGTGCAAACCAGCTTCAGTCCCCGGAGCCCGAGCCAAGGCCCAGGCTGTTTTGTAGCAGAAGGTGTGGCCAGAGGCTCCACTCTTCCACACAGCCCTGCTCACTTTGTCGCCAGCCCAGGGTCCCTCTCATTATTTTCCTGCACAGACCCTGAAACTCACATTCTGTCTCAGCCCACTGTGAGTGCGTCTGGATATGTGGAAGGGGCCTGTTTAATGGTCTGAACCAGAACGGGTGGGACGTTCCTTAAGGGACCAGACCCCAGGGTTCAGGGACAGTTAAAAAGCGCCCTTCAGCGGGGATGGGGGCGTGGCACTTTGTCCTTATTAAGGCGCCTCCTGTGACGGAGGTCACTGACCGCCCCTGTGCTTTGCAAGCAGCCTGGCCCCTCCGCACTCGGGCCCTTCTCCCACTGCCCGCTCACCGGCTGTGCTTCCAGGCACTGCGGACATCCTTCAGCTTGCTGTTCCTCATGTTGGCCACGGAGAAGACGAAGAGGTACTTGTATGTGTCCACACATTTCCGAAGCTGCAGGACAATTCATGGGGCTCTGGAGTCCAAGGGGCAGCAGGGGTTGGGCAGTACTCTGGCCTCAGGTGGGAAAGAGACTGCTCCAGGTCTCTTACAACTGAGGATGTTTAGCGCCTCTAACCTGGTTGTTTCCTCCTTGCCTCTGCTACTGAAGCCAGGATACTAAGTACAGGGGCTGCCCTGACGCAAAGCAGTTGTGATGGCAAAGTGCGGGGGAGGCTGAGCCACGGGTCAAGAGCCCACCGTCTCCCCAGGTTTCCGACTTACGGTGGCCACCACTGCAACTGACCACTTCTCTTTGTCCAGTAATTGCTGGCGATCTAGAAACCTAGCTACACTAGGAAGTCTCCTGCTTTATGGAAACATGTAAAGTCTTGTCATTTAGTCATAAGGGGAGGCTGCTCATCAGCCCTGCGGCGCCCACGTTGCTGGCTGCAGCCACGATGAAGTGGTCTCAAGGAAAATGGCATCTTCGTGCTGGAGGAAACTCCGCTCTCACCCAGCCTGCAGCCTGATGCAGTGCAGACACTGGCTTGGTGCATTTACCCACACTTGGTAACTCCCTGGCTTTTTTTTACATCGGGCAGACTAACAAATCTCTGCAAGCTTCAGTTACCAGACCGCAAAACAGCGATAACTTCCCCTCGCATCTACCTCACGGGGGTGCTTCACACGTGAAACAGCGCCGTGCAGGGCACAGTAAGGGCTCAATCAAGCTGGAAACCATCACTATGGGAGTTTTTATTGGTGCTGCTGCTGGAGGAGAAAGGGCTGGATCAGCACCTTTTTTTTTTTTCCCCCCAAACAGTATGTTTCCCTGACAAACAGCCCTACACACACGTTTATAAACCAAATACAAGGTCTGGAAAAATAAAAAGAACACGCTCTTACCTCTTCTATCAAGTTCTGTTTCAGTTCTAAGCCTTTCTTGGCGGTTTTGGTGAGGGAGACTAATACAAAGAAGAAAAGGAGGAGATGATGAGAGGCAAATCTGGACGTCGCGGAGACTCTTTCTTCCCCCCTTTGGTAGCCCAGCTGGACCAAGCCAATCTGAGAAAAGGTAGCAAGGCTTTTGTGGACACCACTTCTGGCATGCAAGGCTACTCCCAGGGTCCCCAGAGTGCCTGCTCGCTACTGTTCCCGAGCCTGAAGGTCCCTTCCCACCTTTCCTGTTACTCAGACAAACTAGGTATTCCTTAGCTCCCCTGAGGTGAAGCGAAAACTCCCTACTGAGGTGTGGAGGCTCTGGGGGCCCTGCCAGTGGCTGAGCTAGCTGCTGGCTGAGGCGCGTCCCTGTGCTGCTGTGGTACACAGAGACCATCTGTGGCTGCTCTGGGCTGGGGACTGTATCTCCTCTGCTACACCCTGTCTTGCAGTTTGGACCCATAGATGCAGCAACGCGTCTTTGGGGAAGGACAAGCACCTCTTCTCCAACAACAGCTGGGGCCCAATTTGCCCCTTAACCAGAAGGGTTTGACATTTGCCAGATCTGACCAGGGCTCCCTCCACAGAACCCAATCATTCCACAAACGCTTAACAGAGCATCAAATGCAAAGCCCTGGGTCCTAGGAGGAGGCCGCTTCTTATTCATCCTGCTGGCACTCAGTCAGTCCCTCTTCACGAAGCACACATCTAGAAAGGTAATCACGCCATTCAGAGGCAAGTGCAGCACAGGAGGACAAACAAAATACAGTTGTCCATTTTCCAGTATTTCCACTGCTACAACTGTGGACCTAGCCAGCACCATGCTCTCTTGGATTACTGCTAGTCTCGCTGCTTCCACCCCTGCACACTGCCCCCACCTTCCCTGTCTATTCTCAACAAAGCAATTACGGTGATCTTTTTAAAAGTAAAGTTGAACCCCATCATTCCTCTGCTCGAGCTCTCTCCTCCCGTTTCACCTGCGTGTGAAAGCCAGTTCCTTGCAAAGGTCTTTCAAGCCCCGCACACTCTGCCCAATTCCCTCTCCCTCCTTTTTGCTCACTCTGCCCTGGCCACGCTGGCCTCTTGCCCCAGAACATGTCAAACATGCTCCCGCTTCAGGGCCTTTGCCCTTCGTGTTCCCTCTCCTGGGACCACCACCCTTCCAGGTAACTCCATGGGTTGCTTATTTACTTTCAAGTTCCTGCTCATTTGTCATCTCAACAGAGACCTTCTCTGGCCACACTGCACAAAAGAACATCAACTTCTCTTTCTCTCTTACTCCACGGGACTTACCACTATCTGAATTTACTGATTCGATTTTCGGTACCTTGGGAGGATATACTTCCCATAACTAAAATATTAAGCTTGATGAGGGCTCTAGGCCTTCCTTGTTGTAACTGCTGAATCCTTCGACGCCTAGAGAGTGCCAGGTCCCTCTCTAATTTGTTGAGTGAATGTGCTAGAGAGCCGGAGTGAGAGAGACTCACCATAGTAGAGACAGTCAGGAATACTCTCCTAGGAGGTATCCTACGAACTGCCAACTGAGAAAGAGCCAGCCATACAAAGACCGGGGCACAAGCATGCCAGACAGAAGCAACTTCAAGTACATACTTAGGGATAAACCTGGGTTGACGGGAAGGCGGTAGGGTGGGGGGAGCGCGGAGAGCTAAGACAGATGGGCTGAGGTAGGAAAAGGTGGGCCAAGGCGAGATCGGGCGCGGCCTGGGTGTCCAGAGGCTGTTCCCCGACCAGCCGGCCTTGGACAAACTCTGGAGGCCTGGCAAAGCAGTCTCCGCTCCCTGACCCGACCCGGCTCCAGCCCCCACCCCCGTGCTTCCCCCGCGAAGCCCCTACCGCAGGTGACAGCCAGCCCGCGAATTCCTCACCGGGTCCCAAGACCCCCTTTGCCCACCTTTCTTGTCGCGCTTGGATTTGGGCATCGCGCTGCAGCCACGTGCGGCGGAAGACGGTGCTGCCTATTAGGACCTCGGCGGCGCTGGGGCCTCTGGGACGGCCCTCGGGGGCTGCCCTTGCGCGTGCCTGACCCAATCTGCGCTGAGGCCCGCCTCTCCCTGCCCCGCCGCCGCCTGCGCTCTCCCTCGAGTCTCCAGAGCGACTTCCTGCGCGGGCGGGGGATCCCAGAGTCCTGGACGCCCCACCGAGAGCTCCGCGTGCGGTTCCCAACTCTATGGTTCCGCGGAGGCGGAGCCTGCGGCCCGGTGCATGCCGGGCCGGCGGCGGGCCGAGCCCGGGCTCCCATCATGGCGGCGGTGGCTTCCGGAATTTGGCTCTGGGCTGTCCTGCTCATTCCTGCGGCCGCGGTCTACGAAGACCAAGTGGGCAAGTTTGATTGGTGCGTACGTGGGGGACCTATTCGGGGAGTATTTTCCCAGTACTTGTCTTCTGTCTAAAAGGATGGGGGGTGGTTACCATGCAGCACGGCCGGCTGCATAACGTGCGGGGCCCAGGGGAAAATGAAATGTGAGACCCCTTGTTCAAAAGTTAAGAGTTTTAAGGTGGCGACGGCAGAGCATTAAACCGAGAGTTGGAGGCCCTTCTGAGCCAGTCCCAGTGCGGCTGTACAGGTCGCAAGCCCGTGAAGCGGGCTCTGCCAATCCGGGCATGCCTGAGGTTCTGGTCAGAGGTCACTCTTCTCCTCCATCAGGCCCCATTTCTGTGACTGTCAGGTTTCTTATCTACTGGGTGTCAGACGTCAACAGCCCTCAGTGAACGCCGTCTTTCCCCACCCCTCTAGCCCAACCCTTACATGGGCTCAGAACAGGACCACCCAAGACTCACATCAGCCTTGAGGTGCCCTCACTCACTGGCTCACTCACTCACTCTTCTTTCATTCACTCACTTCCATTCATTCATTTACTCTTCATTCAGTCTCTCATTCAATCACTCATTCACACATTCAGTCGCTCATTCACTCATTCATTCATTCACTCATTCATTCACTCACCCACCCCTTCCTTAAGGCCATGGAGTTGGCTCACTTTTGCTTGAATGTCACTTTGCCACTTAAGCATTGTGTGGTCTTGGGAAAATGACTTAACCACTCTGTGCCTTGGTTTCTTTATCTGTAAAATGGGTTTACTAGTAGTCCATTACCTCTTTCAGTAGTTGTAAGGATGAATAAGACAATTCTTTTAAATTACTCAACACAGTGCCTGGCTCACTGAGTACAATCAGTTTGTTACCAATAATTACTATTGAGGGAACACTTTATCCTTCCGAGCCCAGCTCCTCGCTGAAGTCTTTTCTGTATCAGACAAATTAATTCGCATGTTTGTTGAGTGCCTGTTGTGGGTCAACAATCATTCTAGGTGCTGTGGACACAGAGATGGAAAGGAGCTCAGTCTAGGGGGGCAGATATATAAGTTATGTGATATAAGACAGTGTGACAAATGCAACATGAGTCACATTTTTAATGATGTGGGCAGATGCTCACAATATAATATGTACAGCTGACTCTTGAACAACGCAGGGGCTGAGGGTGCTGACCTTCCCTGCGGTCAAAAATTGAGCATAACCTATGGTAAGCCCTCTGTATCTGCAGTTCCACATCCGCAGATTCAACCAACTGCAGACCGTGTAGTTCTGTAGTATTTACTGTAGAAGACAACCAGTGTATAAGTGGACTTGCGCAGTTCAAACCTGTGTTATACAAGGATTAACTATATATTACATATGTACAGCATGTGATTCCAATTTAGCAGAATCCTAGGTATATGCAATTTATAAATTGAAAAGTAAACAGAAGGAAATACACCAAAATGTTGAAAAGTTTATGGTTGAAGAAAAAAAGTTCATGGATGGTGGTATTTTAGGCATTTTTTGTTTTCTTTTTTATACCTTTATGTTTTCTACAAGAAGCAGGCATTACTTTTGTAGTCCAGATAAAAGATAACAGCATTTTAAAAAAAAGCATGGGGTTTAGACTAAGAAGTTCTTAATTTTGCATTCTAGTTCTGATAGTAATTTGTTGACCTCAACGGACTTTGGTTTACTCACCTGTAAAACGAGAGTGATAATATTTGTCCTATGTACTTCGTAAAGTGTTTAGTGACTACAGTGAGATTAAAGTATGTGGAAATACAGATAGAAACTGTCAATTGTCATGTAAACCTGTCTCTCTATACTAGTGTAGTTTCTTCTTTTTTAAAAAAAATTAGACCAAACAACATAACAAGGGAAATTCAGTGTAAATGTCAGGTGTTTAATTTGCTAGAGGTTGTAATTCATGAACAGCAATATGCAACACACCTCCTCTGTACTTGGTAGTATGCCTCAGGAAGCTAAGTACTTTCACTTTATGCTTAGATAAGAGTGTTGAAAGTGATGGGGTATGTTCCAAGGAAAGTATGAGTAATGAGTCAGATGGATCCTGACCATAGTGTGGGCTAGAACAGGCTGCAGAGAACAAAGGCCTGACCCTGATCTATCAAGTTTTGTAAGAATATTTGCATAATTTTTCTCCAAAGGTCAATGAAAATAGAAGGAAAAGTTGGATTGTATGGTCTTCTCTCATGTGTAATGTGAGTGTCTAGTCTCACTATTAATGGGTACAGAGAGGACTGCAGTTTTGTTCTAGGGGGATTTAGGCCAGGTGCTCTTTTGGCTGTTCCTTATCTTGAGATAAACAAGTGCTTGCATTTAGAAGGAAGACTGTTGTATTTCTCATCGATTAGGGTGCATTCTCTCTTCTTCTTCCCATTGCCTAGAAATCTTGCTTTTGGTCAGATCTCTTCGTTAACAAACATTTCTCATGCAACCTGAGATAGTTATGATGGTGATACCCTCATGTATTTGTGCAGTTGTCTTTTTCCAGAGCGTTTTGTGCAGTGATGGTTTTGGCCCCTTCCATTTCCCTGTACTCTTTCCTTTAGGAGACAGCAGTATGTCGGGAAACTCAAGTTTGCCTCCTTGGAATTTTCCCCTGGATCCAAGAAGTTGGTTGTGGCCACAGAGAAGAATGTGATTGCAGCATTGAATTCTCGAACTGGGGAGATCTGTGAGTGAACTGTGTAGAGGGATAGCTGGGGATGGCATGGCTGCCTGTAGTGGATCCAGGATGCCCTGTGGCTTGTGAAGGCCACGTGGCTGATTCCCCGCTTGGGGACAAGTTGGCCAAAGGTTGCATCTCTTATTGGATCCTGATCATTTTATTTTGTTCTTTTTGTTTTTTTGGTCTTGTCAGTTTTGAATATTTAATGTATTTCTATAACTGGCCTTTGAGTTTATTTCCTCAGCCCAAGTCCTGACTGTTCTTAAATAAGATATTGCTGCAAAAAACACATTATTCTATGTCGCACTAAAGCTTTGGATGTGCCCCTCCCCCCCAATCATTTATATTGCTTTTATGGATGTTTGTTGGCATTAAAATCATGGAAACGTAATTTACAGTCACTACTTTTCTTGTGAGTCGTATGGATTTTGTGAATTTTGTCATTGTCCGTTTATATGTTTGACGGGGTGCTGGTGGGAATGGGAAGTGCGGAGACCTCACATTGGGACAATAGTCGCTCCCCTCATTAACCAGTGAGTGGGAGTGGGTCATTGCCAGTTAGCTGTAATCCTTCCCTCCCTTGAAGTAAAATTGGGCACTTCTGTGCAAACGAAGGCCTCTTCGGTCCTCTCTTGCCTCGCTTCTTGGATGCCTTGCTGTGGTTCATAGTAACGTCGACTCTCCTGTCTCTCAGTGTGGCGCCATGTTGACAAGGGCACAGCAGAAGGGGCAGTGGATGCCATGCTGCTCTGTGGGCAGGGTAGGTAGAGTCCTGCTTTGTCCCTATGATGGCGTCGGTTCCCTCTCCTCTTTGCTTGGTTCCTTCCTTTGTTCAGGGTCTGGTAGCAAATGGAGTAGGGGTGTTCCCAACAGGAAAGGACAGGCCGTTTCTGTTTGCACTTATACATTAGAGGTGAGGCCACTGCTCACAGACCCTAGGAGGCTACAGACAGAGCATCAATTTGGGAGATGATCTCACGTGGTTTTTTCTCTTCCAGATGCAATCACTGTGTCCAATGGAGGCCGGATCATGCGCTCCTGGGAGACTAACATCGGGGGCCTGAACTGGGAGATTACCTTAGACAGTGGCAGGTAGAGGGGAAGAAGCTGTATTTCATCTTGGTTTGGTTAAAGGCTTTGCTGGAACACAGATCTGCATAGATGGCAACTCTGGGCCTTCTGGCTTTTTTCCCAGGGGAAGAAACCACTGAAGAGCCAGAGAGCATCAGACACCCAGTTTTTGATGTTCTTGAGGTTATGGGACACATGTGCTTACTCAGCCAGCATTTATTGAGCACCTGTCAGATGCAGAGCTCTGTGCTGGGTGCAGTGTTCATTCTCATGTTGACTGCTTTTCCTAATCTTACCATGACACAAGAGCTTTGCAATGTTCTAGATATAAGGATGTGATATAACACATCTAGTGTTTTAATTTTATGTTGAAGAACAGTTGGAGCTATTGTTACATCTTTGCTAAAGTTGTTTAACTTATAGGGTTTACTTGCATTAGCTTATACATCTTCTGGTAGTAATTCACTTGGTAAGTACTTGGGGAGCCCCCAGGCAGTGGGAACCCATTTGTGAATGTGAGATAGTTTCCATCATCAAGGAACCCATCACCAGTTGGGTGAGGCGGGCGTGCAGCCCACTAATGACAGAACTGTCTGATGGCTGCCGCGGAAGAGGGTAGGCCTGGTTGCTGTGAGGTCCCAGGGGAAGGAGGGAACGACCCTTAGGAGATTCACAGGGGTTTCAGGGAAACAGTACAGCCAAGTGGCTGAAAGTACAGTCTCTCAAGTCAGCTAGTGGAAAGCAGAGCCAAGATTAGGATCCAGATGCATTTGACCCCAAAACCTGTTTCATTACCTACCGAGCTATGGTGGTTGTGTTCCGGATTGTCCAGCCTGAGGCCCAGGAGGCTCTGGGCAGCGCTCACCCCGGCCCTGTGCTCAGTTTCCAGGCACTTGGGCTGGTAGGCCTGCAGGAGTCGGTGAGGTACATTGCTGTCCTGAAGAAGACCACTCTCGCCCTCCATCACCTCTCCAGTGGGCACCTAAAGTGGGTGGAACATCTCCCGGAAAGGTAAGGCTGCCTTCTCCCCAGGTGACGGCTACCTCCTGCTCTCTACAAGCCCGCCTTTCTCCTTGGGGCTTGAAGCGTTTGCTTTGACTCAGGCTTACCTTAAGTTGGCATCCTGTGTAGCGTGTTGGGCTCACTAGCTCTAGGCCTGAATTCCAAGACTGTGGCTGCCTCTGGAGTTTCCTTTGCAGTGAGGAGAAAACTCTCCATCTGGGCATGAGAGCCAGTCAAGTAAGGGGAGTGGCTCCTTCGCTCACTCACTTTGGCAGGGACCCAAAACTCAAATTCCTATGGGGGGGCTTCCCTGGTGGCACATTGGTTAAGAATGTGCCTGCCAATGCAGGGGACACGGGTTCGTGCCCTGCTCCGGGAAGATCCCACATGCCGCGGAGCAGCTAAGCCCGTGCGCCACAACTGCTGAGCCTGCGCTCTAGAGCCCATGAGCCACAACTACTGAAGCCCACGCGCCTAGAGCCCGTGCTCTGCAAGAGAAGCCACCACAATGAGAAGCCTGTGCACCACAACAAAGAGTAACCCCCGCTCACCGCAGCTAGAGAAAGCCTAGCGCAGCAATGAAGACCCAATGCAGCCAAAAAAAAAAAAATTTACTATGGGGCCAGGTGTATAGCAATCATGAGCAAAGCAGGCCCTGTGGGGATTATGGGGAGCTGCAGTGTGCCTGACCTACCTCAAGGGGACAGCCTTACTCAGCTGATTGGTGCCCTGTAGGAACATAAGTAGGCCTAGTGTTACTATGTCTCACCTTTTAAGAAAAAACTAGAAATCTTGTTCTTACATGTTAAATCTCAGGTCTAAATGTTGACAATGAATTCAAATTAAAAAATAAAAGCTGTGAGCCAAACAAAACCTATTTGGGACTGTTTGTGACATCCTGGTGGCCTGGTTTCGGAAGACCCCTGAGGATACCCCTGTCCTGTGGCTAAAGCTGTTTCTCCCTGCTTTTCCTTCCCTCTCCCAGTGACAGCATCCATTACCAGATGGTGTATTCCTACGGCTCTGGGGTCGTGTGGGCCCTCGGAGTTGTTCCCTTCAGCCATGTGAACATTGTCAAGTTTAACGTGGAAGATGGAGAGATTGTTCAGCAGGTCTGGTCTGGCTCGAGGAGCCTCGTGAATTGTGGAGGGGAATAGAGTCCTTCTTTGCCCTGGGGACCAGGGAACTCGGCTGCGCGGATGCAAAAGCCATTCATGGTCCCTGATTCTGGGCACTTGGAGGCTGCATTCTGCTCATCAAGCATTTATTTAAAGCCCTCACATTTGCACATGGTGCTATCCTGGGGTGGCTAAAAAAATCGTGTATATCTATTCATTGCCTGCAAGTGTCTTATAAGATAATACTGTAGGGTAATAATAGGGAGCCACGTATGGCAACTATAGCAGAGAAACGCTTATCTGAAATGTCAAGTATTAAAAAGGATCTGGTATATTTTTCAAATGACCAGAAAGCCAATCCTGATTGTGTCCAGCTTCGGAGCTCTTGGGAGGCTGGGTGGGATGGGGAGAACTCCTTCGGAACCCACCAGGAAGAACCTCTGAGCTTAGGCCCCCCAGTGGGATCCAGTGCTGACGTAGCTTATGAGCTGAGAGGGAAATGTGAAAATCCCCATGAGCCTCCTGTTCTGATGTCTCTCCTGCAGGTCAGGGTGTCGACTCCCTGGCTGCAGAGTCTCACCAGAGCCTGCGGTGTGGTGGATGAGGCTGTCTTGGTATGCCCTGACCCGAGCTCACGGTCCCTCCAGACCTTGGCCCTGGAGACGGAGTGGGAGTTGAGGCAGATCCCGCTGCAGGTGAGAGGACGCGTCCCCTGGTGCGAGGCCTTGCTTTTGCTGCTTAGAAGAGCCTTTCTCCCAGTGTCACTGCTCACTTCCTGAGGCTTGGCAGCCCTTGGGAGCTCAGGCCTCTGGCTGAACTGGTATGAGAGGAAATGGGCCACTCTCCTCTTTGGAGAACCTGAATGGGAGCTTCCGGAGCCACATGCCGTGGCCCCGTTACCCTCGCTGGCAAAGTGGGGCAGCGGCTACCAGCCTGGGATAATCAGTGACTTGTCTGCTCTGGCCCTTAGCCTTTTTCTTCTTGTCTCCCAGTCTCTTGACCTAGAATTTGCAAGTGAATTCCAACCCCGGGTCCTACCTACACAGCCCAACCCAGTGGATCCTACTCGGCCCCAGTTCTTCCTGCAGCTGTCTCCAAGCCACTATGCGCTGCTGCACTACCACCACGGCGTCCTGAGTCTGCTCAAGAACTTCCCACAGGTAACGGGAGGCAGCGTGTTCGCTAGGATTCAGGGGGATCTAGCTGAGATATGGATGCTGGAAATCCCTGCCTTTGAATCTGGAGATATTTGCTCAAGCAAGAAGACATCCTTCCATGAGTGGTTTGAGAGGGGTTAGCCTTAGAGCAGAAGTGGAATTTTTTCTTTTTTTTTTTCTGAGAATTACAGAAGATTCTTAGAGTAGAACTGGCACCTTCCTAAGGCCACAGGAGAGTGGGCATGTTAATCAGAGCTTCCCTATAGATACCAAGAGCAGCGTGGGATGCAGGATTCACCAGTGCCTGTGTTGGAGGTTGGCGAGAGGGCTGTGTTCAGCGGTGGCTTCAATGGGGCCTCCCCCTGCTCTCAAATGCCCAGGCCATTATGCTCCAAAGTTGGGAGCATTTTCAACTCCAAGGCCAAGGGTCCTACCTGTGGAGGTGACTTAGAGAAGGCTGCTGGCTAGGACAGGCCCTATTTAGGAGTTGACACCTTGCTTTATCCCCAGACTGCCCTAGTGAGCTTTGCCACCACCGGGGAGAAGACGGTGGCTGCAGTCATGACCTGTCGGAATGAGGCGGTGAGTATTGGGGATAACAGCACGTGGGGTTTTCCTTCCTTATCTTTGCTAGGAGCCCTGAGAACCAAAAGTCTGGGCATATTCACCTAGTCAGTTTGAACCCGGGGGCAGGAGGCTGTTGAGCAATAATATCTCACCTCATCTGTAGGGCTTTCTGTATACCTTCTTTGTCCCCAGGAATGGGACGACCTCATGTTCATCTGGGACTGTTCAGGGTTGTGTAGGCTTTGTGAGCAGAAATGGGAAATGGGATTTGCCTTTTTCCAAGGGCTGAGAAGACATCGAAGTGAAAGCTTCATTTTGGTGACCAGGAAGTGACCCTTTGGCTGAATTTTCTCCTTTTTTCCTTCTCTTTTCCCTAGCAGAAGCCTAGCAGTTCTGAAGATGGATCAACGGGGAGCTTTTCGGAGAAGTCTGGTCCACAGGTAGGGTGTGGCGTTGGGCAGCGTGCCAGACCAGAGACACAGGAGGCCCCCGGTGAAGCTGGGGGAGCAGCCAGGGCTGTGAGCAGGTCTCCTGAGTTCTCAGCCTCCAGTGGGCTTTGCTAAGTTCAGCAAATTAAACCATGTTTCTCTTGATCGTTTTTAGTTGGGAGATTAGAGAGTAGAATCCCTAGAATCTGTTCTTAACTACTTTCTCCTCTGGGCCTCCGTCTCTCCATGTCTTGTGGGGTCTGGCTGGTGGAGTTGAGTGGTAGTCTGAGCAGTTGCACTGAAGCAGAGTGTGGGACCCTGGCCAGAGTCTCCAGTTTCTGCTGTGGTTTCCATCTCCTAAGTGTTTCCCAAGGGGGTTGTGATTTCCCTGCCTACAGTCTTATTAATTCTTTGGGAAGTCTCTGCTACACTGTACTGGCTTCCTTGTGGAGCAAGTATGTATAGCGGTTACAATTTTTAAAATTTACTCGACACCTTATTTCTGCCTTAGGACTTAGCTTTTCTATTTTATGTCCCTTTGCATATGTTTCCTCTTCTGGCCTGGGTCCTTCTCCAGGGTATTTGCTCTCCCCGCCCAGATTCTTGGACTTCCTTTGGGGGGATCCCCATAGTTGCCCCTTGCTGTCTGTACCCTAGGACTCGCTGGCTTGCTTCAACCAGACCTACACCATTAACCTCTACTTAATGGAGACAGGCCGGCGGCTGCTCGACACCACGATCACCTTTAGCCTGGAACAGAACGGCACTCGGCCCGAGCGCGTGAGTCGGGGCTTGTGGGCTTCTCAGCCCGGGGCTTTCTTTCGTTGGGGTCACTTCACAGCCATGGGTCCCAGAGTAGGATTCTCTGGACGTGGGCTCTAGCTCTACCTGAGCCGCTGACTGTGAATAACAGTAAAAGCAGGTACCATGTAAGCCAAGTCGTCGGTGCGCCAGGCTCCGCGCTACGCTTTTTTACTTACGCGCTGCTTGATTTAACCCTCTTAACAGCCATGTGGTTATTACCGCGCTCATTTTATAAGCGAGGAAACGGCCTCGTGAGATTCAGGACCCTATCCCGAGCCGCTGCCCGACATTGCCTCTGCGCACGTTCAGTGGTGTTCCTCAGCCTCTCTGGGCTGTGGCTTCTTCGCCTCTAAAACGGAAAGTCTAATCCGGGCCTCCTGCTCGCTTTGTGGGGTGTTGTCGGTGCAAGATGAATGATGTGGTGGCCGAGAAGCGCTCAGGTTCCTTCATGGAGGGGGCTGAGCTAGCGCCTAGCACGGTTGCTGTGTCAGCCCCTAAGAATACGTGATATCTGATTGGAGTCCAGGTTAAAGCTGTATTGTTTGGACATCCAGCAATGCCGTGACCTAGACTTCGGACAACTCCTCATGCTTTGAATCTTGGGGTCTGGTGCTCTGAGAGGCATCTGGATTCTTGCTGACTACAGTGGACTTGACGGTTTGGTTTATAGATGTACATCCAGGTCTTCCTGAAGAAGGACGACTCCGTGGGCTACCGGGCCTTGGTACAGACGGAGGATCACCTGCTACTTTTCCTGCAGCAGCTGGGTGAGTGGACCTCATCAACCCATTTTTTTTTAGGCCTGCCCATGAGTTCCATTCAGACTCTTTATTTGGGGCTGTGGACAGGCTTCTGAGAAAGATTCAAGTGGAGTGTATCCTGAATATTTTTTTCCAGAGCCATATGTTACCTGCCTTTGAAAAATTCCTTAGCATTCTTGGGAGACAGAACTTCCCTCACTTGACCTCCTGCCATTTCTCTTTTTGGCACAAGAGGTGTGGTGGTCCCTGAGTCACCGAGAAGAGTCCCTTTGGGGGACGAGGGAGGTGGGCCTGACTTTTGTAACCTTGGTTTCTGCAGCAGGGAGGGTGGTGTTGTGGAGCCGCGAGGAGTCCCTGGCAGAGGTGGTGTGCCTGCAGATGGTGGACCTCCCCCTGACGGGGGCGCAGGCCGAGCTGGAAGGGGAATTTGGCAAGAAGGCAGGTATGAACTGAGGGGGCTGGGAGGCAGAGCTGCCGGTGCGGGTGCTCTGGGACTGGGCTTGGTAGTTGCACCACAGGGGAGGCTGTCTCACGTGTCCCTGGCTTCCTGGATGCACCTGTTCTGCCAGTCTGTTCTGAACTAGCTCTGTGACCAGTTTCTGGTGTGTTTGTGGCCCTATGGTTTATGTAACCATTCTTCTATCTGAAAGGAGTGACCTGTGACTCCCTCTAGGGAAGGATCCTGATGAAAAAGAATCTTAGCTTAGTGTAGTAATAGCTACCCTTGTGTGGGTACCTAAGATCTGCCAGGCACCATGGCTGGCACTATATACCCATTGTCCCCAAAGCAACAGTTACACCTTTCCAGAGAGCATGACCGGGCTAGTCAGTTACTGTGGTGATAGGCCAGTGCCCTCTGAGACCAGCCATGGTCCCAGCACCCAGGATGAACTCGGTTCACTCTCCTCTGATTGAGTCCCGTCCCCTCCTCCCTCCATCCGTTCGTCTAGCTAGCCAGGTGATGTTTACTGAGGGCCTGCTCTGGGCCAGGCACCCTGCTAGGCACTGCAGATTTTCTTAAACCGAGGATTAATTTGACTTTACTATTTATTTCCGCTGCCTGGATCCAGCCATTCAAGGTAAAACCTGCTTCCTGCTGCCTTTTTGCTCATTGCCTGCCCACATGGCTAGCTTTTGGTATTATTTATTTTCCCTGACTTGCATGAATGAGGTATATACCATGTGTGTGTGGACTGCTATGCCTGTGACTCGTCCTGTTTGCCTCTCACTTCCCTTCTTGAGCTGAGGTTAATGGAAAAGCGGATAAGCAAAGACACCGCTCCTTTTCAGTGAGCACTTACCCTGTACCCCACCCCTTGGGAAATCCTGTGTGTACATCATGTTGTCTAATCTTCGCAACAGCCCTGTGGATTACTTGCCATTTTACCGATGAGGAGCCAGAGGCTAAAAGGTTAAGTACATTTCTCCAGGTCATCCAGGTGGTAAGAAGTGGAGCTGGGATTTTAATCCAGGTCTGCCAGACTCCAGGGGCCATGCTTTTTACCATGCTACCTTGCTCTGGGGACCAGTCTAGTCTCTGGAGGAGACTTGAGGGTGGTAGCCTCATGGATGGAGGAAGGGGTGGAGTGAAAGAGAGCCCTGGGAATGGGTTGAAAATAGGTTAGATGGGTGCAGACTAAACCGTTGACAGCGTAGGCCTAAAGCAGCGAGAAATGGAAGTGCCTGTCCGTGACACAACACACCCCTGCACCCTGGTACCCCCGCACCCCGCCCTCTTCCGGCTTTGTCATGGCGCCCGGAAGCCTCCCTCTGGCCGTTCTAGATGTGGGGTTGTGGTGGAGTCATTCACAGCATGGCTGCATCCTGCATGGCTGATCCCTGCCCTCTTAGTCTCCTATTCCAAGATTTCAGGCAGTTGAAGTGCTGAGAGCCAGGTGAGTAGGTTTTTGGAGTTCCTGCACGGCTGTGTCTAAGTGTGAGACTGTTGGCGTCAGCCACAGGACTGCCCCTTGGGCTTGTGGCCTGGGGTGTGGATGACGCGAGTGCTCCACAAGAGAGGGAGAGAGCCCTCCTTAGGAAGAGGAGGTGCCCCCTCGCTGGAAACACCTAGTCTGATGGGGAGTGAGCCTCAGCTGCGTTACCTTTTCCTTGACACCAGACGGCTTATTGGGCATGTTCCTGAAACGCCTCTCGTCCCAGCTCATCCTGCTACAGGCATGGACCTCCCACCTCTGGAAAATGTTTTACGATGCTCGGAAGCCCCGGAGTCAGATTAAGAATGAGATCAACATTGACACCCTGGCCAGGGATGAATTCAACCTGCAGAAGATGATGGTGATGGTGACGGCCTCAGGCAAGGTGAGAGGGGCTTAATCCAAACCTCCTGAGGTTCTGGGAGTGGGGAACAAAAAGCCTTTGGAAGGGGATCGCGCCGGCTCTAGTTTTTAAGGATAGAACTAGTTTGGGGTTTGCCTCTCCGGTAGTGAGCCAGGTATTTATTTTGCAGCTTTTTGGCATTGAGAGCAGCTCTGGCACCATTCTGTGGAAACAGTATCTCCCCAGCGTCAAGCCAGACTCCTCCTTTAAACTGATGGTCCAGAGGACTACTGCCCATTTCCCCCACCCCCCGCAGTGCACCCTCCTGGTGAAGGACAAGGTGAGGCCGCTACCTCTCATCTGAGCCAACGTGGGTGTGGGTTTTGGTGTTTTGTAACTTAAGTTCCTCCTAGGCCTTTGGAATTCTCTGAGAGTTAAAGGCAGGGAGTCAGGGCTTAGAGCTCTGTTTCTTCCAGTTTTTTGCCTGAGTGGAGGACCGTCCGGGGCCCATGTGGAAGTGACTGTAGGGTAGGTGTGACATCACTAGGTCCCTAGTAAGCCAGCTCCACTTCTTCCCAGGCACGGGCGGCTGTTGGTACCTGAATGGCTGTTTGCTCTTCTCCAGGTGTTGGAGGGCAGGACACAAAACTGTTTATGTCTCTGACTCCCGGGAGCAGGTGGCTTTTTGTAGATTCATTCTGCCATCATCAGAAAGGGGACTTGGGGGGAGGGTGGGATGAATTGGGAGATTGGGACTGACATATATACACTGTTGATACTATGTATAAAATAGATAACTAATGAGAACCTACTGTACAGCACGGGGAACTCTGCTCAGTGCTCTGTGGTGACCTAAATGGGGAGGAATCCAAAAAAGGGGATATATGTATACGTATAGCCGACTCACTTTGCCGTACAGTAGAAACTAACACAACATTGTAAAGCAACTATACTCCAATAAAAATTAAAAAAGAAAAAAAAGAGAGGGGACTTGGTAGATAGTCTCTGGAATGGCTGCCATGGGGCTACTGAGTTGGTCCTTGACTTTTTTGTTTATTCCTCAGTATGACCCGTTCTTGCTTAGCTTTGGGGCTAGAGGCAGTTAAACTTTTTTTTTTTTTAAATTAATTTTTTTGGCTGTATTGGGTCTTCGTTGCTGCACACGGGCTTTCTCCAGTTGTGGCAAGCGGGGGCTACTCTTCGTTGTGGTGCGCGGGCTTCTCACTGCAGTGGCTTCTCTTGTCATAGGGCACGGGCTCTAGGCACACAGGCTTCAGTAGTTATGACACACGGGCTCTAGAGCACAGGCTCAGTAGTGTGGCACACGGGCTTTGTTGCTCCGTGGCGTGTGGAATCTTCCCAGACCAGGGCTCGAACTCGTGTCCCCTGCATCGGCAGGCTGATTCTTTTTTTTTTTTTTTTCAGGCTGATTCTTAACCACTGCGCCACCAGGGAAGTCCCAGAGGCTGTTAAACTTTTACCCTTTTGACACATCAGCCTTCAGACACTTTCACCTTTAGCCAAGACTTTATTTTCCACAAGGAGGGCAAAGACTAGGGAATCTGCCATAGCTGAGCTCAAGTCCCAGCGTTCCGGGTTTACCCCTAGGATTTGCATTCTTTTCACGTTGCTGGAGGCTGACCGTTCGCTTGCCTATTTCAGGAGACGGGAATGAGTTCGCTCTATGTCTTCAATCCCATTTTTGGGAAGTGGAGTCAGGTGGCCCCCCCAGTGCTGAAGCGCCCCATCTTGCAATCTTTGCTCCTCCCCATCATGGATCAAGACTATGCCAAGGTGCTGCTGTTGATAGATGATGAGTACAAGGTATGCCGTCTGCAGACTGGCTGCAGAACTGCCCAGCCAATCAGTGTGGGAGCGGGTGCTCAGACAGCGGCTCGAGGGCCCCCGATGGGAGCCGTCTGCCGTCAGCACTCATTTGGGCTTGAAGGGTGTCTCTAAGCGACTCGATTGCTCTTTCTGCCCTTGTGAAAGCTCGGACTCTTAACTCAATTTAAGCCCTGATTGAGTTTAATAGACTTTAATTCTTTAAAGATTTGGTGTTTTTTTTCTTAAGGCCCTCTTTGACAGGAAACAGTAATGAGTCTGGAGAAACTGTGCTTAGAGATTCCTTTTCCCTTAACTCTTTTCTGGGGTTTTCAAGGTCACAGCTTTCCCGGCCACTCGGAATGTCCTGCGACAGCTCCATGAGCTCGCCCCTTCCATCTTCTTCTATTTGGTGGACGCGGAACAGGGACGGCTGTGTGGCTATCGACTTCGAAAGGTAGGAGGGGGCATCCTGGCACGCCCCTTTGTGGGAGGGTAGTAGGTGTTTCCTCCTTATTTGGCTAAGGAGTGAATTATGCTATTCATTGTGTTGTAAACTTAGAGAGCATAATCCTGATGTCAGAGGCAGTCATTTTCATCTATTCCATGGCAGGCGCGGTTCTAGCTGCCGTGGAAGGAGCAGTGCACAACAGTCTCTGCCCCTGTGGAGCTTTCATTCCTCATTCCTCTTCTATAGCAGGGAGAAGGGGCGTTTTCTCCATTCCTAGAAAGACGGGAGGTAGGAATGGTGATTGAACAATAGTACTTTCTGTATGAAGATGGTGTTATTGATCCACTCTTTTTCTTTTTCTTTCATTTTTCTTTATTTTAATTTTTGGCTGTGTTCGGTCTTCGTTGCTGTGTGCGGGCTTTCCCAAGTTGAGGCGAGCAGCGGCTACTCTTTGTTGCGGTGCGCGGACTTCTCACTGCGGTGGCTTCTCTCGTTGCGGAGCATAGGCTCTAGGTGGCGTGGGCTTCAGTAATTGTGGCACGTGGGCTCAGTAGTTGTGGCACGTGGGCTCTAGAGCGCAGGCTCAGTAGTTGTGGCGCACGGGCTTAGTTGCTCCATGGCATGTGGGATCTTCCCAGACCAGGGCTTGAACCCGTGTCCCCTACACTGGCAGGCGGATTCTTAACCACTGTGCCACCAGGGAAGTCCCTATTGATCCACTCTTGATTGAACGTGCGCTTTGAATTTTATTTCTAGAAATGGGATCGACTTACTCCGATCCTGACACACTTGAGTCCAGTGCTTGCAAACAGTGTTTCACACTGGCTCTGAAGTCCAGCTCTGAGCTTCACAAGGGCTGGCCTTGGCTCCGATAGCAGGGCTGTGTAGAGGGGTAATTTGTGGCGTACTCCCCAGAGGGCCCGCCCATCCTGTCTGTAAGGCCTTTGGAGGGACACCACAGCACAGAGGTTAAGAGCTTGGACCTGGCTGCTTGTGCGGGAAACCTAGTTTTATTTATCACTTACTCATTTTGTGTCCTTGGGTAGATGCCTTCTCTCTGATCCTGTTTTCTCGTCTGTAAAACAAAATGGTAATAGTACTATATCAGAGAGTTGTTGTGAGGAGTTGGAGAGTTAATACGTGTAAGTCACGTAAAGCAGTGCCTGCTGCACAGTAAATGCCGTCCAAGTTTTACCTGCTGCTGCTTAAAAAATGCAGCGTTCTTCCCTGACATTCTCTAACGGCTAATCTTTAGCGTAAATAGCATAGTCTGTCCAGAAAACGTGCTCTTTACCCTGTGGGTGAAAAAATACCATCCTTCTGAGTTGATGAAAAGGGGACCTTGAAAGAGACAGTTCTTTGTGGATAGAAGGACATGACCTGGAGTGTGGGTGTCATCGTAAAGATGGTGGGGGGACGGCAAAGGAGGTGGAGCTCACATGGGAAATCAGCCATGTGAGGGGTGGTCTTCCAGTCTCTGACCTCCAGTGGACTCACCGGTGACCTTGTTCTCTGGGAAGGTTTTAGTGAATTCTGATGTTTTCACAGGTGTCCTTGGTAATGGAGCCTTATATGTTCTCAATAAAAATTTGTATTATTTCAAAAACATTTAAATTTCAAAAATTTTACACATGAATACATTCTCATAGTGTAAGATTAAACTGATACAGAGGTACAGGAGCAAGATGTGAATGGGCCCTTTCAGAGCCATTGCCAGCTGCCTCCCTGGATGGAATGCCTTTCAGTGGTCTGCACGCCTTCCCCTGTCCTGTCTCTTGCCTCTGTGTCTGTAGTGCTGGATAAACAGCTTCCAGACCACACAGACATGTGCTTTATATTCTTTCTTACCTGAAATGGAATTGACCTATATTTAACTAATAGGAAATCTGCTCTTTTCACTTTATGTGTCTTCTGCCTCATTATATTGTTAAATCCATATCTTATTAAAATATAATACTGAGAAAAGCACAAAATCCCGAGGTTACTACTCAGTGGCCCTTCACAGAAGGAACACACTTGTGTACACGGCAGTCACATCAGGAAGCAGTTTAGCACCAGCGCCCTGGGAAGCCCTTGTGCCCCTTTCCAGTCACTACTCCCCCCCTCACCCCCCAGGGCTCTGTGTAATTCCACAGTGTGGATGTATGATAATGCATTTAACCACACAGTTTTATCGGTTTCTTTTGACTGTAAAGAACGTTTCCTGTAATATTTTGAGGTCCCCGCCAGCTTAGTAATTCACTGCTGGCTCAGTGTACAGGGAACTTAGATTTTAGTAATAAGTGGTAAATTTTCTTTGCATTATTCTTACTCAGATAAACAATGGGATACTATTAAATATTCCTCTCCTTTCTCACTGGCTTTAGTATCTTTCCGTTTTTTGACAAGAAGTAGGGTTTATTGATGACGTGAGTGAGGAGGGGCAGCTCCAAGGCTCCCGTGAGTGCGGGGCCCGCCATGCGTACAGGGCGCTACAGATTAGGGGTGTATTTGACCGCACAGTCATCCGGGAGGAGCTGCTTTTCAGCCACCAAGTCTTCGAATTCATCTCTATTACACTTAGTAAAGATACGCTTCTTGGAGATGTGGATCTTCTGGCAGCCAGGGAACTTGAACTTGGCTCCATGTCGGGCCTCAGTCACATGCTCCTTGTTCTGCAGCTTGGTGCAGATGGATATGATGACCTGGCTGGCCACTGGGCCCTGGGGCTTTCCAAAGGCACCTCGCAGGGCTGTCTGGAGCCTAGACTGGGGACAGCATGAGGTCAGACATGAATGTCCACTGGAGAGGACCGTCTCCCAGGTCCCCTCGGGCAGCCCAGACAAGCACCTGGTGCCTCCACTGCCCAGGAGGCTGCTCTTTGCAGCCAAAGCACACTGGGCTTTACTAGTTTTCTTACTTGAACTGAGAGTTCCAAACTTCTTCCCAAACTAGATCCGTATTGCTGCTTCTCTGGGAGCCCTGATCCCTGTTCCCTCCCGCACAGAGGCCCCAGCTGAACTGCAGGACGTGTCTAGCCACAGCTCTCGCGGGTCTAAGGGTACCTTCCTGATGACCAGTGCTGGCTCTTTTGCCCCACCCCAGGATCTCACCACTGAGCTGAGCTGGGAGCTAACCATTCCCCCGGAGGTGCAGCGCATCGTCCAGGTGAAGGGGAAGCGCAGCAGTGAGCACGTTCACTCGCAGGGCCGAGTGATGGGGGACCGAAGCGTGCTCTACAAGGTACGGCCAGCCGTCTGGCGTAGTGCACAGCAGCACGGGGTGTGATTCTGGCTCTGGGATTTGGTGGCTGTGGGTCCTTGAGTGAGTCATTTAATCCCTTTGAGCCTTAATTTACTGTCTGTGAAATGGGCATGATATGCCCTTCTCCTGGGATTATCGTGATGATCACACGAGGCACTCGCGCTTCGCATAGGGCCAGGCATGCATGGCCACTACCCAGTAGATGTTAGCTGTTATTTTTAGCGGTAGTGCAGATAGACCTTTCTGGGGTTAAACCTTAGTCGATCCATCAGAAACTCCATCTCTGTGATCCAACACTCTAGTTAGTGGTGAGGGCAGGGAGACGGAGAGGTGACTAGTCGGTTGCAGAGCTATCCTATGAGGGAATGTAATCACTGTGGTGAAGAACATGAATTACAGCCTCTGGCAGAGGAGAGACTATGAGTTGGAGGAGGAGGCGTAGTAGAACAGGGCAACACGACCAAGGAACTCAACAGGGCAGCTGCTTCACTAAGCGTGAGGCAGAGCGCAAGCCTCCAGTTGGACAGTCCAGGTTCAGACTTGCTGTTCATCGTGGGTAACTTGCTTAGGCTTCTTGAACTTCCCTTTTTTTTAAATTTGGCCACGCCACGCAGCTTGCGGGATCTTAGTTCCCTGACCAGGGATTGAACCTGCGCCCTCGGCAGTGAAAGCGCGGAGTCTTAACCAGTGGACCACCAGGGAATTCCCAGGAGTAGGGCTTTTTGGATTCATATTTGTTCTGGAGATTTTTTGCCTGCTTTGCTGAGACTAGACTATAGAGGGCCGAGGAGGGGAGCAGGCAGACAGGCCACTGTGATAATCCAGGTGAGGTGATGGTGGCTTCAGCTGGGTTGGTTGGAGGAGGTGAGATGGGATCAGATTCTGGATACTTTTGAAGGTAGAACCCATAGGATATGCTGATGGATGGGGTGTTGGTGTCTGTGTTAGAGAGAAAGGAGTGAAAGACGACTCAGAGGTCCCAGGTATAAGACACTGACACTCGGGAGGCCTTGTGGGGAGCAGGTTTTATCAGGGGTAGAACAGGAGTTCAGTTTGGGGCATGTCAAGTTTGAGATGAGACACCTAAGAAGTGATACTGATATGGTGGTCCGTTAATCAAGTCTGGAGTTCAGGGAGAGGTCTGGCTTGGATATGTAAACTCAGGCGATGCCAGCACCTGTAGATGGTGTGAAAGCCACGAGATTGGGTGAGATCACCATGAGAGTGAGTGTAGACAGAAACGTCCAGAGACTGGGGAGTGGAGGAGGGACCCACAGAGGGGGCTGAGAACGAGTGGCCGAGACAGGCAGAAGGAAAACCAGGGCACGGTGTCCTGGATGCCAGGTAGAGAAGGTGTCTCAAGAAGGGAGTGATCACCTGTGTCACCTGGTACTAGTTGCTCAAGTCAGATGAGAACTGAGACCCAGCCATTGGTGTGGTGGTAGGAGGGCACTGGTGGAGAGTCATCGTGTTGCTGGACACACGTCCTTCCATCACCGAGTGGGTCGGCCCGGGTTGTATCTTGAGTTACCGTTGCTTGCCTGTGACTTGAGCAAGTTGCTTAACTACTTCAAGACATTTCATCTGTGAAACGTGGATAGTGACAGCTCTTTGCAGGGTTGTTTACGGGATTCAGTGAAATGATGGAGGCAAAGTCCCTGGCATGGCCCCCGGCCTCCAGCAGACACTGAATGAGTGCAGCGATGAGGCCCTCTAAACAGAAAGCTCTTCCCACCAGAAAACCCTCTTCCTCTGTCAGCCGGAGAGCTGTGGGCCTGCCTCCCCGCCGCTCAGGATACGCCGCTGTGGTCCTGAAGGAGCTTTCCTCTTCGTCTCCCCAGAGCCTGAACCCCAACCTGCTGGCCGTGGTGACAGAGAGCACAGATGTTCACCACGAGCGCACCTTCATCGGCACCTTCCTTGTGGACGGTGTCACCGGGCGCATCATCCACTCCTCCGTGCAGAGGAAGGCCAAGGGCCCCGTCCACATCGTGCACTCGGAGAACTGGGTGGTGGTAAGGCGTGGCGCGTGAGCTCAGGGCACCCCCAGGGGCCTGACGTAGCGTAAGAGTATGTGGCTGGTCTCCCTGCAGCCTAAATCCTTTCCTTGCCTATTGTTCCAGAAACCAGTTGCTACTTTGCGTTTTCATAGAATTCAAAACTCCTGGCTGGCAGCAGTACAACCTTGAACTAGTTACTTAAGCTTTCTGTGTTGTAATATATATAAAATAGGGGTAACAACAGTCATCTCTATTTGAGTTTAGAACAATGCCTGACGTGTAGTAAGCGCTCAGATGTTAACTATTATTCTTCTGACTTCTAAGAATCTTGAGAATTCCTTTGTCTTGTAGTGAACTTGGATAGTCTAGGTACAGCTACCCTGAAAGGTTAGTAAACTAGGTAGCTGGAAGGAAGCTAGGGTGCTGGTTGTTTCTTTCCTTCCTGGATGTGCCTTTGCATGTACATTCCCCTTTCCAGCTGAACCAGCAGCTGAGCCCCAAGCAGCCCCCTCCTCTTCTCTCCGCAGTACCAGTACTGGAACACCAAGGCCCGGCGCAACGAGTTCACCGCGCTGGAGCTCTATGAGGGCACCGAGCAGTACAACGCCACGGCCTTCAGCTCCCTGGACCGCCCGCAGCTGCCCCAGGTCCTCCAGCAGTCCTACATCTTCCCCTCCGCCATCAGCGCCATGGAGGCCACCATCACCGAGAGGGGCATCACCAGCCGACACCTGCTCAGTGAGTGACCGGGTCCCTTCAGGCAGCCGCACGGAAGGACGGGGCCGGGATCAGTGAGGAGGGCTAGGGAGAAAGTTCCCTAGTCTGGCTTTGCCGTCCATAAAAGAGCTGACACATCCCTCCTCGTCCTTGTTTCTGACGAACCACTTTCATGTCTCTGTTCTGTTTTCACCTCGTTTGGAAAGTTGAGCCCTGATACCATACCCAACAGGTAGCCTGTGCAGATGGGCTGCAGAAACTGGCAAGGTGTAGGGTCTCATCTTCATGTAGTTCAAGTTCAGGACTCAACTAGACAGGTCTCTCTGTCTAGTTGATTTTACCAAAGACGTTTGGGACTCTCAGATTTGACAGGCACTTGGTATTACTATTTTACCCTCAAATATGAGGAAGACAGACTGCTTGGTAATTTCCCGAGTTTAATTCCCACCATTCCTGAAACCGCTGGGATCTCATGTTGCCCAGTCCTCCTGCTGCCCTCCCCCCACCCCCATCCCCCACCAGCGTCACTGCTTCAGCCAACCGTAGGCTCCTGTTTGGCTCACAGTGAGGAGACCTGCTTAGCTGGGGCCGGCATTGCTGGAGGAAAGGAGGAGGATGAAGAGATCCAAGTGGGCTTCCATGCTCTTCTCTGCCATCATTACCCAGTTCTTGAGTCTAGCTCTTTATTTTCTGATGTCTCAGGATGATATGTGAAGAAACTAGTATCTTCAAAAGTGGGAACCTTCATTCAGACCCAGGTGTATTGGATTATTGTTTTTGGCCATTTAAGGGAGCCTCAGTGACCCATTTTTTTGGTTTTAAACTCTATTTCAGTTTCTGTGATAAGGACATTTTTGTAAGTATCCCTAATTGGGGATCAGGTCAGTGTGAACACTCACTTCTGTTGACTTGTTTCTGTGTATGTAGTTGGGCTGCCTTCCGGAGCAATTCTTTCCCTTCCTAAGGCCTTGCTGGATCCCCGCCGGCCCGAGATCCCAACAGAACAGAGCAGGTGAGACCCTTGTGGGTAGTGCTGAAGGCTGTGACCTTAAGGAACTTAGCATCTTGATTACATTTGGTCCTTGGTCTGCTGTGCACTGTCCTGCTCCGCTGGGGATGTGGCAGTGAACACATCTGCCCTCATGGAGCTTGCATTCCGGTGGGGGCGACGAGGTGGATAATAAATAAGATAAACAAGTGAAATAATTCTGTATTAGGGTGCTTGTAAATGGCAAGGAGAAAAAAACTAAGAAGGGGTGGGGTCTAGGAAGGGTGTGGAGGGGTGCAACTTGAGAGGGTGGCCTGGGAAAGCCCCTCAGAAAAGGTGACTTTTGAGAAAAGACTTGAAGGAGGCGAGAAGCTGGCCTTGTGGATGTCGAAGGAGAATGTTCTAGGCAGAGGGAACAGCTGTCACAAGTGCCCTGAGATCATGCCTGGTAAGTTATAGGGAGGGCTGGAGGCCACTGTGACTGGAGCAGCCAATGGTGGGGACACTGGGAAATGAGGTGAGGGTGGTGCTGGGGCCTGGGTCACATGGGAAGCCAATTGCTGTTGGTGTTAGTTTTCTTTTCTTTCTTTTTTTTCTTTTTTTCTTTTTTTTTGGCTGCATTGGGTCTTTGTTGCTGTGCGTGAGCTTTCTCTAGTTGCGGCGAGTGGGGGTTACTCTTCATTACGGTGCGTGGGCTTCTCTTGTTGCGGAGCACAGGCTCTAAGCGCGCGGGCTCTAGAGCGCAGGCTTAGCAGTTGTGGCGCACGGACTTAGTTGCTCCGCGGCATGTGGGATCTTCCCGGACCAGGGCTTGAACCTGTGTCCCCTGCATTGGCAGGTGGGTTCTTAACCACTGCGCCACCAGGGAAGTCCTAATTTTCATTTTTGTGTTTCCAGCCATCATCTCTGCGTATTTTCTTGCCTCCATCCCGAACTCTCTTCCCTGAGGGGTGTGAGGAGCTGTGGGCAGGGTGAGGAGGCAGTAGATGTGTCTTTGCACGCAGCGAAGGGAGGACGGTTTGGAGCGGGCGGAGGTTAAAGCTGGTGGACTGAGGCACTCTGGAGTGAAGAGCAGGAACTGGCCTAGTGGCTTGATGTTTTGGTTTTAAAATGGCCCTTTCTTCCTCTAATGTGAAGTACTGGTCGTCTGTGGTTTCGTTTTTTTAGATTCAGAACAAGGTAGGAATCCAGATCTGTCTTACTCTCCATACAGCTTTCTTTGTTGCAGCCCTTCCTAACATTCCCTGATGCACATAGACCTTGGAAGAAGATATGTGGCTGATACGTGGCCTGGAAACCTCCCAGGGCTCAGGGCAGCCAGGAGATCCCCTTACAGCAGTTTTGAATGCCGGTCCTGGTTGATGTTTTGCAGAGAGGAGAACCTGATCCCGTATTCTCCAGACGTACAGATCCACGCAGAGCGGTTCATCAACTATAACCAGACAGTTTCTCGAATGCGAGGTATCTATACAGCTCCCTCGGGCCTGGAGTCCACTTGTTTGGTGAGTAGAGCCCCAGCTCAGCCTGTGCCACCTTGTCCACAGGCACCCTGTGCGACACCTGTTGTTTCTTTCACCCTTGGGAAAACAGCTGAGGAGTCTGTTTCCTTTGTGACCAGAGTTTGTGGTTGTGGCGGATCACTGGTGCCTTTCTCACGGATTTCTCATTCCCTCTGCCTTCCAGGTTGTGGCCTACGGTTTGGACATTTACCAAACTCGAGTCTACCCGTCCAAACAGTTTGATGTCCTGAAGGACGACTATGACTATGTGCTAATCAGCAGCGTCCTCTTTGGTCTGGTCTTTGCCACTATGATCACTAAGAGACTGGCACAGGTGAAACTCCTGAATCGTGCCTGGCGGTAAAGACCTGAGACCCACTGCCGGAGAGCAGAGAGCCAAGGGGAGTGAGGGGCAGACAAGAAGCTGCAGCTGCAGTTTGACAGGTCAGAGGAGGATGTGTGTTGGACACTCATCTCAGTTAAGAGCTCTTTGGAAGAAGATGGGCTCTCGTGGAGACTCCTTTTGGGATACGTCTGATGCGGAGTCATTGGTGGTGGATGGAGGCTGAACTCACTCTCTGAGCCGAGATCTCAAAGCATCTTGCTGGACTTTCCCACGGAGTCCCAAGGCCATCGCCGTTTCCCTTCTGTGCCCATCCATGAATGTTGTGTTTTTTAAGACCTGCAACAGATTTTTCTCTTTTGTGAGGCCTGTTTAAATTGACGTTCGTTTGCCTTCTGTTTCCCGGGTGTATCTGGAAGGCCTTCTGATTGTTCCCCTGCTCCTTGCTTCAAAGTCGGAAGGGAACTCTTATTGACAACTCCACCTTATAGGTGCATTTGCTCTTTTACACTGGGGAGAAAGAAGAGCCATCCTTAGCTGAAGTTTGAGGACTGATGCAGCCTCTCATGGCTTCTCTCCAAAGTAACTTTGGGTCGAGGAGTCTATGTGTGTGTCGAAACTTGCCTCTCGTTTCATGCTCCCATTCATCAATGGGCCACCCAGTCTTAGATTCAGTTTATTGAAAGCCAGGTGCATAATACTGCCTTGGTTTGTTGGTCATCGTCATCCAAGCTTTTCGCCTCAGATATGTCAGAGCTGAGGCCTTTTCAATCTACTGAATTGTCTGAACCTTGAAGAGATTTCAAGGGAGGAAGGCAAATCTGCCTGTTTCACAGTCCCTCATAATCTCTCATTTCGCCCACAAGCTGGTCTAGTCATCTTAGAACCTAGATAGAGAAAGTTGTTCTTTTTTAAGAACCTCATTATTTTTAGTTATAAATTGTGTGGATTACTATACTTCTCTTAAAATGAGCAGATTTTAAATCTTATCTTTAAAAAAGGAAGAGAGAAAAGGGTAGGGGTAGGAAACTGGCATCTTGTGGGTAGCATTGTTGATTGGCTGGGCTGTTGTCTCTGCTACAAACTAAAGATGTCCTAAAAATTTTCCCTTGTTCATGGATTTGGGGAATGATGGCGTTTTTCTTTACTGTGAAGAATGAAATGTACAGAGAGCCCTGTTGGGAGAGAGATGCGTTTGTTTAAGTGTTTGAATAAAGTGAATGACGAACGACATTGTTCAAGTCCTTTTTTGTGGCTTTGGAACATCATATTGAGGCTACTTCTGCATTGGAGGGGGACAGAAAGCTGTGCAGAAATGGAGTGAGTGCAGTATTTTAATTGGGAAACATGCCAATTTAATCATTTAAGAGTTGTGTTATTTAAAAAACAAAATTTTTTCTTTCTGTGGTCATATGCTGATGGTAGAGAAGGAAGAGAAGTGAGAATAATTTTACTTTAAAATAAAACTGTGAAATTGATTTTAATGAATGAACATCTGAGTATCTCCAGAAAAAAATAGGCATCTATTCATCCTGACTCAAGGCATACATATTTTGTTTAAAGTGATCTGAGAGATGGGAATAAGTACAACTTAAAAAAATTCTGCCCTGGTTTTGAGAAAGCCTGGCTGGAATTTTGCCTGTCCTAAATAAGTGTGTGCGGGCTGCGTCATTAACTATTGCTTTGCTGCCTGCTCTGCTTACACGGCCCAATACGTCTGCTCGATTCTAGTTTACATTTACCCATGTACGTGCCAGAATCTGAAAGGACAACCTGATGGGGGGGAAGTTATCTGCCTTTTCATAAAATTCCCTCTATTTCAGCTTTAATCATAACTATTTTACTGAAAGTTACCTCAAAGCAGGCAGTTAACATAGCTAATGCTAACGACATGGTCAAATCTAAGTCTTCTAAGTTCTCAACCTTTCTTAATCTCAAAGCAGCACTTGCTTCTGACCAGCCATGCTCAGCCTCTACCCATGGCCTTTGAAACTGCTTCCTCTCAGATCTCTGATGTGTTTTCTTTCCTTCTTTTTTTGGCCTTTTTTTTTTTCTTTTTCTTGGCCATGCTGCCTGCAGTGGAAGCGAGAAGTCCTAACCACTGGACTGCCAGGAATTCCTGTCTGATGTGTTTTCTTGTCCTCCTCTTTTGCTGTGTGTATCCCTAGAGCCATGTGTTTTCCCCTGCCTTCATAAAATAGGTTAATTTGGGCGCCCCCTGGAGTGTTTCACTTAGAGAAGTAAGTTCTTCAGTATTTTTTATGTCATTTTTTTATTAGTTTGGTCAGCATACAAGATCTTTTGGTGTAAAATTTTGCCACTGAATAGTATTTAATGATTCTTAGTCCCTGTTGGGAATAATGTGGAATGCTCTGTGGCTATTGCTATAATTTCTCCTTAGCGTTTGACTCTGGACGGTAATCAGTGATTTAAATCCAGAATTGCGGTTAGAATGTCCGGGATCAGTAAGGGCCTTTTTAAATTTTGATAATTTTTTTGGAAGAGGGGTTTAAAAAATAATGTGTTATGCCCCACTGATCCTCTTAAAATTATTACCTGTTGATTTAACACCACTTTAAAAGTGGTGATACCTGCTCCTCTTCTCCCAGCAAAGAAATTCGGTGAGCAGGCTAATGTGCAGTTAATACAGTTTTATATATATTCCATCTTTTCTCCAAGCTTCTCTCAAGTCAATCCCTAGATGAAGCCAGACCAGCAGAGAACTAGCTGTGCATCTAGGTTGAACTTGAGGGGACAGTATTTTGTCATAGCCTATCCTTAGGAATGGACTTTAGAACTTGATGCTGCATTTATTCTGTTAAGGACATTGTTTATCATATTATGTAGAGCACCAAATAGAAATTTCCCTCTTGTCTTGGTATCAGGAATAGTTTATCTCTTAAGTCACTTTAAAAAATCTTCTTTTCCTTGACTTTAAATAGAACATGTAGGGCTTCCCTGGTGGCGCAGTGGTTGAGAGTCCACCTGCCGATGCAGGGGACACGGGTTCGTGCCCCGGTCCAGGAAGATCCCACATGGCGCAGAGCAGCTGGGCTCGTGAACCATGGCCACTGAGCCTGCGCATCCGGAGCCTGTGCTCCGCAACGGGAGAGGCCACAACAGTGAGAGGCCCGCGTACCGAAAAGAAAAAGAACATGTACATTATTAAAAAAAAAAAGTTAAAATTCAAAAATTAATATGGACTAGTTCTAATATTGATTACCCATAAGGGCACTGATAGTCCAATTTTAATGTTCTTGTATACATACTCTCTCTTTTTTTTTTTAATTTTTATTTTTTGGTCGTGCCACATGGCTTGCGGGATCTTAGTTCTCTGACCAGGGATAGAAACCAGGCCATGGCAGTGAAAGCCCAGAGTCCTAACCATTGGACTTCCAGGGAATTCCCTATACATACTCTTTCTTATTTTTTTTTTACATACTCTTTCTTAATGGCATCATGCTATTTAATTCTGCTACTTGTTTTTTCAACTGATGCATCTTAAACATCATGTATTTGTAGAGATTCCCTAAATCCTTTCTGGAACAAAGTATGACAGAAAAAAATACTCAAGTCCTAACATATGTATTAGAGACTTCAATGCAAGTCACCTAACCTCTCTGAGTGTGTTTTACCATTTGTGTGAGGGCATAGATTACATGGTCTGTAAGGTCTTTCAGCTCGGAAATTTCAGATTTGTAATTTCACTTCCTTTATAAATTGCCTTTTCTGGTAAGAGTGTATTACATAAACTACAATTATCAGGATTATCCCAAGACTTATTTACAGATTTCTGTTCATTTAAATTTTGTTTTAAAGTCATGAATCTATCTTTCTCTATATTCTTTACTTGGAATGCTTTCTTCCCTTCTCAAAATCTGGTTTGTCTGAAATCTAAACTCCATAAAGCCTTCCCTGTTGATTTTGGCTACCAAGGACCTCCGAGTTTCCTGGCTACCAACCACACAATTTCCTGAATGATGTATCCTAGCATTTTATTATTTCAGTCATTTTGTGTCTCCCAAGGATTGTCAGACTGTTTTCTCAATTCTCCACAATCTTAAACATGAAGCTGCTGCTTGACAAATAGTTCCCCAAATGGTTATACCTTCTTCACAGAAGCCTTAGGACATCTGTCCCTAGTTCCTTAAGTTTCTACAGTGCCTTTGGTGACTTAGTAAGGAATTTTTATATTGACTGAAATGCCAAGAGATAGTCCTACCCACCTTTCCCTGGTGTGCCTGGAGCTCTGACAAACCCTGCTTTGCCACTTAAAAGAAATGCTCATAAGATCAATATGGGAAATGAGCTTCGTGGTACCGTAATTTCCATTTTAAAAAGGAAAGGTATCTTTTTGGTATTATATTTATATGTACTTATATAAACAAACAAAAAAAACTTTGATTACTCAGACTCAAAGTCCAAATAGGTTTTGGAAAACACTATTCTTTATAACAACTGCCTTAACATTCAAAAATTGACAATTATTCCATAATTAAAGCAAGGTAGACAACATTGTGCACTTTTATTTTTGTAAAATGTAAACTGAGAAGTACCATCTACCTTTCAATAATGGAGATACTGGTACTTTGTATGCATGAACTGCTTCCATTTTTGCTGCTAAATTCTTTATTTTAAAAGATTATAGAAGTTAAAAAAAATTAAACAATGCCGAAGAAATTAAGGTGAGTCTCCTCTTCAAAACCTTCCCCAACCCTCTATTCCCCGGAGGTAAGCACTGAACAATTTGTTTTGCATCTCTCCAGACCACATAATGTTCTGCAACTTGATTTTATCATGCCACATATCATGGAGAGCTTTCCATATTAGGAATATAGATCTCCCACACCCTTTTTTTAGTGGCCACAGGGTTGAAATTCTTTTTTTAAATTTTTATTGGAGTATAGTTGATTTACAATGTCATGTTAGTATCAGGTGTACAGCAAAGTGAATCAGTTATACATATATATATATATATATATATATATATATATATATATATCTCCACTCTTTTTTAGATTCTTTTCCCATATAGGCCATTACAGAGTACTGAGTAGAGTTCCCTGTGTTATACAGTAGGTCCTTATCAGTAATTTATTTTACATATATTAGTGTATATATGTCAATCCCAATCTCCCAGTTTATTCCTCCCCAACCCCCCCTTACTTCCTGGTAACTGTAGGTTTGTTTTCTACATCTGTGTCTCTATTTCTGTTTTGTAAATAAGTTCACTTGTGCCTTTTCTTTTAGATTTCACATATAAATGACATCATATGATATTTGTCTTTCTCTGACTTACTTCACTCAGTATGACAATCTCTAGGTCCATCCATGTTGCTGCAAATGGCATTATTTTGTTCTTTTTTATGGCTGGGTAATATTCCATTGTATATATGTACCATATCTTCTTTATCCATTCCTCTGTTGACGGACATTTAGGTTGCTTCCATGTCCTGGCTATTGTAAATAGTGCTGCAATGAACATTGTGGTGCGTGTGTATTTTCGAATTATGGTTTTCTCCGGATGTATGCCCAGGAGTGGGATTGCTGGATCATATGGTAGCTCTATTTTTAGTTTTTAAGGAACCTCCATACTGTTCTCCATAGTGGCTGTACCAATTTACATTCCCAGCAACAGTATAGGAGGGTTCCCTTTTCTCCACACCCTCTCCAGCATTTATTGTTTGTAGTTTTTTGATGATGGCCATTCTGACAAGTGTGAGGTGATACCTCATTGTATTTTTGATTTGCATTTCTCGAATAATTAGTGATGTTGAGCATCTTTTTATGTGCTTTTTGGCCATCCATACGTCTTCTTTGGAGAAATGTCTATTTATATCTTCAGCCCATTGTGTTTGTTTGTTTGTTTGTTTGTTTTTCTTGCCCATTGTTTTTTTTGTTTGTTTGTTTTTGGTTGTGCTTGCCCCGTGGCTTGCCAAATCTTAGTTCCCCAACTAGGGATTGAACCCGCAACCTTAGCAGTGAAAGCATGGAGCCCTAACCACTGAAATGCCAGGGAATTCTGTTCTGCCCATTTTTTGATTGGGTTGTTTGTTTTTCTGATATTGAGCTGCATGAGCTGTTTGTATATTTTGGAGATTAATCCCTTGTCGGTTGCTTCGTTTCCAAATATTTTCTCCCGTTCTGAGGGCTGTCTTTTCATTTTGTTTGTTTTCCTTTGCTGTGCAAAACCTTTTAAGTTTAATTAGGTCCCATTTGTTTATTTTGTTTTAATTTTCATTACTCTAGGAGGTGTATTGAAAAACATCTTGCTGTGATTTCTGTCACAGCGTTGTGCCTATGTTTTCCTCTAAGAGTTTTATAGTATCCAGCCTTATATTTAGGTCTTTAATCCATTTTAAGTTTATTTTTGTCTATGGTGTTAGGGAGTGTTCTAATTTCATTCGTTTACCTGTAGCTGTCCAGTTTTCATAGCACCACTTACTGAAGAGACTGGCTTTTCTCTGAAATTCTTAAGTGTTATTCCATTAGGGATTTATTTTTTTAATAAATTTATTTTATTTATTTATTTTTTTGGCTGCTTTGGGTCTTTGTTGCTGTGAGCAGGGGATACTCTTTGTTGCGGTGCGCGGGCTTCTGATTGTGGTGGCTTCTCTTCTTGCGGAGCACGGGCTCTAGGCATGCAGGCTTCAGTAGTTGTGGCACACGGGCTCAGGAGTTGTGGCTCATGGGCTCTAGCGTGCAGGCTCAGTAGTTGTGGCGCACAGGCTCAGCAGTTGTGGCTCATGGGCTCTAGCGTGCAGGCTCAGTAGTTGTGGCGCACGGGCTCAGCAGTTGTGGCTCATGGGCTTGAGCGTGCAGGCTCAGTAGTTCTGGCGCATGGGCTTTGTTGCTTCACGGCATGTGGGATCTTCCCGGATCAGGGCTCGAACCCGTGTCCCCTGCATTGGCCAGTCTGCGCCACCAGTCCCACCATTAGGGACTTTTATGAGATCAATTGAATACTCTTTCAGTTAAGTCTCTCTTGTATTATTTAGACCATCCTTCCAGTAAGGGTTTATAATAACATAAAGAATGTGTACACCCACCTCCTCATTTTTTAAGGAGTTTGGGTGTGATGTCAGTTGAGACTGACCTTCAACCAAGAAGCCATTTTCCTACCAGTCCTGAGACTTATCTAAATTTCTGATCGCTGATACTGGGAATGTGCCTATTCCGGGAGAGACTGAGCTCATTTAGGAAGGTGTCTTTATAAAATAACCACAGAGGGCTTCCCTGGTGGCGCAGTGGTTGGGAGTCCGCCTGATGATGTAGGGGACTCGGGTTCGTGCCCCGGTCCGGGAAGATCCCACGTGCCGCGGAGTGGCTGGGCCCGTGAGCCATGGCCACTGAGCCTGCGCGTCTGGAGGCTGTGCTCCGCAACGGGAGAGGTCGCAACAGTGAGAAGCCTGCGTACAGCAAAAAAATAAATTAATTAATTAAATAAAGTAACCACAGACTCATATTGAAGCATACGTTTTTTCGTTTTTGTTTTTTTTGGCCATGCTGCGCGGCTTGTGGGATCTCAGTTCCCCAACCAGGGATTGAACCTGTGCCCCCTGCAATGGAAGCGTGGAGTCCTAACCACTGGACCACCAGGGAATTCCCTGAAGCATACTGTTGACTATAACATGCAATCCGAAAGAATGAAAGTTAAGAAAGCAAAAATACACATCCAAGGCACACTCATATAAGTCCATCATACTTCTTTATAGTTTTGGTGATATTGTACATCCCATGTGCTGTGATAAGATAACCTAGACTAGAAGACTGATGACCAGAACGCCAGCTTATTGATGACAGTGAAGACTGTAAATGCAAAGAGGAATAGACTACTTATGTCTGCTAGTTGAAATATGTAGTCTCTCCTATGAAAAAGCCTGGAAAATAAGTCAAAGTGCTATTATAAGTTTGCTTGGTTATTATGGACTTAGAATAGGGGGTGTGATATCCTATGCATGGTTTTTATCATAGATATATATCTGCAAGAGAGACCAGAATATTCACTTCCGCTTATCGGGACAGCCCTTCCTCATGCCCCAATAGTGCTAATACATACAGCCCTTCCTCATGCCCCAATAGTGCTAATACATACAGTATAACCATTGGATTCCACTCTTCCTAGACTTTATGTACACTATTTTCTTTCTGTTAAGTGCCTGCCATATGTCATTATACTCATGATATACTAACCATGTTTTCCTAATCACAAAGTATTTACAATATTTTTAACTTTTTATTTTGATACAGTTTCAGACTTAGAGAAAGAGTACAAGAAGAGTACTTAGAATTCTGATACCCTTCACTCGGATTCCCCAAATGTTAACATTTTCCACCTATTTGCTTTATCCTCCCATCTCTCAATGTAGCTTTGCAATAGAGTACATAAACCAGCATGCATTGTTTTTTTAAAATTGAAGTATAGTTAATTTACAATGTTTCAGATGTCCAGCAAAGTGACTAAGTTATTTTTATGCCTGTATATATATACATATATATATACTTTTTCAGATTCTTTTCCATTATAGTTTTACGAGATACTGAATATAGTTCCCTGTGCTATATAGTAAATCTTTGTTTATCTATTTTATCCACCACATTGATCTTTAAACCATACAGTTCAGCTACGGCTGCTTAATTTTCTTTCATTATATTTCCTGTAATGTGACTATATCATTTCTTGCTTTCTTTTAAAATTTTAGTTCCTTGCCCAGCCACTTGGGCTTAGAAGAGAACTGGTATTTTAAGTCCCTCAGGTAATAATTTATAAAAGTTACCATTTTTTAGTTTCTATCTTATTTTCTGGGCCAAAGTATTAGAAGCTTATGTTTCATCTAGAAGTCTTTTTTACTCCCCTACTTATCCTGTTTCTTTCGTTATCTAAATTTAGAATGTGGATGCCATTCCAAATCTTTTAAAAATATTTATTTATTATTATTATTATTTTTTAAATTTATTTATCTATTTGGTTGTGCCGGGTCTTAGTTGCGACCGCGGGCTTCTTAGTTGCGGCATGCATGCAGAATCTAGTTCCCTGACCAGGGATCGAACCCAGGCCCCTGAAACAGGATCACGGAGTCTTAACCACTGCCCCGCCAGGGAAGTCCCCATTCTAAATCTTTGTAGCAATACAAGGACAAACCTCCAATACTGAAATTAATATGGTATTTATAATGGAAGGTCATTACCCTAGAATGCATTCTTCAAATCTATAAGCCAGAAATATTTAAAATATACCAAAAAAAAATGTTTAGGTACAGGTGCAAATCTCCCTGTGATAGTCTGCATTTGCCTTTTTTACTCTTTCGTACAGCTGCAGCAGATGGAGGGGGATGGAGGAGAGCAGGGTCATTTGATCTTTTATTATTTTCTGAAGCCTCTCCAAGAGAACCTTTGCAGATTAATTTTGTCCTTTGAGTAAAATAAAATTAATGTCCTAAGAGCCACTATAAAATGCCTGGTCTCCAGCCTTCTCCTTAGGGTTCTGTTTCTGTATCTTGTAATATGACGATAGTTACTGTGTTACGGAAAGGTTTTTTTTCCTTTTCATCTTTCATCCTTTTTATGTTTAAGGAAACTGCTGTTTTATTAACCCCTGATATAAGACACTAAAGGAAAATCCCTACTGTTACCACTGAAGCCATGTTTTCCTCCAAGACTGGCCTTGACTTGACTGAATTTTATTTCTAATGTAAAACAGCTCTTTTCTTACGAAGAGTCTAGATTGAACACCAGGTACCAATTTATTTATCAGCATCACACCGGGAATAAAAGGCGCTCCTCCAAACCATGGGGGAGAATTTCAGGGCTTTCAGGATTTTCAAAACGTCTTCACAATTCTTGTGAACACTTTTTTTTTTTTTTTGCGGTACGCGGGCCCCTCACTGCCGCGGCCTCTCCCGCTGCGGAGCACAGGCTCCGGACGCCCAGGCTCAGCGGCCATGGCTCACGGGCCCAGCTGCTCCGCGGCATGTGGGATCTTCCCGGACCGGGGCACGAACCCATGTCCCCTGCATCGGCAGGCAGACCCTCAACCACTGCGCCACCAGGGAAGCCCCTTGTGAACATTTTCTGATTTGGGTGCACTGTGAGCCACAGGGCCTGGAGCTCAAAGTCATCCTCCGAGAACTCACACACAAGAGGGTCCTGAAGGCATGCATACCTTTCTTTAAGTCAAACTGCTTTTCCCTCTTAGATCTGGAATCCAGATCATTTTTTATCGGCAAAAATATAGACATTATCCTGTGGATAAAAGTTCACATTCTTTCCGTTCAGAGTAACGATTGTAAACTTGATCAAAGAACTCGGGAGGAGAACGGATGCATAGAGCAAGCAATCAGAGGTTTTTTTTTCATTTCATTCAAGTTGATGTAGTACATCATTATACCGCATAGTAAGAGCATTGTTGTAAAGAATATTAAATAAGTAGCACTCAGCAAAACAAGACAATAAGGGAAGGCTAGGATGTGGGGTTTCGGAGAGTTGATATTTCCTAAATTGAAGTTAGAGAAGTCCAGGAAATTGATAATTCTTAGGACAGTCTTATAGGAATGTGTGCCTTTAAGGAGTTTTTTTAAAAAATTCTTTTCCATTATGTTTTATTACAGGATATTGAATATAGTTCCCTGTGCTATACAGACCTTGTTGTTCATCCATTCTATATATAATAGTTTGCATCTGCTAATTCCATCCCTCCCCCATACACACTCTCCCTTGGCAACCACAAATCTGTTCTCTATGTCTGTGAGTCTGTTTCTACTTTGTGGATAAGTTCATTTACGTAATATTTTAGATTCCACATATAAGTGATATCATATGGTATTTGGCTTTCTTTCTGACTTCCTTCACTTAGTATGATAATTTCTCAGTCCATCCATGTTGCTGCAAATGGCATTATTTCATTCTTTTTTATGGCTGAGTAGTATTCCATTGTATAAAGAAGTTTTATTATTATTATTTTCAATTTTATTTATTTATTTATTTTTGGTTGTGTTGGGTCTTCGTTGCTGCATGCTGGCTTTCTCTAGTTGCGTTGAGCGGGACCTACTCTTCGTTGCGGTGCGCGGGCTTCTTATTGTGGTGGCTTCTCTTGTTGTGGAGCATGGGCTCTAGGTGCGTGGGCTTCAGTAGCTGTGGCTCGCAGGCTCAGTAGTTGTGGCTCACAGGCTCTAGAGCGCAGGCTCAGTAGTTGTGGCGCACGGGCTTAGCTGCTCCGCGGCATGTGGGATCTTCCTGGACCAGGGCTCGAACCCATGTCCCATGCATTGGCAGGTGGATTCTTAACCACTGCGCCTCCAAGGAAGTTCCTATAAAGAAGTTTTTAACAAAGAATTAGAAAATATAAAGAACCAAACAGAATTGAAGAATACAATAACTGAAATGAAAAATACACTGGAAGGAGTCAATAGTAGACTAAATGAGGCAGAAGAACAGATCAGTGAGCTGGAAGACAGAGTAGTGGAAATCACTGCTGCTGAAGAGAAAAATGGAAAAAGATTGAAAAGAAATGATGACAGTTTAAGAGACCTCTGGGACAACACCAAGTGTGCTAATGTTTGCATTATAGGGGTCCCAGGAGGAGAAGAGAGAGAGAAAGGGCCTGAGAAAATATTTGAAGAGATAATAGCTGAAAAGGTCCCTAACCTGGGAAAGGAAACAGTCACCCAAGTCCAGAAGTGCAGAGAGTCCCATACAGGATTAACCCACAGAGGAACACACCAAGACACACTGTAACCAAAATGGCAAAAATTCAAGATAAAGAGAGAATATTAAAAGAAACAAATAACATACAAGGGAACTCCCATAAGGCTATCAGCTGATTTTTCAGCAGAAACTCTGCAGGCCAGAAGGGAGTGGCACACTACTTAAAAGTAATGAAGGAGAAAAACCTATGACTACTAAGCATACTCTACCCAGCAAGGTTCTCATTCAGATGTTTTTTTTCAGGATTTTATTTTATTTTCTCCAGGTCTTACTGAGATATAGACCCACAGCACTGGGTAAATGTAAGGCGTACAGCATAACGATTTGACTTAAATCATCATAAAGGGATTATCACAATAAGTTTGGTGGACATCCATTATCTCACATAGATACAAAATGAAAGAAAAAATGTTTTTCCTTGTGATGAGAACTTTTAGGATTTATTCTCTTAAGAACTTTCATATATAACATACAGCAGTGTTAACTATATTTATCATTCTGAACTGATTCGGATTTGATGGAGAATCAAAAGCTTTACGGACAAGCAAAAGCTAAAAGAATTCAGCACCATCACATCAGACCAGCTTTACAAAAAATGCTAAAGGAACTTCTCTAGGCGGAAAAGAAAAGCCCACAACCAGAAACAAGAAAATTACCGGATGAAAAGTTTACATTCTTTCTTTGCTAGTAGAAAAAGGGGGGAATGGAACGTTACCTGGCAAATAGCAAAGAGCGATGCAAACACGAGCTGGTAACATTACTAATGATGGTAATCAAAACATAAAAGGAGGGCTTCCTTGGTGGCGTAGTGGTTGAGAGTCCGCCTGCCGATGCAGGGGACACAGGTTCGTGCCCCGGTCCGGGAAGATCCCACTTGCCACGGAGCGGCTGGGCCCGTGAGCCATGGCCACTGAGCCTGCGCGTCCGGAGCCTGTGCTCCGCAACGGGAGAGGCCACAACAGTGAGAGGCCCGCGTACAGAAACAAACAAACAAAAAACATAAAAGGGATTTCAGCGCGAAGAAAGGACTGGCGATTACACTAACAGCGAGAGGCGGTGTGAGAAGGAGAAAGAGTTTTGCAAAATGAAGCGCTATACTGTAACTGTTGGGAGTGGGCGGAGGGTCATCAGGGAAGTGAAGCAGGTGACCGTGATTAGGCTTCGACGGCCTCTTCTCGTCCTTAGCTTTCTTGAGCCGGGGCCATTATATTCGCCGATGCAGGTGTACTTCCCTGCCTTGGTCTAGTCAACTGAAACCAAGTCCCAAACTCACCTCTCCGGAGCGCCCGAAAGCCACAGACCTCCCATTTCCGGGAACGACTTCCAGCCCGCTGGCGCGGAGCTTAACGCTCCCGCCCTCACCTGAAGGACTACGTCCTGCGCAGGCGCAACTCCTCGTCCCCCGTCCCCACGCCGCGCCACGCTCCCCCTGCGAGAGCAGAGGGAGGCTGTCCTCGCGCGTCGCGTATTTTGGCTGGCGACTGCGTCGCGCAGTCTGACGGGCCTATTGCGTCACTTCCGCCCCCTCCCGGGAGGAGGCGCTGGGCCGGTGGCAAGCCCCCGGAGGGAGCTGCACTAGTACGACGGAAGATGGCGACGAGCGGCGGCGAAGAGGCGGCGGCTGCGGCGCCGACGCCCGGGGCCCCGGCAACGGAGGCAGACACGACCCCGGGCTGGGAGGTGGCGGTGCGGCCCCTGCTATCCGCGTCCTATTCCGCCTTCGAGATGAAGGAGTTGCCGCAGCTGGTGGCCTCAGTCATCGAGAGGTACCGGGCGGCGTCCCCGGTGGGGCGGGAACCGGGAGGGGGAGGGGAGGTCGTGCCAGAGGATCTGGACCCTCTGCCCGGCTACCTCCTGAGGCTCTGAGACCGCGGCCCTGGCCCCGGCTTCGGGGCTCCCCGGCCCTGGCAGAGGAAAGCTTGTCTGGTGTTCTTCCGCCAACCCGGGTAAATCCTGTGCCTCAATTTCCTTCGCGATCAAAACTTTTGAGGACGCCCTCTCGGGAGGGCGTGGCCGGGCTGGTTTCGGAGTAATTTTGAGATGCATCGACCTCGCAGGGGAATGTTCCCAGGGCTGCCCCCTATGTTAAGGTCAAAGCGCTGATGAGTTTGCATTTCTCGTCAGCGCTCTTCCCCCTAGCCTGGGCCGTAGCGGAGCCCGGGGTTTAAATTGAAGAGCTACCACATAATTTAATAACGGTCTCCCTGGTGCTGTAATTACTTGGGGGCACGTGCTGTTTCTGTGACTGAAGCCACTAGTTATCATTGATGACTTTCTTTTCAGGTTACACTTACGGTATATTGCTACCGTAACGGTCTTTGATTAAAAACATTGCAGTGTTATTCTGAGAGGTCATTTTCCCACTGAAACCGTATACTCGCCCTGTCTCTCAGTAAAATATCTTTAGACTCTTACCAACGGGACTGTTTATTGGTTTGCTGTTACATGAATTTTTCTTTCTGAGATTCTTAGATTGTGAGAGTTGTGTACATACAAGGCCAGTGATATCACAGTGCCTGCCTTTTCCTGTCTTACCTTCCTCAGAGCAGTCTTTCATTAGTTTAATGGTAGACCTACCTTTAAAGCTAGTCTCATTTTCATTTTTCTAGCCAAACCTGACTTCAGCAACTTTCTGCAATTGCTAACTGGGTCATTTTAGCTTCATGCCAACAAGAGTATACCTACATGTTATCCAGAAGATTAGAAATTGCTATTTATTACTCAAGGGAGGCCCATGGTTTGACACATTGTCTGTTATAGTGTTTATTGTTAGGTTTGTGATACTTTGGATGAGGTTTAAAAAAACAGTAAGATAATGGTTTGGTTTGGTAGGTTCACAGTTAACTTTACAGATGGATTTTCCTATCTTATTATTAAGCCAAGAAGTTTCGGAAGATGTAAACAAATATCAAAGATACTGCTCTCAAATTATGTAGTCTCTTTATAACTGTTTTAAACATTTGGATTAGTGGTATTTTTCCCGAATTACACTTGTCGTGTTCCACTTTTTAGAACATTTACTTTTATGTTTTTATGGACATGAGCTGAGTAGGTAATAAAGTCATTTGTTGACACCCTGGCCCATACATCCAGTATTATGGGCCCACGCCTTTTAAACTGTAATAGTTAAGCAACTCCCTCCAACCTGTAGAAGGAGCCAAAACCAAATATGTCAGGGTACGTTTGAATTTTGCCAAATAAGTGATAGTGGCCCCTCTTGCACTCTGTATAGCTCAGATAATCAAGGGTTGCCTGCGTTTATAGACACTAATAAGACCTCTTTTCATGGTTTGGAAAAGAAATCCAAACTGATGGCTGTTTAGTAACACATATTTTTATTGGAAGGCAAGATCCTTGAAGTCTCTGTTCTGGTTTTTGTGGCTCAGTCAACTTGGAAAGCCTGTTATGTGTCCTCTTCAGGCTCTCTGAGAGCAATATGATCTGAAGGTTGTGCTTATTGTCTGAGAGGTCATTTTCCCACAGAAACAGTTTTTTCTCTCTCTCCCTCCCTCCCTCTCTCAATAAAATATTTTCAGACTCTTGCAAATGGGACTGTTTGTTGGTTTGCTGTTACATGGTTCTGTAATTTCCAGAAGAAATATCTGGCTTACAAGTTCTTTACAGTTAGAACAACTAAACATATCAAGTGTTCAGTTTGGTGTAGAGCAGAGGTCAGCACATTTTTTCTGTAAAGGGTCAGAGTAAATTTAACCTGCAGGCCATACGGTGTGTACACTCGTCATCTCTGCCATCGTATGGCGAAAGCAGCCGTACACATTACATAAATAAATGGGTGTGGCTGTGTTCCAGAATCTTATTTATGGGCACAAATGTGAATTTCGTATGATACTTACATGTCACAAAATGTTCTTTTGATTTTTTTTCTTTCCAGCCATAAAAACACATGTAAAAACCATTCTTAAATATGGGCTGTACAGAGATAGGTGACTGGCTGGATTTGACCTGCAGGCCAACCCCTGGTTTAGAGCACAAAAATTAATACCCTGCTATCAATATTCTGTTTCTCAAAAGTTTTATTTGCTTTTCCAAAAAAAAAAAGGTGTCAGAATTATTTCTTGAACATCAAGTTATGGCCACTGAGTATAGAACCAGGTCAGAGCCAGCACTGTACAGATGCTGTGGCGCGCTTCGCTTTGCAGGTAATCAAAGGTTTAGGTGCCTAGGCTGCTACTTTACCTCTGTGGTTGCCTCTCCCAGACAGTCCCGTGTTTCTTTCTGTGGTTATGCCTTCCATGTTTTTCTTCTTTCCCTCCAGGGACCTTCTATTTTTCTGTTGCAGTCTGCTACTCTCTGCTTCCCTTTTTTTTTTTTTTAACTTTTTTTTTTTTTCTTTTTGATGTCCTGGCTCCATCATGTCAGCTCTTACTTCCTATCTGGTGGCCTGCTCATCCATTGAATTCCTCCCTTTTTTTGACCTTTGAGGACGATGACACATGCCCTGAGAGACTCCTCCGCCATTCTACTTTCTGTCTCTATTCTTTCATACTTTTATAGTTGGAATTGACCTTTGGGCTTGAAGAAAAGGTAGAAGAAATAATTCCTAGATCCAGACCCTGTTTTTTTTTTTTTTGGCAGCACCACAAGGCTTGCAGGATCTTAGTTCCCCAACCAGGGATTGAACCCGGGCTCTTGGCAGAGTACTAACCACTGGACTGCTGGGAATTCCCTGGACCCTGTTTGTTAAGTTTGACTTTGTAACCAAACTGAAACAAAGGAGGGAGTAGCATGGATAAATTGGGAAGCATACTCTCAAAAGTGTCATTAGATTTTTTTTTTTTTTTTTTTCTGTACGCGGGCCTCTCACTGTTGTGACCTCTCCCGTTGTGGAGCACAGGCTCCGGATGCGCAGGCTCAGCGGCCGTGGTTCATGGGCCCAGCCGCTCCGCGGCATGTGGGATCTTCCCGGACCGGGGCACGAACCCATGTCCCCTGCATCCGCAGGCGGACTCTCAACCACTGTGCCACCAGGGAAGCCCCTGTCATTAGATTCTTAAAGGAGAAAGATATCTGAGTTTACTTAAAGGGGACTTCATCTTCATTTCTACTGCTTATTGATAGCATGTCTTTTAGCAGTAAAGACTGAAAATCTTTTAAACACCATTACTTTTCTAGACCAGAAATGAAGCGAGAACTAGCTTAACGGAGCACATGCCATATGTGGGCTTAATTGCTTAAAGTGTAATTGCTGAATGTAGCCTTATATACTACCCAATACAGAATTCCTTTTTTTTTTTTAAAATATTTCTTTATTTATTTGGTTGTGCCGGGTCTTAGTTGTGGCACGGTGCACCGGATCTTTTTAGTTGCCACATGCAGGATCTAGTTCCTCGACCAGGGATCTAACCCGGGCCCCCTGCATTGGAAGCTCAGAGTCTTACCACTGGACCACCAGGGAAGTCCCCAGACTTCCTTTCTTAACTCTGTGCAGGATAAGTTGGTGAGAATGGTTCTCATTGAATAATTTGACTGAGTCTTTGTAGATTAATAAAAAAGAAAAAAAGCCCTTTTCCCCTGAGCCAGTCCTTCCTAGGCTGTCCAGCCTTTCTTAGTGATAAGCCTCCTTGAGTCCCTGCCTCCCAGCTATTTGATAAAATTTAGGCTGAGGAGGCCTACTTGGGAAGGCAGAAGCTGTTACAGCATCCCCATTAGATAATGCAGTCATTTTCTAAAAATCTCTTAAGGGAGAAAGGGGTGCACTAGTGCCATCATCAGCCGAGTTCGTGATTGACCTACAGAAAGCAAGCCAGCCACCAAATGATAAGGGTATATAGTTAGTTGTGAGATTAGGTAGTTTCCATGTCTCAGTATTACATTCCCTGCAGGTTTGTGGAGAGTGTGAGGGATGTATGTGAAAACTTTCAGTTCTTTGGTTAACATGTATTAAGTACTCTGTGACACACAGCAGATGGTCAATAAACACATATTTTTTAAATGAATATAACTCATTAATGTATTTGTTATGCTTGTTTCATGATTCTAAGTATCTTGAAACAAGCATAATAGATTCTATACTTGGGAATTTATGATTCTGTTGAGGGGAAAGGGCTTTGTGGAGTTTCCACAGTTCACAACAAAGATATAAATAGTAATCTAAGAGGGAGAAGGAAGGTGAATCCTTAGTCTTTTATTTTGCTACATCTGATTTTTCACCTCTTCCTAGAAAAACCCAGATATTTCCAGACCCTGGCCAGTTCTTTTTTACTTACATGTCAAATTGGACTTCTCTGACCAAATTGGACTTCTGCTTAGCTGCTGTTTCCCTTTATGCTCTGCATTGCATTTATTTTGTATGGAATAAAACCACTTCAGATTCCTTGTCTTTTCAGCAGTGTTTGAGGCTCTGTGATACTTTTGTTGCAGTTTGTTAGGCGAAGTAGACGTTTGAGGAAAATAGCTTGACTGCCTAGAGGAGAGATATTTTTACCTTGAAATCTCCTTATTTTTCTTCCTGTCATATTTGCCTTCAATTTCTGCATTCTTCCCCTTCCTACCTAACGTCTTGCCCTTTCTTCCATTTTTCCATTTCTTTGCCTCCTTTGGTGACTTGGTGTCCGTCAGGTTCTTGGGAAATGAGGGTGGGGTGAGGAATTGTGGTGGCACATCTTCATCAGGGTACTCAAACACAGTTGTTTCTTTAGAATCAAGAGATAACAACATTGTCCTTTGGGCCACATGTCCACCTGCCTACTCTCCCCTTCAAGTCTCTCTTTTTTTTTTTTTAAAGAAGGCACTCCGGTATATTTTCTTTTTCTTTTCTTTTTCTTATTTTGGCCGCAACGTGCGGCATGCAGGGTCCCAGTTCCCCAACCAGGGATCTCACCCTCGCCCCCTGCATTGGAAGGGTGGAGTCTTAACCACTGGACCACCAGGGAAGTGCCCCACCTTTAAGTCTTTTTAAAACTAATTTCCCTAGGTTTATCCTTACTTGTCCTAAGCAAATCGTAAGTTGAGCCTCAGGACTGCTCCATTTTTTTCTATTGCCAATGTCCATCTTTCCCCAAAGTGCGTTCTTTGTTCTTGATTGGAATAAGGCAGTTGTGTATTTCTAGGGCAGGAAGTAGGGTTTGTTAAATCATAATAGGGCAGCTTTGAACCAGGTAATTAAATATGTTTACTCCTATATTTTGGATATATTTTATTATCTGAATGGGAATGAAAGCAGCAGAATAAGTTCGTTCTTTGGATAGGCAGTCTTCCTCTTAGTTTTGGTAAACCTGTTCAGTTGCAAAACGTGGGGGTAAGCAGCTCTGAAACTTTGAAATGAAGCAGAGAAGGTAAATACTTAGTAAAATGGATCAAATTACAGGGTGGGGAAACCTTAGAACAATGAATGCATAAGTGTAAGGATGGGAGTGAAGGAACGGCTGTTCGTAGGAGGTGGAAGCAGGGGGTTGGGGAGTTCTCTGCTGAATGTGATATGACCCTCACCTGTGTGATGGCCTCTGAAGCTTTGAGTGTTGCTTGATGTTTTAAGGTTTTTGTTTCCTTCTTTTTGTCCATCTGACAACTAGGGAGAAAATGATCCTTGATGGGCAGGGAGGTTCTTGCACATCATAGGTGCTCCATAAATATTTTTTCTTGGTGAAGGAGATATTCCAAGATAAGGATCTGATCTTTGATAAACACCCGTTTTTCCTTGATAAATCTCCAAATAGCAAAGTGTTTGCAGTGCCAGACTCTTAAGTGTTGTTTGAGGTGATTCATCACTCACGATGGCACCTTCCAAATGTTGAGCTTGTCTTTTTGGCTCCTGTGTTGATTTGGCAAGTGGATAGAGTCCTGACTCTGTTTACGTTTCCCTTCCTAGGCTGATAGTTCTTGCTGGAGAATTAACTTACTGAGGAAACTATTTAGCCACATTGCTCTCCTCTTTCCATTTAATAAGACATTTTAGTGTTTTCTTTGCCTTCTTGTTCCGTGGGTTGCAATTAGCATCTGATTTGATAAAGAGAATGACATAAATGTATCCAGCTGTTAGACGTAGTTGGGCTCCAGATTTTCACTGAAGAGGCCATTTTCTCAGGTAAAGATAAGGGATGTGGTTAGTAATCACTTTGTTGTGATCTAGCTGTATCCTATGGGTGTGGGGAGGGGGATGGAGGACTCTGGTACCTAAAGAATTTTGGATTTTATCACCCATCAGATGATTTCTTCCCTTGAGTTGTTGATTCTTTTTAAGTTACTGCATTATGGACTGGCCTTGTTTGGTCTTCAGAATGTGTTACTATAGTCTGTATTCCCACTAACAGTATTTTGAGTGCCCTGCTGTACCCCTCCTTTGGCCAGCTCATGGCATTATTAGCTTTGTCTTTGCCAGTCAGTAATACAGGTCAAGATGGTATCCTGTTGTGTTTTTACTTGTATTCCTTTAATTCTAAGTGAGTTTGAAAGTGTTTCCTGTTCATTAGCCTTTGCCACTTACTAAGCCTGATACCTTGAACAAGGTACTTAGTTTTAACTCTCTAAGCTTCACTTTCTCAACTTGGATATAGGGATGATAACAGTGCCTACCAAGTAGGATTGCTACAAGGATTAAGTCAGGTAATGCCTGGAAAGGGGTAGGGTATCTGGCATATAGTAAGCACTAAGTAAATGTTGGCTGAATTATTTTCTTTGCAGTGAATCAGAAATCCTGCACCACGAGAAGCAGTATGAGCCATTCTACTCATCTTTTGTTGCACTTTCCACACACTATATCACAACAGTTTGTAGCCTCAGTAAGTATTCTATTCTTGTCATTCCCTTTTAAGGGCTCATGAATAGGGAAATTGTGTGTCCTCTTGTTACGGTGTCTGAACAAGTTGTTAATGAAGTCTGTATTTTAGTTGTAACCTGTTCACTCAAGAGCGGAGACAACTGTCAGTATGATAAGGCTCTGGAAGTTCCTTTACTGAGGCCAACCACAAGGGATTTAAAAACTATTTGGTTTGGACATCTATTTCATAACCATTAAGTTAACCTTCCTTGCCTTTTTAATCAAAAGCATTTTATTGATTTTACACATGTAGTTATTAATGTGCTAATTTTGGGGGGCAGGGTGGGTGGGATTGGGGGGTTAGGTGGATACTGACCTGGGGTTAGCAGCCACTAACCAAGGCTCTATTCCTTATTTGATTTTGGTGAGAAGTTAAATTCTCCTTTTGTGTTCTCTGGTGTGTGACTGGATTTCAACTTCAGTTCCCCATCTTTTAAACTTTTCTACCCGCAAACGTGACCAAGCCCTTACTTTCCACTATTTCTGAAATTTTGCATTTTCACTTTTTTTTTCCAATCCTAACTCATATAGTTCTGAAGAATTTGAATTATTTTACTTAAATAGTTTGCTAAGCAAGCAAAGTGAAAGGAAGTTACAGGGTTGCTGAGTAATCTTTCGGTGTCTAGTGCTGTTTATTATAGGCATTGGCTACCACTGTAAGAATCACTTGTAGATTGGAGAAACTTTGAGTAGGAAGCCCGTTGCAAAAAGGGAAAGGAGAGGTAGTGTAGTCTACTGGGTAAGAGCATGAACTTTAGAGCCAGACTTCCTGGATTTAACTCCAGCTGCGTGACTTTGGTCAAGTCATTTAACCTGTCTATGGTTTAATTTCCTTATCTGTTAAAAAAAAAAAAAAAAAAAGAAGGGGGGTAACAATATTATCTACCCCATAGAATTGGTTTAGGGATTAAGTGGGTTAATATATTTGAAGTGCTTGGTACTTACTGTGATGTATTTCCTATTATAATTATCTTAATTTCTAGTAAATGTAAGATAAATTGATCTAGAAGCAGTTGATGCTTATCAATGCCAAAATGCCTGTAGGGTTGTTGGTTCTGAATAATTATTCTCGTAGAACGATATTGGGAATGTTGGACACACGGAGCTCAATACTTATTTGGTTTATTGACTGTGAGGCTGAAGTGAGTTATAGCAGTCTGAAGTTAAGTAAAATTTATTCCTTTCTCAGTTCCGCGGAACCAACTTCAGTCTGTGGCAGCAGCCTGTAAAGTCCTGATTGAGTTTTCTCTCTTGCGTCTGGAGAATCCAGATGAGGCTTGCGCTGTGTCCCAGGTAAGAGTGATGGGCCCATTTCTGGCCCTTATTTTGTGGTAGGCTTGTGACTGACAAGTGGAATGATGGAGAAGGGATGGCATAGAGCAGGGTTTGGTAAACTTTCTCTGTAATAGACCACATAGTAGATAATTTGCCGACCATCCAGTCCCCGTTGCAGCTGATCTCTGCCTTTTAAACTCTGCCTTTGTAGTGTGAAAGCAGCCACAGACAATAAGTAAATGGATGAGCATAGCTGTGGTCCAGTCAACTTTATTTACAAAAATAGGCAGTGGGCTGAGCTGGGGCTGTGGTTTAGCACCCCCTGGTATAGAGGACTGCAGAGGCTTTTTCAAGGATTGCAAAGATATGCCTGTGGGGGCCAGGCAAGTGACATAAAGTGAGTCAAGTATGCTGGTTGAGAAGGGTGCATGACCCAGCTATAAAGGGGCCAATTACTGTTTGGCTCCAGCTGACTGTTGCCCTACAGGAATGGCAGCAGAGTTGCTCTGTCTTGTAAATTATTGAGAGAGACAGGAAATCTGGATTTGTATGTTAAATCTTCCATGTTTTAAAAAGTTGGCCATAACTTCAAATTAAAACAACAACAACAACAACACTGAGAACAGTAAGACAAACCTGCAAGCAGATATGGTCTGAGGACCATCAGGTTGTGATCTCTGCTTTACTGTTTTTCCTAATTGGCAGTTCTTGGTATGAACCTAAATTTGGCCCTTTGCCAGCTAGAAGTCCCTAAAGAATAGACTCTTCTAAAAGGCATATTTGAATTTTTTTTTTTTTCCAGAAACACTTGATTCTCCTCATCAAGGGCCTGTGCACTGGCTGTAGCCGATTAGACAGAACTGAAATTATCACATTTACAGCAATGATGAAATCGGCCAAGCTGCCACAAACAGTGAAGACACTGTCAGATGGTGAGTGTTCCTTCGCCAGACTTGGTTTCCTGGCCAGTCCTCTGGCCAGCTATTTCCTCTTCTGCCTTCTAGCGGCACTCCCCTCATCGCTCTCTTGCTTTCATATTTTGTAGTGGAAGATCAGAAAGAGCTGGCTGCACCAGTAAGCCCAGAGCTGAAGCAGAAGGAGGTCCAGATGAATTTTTTGAACCAGCTGACGTCAGTTTTTAACCCTAGAACTGTAGCATCATCACCCGTAGGTCCACAGACTCCGGTGAGTTACTTCAGCCAAATGGCCTCATCCTGTGGGGTTTGTTAAGATAATACTAGGAAAAATAGCTAACAAATGTATTTTACATTTGTGATATAAAATGATATACCTTTGGTACAAAGCTGAAGAATACAAACCAAAAATAAGTAACACCCCAATTCCTTCTGTTCACAGTTATTACTACTTTGAGGACCATTTTTCCAACATTTCTCAATGCAAGTAGACAAAGAGCATGTACTCCTTTCTGTAAAAGGCATCACTCTATACTAGTTACAGAATATATATATTTTAAAGCTATATATTTTCCCCCTCCTCTTGGAAAAATGACTTGTATTTTCCCCAGCGTTAGAGAGGACTTTCCACCTCATTAACTGGGGGGTCTGAAGAGTATCTGTGGAGCAGCTGTTTAGTTTGGATGGTTGGTTCTATTCTGAACTTGAGGACAGCAGTCAACAGATGATAGTATCTTGATGGGCCTTTCACATCCTTTGTTTCTCTTCAGGCGGAAGGAGAAAATGATGAGCAGTCATCCACAGATCAAGCCTCTGCTATCAAAACCAAGAATGTGTTCATAGCTCAGAATGTGGCTAGTCTTCAGGAGCTTGGTGAGACTCTTAATTGTCATCAGAAAGGTGGTTTCTCTGCTTTCAGAAATTCCTTAAGTGGAAGAAAATCAAGCAGCAGAGGCGTGTTTGTAAGGTTGAGCTTTTTCATTAATTCAGGTGGCTCAGAGAAGCTGCTGCGTGTGTGTTTAAACCTGCCCTATTTCCTACGCTACATCAATCGGTTTCAAGATGCAGTGTTGGCCAATTCCTTCTTCATCATGCCTGCAACAGTAGCAGATGCCACTGCTGTTCGTAATGGGTAAGGTGCCCCAGGGTGCATATGCTTTGCGTTTTAATGCTGCTCTCAAGAGAGAAACTGGTTAGTTTTTATGGCATGCCGACTTTCTTTAACTATCAGATTATAGAAGCAAGTGACTCAAAGAGACACTTTTGTTAATCTTCTCTTGTATTCCAGTTTTCATTCACTGGTGATTGATGTAACCATGGCATTGGATACCCTTTCTCTACCTGTGTTGGAACCTCTCAATCCTTCTCGTCTGCAAGATGTGACAGTCCTCAGCCTAAGTTGTTTGTATGCAGGTGAGAAGTTGTTATATCTGATCTCATTTTCTCAGCCAAGGACAGTTACACTTTCTGGAAACCATGAGATCCTTCTGAGTACTCTCTCCCCCTTTACTTAGACCCTTCCCCCAAGGATCATCTAAATATCTCATCTAGATGAAATGAGGTCTCAATAGGAGTCTTGTAAATTCGCTTATTCAACTGCTGCCATTGTGTTATGTGGATATTTGATTTCATAGTGTGCGCACACGTTAAGTGTCTGCTGTTTGAAAGCAAAATTCCAAGTGCTTTTGGGATATTGAGATGAGCAGTATGTAATCCCTGCCCTCAAGGAGCCTATACTCGAGGAATGGAAGATAGATAGGACCACAGAGTGTAATATAAAACAGGAGATGATAAAGGTGATAAGAGAAGTATAGAATATTATGGGCACACAGAGAAGGGAGAATTGAGTCTTGCTATGGGAGCAGATTTGAGGAAGGATTCATAGAACAGGTGGTATCTGTTTATATTGATAAATGCAACGACTGTTATTCTTCATGCTGCCGCAAAATCCCCTCCCTTCCTGTTGATTATGCTGCCTTGGAAGTGGGGCCTGACAACTGGTGTTTACTCTCTTTTAAGTTATTGTTACAGTGGCTTTTTAACCCAAATTACTGATCCTTGGTTTTAAATACCATAGTCCTGGTATGTCTTGGGAGACATAACAATTTTCGACGTTTACTGGGTTCTGTGAGTGAGGATATGAACAGCCTTGGAAACCTGACCTTGGGAGCACCAAGAAATTGCTGAGGTTAATCATCTCCCTACATTCTTTGAATGACTTTATTATAAACATCTGTGTGTAAACAGGAATCTAAAGATAAACGCACTTTCAATTGGGGAAGGCAGTATTCACAAAGGAGTTCTGTTGATGTATCTTGCAGGGCAGGTTGGATTTCAGTTTGGCTATCCCTAGGCAGAGGCAAAAGCAGGACCAAGAGTATCCTGGTGTGCGTGCGTGCGTGTGTGTGTGTGTGTGTGTGTGTCTCAGTCACAGAGGGCTGTGTGTGTGTGTGTGTGTGTGTGTGTGTCTCAGTCACAGAGGGCTGTGTGTGTGTGTGTGTGTGTGTGTGTGTGTCTCAGTCACAGAGGGCTTAGAAATGCAGTCTAAGTCATTTGGACCATATCCTGTAGACAGTAGAGACCATTAAAGATTTGAAGTGTGCTATGATCTGAGCTATGCTTTAGGAGCACATTGAAGCAGTAGTACCAGGCTGGAAGATCTGCTAGGAGGAGTTTGTGGTCATTTGGGCAAGACAGGTGAAGGGCCTGAGCGAGAGCAGCAGCAGTGGGAATGGAAAGCTAAGGCAACGTGTGAGCAGGCGTTCTCTCCAAGCCCACTTCCAGTGTTTATTCCTAGTTTTCTATCTTTGATTTTTGCATTTTTAAATTTGAGGTTTATTAATTTCAATTTTCAGGGAATTTCTTGAATATCGCATGGATCTCAGTGTACTTAGTTGATCAGGATTAAAGAGTCCTTAAAAATTCTTAGTTGTGGGCTTCCCTGGTGGCGCAGTGGTTGAGAGTCTGCCTGCCGATGCAGGGGACGCGGGTTCGTGCCCCGGTCCGGGAAGATCCCACATGCCGTGGAGCGGCTGAGCCTGCGTGTCCGGAGCCTGTGCTCCGCAACGGGAGAGGCCACAACAGTGAGAGGCCCGTGTAACGCAAAAAAAAAAAAAAAAAAAAATTCCTAGTTGTTAAGGGACTTCCCTGGCGGTCCAGCGGTTAGGACTCTGCACTCTCACTGCTGAGGGCACCTGTTCAATCCCTGGTCGGGGATCCCGCCTAAAAATTCTTAGTTGTTTAAAGAGCCCAGATTTGGATTGTTATTGAAATTTGGTCACTTGGAATTTGATTTAAAGAAAGGAATTTGGCCTTGATGTCTTTGAGAAATACTAAGTGTGGGATTGTTTTTTTTCCATCATCTTAAAAATTTTAGAAATATTTTAAAATTAATAATTTCATTTTTAAAGCAGTTTTAAGTTTGCAGAAAAATTGAGCAGTTTGTACAGAGTTCCCATATACTCTCTCTCCGTTATATACAGTTTCCCTTATTGTTAACAGTTGCATTAATAGGATACATTTGTTGTAATTGATGAACTAATATTGATCCATTATTGTTAACTGAAGTCCATAGTTTACTATGTTAGGGTTCCTTTTTTGTGTTGTACAGTTCTCTGGGTTTTGACAAATGCGTAATGTCATGTAACCATCATTGTTGTGTCATAAGAATATTTTCACTGCCCTCCAAATTCCCTGTGTTCCACCTAGTGGTCCTTCTCCCCTACCCTTAACGCCAGTCCCTAGAATCCACTGATCTTTTACTGTCTCCACAGTTATCTTTTCCAGAATGTCATAGTTAGAATCAACTATGTAGTATGTAGCCTTTTCAGACAGGCTTCTTTTGCTTGCAGGGGGCGGGGGGTTTCAGGACCCCCCCCGGATACGAAAATCCACAGATGCTCGAAGTCCCTTGTATAAAATGGTGTAGTACAGTCAGCCTCAGCATCTGCAGATTCGGCATCCACCGATTCCACTAGCTGCATCTCCAGATGCGGAACTGGGGATGTGGAGGGCCAGCTGCATGCATTTAAGGCTCCTCTATGTCTTTTTGTGGCTTGGAAGCTCATCTCTTTACTGATGAGTAATATTCCTTGTATCGATATACCACAGCTTGTTCACTGATTCACCTATCAAAGGTCATCTTGATTGCTTCCATTTGTTGGCAGTTATGACTAAAGCTACAGTAAATATTTGTGTACAGGTTTTTGTGTGGATGGAAGTTTTCAGCTCATTTGGGTAAATACCTAGGAGTGCGATTGTTGGATTGTATGGTAACACTGTGTTTGGTCTTGCCCTTATGGAATTTACTTTCAGTAATCAAATCATGGAATTGCTTGTAGGTGGGCTGTGTTTTTGTGTTTCACTTTCTTGGAATGTGTGTATCTCTTTTTCAGGTGTGAGTGTGGCGACTTGCATGGCCATCCTTCACGTGGGTAGTGCCCAGCAAGTGCGGACAGGGTCCACGAGCTCCAAAGAAGACGACTATGAGAGTGATGCAGCTACAATTGTCCAAAAATGTGTAAGCTACGCCTCTGGGGACACGGAACCTTGATTATTCAAATAAGGGAATATGGCCAGTTCCACTTTCTTTCTTTTTAGAGGGAAGGACGTGGAGTGCTCTCCATACCCCTTCCCCTTGGGTAGTAGGTCTAAGAGGTAGGCCTTTAGCTTGTTTTTTTGGCAGATTGGTTGGCTCTGCAGGAAACACTGCAACTTTGTGGTGGCAGTGGACTTTGTGAAAGATGAGTCATTCAATCAGCAAATATATATAAGGGCTTACTGTGCTGTGTCAGTGTACTTGCAGTGGAGGCATATTATAGACACAAGACAATTTCAGATAGTGATATGTGGATTGGATGAACAAATGTGATAGAAAGTGATCTGATGTGGTGCTGGGTGTGTTGCTTTAGATTGGGTGGAGGGGACACCTCTGAGAAGGTGACATGTGAGCTGAATGAAAAGATGGAGTCAACATCTTATGAAGGTCAAGGAAGGTGTGATGGAATTCTGTCATTGGAAGTGGCTTGAGGATATTGGTGTCTTCAAGCTAAATCGCTTTGGGTAGGATTTAGCCTTTGTAATGAACTGTGTCACCTTGCTCAGATTTTTGTGTATGTTTGATATTGGACAGCTTGAAATCTATGACATGATTGGACAAGCGATCAGCAGTTCCCGCCGGGCTGGTGGTGAGGTAAGAAGTCTCTGCTACATTCCTGTCTTATATCTAGTCTGTAAGGTACGTAGCCTGTAAGATCTCTGTTTATATATATTTTTTGTGCCTTTTTCAATAGCACTATCAGAACTTCCAATTGCTGGGTGCCTGGTGTTTGTTAAACAGCCTTTTCCTCATATTGAACCTCAGTCCTACTGCCTTGGCTGATAAGGGGAAAGAGAAAGATCCGCTGGCTGCTCTTCGGGTCAGAGACATCCTTTCTCGCACAAAGGAGGGAGTGGGCTCTCCAAAGCTGGGGCCTGGAAAAGGGTATGTGTCCCCTTGACTGCCGCTCAGGTTTTGTTTTCCTGCCATTTTATATTGATGGGGAGCTAGTGTTAACTCCTCTCATCTCCACAGCAATAGAAAAATTTGCCTGCATCCAATTGAATGTAACTACTAAGAGGATGATCATAGTTTACTGTCTCTACATCATAGCTGTATGATTTTGGGTAAATCACTCATTCTCTCCAATCTTGTTTCCTTCTCTATAAGAGGGAGAAAACATCTGTGTAATACATATTTTAGGACTTCTGTGAGGTTCAAATCAGAAAAAAAATGCTTCTATTTTATAAAATGGGCTTGTTTGACTTGGGGTTGGTTACTCACTTGTGTGTTTAACCTGTAAAGTGAGGATTCTGTCAGGTCCTCCTGGCTTGCTTCCTGAAACATTTACTACTGTTTTGATGAAATCTGGACAGAAGCCCTTGCTTGCCAGGAAAGAAGTTAGAGATGTGACTTCTGTGTTGTTCAAGGTTTTATTTTCTAAGCCTAGGCATTTCTTCTTCTTTTTTTTTTTTTTGCGGTACGCGGGGCTCTCACTGTTGTGGCCTCTCCCATTGCGGAGCACAGGCTCCGGACGCGCAGGCTCAGCGGCCATGGCTCACGGGCCTAGCCGCTCCGCGGCATGTGGGATTTTCCTGGACCGGGGCACGAACCTGTGTCCCCTGCATCGGCAGGCAGACTCTCAACCACTGCGCCACCAGGGAAGCCCTAAGCCTAGGCATTTCTGGATTTTATTTATTTTTTTCAATCCCTACCATATACCACTAGGCTCTATCCAGCCATTGAGGATAGAGCACTAATCAAAGCAATCTCCTTGCCTTTATAGAGTTTATTTTCTAACTGGAGCAACAGTGAACAAACATACTAGTAAGTTCATAATAGATTATCATATATGAGTGTTGTGAAGAAAAATAAGCCAGAACAAGGAGTTAGGGAGTGTCAGGGGCTAGTATTTTAGTTAGCACGGTCAGGAAAGGGCTCTGAGAACAAGGTGTAGAAGTGAAGTGACAGATGAGCCATGCAACTATTTGGAGTAGAATTGTTCAGGTTTTGAGGTGGAAGTATGACTGGCATTTTTAAGGCTCAGCAAGGTCAGTAGGTCTAGAATAGAGAAATCGAGGGAGAGTGGTAGAAAATTCTCTCAGAGAGGTAGCCAGGGCCAGATCACCTAGGGCCAAGTGTAATCTGTAGGTGTTAGAGGGTTTGTGATGGGGGGAGTGACGTGATATGAATTATTAGTGACCGGAGAACCCAGCTGTCCTATGGAGAATACACTGTGGGATCGTAAGACGAGGAGAGAGAACAGTTAGGAGGCTCAAGCCTTACTCCGCACAAGCGATGAGGGGACTCGGAGTGGGTGGTAGTAAAGGCAGGGAGAAAAGGTCATATTGGGATGTTTTGAAGGTACAGCTGACAGGATTTGCTGGTGGCTTGGAGGTTGAGTGTGAAAAATACGACCTCAGAATTTTGTGGCATGAGTACCTGGGTTGTGTAATTTACTGAGATAGGGCACACCAGTTTATGAGTAGATTGGATGGCAGGAAGTCGAAGAACTGAACTTAATCTGGGCCATGCTGCTTTTGAGAGGACTGGCAGATCTTTCTGTGAGATGTTGAGTAAGCACTTGTGTATGTGAGTCTGGAGTTCAAGGAGGAAGTCGCATTCTGGACCTCATTCAGCAAATTATTCACTACTTTCTCTATTCCAGGCTCCGTGTTAGTTCTGGAATGCTGTGATGAATAAAAAAAAAATAGACACATTCCGAAGAGACAAGAAGTTATTCATGCAAATACATGTCACATTATATCTAGAGAGTATTATAATAGGGGCTTTTGACCTGGTTAGAGAAATCAAGGCAGGCTTCCCTGAGGAAGTGTTACTGAGCTGAAATCTGAAATGGACATTAGGATGGTAGGAAGTAGACACTAAGCAAAATAGGGAGGTAATTATGTTCCAGGGAGAACAGTAGTTTGTGATATATGAGCATCTGCATGCTTGGTATTGTAAAGGGAAATGGGAGAATGCCAAAAGGTATATCCTTAGAAGTAGCAGAAACATTTGAAAAATGGCTGTAGTGTCTTGAGACTTAAAAGAATGCAAATACATTGTGTAGGTTGCAAACCATAAGAAAGGAAAAAAATTGCCCGAAATTCTGCCACCCAAATTGGTAAACGTTCTTCCAGACATTTTTCTGTGCTCACATGTTAAACGTACATGTTTATGAAAATAGGATCACTGTTGCAAAATATTGTAGACGTGTTTGCAGTCTATGATACGATTATAGATACGCTTATAGATTCTATGTTTATAATGACTGATGGGATTCTACCGTATAAATACACCATAGTTAACTAATTAACTTATTGAACACTTATTTAGTGTGCTCCAAATTTCTTGTTTTGATAAACTGTGCTTTGATAAACCTTCTAAAACATAAATCTTTGTGAACTTGTTCAGTTATCCCCTTGGGGTAGATTTCTAGAAGTGTAATTCTTAGGACAAAGGATATACTTACTTAAAAATTTGAAATGTTTTGCTAAACTGCTCTGATATACATTCCTAGCTGTTGTGCGTGCAAATGCCTCTTCCCCAGGTCCTGTTTGACAGTGGGAGTCATTAATCTTCATGTTTGCTAATCTGAGGAGAAAGATATTACTGTATAGCTCTTATTTGTATTTCGTTGGTTACTAGTGTGATTGTGATCATTTTCACACTGTCTATATCCTTTGCCCCAGTTTTCTCTTTGGTATTTGTCCTTTCTTATTGATTTACATGAGCTCATTGTATATTAGATATGCTAACCCTTTGTCGTGTGGTCGTTTGGAGAGAAAGAGAAAGTTTTACTCAGATTTAATGTAAACCTTTGTTTTTATTCTCTTTGGTTTGTGTCCAGATATTTTGTAAAAGTTGCTGATTTTTAACCTTTTCTTCTCAAAAGAATGACTTTTTAAAGGTTCAACCAACATTTAAATATTAGTGTCTTCACATGACCCAATAGCTTTGAATTGATAGTTTAAATTCCAAAATTTCATGGATTTGGAAGAATTTCTTCTAGTTCTGAAGTTCTTCAACTGAAGCCTGTGGATCCTTAGGCAGTGTGTAGATGGGCTTCAGGGAGGTTGTGAGCTTCTGAAATTATATGCAAATTTTATGTGTTTTTGCAATTTTTTTTCCCCCTGGAGAAAGGTCCATAGATTCTGAAGTGGGTGTAGGACCTCAAAATGGCAAGATCTGTGGTTTCTGAAATTGTAATTTGTTGTGAGTTGTTAACGTTTGTGTTTCCTTTTTGCTTTGTGTAGGCATCAGGGATTTGGGGTGCTCTCAGTAATATTGGCAAACCACGCCGTCAAGCTGTTGACGTCTCTCTTTCAAGACCTGCAAGTGGAGGCTCTGCACAAGGTGAGGGCTTGTCTTCAGAACCAGCATATTGACTGTTGGCTCCCCTTCTGGCTAAGCTCGCTTGAGCCATCAGATCAGGTGGTCATTTCCTGCCAAGTCCTGACCTTAATTCTCTTTTTATGTCGTTACCTTCAGGGTTGGGAGGCAGATGGTCCCCCTGCTGTCCTGAGCATTATGGCCCAGAGTACCTCCATACAGAGGATTCAACGGCTGATAGACTCTGTCCCACTGACAAACCTGCTGTTGACATTACTCTCAACTTCCTACAGAAAGGTGGGTGGGGTCATGCCATTGATAATTTGGAAGATCTTCTCATATAACCTCCTCAAAATGAATGAGACTGACTGTATGCCATGATCTTTATAAAGTCATAATTTGTGGTAATGGTTTTGAAGATGAGAAAAACTCTTAAATGGTTTCAGACATTTGAATTAGTTATTGGTTATCAGCACTGTGGTCCATATGGCTACTTGGTGATTTGTGACAGTGGGCATGCTGAAGCAGAAACATGGAGGACACTATGGAAACGTTCCTTTTTCAGTTCTGGTCCAGATCTCTGGTTTTGGAGTGCTTCTATAGGATAAGGCTATGAGAGTCCTGGAGGTAGCTATTAGGAGAAATACTTCTTGGATTTAGAGAAAAGAAGACACGGAGAAGACTTTTCATGTGGCAAATGGGACGAGGTAGGATGGCTTCATTTTTGTGATCATCAATTACAGAAACCTCGCTATTTTCCTAGGCATGTGTCCTGCAGCGTCAGAGGAAGGGCTCTATGAGCAGCGATGCCAGCGCCTCTACTGACTCAAACACCTACTACGAGGATGATTTCAGCAGCACGGAGGAGGACAGCAGCCAAGGTAGACGCCCCTCTTTGCTGTCTCCCAGGGGATAAGCTATAGGGTGCAGCAGGAAGTGTCCCTAGGAGCTTCCTGTAGCTTCCTAGTCACTGTTTGCTTTCACCTGCCCGGCATGGATCTTGACTGCATGTGCACTTAAAGGCGACATGTTATTCAAGAGTAAGCGGAGCTGTTGAAGATGAGTGATTAAAACTGCCGTCAGCAAAGCCCAGATTGCTTTTCGTTGCTTTCCTTCTGCAATCAGAATACATCTCAGTTGTTCATATTTCTTTTTGTGCTGACTCATTTTGGGAACTCTGCTCTGAGCTTTCCCAGTGAAACTCAAAAGGAAGGCTGTATGTGAGGTGTTGGGTTTGGCTGACGTCATAGATGTGTGGCTTGGGGAAACAGAGAGAAAGAAATGCCAGACTGCTGTGGTGAACAACAGGGCAACACCAACATTCCCTCCTGCCTTGGTTTGGAGAGGGACTGAATAAGATAAATATCTCAGATTCTTTCTAACCAGGTTTGTGGGAGCAGTGTACAGAATTGCCAAAGGTACGATTCTTATCTGGGAGCTTACAGTTGGTAGACAAGTAAAACTCTGCTACTGAGAATGTTTGGCTTGCCGGTGAAATAAAATGAGGTGGTTTCTCTTCCTCCATTGGGTTCCTTTAAAAAAAATACTGGTTTTATTGAGGTATAATTTACATACAATAAAATACTCCCATTTCGCACATACATTTAGATGAGTTTTGACAAGTTTATGCAGCAGTGTAACTACCACCATGATCTACAAACCTTGTGTTCCTTTTGACTCAGGCACTCTTACAAAGCAGATGTACTAAAAATTTTTTAAAAACGTGTTGTTTTTGTTACATTTCTCTTTCCCTGTTAGATGATGACAGTGAGCCTATTCTGGGGCAGTGGTTTGAAGAGACCATCTCCCCCAGTAAAGAGAAAGTGGCACCTCCGCCTCCTCCCCCACCCCCTCCGCTGGAGAGCTCACCTCGAGTTAAAAGCCCCAGTAAGCAGGCCTCTGGTGAGAAGGGCAACATTTTGGCTAGTCGCAAAGATCCTGAGTTGGTAAGAGTGGATTTCTGAGGTTAAGGGGGAGGGAGAAATGGGGAGAAGGGGTGTGAAAAGCAGATCATTTGAACAAAAACATTTTGTAGGTTGGATAACTAATGTTTAAAGATATTTTTACTTAGGACATAAATGTATTGATTATATTTGATTAAATAACTCTTATGCTCTTGGTGTTGTTTCTCTTATTGAGGGTTAGTAACATAGCCTTTGGAGTTAGATAGAATCTACCCCTTACTGGCTTTATGACTTTGGGCAAGAAACTGAATTTCTCCAAGCCTCAGTTTTGTCTCCTGTTGTATGGGAGTGATTGTACCTCTTCTAAGAGTGTTGTGAAGAATTAAAGAGCCCTTAGCCTAGGTCTGGTACATCGTGACTGCTAACTATTTGTTCAACTGGTATTTATTAATGATGTACTGTGTGTCAGCAGCCCCTCTTCTGAAGCTCTGTCAGTAAACAAGGCATATGCAGTCTTTGCTTTCATACAACTTAGTCTAGTCAAGGACGTGGATGGAAATTTCATTTTAATAGAGAAATAAAGAACTGGGAATTCCAAGCATGTATAATGACAATATAGGCTTCAGAATTGAATATATCAATAATATCTTAGAGCTGGACAAATACAGGACCTTAGAAGAATGAAATAAAAGAGTTAATCTCTTTGGAAATCCTGTCATGCAATATTACCTGAAATCTATTGTATTAAATTGGCATACCCTTTTCTGTAACTAGTAGAATCACATGGGAGAGACTATTATAACTTGGTCCCACTGTAGGTGATTTAAAATCTGATTTTTTAATTCATTGTGTTTATTGCATGAAACCTATGGGCATATTTTATTTTCTGTTTGTATTCAGGATTTGTAGGAGCTCTGGGCTTATGAACCTGCAATGAGCTTTTCTGTGTTCTTTTTAGTTCTTAGGTCTGGCTTCCAACATTTTGAACTTCATCACCTCTTCCATGCTGAACTCTCGGAATAATTTTATCCGAAACTATCTGAGTGTATCTCTTTCAGAAAACCATATGGCCACCCTGGCCAGTATCATTAAGGAGGTGGACAAAGATGGACTCAAGGGTCAGTAGACAGGATATGTGCCTGGTGGATTTTTTCCTAGTGGTGTTTGACTGTTGGCAGCATGGTGCGATGCAGTAGTTAGATGCTTGAATAATTGGTTTTTCCATTTGTCTTCAAGGCGCATCAGATGAAGAGTTTGCTGCCGCTCTCTATCACTTCAACCACTCTCTGGTAACTTCTGACCTTCAGTCACCTAACCTGCAGGTTTGTGTGCGCTACAACTGTTTAGGCCAAGAGCTCTCTACATCTGTACTCAGTAGGCTGCACTTGTTTCTATTGCTAAGGAAAAGTTTATCATGGGATCCCCTCCCTGCAAAGAGTGTTGAGAGACTATCCTAGTATATCCCTCTGCCTTAATTAGGATCATTTTGAGAAAAAAAAAAATGTGTCCTTTATCCCTGAGTCACTTAGTAAGCTTAAAGAAAAGGAAAAACAACAAAAACAACTCCTGATGACTATGCTAGTACAAAAGTAAATAGACAACAGAGCATTTTATTAAAAAAAAAAAAGAATGGCCAACAAACATAGGAAATGTTCAGCATCGTTAGTAATCTAAGAAAGGTAAATTAAAACACGTGTCTTAAAGGATCAACCAAATTACAGGAGATGGATGCTCTCATATACGCTCTTACTTGCAAACCCACCACCAAAATAAAGTCTAGGATCTTGATTGTGGTTGTCTAAACATTGTGGCTTTCTTTCCTCACTGAAGTAGTGGATATCTGGAATCCTAAATCTTAAATTCCTCATTTCATTAGTTTCATATATGTATTTGTTTTTGCATTTAAGGAATACTTTAAAATTGACTGTTTTTAGCAATGACATCATGTTCTGTGTAATTTTTTTCACTTAATATTGTTTAGTACTTTATTGCCAGAATTCATCTTTACTGTTGCATATTTCGTAGTTTTTGTTTTGACTGCTATATGATATTCCATCGTGTTTGTGACTATACCAATTTATTCATCTCCCTTCCGCTCCTGCTGATGGACATTTGGGTTGTGTCAGTCAGGTTTTATTGCTATGATCTTTCTTGTACGTGTCCCCTGTACGTACCCTGTTACAAGTGAGTCTCTTGGGAATATAAGTTGGAGTAGAATTGACAGGTTGTGGAGTATGTGACCTTAAGCAGATAATGCCAAACTGCTCTCTGTAGAAGCTGCACCATGTCTTACTCTCACCAGTAGTGCGTCAGGGATACGTGGATTCATATTCTCTCCCAACATTTGGCGATGTCATAGTCTGATGATAACGTGGTCAAAGTTCGTGGTTCTCAATCTTTAGTGTATATAAGGATTCCTGGGGAATTTTTTAAAACTGCAGATTGCTAGATACTGTGACCACTCACCCTCCCGCCCCCCCCATCAACCCCAGTAGAATTTAATTTGGTAAATCTCCAATAATTTGCCCTAAGATTGTTTTGAAAATTTTTTTGTTACTCTTAAGATTATTTCAGTGGATTCTCAGAATCAAAACACAATTCAGGGGCTTGCACTTGCCGCCAAAGGGACAAAATCCAGGAACCTGTTTCAAGAGGTTAAAATTGATTCTCACAATCCCAAGCTATTTGAGAAATTCTTAAACATTTCTTTTGTTGTTTAAAAAGATAATTATAGGGCTTCCCTGGTGGCGCAGTGGTTGAGAGTCCGCCTGCCAATGCAGGGGACACGGGTTCGTGCCCCTGTCCGGGAAGATCCCACATGCCGCGGAGCGGCTGGGCCCGTGAGCCATGGCCGCTGAGCCTGCGCATCCGGAGCCTGTGCTCCGCAACGGGAGAGGCCACAACAGTGAGAGGCCCGCGTACTGCTAAAGAAAAAAAAAAAAAGATAATTATAAAATCTATTTATACTTACCTACTGTTACATGAAAAAATTTTTTTTGGCAGGAAAGGGAATATATAGAGTAGAAAAGTTGTTGACCTGTCTAAGGTGAAGAGAAGGAAATGTTTCAGTTAGTATATTGCCTGCAGCACCTTCTCAGACTATAGGGTCAGGGCGTCCTGCCAAAATTATCAGCTGCTTGCCCAGATTTGAGCAAGGAGGGAGGTTTCAAAGTTCATAGATTTGGCCTTTTCTTGTCTAAACTTGTCCAAATAATGGGGAAGAAATATTTTTCTCTAGAGAACAGGATTCTTAAGACTCCTGTAATGATATTACCCTCTTTAGCATTTAAAAATAATTACAGACCTTGTGTGGACATGCAACCTGGCTGCCTATAGCTACTGACTCTGCAGAGGAAATCCTCAGATATCCTTTTTCAGTCCATTTCCAAACATGGAACTTTAAATTGTTCCCCCACATTTCATAGCTATGAAGGATAGTCAGTGCAATCTATCTGCTGTTGAGTTCCCCTACCTTGGATATTGTTTCTTTGGAGTAATGTGCAAAGCTGCCTTAGCCAAGGTGCCTGACTTAGGTTGCAAGACACAGACAGTGCAATAAAATATATTTGACAGTAAAATGTATTTTGTTACTATTATTACTTAATATTATATTTAACATTGTATATAACATTATAATAACTTAATAATACTATTACTGTGGTGATCCAGGTTCATAAATAAGTATTCATTGACACTTAACTATATGCCGGGTACTGTTATAGGGACTGAAGAAATAAAGATGACTTGAGTTAGCATGGGATCATGAGAAAGGGGAGATAGGGTGTGGATAAAGGACCTATTGTAGAGATCATGGGAAATTATTTGAATGAGGTGAAGGACAAGGAAAGGAAGGAATTCAAGATATTGCCTAAATTTAAAACCCTTGAAACCCAAATGAGACTAGAAGGATGCTGTTGTCTTTAATAGAAATAGGGAGGTCAAGAAGGAGAGTTGGTTTGGGGGTAGATGGAGTGATACTGAATACTCAGTGGTTCATTCTTCTAGGTTTAAGTCAACTCAGAGATTGTATTTACTCATGGGTCACATTTATTTATTTTTTCAGGTTTCTTTAAAAAAATTTTTTTTTAAATTGAAGTATAGTTGATTTACAGTGTTGTGTTAATTACTGCTGTACAGCAGAGTGATTCAGTTATACACATATATACATTCTTTTTTTTATATTCTTTTCCATTATGGTTTATCGTAAGATTGAATATAGTTCTCTGTACTATAGAGTAGGACCTTGTTGTTTACCCATTCTATATATAAAAGGTTACATCTGCTAACCCCAGCCTCCCACTTCATCCCTCCCCCAACCTCCTCCCCCTTGGCAGCCACCACTCTGTTCTCTATGTCCGTGATTCTGTTTCTGTTTCATAGATAGGTTCATTTGTGTCATATTTTAGATTCCACATATAAGTGATATCATATGGTATGTGGTGTTCTCTTTTTGACTTACTTCACATAGTATGATAATCTCTAGTTGCATCCATGTTGCTGCAAATGGCATTATTTCATTCATTTTTATGGCTGAGTAGTATTCCATTGTATATGTGTAGCACAGCTTCTTTATCCATTCATCTGTCGGTGGACATTTAAGTTGTTTCCATCTCTTGGCTACTGTGAATAGTGCTGCTGTGAACGTAGGGGTGCATGTATCTTTTTGAATTATAGTTTTGTCTGGATATATGCCCAGGAGTAGGATCATATGGTAATTCTATTTTTAGTTTTCCGGGGAACCTCCATACTGTTTTCTACAGTGGCTGCACCAACTTAAATTCTCAAGGGTCACTTGTTTAGTTCACATTTTCTCAGAATGATCCTTTGGGTTCTTCAGGTACATGAGGCACAATTTGCCATTTTCTCTCTGTTTATAAAAACAAACAGGTCAGTGTCAGCTCTTCAACATGACTTTTAGTCCCATTTAGTAGGCTAGCCATAGAGTCATCGTGCGGTCAAGAAAACTGTATACCTGAGTGTGAGGCGCTCCTTTAAAGAAGGAGTAAGCTGAAGGCAATTAGCAGAGGCATCATCTATGTGATTATATTGTTTCCTTTGTCAGTATGTTGAATTTTATAGCCCTTTCAATCAAATGAGAAAAACAGTTTATATATTATCAGTGTTTTTAGTTTAAATAGTCACCATTACTACTATTGAAGAAAATATCATTAAATACGATGACATTTTGAGGTGCCAGTGGGATGAAGATGTCTAGAAAATAGTTGGAAATGTGAGTCTGAAATTTAGGAGTTAAGAAATTAACATTGATAATGCAGCTTTGGGGATTATCCATTAAGAGGCCATTGTTGAAGTGATGAGATACAATGAGATGGATTGGGGATAGCAAGAGCGACGAAGGCTGAGGCTGAAACCTCAGGAATGCCAGCATTGAGGAGGGGAGGAAAGGTAGCCAGAGGGTGGCAAGGAATGGGTCAGGCCAGGGTTTTGCTGTGCTGTGGCTCAGTTTCACTACTTCAGAAGTCAGTTCTTCCTTAGCGCTAATAAGAGTTTGAGTGGTAGGGAAAAATAGGTTCCAGAGGAATGTTAGCTCGTTTCTTAAGGTTCTGAGGCCTAAATAAACTGACCTAAAGACACAAATAACTGACATGAAACAAAAACTCACTTAAAAAAGTGTGTAAATAACTTTATAAGGAATATACATTAATCATAATCCTTCCACGAAATTCATGATTTTAATTTTTCCATGTTTCCTTCTAGTCCCTGTCTGTATAGTGGCATAGTTTTACAGTTATTATCAGAACATTGATATGTCCCTTGGTTTCTGCTTTTTCAAATTTTACTATTATATATGTAATGTAATATATATAGAGTATGTTATTTTGTTTACCTTGGTCTTTACAGTTGCCACCATTATGGCTGCATGTCCCTTGATTTGATTTTTTTATTATTATAGTAATGCTCCAGTTAACACTTCTGATATAGCTCAGGCATGTTTATTTTTTTTTTTTGAATTGTTTTCTTGAGTCAGGAATTGAGAAGTTAGTCATTATGGCTGTGTTGAGCATAGTGATGAAGAATGTAGGTTTTAGAGATAAACCTTGCTTGGTCACTTGGTAATCTTGTGGCTTTGGTCATGTTCTTAAGCCACTCTGAGCTCTGTTTTCCGTATCAGTGAAGTGGAGCACACCCCTGACGTTGTAGCTCTGAGCATTTAGTGTGACGGTCTCTGTACAACAGTTAGCCTATGGTAACCCCCCATTACCTGGGAACTACTCACGCTATCTGTGACTTTTTGAATGCCTTCGAGGAATAGGGTCTTCTAGGATTTTTTTTTAAAAAATACATTTATTTATTTTTTAATTTTTGTCTGCATTGGCTCTTCCTTGCTGCGTGCGGGCTTTCTCTGATTGCGGTGAGCGGGGGCTACTCTTTGTTGCGGTGAGCGGGCTTCTCATTGCGGTGCCTTCTCTTGTTGCGGAGCACAGGCTCTAGTCACGTGGGCTTCAGTAGTTGGGGCTCGTGGGCTCTAGAGCGCAGGCTCAGTAGTTGTGGCGCATGGGCTTAGTTGCTCCGCGGTATGTGAGAGCTTCCTGGACCAGGGCTCAAACCCATGTCCCCTGCCTTGGCAGGCAGATTCTTAACCACTGCACCACCAGGGAAGTCCCTCGCTGGGATGTTTTATAAGAATATAATTTAATTTGGCAGACTTCAAAATTTATCCTGTATCCTGAGGTAACCGTGATTTGTGTTTTCTGAAGCCAAGTGAGAAAGCAGGCTTTTGTCTGGTTTTCCATTGGCATCCTGCTCAGCTTGTGTGTGTATTTGAGGAGATAAGTTGCAGCTTAGGTAACTAAGCTGAAAGTAAAGCTCATTTGAAAGACATGCCACAACTGGAGGCAAAGACAACCCTGATTAATTCTAGATGCCTTGATATCTTAGAGGCAAAATTTCTCTGCTAATACTATTAATAGAAGTTGTTGGACTTATAAGTTGTTGGAAATCCCCCTTTGGATTGTTGTTTGTGGCATGTAACTGATTATAAAAGAAAACTGTTAGCTATTGCAGTTGTTGAAGTTGTCTTTAAAGGCACAGTATCCATTGGAAACTTATCATGATTCTGCTGTCTCCATGCACGTCTCCTTTTTGGGAACCCCATTTCTGACACTAATTAACTATAGTTGTTAATGGGGTTAGATTAGTAATTTTTCCTTTATATTTTCCTCATGTGTGAATGACCTTTTGCAAACTGCTTCTGAATTTGAATTTCTGTGTCTTCCTTTCTTTAAAGTATTCCTTTCAGTGTTAAAAAGTAACATTAGAGAGCATTAGTAACCTGTTGACTTCATCCCCTGCCTTTTTCCCTAATGGTCTCTTGTATGTCTTTCATGTTAGAATACACTGTTGCAGCAGCTGGGAGTGGCTCCTTTTTCTGAGGGCCCTTGGCCCTTGTACATTCATCCTCAAAGCCTGTCTGTGCTTTCACGCCTCCTGCTCATCTGGCAACATAAAGCCGGTGCTCAAGGTGACCCTGACGTCCCTGAATGCCTTAAAGTTTGGGACAGGTAAGGTAGCTTAAATAGAAGCCCCACGGAGAAGGCTGCTTTTTAAAATTTGTTTGACTTATTTGTAGTTCATCTGTGGCTCTGGGATGGTACTCTGATGATAAATTTAAAGTGGCAAGGGTGGAGGAGTGTGTTTCCGATGGGATTTGAGAGGAGTTGTGCTGTTTAAGAAACAGAAGTATATAAACTACAGTCTGGAAATAGAATCTTCCTTTAGCACATGGGGGATTTGGTTGCAATTATGAGATAGAACCTGAATCCTGAACGTAACCAATTTTATCCTGACCTGGTTTTTTTGGAAAGAGAGGGAACAGGGAAGCCAACTCTGTCTTTGGTTATTTTGCTTTCAACGTGAAACCACTTAGAGTGACTTGCAGTCTTTTTTGGACAACTTTTAAAGAATTTTTTTACTTGGGGGAAGCTCACATTAATCATCTAAATCCTCTTTAGATGGACCTATATTTGCCATTTTTGTTTACATGGTTGGGAGTCTTCAAAGCAGTTTGTTTTCCTAAACGGCTTTGTTTTCCTCTTCACCATTCTAGGATCAAATAGCTCTAATGCTGGATTTGAGAAATTGTAAACCCCCTTGAATGCCAGATATGCACTATATTTTTCCTGGTGGAATCTTGCAAAAAGGCCGGAAGGTGGGGGCCAGGGGGAGATGGGGAGCGAAACCCTTATTAAAATACAAATCTCTTTCCTAATAGCCAAAGGCAGTGGAAATAGTTGGCTACATTCATTCCTTCTTTGCATAAAAGCTTTTCTCACAAATTCTCTGAATAGTACAGTTTTTTCATTGCTTTTTAAGTGCATGGAGTTAATTTTGACTGTTATCATGCAGTGATTTTTAACCTGTAGTATAAATTCTCAAAACGAGAATTAAACTATAGAATCAAATCATAGGGAAAAAGTAACTGAATTGCTTCTATCTGCCTGGATTTCTTAATTTAAAAAAAAAAGCTGCTTTTTGGAGAACTTGTAATTCTTTTCAGAATTGTCAGGAAAGGCAGCGTGGGGGTTACCACCACTGTGACCGCGGTTAATGTTGCCGAAGGGTCTTGAAAATGTGTTTGTGGCCAAATCTGGCTTTTTTGTAGCCAAGATTTAGTTTTTATCTTCTCATTACATGTAGCTTCTTGTCTTCCTTAATTCGTTATCTTAATTGAAGAAGTTGGACTCTTCCGGCATTGGACATTGTCACTCTTGGGGGATGTTCTGACTTTACCTTACCAGACATGTTCTCCTTTCCTCTGTGGTAGGTTTTTGTCAACAATGAAGCAGAATGCCTTGCAAGGGGTGGTGCCCGGTGAGACGGAAGATTTGAATGTAGAACACCTGCAGCTGCTTCTCCTCATTTTCCACAACTTCTCTGAGAAAGGCCGGCGGGACATATTGACCCTTTTTGTGCAGATCATCCAGGAGTTGAGTGCCAACATGGATGCCCAGACGCGCTCTGTGCCTCTCATCCTGGCTCGCCTGCTTTTGATCTTTGATTATCTGCTCCATCAGTACTCTAAAGCCCCTGTGTATCTGTTTGAGCAGGTACAGATGAACACGTTCTTCTTTGCTTTACAGCTGTTAGTGAGAGCGTAGTTATTCTCAGGTTACCATGCTCCAAACCAAAATGACCTTACTTTAGGGTTTAGGTGTTCATTGCGGTATGTTTGATTAGCCTTAGGTGACCCCTGGGACTTGTGTCTTTGCACCCACAGTATATGTTTAGCCAGAAACGATAAATGTAGATTATTTGATTTGATGCATTTGTTAAAATTGCTCATAGGCTCTGTTCACAGGTGTCCTTCTTTGAACTACTCCACTTTACCTGTGTCGAGCACAGTGCCATGTGTGTCGGGCCTCAGTTAGTATTTACTAGCGGTTGAATGATGGTCGAGCAGTAAATTTTATGGGTTAGTAAACTCCTTTGTTGCAGGGATCCAAAATGAGGATGGAAGGGCCACTTAAGAATTCAGCATTTCTTCAGATGTTTCATTGAGCACTATTCCCTTTATACTCCAGCAAAAAGATGTTTCCCAAAAGAAGTCACAGTAAAATCTAAAATTTTGTTTTGGTTTATAAGTTTCCCAAACTTTGCTGTACCGATCTAATGTCAAGCCTGGAGTGAGAAGCAGAATGATGACTGTGTATCTTTCTTAATTTGAGCATTTGTGTTTTAAAAGGTGCAACATAACCTGCTTAGTCCGCCTTTTGGGTGGGTGAATGGATCCCAGGACAGCAACAGCCGCCGGGCGACCACTCCTCTCTATCATGGGTTCAAAGAAGTAGAAGAAAACTGGTCTAAGCATTTTTCATCAGGTCAGAAAGAAGATTGTCAATAAAAAACTGACTTGCTGATTTTCATTGGAGGGGTTGAATTTGGAGCTTGGGGCATCCTTGTGGATCTTTGGTCATCGGTTTAGTCTCCTTCCTGTGGGTGGCAGATACCTAGAGATTCAAAACTCTTGCGGAAACAGACTCTCGCATATCCTGCATCTATTTAAAAGCAAAAAACATTGAGACATGAGAATTAGGAATCCTCTGGCCATAGAGTGCAGTATATGTATTCCTGCCACACTGGGTGATTGAATTAATTTTCCCTTAGGGACATGGTTCTAACCCACAGGCTAATTTCTTTGGGTCAGGGTCTTCAGACAGTGGGAGCTGTGACATTCTCTCCAGTGTTTCTCACGTAGCAGTGGTCCATACTTTTCAGAAGGTGCCTCTTGTGTTCATTTTAGCATGTGTTCGCTTTCATCTGAGGATTGTTAGATGTAAAGTGTATTTGGTGGAAACGTTCATCGAGCTCTAGTATGAATTTATTATCATTGGAATCTCTTAGTAGTTAGTCCCTTTGATATTGGGGAAACAGCATTTAAGTTTAAGGCAGTCAGTCTAATGATACAAGTTTGATACAATCATCAAGTTTGTTGATTAACTTGATGATTATAGAGCAGAAGTTCACTCCCAGAGCAGAAGTTTTCAACTGGGGATGATTGTGCTCCCCATCCCCAAAGGGGCCCTGGGGCCATGTCTGGAGACATTTGGTTGTCACGACTGGGAGGGTGCTACTGGCAATCAATGGATAGAAGGCAGGATGGTGCTAAACATAGGACAGTTTCCCACAGCAGAGAATGATCTGGCCCAGAACGCCAATGTGTAGTGCCAAGGCTGGGAAACCCTGGTCCAAAGTGTTTTCTTAGTTTTATGTTTCATATTGTTAGACTTGAGAATGAAACCATTCTTTCAGTAAGCACATTGCTTTTCAGATGCTGTCCCGCAACCCAGATTCTACTGTGTCCTGTCGCCAGAAGCCTCAGAGGATGATTTGAACCGACTTGATTCTGTGGTACCAGGAATTTAAAAATCCCATTTTACATGTTGGTTAGGTGTTCTCCACCAAAATGAGTCTATCAGGGGAAAGGGAATGACTTAACTTTTTGTAATGTGGGAATTTGGTCTGTATTAGGATTTGAGTTTATTCTAAAAGGAAAGTGTGGTTTTGAGATTTATTCACTGGGCTCCAGTTTGGCGGTAGGGGATGTCCTTCCTGGCGGTTGACACCTCTGATACATTATTCCTGAAGACTATCTCTGTTAGCATTTTCACATGCAGCTATTTTAATGGACAAAATAGTTGCCTCATTCTAAAGCCTGCACTTGTGTGCTCACAATAATCCATAAACTGAGTTGGTCCCTAAGTGGGAATCATGCTGCAATGAGAAATTAATAACTATATTTGGAGTGAGCTATTTTGTCAATCCTGAGTTTAAGTGGTAGTGTATGGGTAGTAGGAAAAAAAAATTTCAAAAATAAGAAAAAACGATTGTCTTTTTTTCTTGATATTAGGCATGTGATGTTCTTTACTCCAAGCTTGTCAAGTATGATGAGCTCTACATTGCACTGACATCCCTGCTGGCGGCTGGATCCCAGCTTGATACAGTCAGGAGAAAGGAAAACAAGAATGTAACAGCCCTGGTAAGACCGTGGAAACCTGGGCTAATTAAGAAGAGTTTGGGATATGTTTGATGATTGGGTAGCAGTCTACCAGAAATTTCCTTCTGGCATGTAGCAGTTTATTGGATATATGTTTGCAAAACTGACTAGATACTTCATTATTTCTGTCTAGTTTGGGTGGTTATGTTCACCTTAGAGATAATTTTTTATCATTTTTGCATTTTTTTGCTAACACTTAGAAGAATGTGACTTTGAGAGTAAGCGTCTCCTAAGTTCTGTATCTCCTGTGAATGCTGGTTGTTGTATGATATTGAAAGCCTCACACTTGAGCTTTTCCTGTGGTCCTGTGAATGTGTCTCGTGCCTGTAGAGCTCATAACAGCAGTTAAGGCCACAGAAAGGGCCAGCTGATTGCGGGCGTGCTGAGGAGAATGTCTTGCTCTCTTTCAGTTACTTGGTGAATTACTGGGGAGCCAAAGTTGTCTCAGAACTGCTCTCTTGGCCTATGAAATGTGCAGAATATGGAACAAGTTTTATATAGATATAAAATGTGCGTTTTACCGTTTTCTGCTTTGGGTGTATTCTCTAGAAAGACCTGGTGAGCAGACTTGAGAGCCAAATCTCAGTTGAAGGTTGGGACTCCACCCAGTTCTGCTTTGAAAATTGAATTTGGAACAATTCTTACAGTTAGGGAGCTGTTGAGGCAATACCAAAAGCTTCTACCTCTGTGATTGCTCTTTTTGCTTCTTTCAGGAGGCCTGTGCCCTTCAATATTACTTCCTGATACTCTGGAGGATTCTAGGGATTTTGCCACCATCAAAGACTTACATGAACCAGCTGGCCGTGAACTCACCAGAGATGAGTGAATGTGACATCCTACACACTCTGCGGTGGTCTTCCCGCCTCCGGATCAGCTCCTATGTCAACTGGATAAAGGTACCACAAGGCTTGCTGCTATGGAGTATTCAAAGCCAACATACTCTAATTCTAGGAACTTTTAAATTTAAGGCTAATGAAAGCCTTAGACACTGTCTGTATTGATCTCCTGAACACTTTTTTCTTGCTGTAAATAGGACCACCTTATCAAACAGGGAATGAAGGCTGAACATGCTGGTTCTCTCCTAGAACTGGCATCAAGCAAGTGCAGCTCAGTGAAATACGACGTTGAAATTGTAGAGGAATACTTTGCTCGACAGGTATGGAAGTTGGGGGTCCATAATGATAGAACTTGACTTATGCCACAGTTTTTTTTTGCTACAACTAATTAATATCTTGTGTATCTTTAAAGATCTCGTCCTTCTGTAGCATCGACTGTACCACCATCTTGCAGCTCCATGAAGTTCCCAGTCTGCAGTCCATCTACACCCTCGATGCTGCTATCTCGAAGGTCCAGGTCTCTCTGGATGAACATTTTTCTAAGATGGCTGCCGAGACTGATCCTCATAAGTCATCTGAGATCACCAAGAACCTGCTTCCAGCCACACTGCAGCTCATTGACACCTACGCATCATTCACTAGGTGTGATGGGCTGCCTGTCCAGAGATGTCGGGGATGGGGGAATGCAGATGCTTGGGTGGTTTACTTTCATCTTTAAATATTTTCTAGCATTTTTTTGTAGGGTGCAAAGAAAGATAATGTAATTTTTCCAAACACTATCATTTCTGTTATTTACTAAGATGAAGCTCTTTAAATTTCATGGTATGTAGGTAGAGAAAAAATTTTCTTAATGAGTTAGAGAGTATTTTTAAAAAATATTCATTTATTTATTTGGTTGCGCCGGGTCTTAGTTGCGGCAGGCGGGCTCCTTAGTTGTGGCGTGCGAACTCTTAGTTGCAGCATGCATGTGGGGTCTAGTTCCCTGACCAGGATCGAACCCGGGCCCCCTGCATTGGGAGCACAGAGTCTTAACTACTGCACTACCAGGGAAATCCCCTAGAGAGTATTTTGAAACCCAGCCCTTTCTGTAATAAAGATTGCAAATTACACACCCTGTAGACTTGCTTTGTTTATTCTGCATGATGTTTAAATATTTTAGAATTCATTTATAAAAATCGGGAATTTATTCACCAGTCAAGATTTCTGGTTTTTCTTCCTTTGGAAGAACTGGCAAAACTGGGCGTGTCTTCCCACCTGACAGTGACAAACTGCAGCTAAGGACTGGCTGCTTCTCGTTAGCCATTCTCACTGGGCCCCTTTAAGCTCATTTACTTTATCTGGTCCCTGTAGGATTTCACTGTTCAGTTCCTGTTTAATGGGGCGTTGATGGTGAAAGGGACTTAGATCGTTGTAAAACTTAACTAATGTCTTAGTGTGAATGCTTTGCAGTAGACAGAGGACTATTGCTTGAGGCAAAATTTTTGAACGAATATGAGCAATAAACTTGAATGACAAGTGAGAGTGTTTGCTACATGTCAAGTACTTTTCTAGGTGTTGGGGGTACAGTGGTAGCAAAGCTGACCGAGTCACTGCCCTCTGAGAGTGTCTAGGCTCTAATCTGGCCCATCAGGCTAAGACTTTCTAAACTGAGCTGTTAATACATGTTCCTGGCAAATAAGTTTAGGAAGTGCTTTTTTTAAAAAAGAAAAAATAATACTTCTCAGAGCCTTTAATATATACATTGCCAGTCTTCTGAGGCCAGGAAGAGTGTGGTAGATATGTCCTGGAAATTGAGTTTTGTAAGCATTTCAGAGGATGGCATATTCTTTGGGAAACAATTACCCATTGTAATTCTTAGGAGACCCAACTGAGATAAAGGTTTTTCGATTTGTCTAGGGTTAGTTTTTCCTAACCAGAATGGCACTAGATTCCTTCAGCTTTGACATAACCCCCTATTTTTTTCTCCAGAGCCTATTTGCTGCAGAACTTTAATGAGGAGGGATCCACTGAAAAACCTTCCCAGGAGAAATTGCATGGCTTTGCTGCTGTTTTGGCTATTGGCTCTAGTAGGTGCAAGGCGAACACTCTGGGTAAGTGAATGTGCTTTTGAATAAGACTGTTAACACTAGTATGACTAGTAGTGCTATTTTTCTCCCTTTCTACCTGTCTACTGCATTTATCATTTATTGGAATCTTTCTGAGTGTCAAGCATTGACATAGGTTTATCTGTTTTGATCTTCACAGTAACCTTATTAGGTAAGTTTTGTTATTATCCCCCATTACTCATTAGGAAATTGAGGCTTAGAGAAGTTATTTGCCCAAATCCTACATCTTGCAAGTGGCAGAGCTGGGATCCAAACCAAGATAACTTGATTCCAAGGCATTAGGCTATTTCGCTGTTGGCAAAGACCTTTGTTCTTTTCATTTATAGAGATTAGGAAAACTAGCAAGCTACCGCTTAGTGCTTGGGAGAACTTCTTCCTTGTGTTCGGAATGATCTAATCGAAATTTAGGTTGGGGAATCAAAAGGACTTGAGCAGGATTGGAGTTAAGTGCAATAGTTACCCTTTAAAATTTACAGGCATTTGTGTATTCCTGAATTTCAAGCTTCAGGGACCGTTTTAATGTTCAGATATTCTCACTTTTAGAAATTTAATTCCATTACTTCTTTGAATACTGTTCTTAATGTGCATTAATGATCCCTGCCCTCAAGATTTGTGTTAAGTAGAAAAGAGATCAAAGTGATACCTATTCATAGAAGGTCTAGATGTTTAATAGTGACTTGTAGTGACTTGCTCTCACTTTGCATCTTTTATTCAGTTGTCTTCTTTACTTGCAAGGTTAGAAAGTGAATACAATGGGAAATGAATACCTTACAATTGAGATTGTTAGCTGTTAAGCAATTAGCAAGTTCTTGGACATAGTGCTGCTACTGAAATAAATATCCGTCTAAGCTATCTTAGTAATTATTTTGACAGCCCGGGCTGTGGTGTGTTTCTCTCTGCATTTGGGCTTGGCTTTTAAAATGCTGCGTGTCATTCTTTCTCTCTTACGATGACTCCTTGTCCTTTCTGTCTCCTCCAGGTCCAACACTGGTTCAGAATTTACCATCTTCGGTGCAGGCTGTGTGTGAATCCTGGAACAACATCAACACCAATGAGTTTCCAAACATTGGATCCTGGGTGAGCGTCTGTCTGTTCCCAGGAGTAGAAATTAGGAGCACTGTTCTGTTTCTGTGTTCTCTTCTTACTCTTTAGGCTTAAACTAGCTACCAAGAGATCTTAATATGCTGCAGTAGTACTTGCTATGGCTGAATCAATAATCAAGGCCTTGAATTACTCAAATGGTGCTCATATGATCATTTGCTAAGAATAAGAAGTCTGTTACTGGGTTATAGAATAACTGCTTTATTACAGTGGACCCTTGAACAATACAGGGTTGAACAGCATGGGTCCACTTACACATGATTTTTTTCACTAAATCTGGACTGCAGTACTAAATGATCTGTGGTTGGTTGAATCTGTGGCTGTGGAACTGCACATATGGGGGGCTGACTATGAAGTTGTAAATGGATTTTTGACTGCACAGTCAGCACCCCTAACCCCTGTGGTACTTAAGGGTCAACTACTAGGAGCCTCAGTTTCTTCATCTAAATACTGGGATGTAAAGATTAAGGATATTAAATGTAAAGTGCTTAGCACATTATCTGTGACATGAGTTCTCAGTAAATGTTAACCGTTTCCTTTCCTTTTTAGGTTATATGTCAAGAGCCTGCTCCTTTTGTCATACATAATTTTATGGGGTAGCTTTTAAGTTCTCTAGGCTTTTGGAAGGCTGTTGAGTCCTCTGTTAGTTTCCTTGATCTTTCTGTGTGCTCCACTCAGATTACCTCTATTAACAGATTATTGCGTTATTACAGTTCTTTGGAAAAGCCAAGTGTTATAATCTAGTTATCCCTGCTTTGTAATCGTGACCTCTGTTTACATCACCCAGAGCTATAGTGCAAGGATAATTAAGATATTTGTAATGTGGACCCAGATGCATTGTAAAATCCAGATCTTTCTCAGTTACTAGAGGCAAACAAACATAGTTTTAATGTTAAATATAATACATTCTAATTATTTGAAAAGTGGTATTGGGTATCTTAACTATGTACTAACTAAATTTTAGCTTAACTTTTTTTTTTTTTTTTTTGCGGTTCGCGGGCCTCCCACTGTTGTGGCCTCTCCCGGAGCACAGGCTCCGGACGTGCAGGCTCAGCGGCCATGGCTCACGGGCCCAGCTGCTCCACGGCATGTGGGATCTTCCCGGACCGGGGCACGAACCCGTCTCCCCTGCATCTGCAGGCGGACTCTCAACCACTGCGCCACTACGGAAGCCCTTAGCTTAACTTTAACTTTTAAATTTTAACTCGACTTTGTGCTAATTAAAATTTGTTAACTGTTTCCTTTACTCCACCCCACTTTCCTTCCCAGGATGAATAAGAGTGTATACTGAATAGAGTCATTGTCTGTAAATCTCAATGGGGTCTTCGGTTATGTCATCATGGTTTATTTTTTCTCACGTAAGAATTTGGTCCTGGGAGATAGATGGCCTATCTGTTGATGTCTGCTTTGCCTCCTTTCAGCGCAATGCCTTTGCCAATGACACCATCCCTTCTGAGAGTTACATCAGTGCTGTGCAGGCCGCTCACCTGGGGACTCTTTGTGGCCAGAGTCTGCCCCTGGCTGCTTCGCTGAAGCACACCCTCCTCTCACTGGTCAGGTTGACTGGAGATCTTATAGTGTGAGTACCTTTTACGTAGCCCTAAGTGCTCTCTACTCCTGTATTCTGTCACAGCTAAGGGAAGACAATGAGAATTTTAATAACTGCATAATAATACTTTTTTTGCCTGCTATAGCAGAGAGAGCCTGTTGCCTTAGAGTATGAACGTTTACCTAGAATGATTTTTGGCTTAGATGTGAAGGGCAGCCGAGTACCTCCCCCCTCCTTCTGTGTAGTATGTTTCAGAAAAGGCATGCTGGTTTTAAACCATATTGTGATTTGGAGGTACTCTGGGTTTAAGTTTCAAGGTGACAATGATGTATTTGAAGTCGTGCTTCTCCAGATTCGTTGCGGAAGTTAGATGCTGCCATCGTGGAGACTAAGGGCAGGCCAGTGGAGGGACTATTTTGTTTTCCTGTACATAGGTCACGGGTAAAGTCCTATATCTCATTGCCTTAAAAGTGATCCAGAGTCCTGAGAATTCTTCTAGAAAGGTTGTCTGGGAGGGTTACTAGTTTAGGTTTCAGTTAATTTTCTTTTCTAAATATTATAAAATACCTCTTATAGTATTAATTTAACATCTTAATAAGTGAACTTTTCATATGGAAATGATTTTAACTTCTGATATGATAATGAGAAAGGAGACCATGAAGTTGCATGATTATACCTATGTAAAAAACAACTATCAAAGGAAAAAAGCCCTTCTCAGTAAATGAGTAGATTGCCCTCTCCTCCCCTCGCAGCTTTTGAGAGGAGTATATTCACTAATTTGGTTCTGTTTTCTTTGCTGAAGTTGGTCCGATGAGATGAACCCGCCACAGGTAATTCGGACCCTGCTTCCCCTTCTTCTGGAGTCGAGCACTGAGAGTGTCGCTGAGATCAGTAGCAACTCTCTGGAGCGCATCTTGGGCCCTGCAGAGTCTGATGAGTTCTTGGCTCGCGTTTATGAGAAACTAATCACTGGCTGTTACAACATTCTGGCTAATCATGCAGATCCCAATAGGTGAGCCTGATTGGGGAGAAGCCTCCGGTTCCTGTGACCTCCTGCCACCATCAATGAAATGTACCAACACTAGCTTCTTTATGTTGTTAATTAATAGATTATGATTGTGCTTTTTAACAGAAAGTTCTATACTTGTGTGCGTTTTGTGTTCTTGTGGACACGCGTGAAAGGTTACTTGGAATCTTCTTTTGTAATTAATTCTTAGGAATAAACGTGCTGTACTAGATGTGATGAAGTGTACAAAGGAGCATGATAAAATTTCTAATATTTTTGTAACCATGCTTCTGAGATAGGTGTTCTGTGGAATTAGGCGGTCTCATAGCATTGTTTGACCTTGATAGTATAGGCCATGTTGATGTAGGAGAGTCTTACAGAACAGGTGAATAAGTTACACTTTTATCCCACTGAGAACTGTACAGATAAAGGGTTCCAGGTATTGGGATTTCCTGCCTTTTTGTTGTTGGGGAATCCAGGTTTTCATCAGGGGCTGCCTTTTCTTTTTCTCTCCCTCCCCACTTCTCTTTCGTCCCCCCTCCCCCCTTCAGTGTTTCCCTCCCTTCCTTCCTCTTTCTAACAGTTTGAAATAACAGCAGTGATTCTTGGAACTCTTAGCCATCGACTACATCAGTTATCTCAGATTTTAGGAATTTTAAAATTTTATTTCAGTTTAATTCCTCAAAAATTTATTGAGCACCTACTGTATGCCAGGGTTTATGCTAAGCTTTGACAAAACAGAATTGAATATTGCCCTCAAAAGGTGTAGCCGTAAACAGACTTTGGATTTTTAAAGGTCAGGATTAGCAGGACATTGAAACAGCCCTTGTTTCTGGTAGTTAATTTTTCTTTTGGATTTTCAGTGGACTGGATGAATCCATCTTAGAAGAATGTCTCCAATATTTGGAAAAGCAACTGGAAAGCAGTCAGGCTCGTAAAGCTATGGAGGAATTTTTCTCTGACAGGTGAGCTATATTTTGTTCTCCTCAGTGAACATTTTTGAATATCTCCTGGAAGTAGGGACCTGTCTTTGTTGACTTGGGTGTTCTTTCTCAGGGAAGTCAAAAGCCTGCTTAGGTGTTTGTACCTCTGGGAGGACTTCAGTTAACTGCTGACTCCTTGAGGTTATTGGTGGAGGGGGTTGATTTCATGAACACCTGGCATTGTTGACTCACAAATGACCAGTTCCCCTAGAGGGGATGAGATTGTGAAGAAATAGAAACGGATGCCTAATTTTATGTGAAGCTTAATGTGATTCTTCCATTTTTACCCTCTTGCCTTTCAGTGGAGAACTTGTGCAGGTCATGATGGCAACAGCCAATGAGAACCTCTCTGCTAAATTCTGTAACCGAGTTTTGAAATTCTTCACCAAACTCTTCCAGCTGAGTGAGTGACAGCTTTTAGTAATCTTCTTAAGGGAACTTTGATGTCCAGCTAATGACTGTGCCTATCTTCTGCCCAAGTATAACTATGGCATGAAAATGCTAACATGTGGAGAGAATCCCTCAGAGATAGTTTGGAAGGAAGTCGAAAACTTCCTTGGAGCCTTTCCCCCTTTCCAGGCTCACAGTCTGCGCCTTCCTTCCTTTCCCCCTGCCCTCCTTCACTGACCTTCGCCTCTCGGTCTGTCTCCAGCTGAGAAGAGCCCTAACCCGAGCCTTCTGCATCTCTGTGGTTCCCTGGCACAGCTGGCTTGCGTGGAGCCTGTGCGTCTCCAGGCCTGGCTCACCCGCATGACTGCATCGCCCCCCAAAGATTCCGATCAGCTGGATGTGATCCAGGAGAACAGGCAGCTTCTACAGTTGTTGACCACGTACATTGTTCGGGAAAACAGGTAGGGCACCTGCATTTATTTCACATGTTCTAACGGCCCCAGAAGTAAGGTGAGATCATGCCGCTGTCTTTCTTTCAGGAATCAGTTGTGAACATTTTCAGTGATTTCATAGCTCCCTCTCAGTAGACTCAAGGAATCTAGTGGCTCTTCTTGATTTTTCCCATGGAAAAACTTTTGCAGTGACTTGGCATGTCAGTTGTAACGGGGATGAATGTTTTGTGCTTTAGTAGCCCAAGTCCACAACTGGGCTTACTGTGTATGGTCATGCATTTAATGTTTAAATTTAAACTCCTTAATTAACTCTTATAAATTTAGAAGTGTACAGTCAGATTCCTGTTGATTACTTACCAACTTCCTATTTCTTTTCTATCAGCCAAGTCGGGGAAGGTGTGTGTGCTGTGCTGTTGGGCACCCTGATCCCCATGGCAACAGAGATGCTGGCCAATGGTGATGGGACTGGTTTCCCTGAACTCATGGTTGTGATGGCTACCCTGGCCAGTGCAGGTCAAGGTGCTGGCCATCTTCAGCTTCATAATGCTGCTGTGGACTGGCTGAGTAGATGGTAAGAGGGTGAAATTGGAGGAATGCATCTGTATGTTACAACATTGCTCTTAGAGAAAAGGGGGATAATTAATTACAGGCTATTTTCTGTAGCTCAGAGTGAGTATAAAAGAAATTTGAATCTCTGCTTTTTTATTGGGGATTGAGGGAGTAGCCAGTAACTGTTCAGTTTAGATTTAATCTTCATTATTTTATTAGTAGGATTTTCTGTTCATTATTCCTGGGAGAAGTCTTGGGGAAAGTGTACCACCTGCCACTGATAGGAACAGAGCCCCCAACTTCTGATTACCCACGTAATTTTCTAAGAATGCCTTTGGTTCACAGTGTCCACAAATTGATGTGAGATATGTGAAGATGCTTCCCTTCTTTGATTCCTTAGATGATTTTGTGTGTCCCCCCCCCCTCCTTTTTTTTCCTTTGGGACAGCAAGAAATACCTGTCACAGAAGAATGTGGTCGAAAAACTGAATGCCAGTGTAATGCATGGAAAGGTAAGACAAGTGAGGAGTGACGGCAGTCAGGGAGTGGTGATTCTTATCTTTGTGGCCAGGTAGAAGTCTCCTTCCTGTTGGTTTCTGTCCCTGGCTAGCCTACAGAGGATAAGGCCTATAATCTCAAAGGCCTGGAAGTGTGTAATTGCTAACTGCATGCCCTTAGGCCTCTTCTCGGTGGCAAGAAGTGATAGGAAGGAAATATTCTGGTAAGCAGACATCCAACAGAGTCCTTCTTAAAACAGTGAATTCCTGCTATTTTTAGGTATTGGCATGCTCTGGAAAATTGTCCCCTGCTCCTGCATTGGAACTGTGTGCTCTGAGTGTTATACGGAGTTACGGTCTCCCTCCTCAGCTCCAGTCCAGATGCTAGAATTGTTTACTTTACCTGAAAGTTCAGGTCACTGTGCTGAGAAAAAGGGTGGAAACTGGCAGAAATCTTGCATTCAGGCATTTTCTTCCCCCACCCAACCCATGAACTTGACATAGTGGCTAAGAGCAGATAACTGGCCTCTGACCCACCACAGCACCATTCATCTCTCCCTGCTTTCTTGCTGATCTTTACCCTTTCCACACTGAACTGTTAAGAGTGCAGAGTGAAGGAACTTAGAAATCTGAGGCTTTGATGCCAGACTTTTGGGTTTTTTTAGGCAAGCACGAACTATCTGCAGTGATATGCTGGAAAAATTTTCCCTTGATCTCTGAAGCTATTCCTCCCCTACTGCATTAATTAAAAACCCAGTAATTTAAATATCTTCCACTAATGGTTAAAAAAAATGGTAACAGCAGGAAAAAAGCCAATGAGAGCTTATTCATACTTTTAATATAGCTTTTTTTCTTTTTTCTTGAGGTGTAATTAACATAGAATATTATATTAGTTTCAGATGTACAACATAATGATTTGATATTTGTTTTTATTGCAGAATGATCACAGTAAGTCTAGTTAATACATCACCATACGTAGTTAACAAAATTTGTTTTTTCTTGCAATGGGGACTTTTAAGACCTACTCTCTTCATAACTTTCAGATATGCATACAATAGTATTTATTAACTCTAGTCACTATGTTGGACATTACATCCCCATGACTTACTTATTTTATAACTGGAAGTTTGTACCTTTTGACCCCCATCACCCATTTCGCCCACCCTCCTACCCACTGCCTCTGGCACCACCAGTCTGTTCTTTGTATCAGTCTATTTTTTTCTTGAATGATTTTTGTCTCCATTTTAACTTTTTTTTCTTGATTTCCATCGTACTTCATTTTATAAAATTTTTTAAAGAGTTGTCTTTGTGCTTAAGAAAGAATGAATCACACTGATTCAGTACAGTTTATTGACCAACTACATGTAGTCATAGTGCTACGAGCTGAGGAAATAGATAATTAAAACATGTTGTTTTTCTTCTCTGCTTTTATACTATTCCTTTGATATTGAGCTTTATTGGAAAAAGCTTGAGAAAACACAGTTTACATAATAACCGAATATGGAGAACTGAGGTTTCCGTGGTGTGGTGGTCTTCTCTTACAGCATGTGGTAGTCCTGGAGTGTACCTGCCATGTTATGTCTTACTTGGCTGATGTCACCAATGCCTTGAGCCAGAGTAACGGTCAAGGCCCAAGTCACCTCTCAGTGGATGGGGAAGAGCGGGCCATTGAAGTGGACTCAGACTGGGTGGAGGAGCTGGCAGTGGAAGAGGAAGACTCCCAGGCTGAGGATTCAGTAAGTAAAGTAACCACCATGGTCATGGCTGATCGGCACTTGCAGAGCTCACACTAACAGTCCTTTGGCCCTCCCTCTAGCCCCTGGGAGCTTCAGAACTCTTCCCAGCCCTTGTTGCTTTCTCACAGCTTACATGACTAATGCCAGACTGACTTTCCAGGCCTGCAGAGCAAGCTGTAGGGCTCTAATCTCCTAGGGGAAGGACTGTTTAATAAACAGATGCCTTCCTCCATCTAGAGGCACTTGTCATACAGTTCCTTGGTTTTTGCATCCAAAATGGAGTTTCAAAGATGAGTCTTCATGGGGATGGTGTGAGCTTCCTTGTAGAAAAAGCATAAGATTTATTTTTTTCTTAGCCACAAAACCTTAAGGTCTCACCTGAAATTGCAGCATATTTATAGCCTGCAAGCTATCTCGAGTTGGAGTAGGTTTCTACTGGTCATTTATGAGTCAGTGGTTTACTCTCCGTAGGGTGTGTTTTTATGGGTCCCTGTGTAGAAGGATATATTTCTGATTAAAACTATTCATTATCTTTGAAGGATGAAGATTCTCTTTGCAATAAATTGTGCACTTTTACCATCACTCAGAAAGAATTCATGAACCAGCATTGGTAAGAGAAGTTTTTCGTTTCAGGTGAGGGTTTGCTGGGCCTTGATTGTTGGGACTTCTGGGCTCATTGACTGGTTCTCATTCTTCGTAGGTACCACTGTCACACCTGCAAAATGGTTGATGGGGTGGGTGTGTGTACAGTATGTGCCAAGGTGTGCCACAAGGATCATGAGATTTCCTATGCCAAGTATGGATCCTTCTTCTGTGACTGTGGAGCCAAGGAAGATGGCAGCTGTCTGGTGAGAGATTGGAACATTCTCTCGGCTATAAAGGGTGACTTGTGACACAAATGCTTAAGCCAAACTGGGAAATTCCCATATCACCTTCATGGTGGCCTGGGTCTAGGACTAAGTTCTGGTTGTCATTGATTAGCTATATAGTCATGGCCTATGCACTTCACTTAGAATATTAGAACTTGCAATGTCCTTAGAGATCTTGCAGTTTTTTCAAAGACCCCCTCCACAATTTCAAGACCTATTGCTCTGAGTGGGTAAAGTACCAGACATTAGGTGAATACAATGAAGATGAGAATTCAGGCTTTTGGATAATCTTTAAATGGTTAGCCAGTGTCTCCTTTGGGTCAGATTTTCCTTCAACATCTTAGGCAGTATTTCATCTATGCTTGTGGCAAGACTTGGGGCCTCTGACGTTTTCTGTCCCTAGGCTCTAGTGAAGCGAACTCCCAGCAGCGGCATGAGCTCCACCATGAAGGAGTCAGCATTTCAGAGTGAACCCAGAGTTTCAGAGAGTCTCGTGCGCCACACCAGCACCTCCCCCGCTGACAAGGCCAAAGTCACCATCAGTGACGGAAAGGTTGCTGATGAAGAGAAGCCCAAGAAGAGCAGCCTGTGCCGCACAGTGGAGGGCTGCCGGGAGGAGCTGCAGAACCAGGTGGGCTCCGGTGGCGTCCAGCACGGGGGCCAGAGCACAGAGCCTGGCCAGCTGGTCCATGAGCGATCAGTGCACCAGGCTCTCCTTACGACTCCACTAGTGGGCGTGGGGTTGTTTTCTCCTCTCTCTAAATTTACTGATTTCCAGTGGAATATGAATAGTGTGTGTTGTCAGTCACTACTTCATAAGGAAGAATTTATGACTGAGGAGTGTTTGGGAATTTTGTGGGAGGGTAAATTTTAGTTATGTAACACTCTAGAACACACTTTCTTGGTCAGGCTTTCTCATCTGAAGCACAGAATACAGAAAATGATTTGAGCGATTATTTTCTCAGTTTTCACTAGAGGCATTCTAGATGCATTGGGGAGAAGTTAACTAATTATACATGGTGGGTATAATTATACCCACCATATAATTATACATGGTGGGTGCGTTCAAGCACCTATCCAAGTAGGATATCGACGTGGGATCCCTGGTTTAGGAAGATTGCTCTAGGTTAGTAGCACAATAGCGTATTGACTGGAATCAAATCCAGTGTTATTGGAGAGAGTGAGATGAGGGCTAGAATATCAAACTGAAGTGAGGAAAGTGGGTTCTGGATTCTGTAGGTAGTTACTAGCAAGATTGTGGTGATGAGTATGACCCATTATTTTTCTGTCTCTTTTTTTTTTTTCACTTGTGTATTTGGATTTTTCTCAGGCCAATTTCTCCTTCGCTCCTCTCGTGTTAGACATGCTCAATTTCCTCATGGATGCCATTCAGACCAACTTTCAGCAGGCTTCAGCTGTGGGGAGCAGCAGCCGGGCTCAGCAGGCCCTCCGGGAGCTGCACACAGTGGACAAGGTGGTTGAGATGACAGACCAGCTGATGGTGAGTGTGTCAGGGTCTGGGAGTTAGGTGCATGTGGGAACCAGCACGTTGACTGAGATGCCAAAGTGTGCTAGACATTCGGAGGAATATATTCAGAACTTAGAATTTAAGATACCGTGACATCCAGTGTGAAAATCAGCATGTGAGGTGTGTCTTCCAGAGAAGGGAATCCAGAGGTCATTCGGACAAACCCAGTGAGTAAGTTTCCTTTTCAGTTCACATAAGCATGTGAACCCCTGGATGTGAGGAACGACGTTTGGGGGAAATTATAATGGTTAGAAATTTCTTCTGTATGTAAAATAGAATACCTCCTTATTGTATCTTCTCCCCTAAGGTTCACCTTGTTTACAAAAATAATGCTTGTCCTCTTCGGCTTAGAGCCATAGATTACCTTTAGGTCATCTTCCTTTAATTCTTCCTATGACTTGGGTTGTAAGTTGTAAGTCATTATCCACTTTACACCTGCTGCTTAGCACTGACTGTAGGACCCCTGGCGTGGTCTGCCTGGAGTCTTCAGCAGCTGTGTAAAGTAGTAGGAAGTAAAGTGTCGGCATTTCCGGAAGGGAAATGTGAAAATGAGTGAGGTACACAAATAGATCTCACAAGGTGACTGCTTTTAAGGGAAACACAATCACTTGGTAATACACACACATATATTCTGGTATTTTATTAAACGTCAGTCACAGTTGGGAATTCCCTGGTGGCCCAGTGGTTAGGACTTGGCGCTTTCACTGCTGTGGCCTGGGTTCAATCCCTGGGCAGGGAACTAAGATCCTGCAAGCCATGTGGCGCAGCCAAAAAAAAAAAAAGGCGTTTAACATTTTTAAAAAGTGAATACTTTGTATTAATTTAGCTTCATGCAACATTCACTGCATTGTTCTTATTGGACTGACAATAATTTTGATGAATTTACCTAGCTGTCTATGGATTAGAGATTGGAATCCATTGCTTTAATTAATTAATTTTTGGCTGCGTTGTGTTGTCGTTGCTGTGCTCGGGCTTTCTCTGGTTGCAGCAAGCGGGGACTACTCTTTGTTGTGGTGCGCGGGCTTCTCATTCTCGTGGCTTCTCTTGTTGCGGAGCTCGGGCTCTAGGCGCACGGGCTTCAGTGGTTGTGGCGTGCGGGCTTCAGTAGCTGTGGCTCGTGGGCTCTAGAGCGCAGGCTCAGTAGTTGTAGCGCGTGGGCTTAGTTGCTCCGAGGCATGTGGGATCTTCCTGGACCAGGGATCAAACCTGTGTCCCCTGCATGGCAGGCGGATTCTTAACCACTGCGCCACCAGGGAAGCCCAGTCCCGTTGCTTTTGAATAACTAAATTGTGCAGTGTCTCAGTCACGTGAATAGCATGTGTATGAATCTACTTGATCTTTTTTGCCTTATTACTGCCTTCTCTCTCTGCTTCCCTCTTTGCCAGGTTCCCACATTAGGTTCCCAGGAAGGTGCCTTTGAGAATGTTCGGATGAATTACAGCGGAGACCAGGGCCAGACTATTCGACAGCTAATCAGCGCCCATGTGCTCAGGAGGGTGGCTATGTGTGTGCTCTCCTCCCCTCATGGGCGCCGCCAGCATTTGGCTGTCAGCCATGAGAAAGGCAAGGTGGGTCTTGCAATTCCTTCCCTTTCATTTGAGGTCATGTTTGTCTTAGGTGCTGAGCAAAACAAATAGATGACTATCCTCAGATTGGCCCTCAGGGAAAATGTCTATTGGGTTCCAGCAGAGCTTCAGGGACAGAGCTCAGCAAACTTCTACTTGAACCCTGAGTTACTTTATTAGACTTAGGACCAGTGTGACTAGAACAGAGAGTCTAAATAATTAATTCCCACTCTTTTGTGGGAACCTCTAGGCGAAGGTAACGACTGGTGGTTTCCTAGGACACCGTGGCTCCCAGTCTTTCCCATTTTGGCCACTCTGAGGACACAAGTGGGGAGAGAAGAGTCTTCATAGGAAGGCTCAGTGATCCTTATTTAGTTCTTTCCTGCCCTCCCAGCCCTCTAAGGGCACAAGGAAGTTTATCGTGTTTTATAGAACCAGGAGAGGTTGGAGGAGAGTATCCTAACTCACACTTTTCTATATTCTGACTTCTTCATTATCAGTAAAGTTGTTGTAATCACACCTTAAGTGAAAAACAAACTAGAGATTAAAATAGCTCTAAAATCCTTTCAAAAACATTCTCAGTGAAAATGAGAAGGGACAGTAGTATATGGGAATTGTTTAAATATTTTATGAACTGATTATACGAAGAGAAGTTGGTTTCTTTTATCATCTCTAGAAGGAGGAGATGAAAGGCATTCCATTCTTTTAACCAGGGGATGTATGACTGGTATTGGTCTTGGAGTTTCCTAAGAGACTTGCCCACCAAAAAAGCCTCCAAATCAGTAGCTCTAGTGAAGGAACGTTTTTTTATTGCTCTGTGTTCTCTGAGAGGATGTGGGTTAAGAATAAATTGGTAATTATTCCTTTGCAGATCACTGTCCTGCAGCTCTCAGCTCTCCTGAAGCAAGCAGATTCCAGCAAAAGGAAGCTGACTCTGACCCGCCTGGCTTCTGCCCCAGTCCCCTTTACTGTGCTGAGCCTCACGGGGAATCCGTGCAAGGAGGACTACCTTGCTGTTTGTGGGCTGAAGGTAACAATCCTGATCCAGGTTTGGTTCTGTTAAGCTATGGACCCCAGGCACCTTCTCTCCCCTGTTTTCAGCACCACTTTCTCTTATTCATTGTTGAGATCAGAACTTAAAAGCCATTGGGAACACAAAAGAAATCTCTGAATTTCTTCCAGATCTTCCAGATTTCTTTTGTATTGGAAATAATCTTTGTGTGTTCTTGACACTTGAACATGTTACTAGACAGTCTGAGTACTGTCTGGAGGCAGGGAATATTAGGGAAGAAAAGGCAGCATTAGAACTCTGAAATTAATTAGGCTACTTTCCAAATCAGTTTTTAACCATTCTGTTCCTTCAACCATGTCCAGGACTGCCACGTGCTGACCTTCAGTAGCTCAGGCTCTGTGTCGGATCATTTGGTTTTGCACCCCCAGTTGGCAACAGGGAACTTCATCATCAAAGCCGTGTGGTTACCTGGTTCACAGACTGAGCTAGCGATCGTCACTGCAGATTTTGTCAAGGTATAGTTACAGCCCTTTGATGATCTCATCCTAGAATGGTTTTGCTTTTAAATCCAGAATGCCTGATCTCCGTTATATGTGCTAGCGTCTCTTAGAAATTAAAAACGAAAAATCCTAACATTTTGTTGCTTTTTGTTATGTTGTTGAGCAGGACCTATCTGTGTGCAGGTAGCAGAAAATTGATTCTGGTTCAACACCCACTGTGTCCAATTCACAGCTGTTAATTACTGTACTTGGTATAGAATTTGTTGATGTGTATCTCTCCTCTGCTCATTCCTAAGAGGCAGTGAAAAGATACTTGATCATCTTGTGCTCATTGTCTAGCACTTATAGGTGCTTGCTGAGTGGAGATTGAGTGCTCATTCCTCACTGATTGCAGCTCTGTGGGTTCACCAGGATAGTTTGGGCATGGGACTGAAATGGATCTCCCTTACTTGATCATTCTTCCTTCCGTTCTGCAGATTTATGACCTGTCCGTTGATGCCTTGAGTCCAACCTTCTACTTTCTCCTGCCCAGCTCAAAGATAAGAGATGTTACCTTCCTCTTCAACGAAGAGGGAAAGAACATCATTGTTATAATGTCTTCGGCTGGGTACATCTATACCCAGCTCATGGAAGAGGCCAGCAGTGCCCAGCAGGGACCCTTCTATGTCACTAATGTGCTGGAAATAAACCACGAGGACCTGAAGGTTAGAGCACATGGCACTGTTCCCTTCTATGCCAGGTTTAATCAGCCTAGCAAGGCTTCTGTTGTTCGTTTCTCTTTTTTCTTCTAACTTTTTATCTAATAGCAAAAACTTTAGTCCTTTAGGACTAAACTTGAAGTTCCTGTATTCTCTTGGTATTTTTAAGGTTTCCTGCGGGGATCTCATACTTTAAGAATGAGACCCCATAATCATGGTGTAAAATGAATGAGCAGCCAGAGCAGAAGCTGGTGCCCAGGTAGCATGAGAAGTTAATGCGGATGTTGTGTCTCTGTTGTGACAGGACAGTAACAGCCAGGTGGCAGGTGGCGGTGTGTCTGTCTACTACTCGCACGTGTTGCAGATGCTGTTCTTCAGTTACTGTCAGGGCAGGTCGTTCGCAGCCACCATCAGTAGGACGACGCTGGAGGTGTTGCAGCTCTTCTCCATCAGCATCAAGAGGTGGGGATGAGCACTTAAAGGTGAACTGCCACAGCGCCCATGTTCAGCAGGAGAGCTCCGCCCCTCGCAAGGGCTCGCCCTTCCCTGCTTGGTGTCTTTAAATCAAGCGGTGTCCAGTGTTGGTAGGTTGGGCGGCCTGCATGGTTCGTCTCCCACCGTGGAGACCCCAAGCTGTAACAGGTAGTTTGGGGAGCCACTGTCACTCAAAAGGAAAAGCTAGGGTCAGGATAGCAAATGTGACTTTAATTTGATTACTGAGTTTTGAGAAGAGAATGTAAGTTTCTCCTAGACACTCGTGCTGCTAAGATGCCCTTTAAGTTTCCCTCCTGGGGGGTTGATCAGTAAATAGAACATGGTGTCAGCAGATGGGGCGAGCTTGGAGCTTGGGGGGGTGGAGGCTGCCATCAGACTTCTAGGTGACAGGGGTGTGTGAGGTAGTGAGTGTTGTATTTAAGGAGGAGGCAGCAAAGTTTTAGGGTCTCTTCTCTTCTTTCTTATCTGCCACTGAAAAGCACTTTCTCTCTGGCCTGTATTTTGTGAATTACCCGGTTTGAGATGAAATAAAATGGATACCATTCATACGTAGCTTGATGTGCTTGGAAATTCTTAAAAGGACAATGGGTCATCAGTCTCTGGCAGCTCCGTGGCCCTATGCAGTTGACAGCCTTATGCACATAGGGCCACCTATTCCCTCAGACCGTAGAACCCAGCAGCTGACTGAGATCCTAAACCAGGACTCCTGCTGGGGGCGCACATTGGGGTGTATGAGAGTATTTATGTGGCTTAGAATAAGACTGAGACTTGGGTAATTTGAGTCCTTGGGTGGGTATATTGCTCTGAGAGTCCAGTGGTTCGTGAGGATGGCCTTTAGGTCAAGAAAAGAACTGTTAGATGGTGATTGACACCCTAACTGTGGCCACTTTTGTTGTCTGTAGTTCCAATGGTGGCAGTAAGACGTCTCCTGCCCTTTGCCAGTGGTCTGAGGTGATGAACCACCCTGGCTTGGTGTGTTGTGTCCAGCAAACTACAGGAGTGCCCCTGGTAGTTATGGTGAAACCAGACACTTTCCTCATCCAGGAGATTAAGACTCTTCCTGCCAAAGCAAAGGTCAGTGCCCCGTTCTCCCATCACTTGAATAGACTGTGAACCTGCTCTCTTTTTATATTTGTATGTCATGTCACTTTGCCAGCTCTTTCAGTGGAGGCCTATAGAAGAATTTTCTCCTAGACGCCTTTTCTTTGGCAGCCTCAGCACCCCCTCAGTTGACCACGAATCCAGTTGCTTCTCTGCCTCTTTCTGTAGGTTCTGATCTGTAGGTGCGGGAACTACCACTCCTCTGTCCCCTCCTCCTAGATCCAGGACATGGTCGCCATCAGGCACACAGCCTGCAATGAGCAGCAGCGGACAACGATGATCTTGCTGTGTGAGGATGGCAGCCTGCGCATCTACATGGCCAACGTGGAGAACACCTCCTACTGGCTTCAGCCCTCCCTGCAGCCCAGCAGTGTCATCAGCATAATGAAACCTGTTCGAAAGCGCAAAACAGCTACCATCAGTAAGGCCCCTCCTCAGAAGACGGGTAGGGGTCGGGGACTTAGAGTAGACCGTTGTAGATAGCCGTGAAGAAACAGGGACTGTCCTGCTTGTGCGGCTCATAAAGGTAGAGACTGTGCTAGCTAGTTTCTCAGAAGCAGAGTCAAGGTTCCGGAGGCCACTCAGCATTCTGTGCACGGCAAGCACCTGTTGGCTGTCCACTTCAGGCAGCAGTTCCTAGGTGTCCACGAAAGAATTCTCTCTTGGACCTGGTTTGAGATGGTTTTCTCTGGGTTTAAGAAAAATGGCTTCCCTGAGGTGGTGTGCAGGGTGAAACTGATTGAGGAGTAGATCCTTTGGCTGGTTCATTCTCGCCGACTGGTGTAGAAGCCGTCATAGGTGTCTGAGCTGGAAGTCTTTGCTCCTGAGTGATGGAGGAGGACTCTTCAGGGAGTGGAAGCTTGAGTTTAGGAGTGAGTGACTCGGGTTGAGCAAAGATCTTTACAGGGTTCACCCCACTATCTGGAATTTGTTCTAGAGTCTGTGTTTGAGATAATCATGCAGCTCATCTTCCTATAAAGGAATAGTTTCCTTTGTTTATTTTAAATAAACCAGCTCTGAGAGAGCTTGTTGTTATTAAGTGTAGCCAATACTGACATCAGATTTCTTCGCCCCGCTAGGTTGTGTTGTGGTTGGGGGTGATGACTGTTGGACAGCTGACCGCGTGTAGGCATCATACTGATGCAAACCTTATAATCCCGAGTTGGCCTAGAAAGATTAGGGAGTACTTGTGAGCTTAGGAGCACAGAGGTGGTGGGGATCGCACTAATGTTGCTCTGTGGCAATCTGATGCTGTTCTCCACAGCAACTCGCACATCTAGCCAAGTGACCTTCCCCATTGACTTCTTTGAACACAACCAGCAGCTGACAGATGTGGAGTTCGGTGGTAATGACCTCCTGCAGGTCTACAACGCACAACAGATAAAGCACCGGCTGAATTCCACTGGCATGTATGTGGCCAACACCAAGGTGAGGACTGACTGCACCGTGCTGGGTTCATTCGCTGGGTAGAAGGACTCGAGGACACATTTAGAAGGTTTGAGGACACATCTTCTCTTAGAATGCAAGACTCACAGTCATTAACCCTTGATTCTAGTTTCATGGTCCCTAGAATTAATGAATATTCTCACTTCCATGCCAAAGGGCTCCTATTCCCATGTTGTCAGTAGGGTTACTGGGCACAGGGCAGCAGGAGGTGGTTAATGCTGGGGAGAAAGAAGCCTGAAACTGAAGAGTCTACTCCCTGCTTCTGTTTTCCCATCCTTGGAAGAAAAGAAGTCAGTGCTGAGGAGTTAAAGAGGATAAAGGTCTTTTGTAGGATCACACATTGTGTCACTGTCACAGGAAGGATCGAAAGTTTGTCCTTAAGAACTTGCAGTAATTGTATGATATGTGCCTCTTCTCCCTCCAGCCTGGTGGCTTCACCATTGAGATCAGTAACAACAACAGCACTATGGTGATGACAGGCATGCGGATCCAGATTGGGACCCAGGCAATTGAACGGGCCCCATCATATATTGAGATCTTTGGCAGAACCATGCAACTTAACCTGAGTCGCTCACGCTGGTTTGACTTCCCCTTCACCAGAGAAGAAGCCCTGCAGGCCGATAAGAAGCTGAACCTCTTCAGTGAGTCCCCAGCCCCTGGCATAGACTGTATCCTTCTCGTTATGAATTCTGACTGGGTGGCCACTTCTCTGTGGCTTTCCAGTATTCTAGGAACCCTCTGCTCTACTGATAGCTCTGTGGTCTCTGCCATCATGAAACTTTGAGCTTCGTTTGAGATATAAAGGAAACAAGATTACAGGAAAGGGATATACTCGAGAATGGGAAGGGTAAAGACAGGGTAAAACTCTGCTTCAGGGCTCACTTCTGTAGGGTTGGGTAGCCTTGCAGATGGGGCTGCCTGCGTGTGTAGGCAGCAAGATTAGCATGTGAAATTGCAAGGCTTTCTTAAGGCGCAGATGCAGGCCTCAGGGCACATGTCACTGAGAGACGGTTAGCAATGCCTTTAAATCCTCAGAGTACACATCCCTGAGCCTTTCATAGGGCGGGCAACGTTCCCTACCATTTACTGGCCACCTGTCTGATACTTTTCCTTCCAGAAACAGTTGCTCTTGGTATTCATTCATGATGATGATCTGTGCTTTGAACAAAAGGAGTGTTTAGAGATCCCTGGGGGTGGAGTTGGGAGACACGGTAACCTAATAGCACCAGAGGATCCCTACACTGGTGTTTGGGGACTCTTCTTCTGAGTAGGAGACTTCATGGGCTTTTGGTCCATGGAACTGTTTCTACACGTATTCAGCACCTATACAAGATGAAAGTGCTACTGAAGTCTCAGGAGATAAAGTTCCTCTGTGCCTGTGAAATCGATGAGGCTTGGAACTTTGTCCAAACTAGTCTGGTCTTTGCTTTGTAGGTGGTGGTGGTGGTAACCCTTCAGAGAATGTGCTTCCTAAAAGCTTGCTCTTGCTTACTGCAGTTGGGGCCTCGGTGGATCCAGCAGGTGTCACCATGATCGATGCTGTAAAAGTCTATGGCAAGACTAAGGAGCAGTTTGGCTGGCCTGATGAGCCCCCGGAAGAATTCCCTTCTGCCTCCGTCAGCAACATCTGTCCTTCAAACCTGAGCCAGAGCAATGGCACTGGAGACAGTGATTCAGCTGCCCCTACCACCACGAGTGGAACTGTCCTGGAGAGGTACCAGCACTGACAGGGGCTGAATTCAGTTCTCACCAGTTCTCACTCTCCCAGCAGAACCTGTGTCTCGAGAGAGTGAGCCTCTAAGTGTCCCAAGTCTGGCCTGTGATTTTTTCAGGATTTCACTCAGTGTCTCCTTAGTGTGCCGACAAGGCCTGGAGGCGGCTCAGAGCCATCTGACTCCCAGGGCTCTGCCTGGACCCTTCTGTCCCTTCCCTTCTCTTAATAAGCTCAGGTACCCTTTGGAGTAGCCAGAGGCTGCTGACCAGAAGAGGCTTAAGCCAGTATTATAGATTAGGATCTAGTCTTGCTGAAGTTATAGGGAAAAATCTTCCCTTTCATTCCGATTTCATCGTCTTCTCATCTTCCTCTGCAGCAGCTATTTCATGTGGTAATAACACTGCTGGCAAGAGGCTGTCCCAGGCATCTTGTGGCAGAGTTCAGAGCCTCCTGAGGCTCCCCCCAGTGGCCTTCTTAAGCATTGCGCTTGGCTTCTTTGCGCTAGGGAGCTGCTGGTTTGCCGTGGCAGATGCGGGATGTAAGACGTTTAGTTCTTACATTGTAAGTCGTAGGAATAGCCTGGCTTGGAATCACGGCCTCCTGCCAGCAGCCTCCCCACCCAACCCCTTTTCTCTCTCTTTCTTCCGCCCCCCACCCTATTCTTATATTGTTTGCTTAGGATGTATTTCCAGGTTTCTCTGAGCTTCACATTTTTTTCCTTTTTTTTCTTTTGCTTCTCCCCCAAGTTCTGAAACTGAGTCCCTAACCAAGCTGGACCGGTTAGTATGCCCTCTTTCTTTTCTCTGCACGAGCGAGTGTGTGTCAGAGAGCGGTGTAACCGATGGCGTGGCTTTGCGTTGATTCCGCTTCTGTGGAAAAGTCCTCCTGCTTCTTTCTGTTCTGGTCATTGCATGGCTGCAGAGCTGTCCCGTGTCAAAGTGGAGAATGCGGAGGGTTGTGCGTGCGTGCTTGGTGTCGGCCGCTTCAGACTCTTGGCGTCCCCTTCCTTACCCCATCCCTCTCTGCTCCCTCTCTACAGTGGATGAGAAGCGGGGAGGGGGCGCCGGGACAGTGCAAAAGTTCTACTGTCTGAAAAGCCACCAGAGAGCTTGTTCTGTCCACCGTGGTTTTATGTCCCAGGTCTCTCTTTCCTGGCTCTTTACTGCCTTCCTCTGCCCCTTGACCTTTTCTCTCCAGCTGCCTTCTCCACACTTTCCCCTCTCTGTCCAGAGCTTCAGCCCTCAGGATGTTGGTCTTTTCACTGTGCTGCATTAAACCCACAGGAGTGAGCCCTTGGGAGCGTGTCACTTGGTACCCTTCAGTGGTTGGGTTTCCTGTCCTTCCCTTAGAGAAAATTGCCCAGTTTCCTAAAGGTGCTTTATAGTACCCTTTGAACGTTGGCAATTGGCGTGCACCTGAAAATACAGTTTGTTCTCTTCTCCGTACTTGGGGAACTCATACGAAGTGCCTTTGTGCACTTACTTGGAGGTATAAGTAAAATATAACCCCAGCTCTCCCAGTATAAGAAGATGGTTTTAACCTTTCCCTTTGTGTGTCCCCTCTGCCTACTGATCTATGGGGCACCTGAGCTTCGGGTCCCATTGCATCAAGACTGTTAAGCCCTTCTCAGGGATCCCTGCCACAGGCAGCAGGAGGAAGCACATTTATCCGCTTTGGGGAAGAAAAGCCCTGTCTTTGAGTTACGGATTATGAACATGGCCTCAGGTTGATCTCCGAGCAGGAGCCAGGTTTCTTCTGGCCTGTAATACAAGGAAACGATATGCATGGTGCCTGTGGCAGGCCTTATTGTGCTTTGATTTTGTGTTTGGCATTCATTAGCTGTCCCCAAGGTCCTCACGACTGTAGTCTGCAGGCTAAAGCACCAGGCAGAGAGAAGGGTTGTTGCACTCACACCACTTTTCTGTCTCCCTAGGCTGGTTGTGAGTTCTTTAGAAGCCCTGGAAAGCTGCTTTGCTGTTGGCCCAATCATCGAGAAGGTAAGTTACTTTTTTTTTTTTTTTTTGCAGTACGCGGGCCTCTCATTGCTGTGGCCTCTCCCGTTGCGGAGCACGGGCTCCGGACGCGCAGGCTCAGCGGCCATGGCTCACGGGCCCAGCCGCTCCGCGGCATGTGGGATCTTCCCGGACTGGGGCACGAACCCGTGTCCCTTGCATCGGCAGGCGGACTCTCAACCACTGCGCCACCAGGGAAGCCCCAAGTTACTTTTTTAAAGCACATGGGAGCTTTCTGAAGAGGCAGGAAGTCAGTGGAGTCATCAGAGGCCTCGAAGCCTTGCAGCTAAAGAACATTCATAGCATAATCTTGATTTGCAAAGATGCTCCAGAGGAGTCTTCAGCTTAAGGCCTTATGTCCTGCTTTTGGGGGACCCATAGTGAGAGTGTTTTGTACAATAGGATGAATAGTCAACGTTCTGATTAAAGAACATTGTTCTGGGAGTCATGACCTTGGACTCTCTTTACCTGTATTGTGGGAGGATTGTAATTTCTGAAATTCTTTGTTTTGCTCCTTGCGGTCCGTGGAGCCTAACCTAGTCCTGGTGGCCGAGAAGGGAGGAAGGCGTGGGGGGCAGCATGTGGGCAGTTTATCCTGCATGGATTTGGTGGGGTTAGTGACAACCCTGCTGTCTTCTGCATCAGGAGAGAAACAAGAATGCAGCTCAGGAGCTGGCCACTCTGCTGCTGTCCCTGCCAGCGCCTGCCAGTGTCCAGCAGCAGTCCAAGAGCCTTCTGGCCAGCCTGCACACCAGCCGCTCAGCCTATCACAGCCACAAGGTAATCAGGGGTGCCTTCTGTTGAAGCGTAAGTTGTGGTACTGACAGGGAATCAAGCAAGTTGGCTTTTTGGATGTAAAGCAAAGGCGTAGCAAAGTAAGGTGGGGAGAGGAGAGCGTTGAGATTAGACCCACACATCCTAAAGTTTCTCCTGAGAAGTTAATAACTATCACTCAAAATGAGGACAAGCCAGTAATGGGCCACTGGTTTGCATTCATTTTGTTCTGTTATCTAATTGGATCAGGAAGATTTAAGGAAGGGAGGGGAGGGATGCTTGAGGAGGGGTGGCTGCTCACTGGAAGAGTGGGGCGGGAAGTCACTCAGGAGGTCAGGGCTCCTGGTGTTTCCACTCCTGCAGCTGTGCCACAGCCCTCAGTGAGGTGTACTTGCTTGTGATGAATTTGGTAAGTGGTTGTTGGAGAGACTGAGGGGGAAATCTGGGGAGAGAGGGTCTCACCTATAAAAGTAAGTAGCGACTGAAGGCAGTAAGTTAGGCCAGTTTCTAAAAATGGGAGAGACTGTTGACAGTTCAGATCCGTGAGGAGGAAGCCGCCAGCCCAGATGCCTTGGTGCCTCCGACCCAGAGAGCTGAGAAGTGCGAGCTAACCTGCTGAACCTGTCAAGGAAAGGCGGTTTTGGAAACATAGCTTTGGTATGAACCTGCGAAGAAATGACTTCCATAGGGAGGAGAGCCGGGATGTTGTATGTAGCTCTGGAGAATTGGCTGGTATTTCTAGTTTTCCTATCATACTTCGGTACTGATTTCATGGCTTTTGATTTTTTTTTTTTTTTAAGCGTCTTTAGTGTTTTATTATATGAAGAAGTTGAACTGTGTTGGGCTGCTTTGAAGGTTTGTTCCAGGTAGTCAGTGGTAACTAACCTGTTCTCTTGAGAGGAGGTAGCCAGCCTGATGGTCTGTCGGTTCCCCTCTCCTCTGTGCTTTAGCGCCCAGGCCTTCCTTGCTTTTGGTTCATCCTCTGTGATTCTTTTGTTGTAGGATCAGGCCTTGCTGAGCAAAGCTGTGCAGTGTCTCAACACATCCAGCAAAGAAGGCAAGGATTTGGACCCTGAGGTCTTCCAGAGGCTGGTGATCACAGCTCGCTCCATTGCCATCATGCGCCCTAATAACCTTGTCCACTTTACGGAGTCAAAGCTGCCCCAGATGGAAACAGGTGAACTTGGCCTGTATGGCCGTGGTCCTGAAATCTGCTTGCTACACCACCTTCTTTACTCTCTCATCTTCTTCTTGTTCTCACTGGCTTCTGACTGACATCATGCTCTGAGACAGGGATTTTACTCTCTTGTCTTTATGTCTTGAAGGGCTTTTGACGTTAAAATTGTATCGTTCTAAGTAAATACTGTTTCCAGTACTTACTCCTTGGATTGCTCTTGAGTTTATTTAGTGCTCTGGACATCAGATACAATCTGTCTCCGAATTTACTACTTCTTTAAGATCTTCAGGGTAAAGTTAAGCTTGTGCCCTGGTTGCTTGAAAGTAATAGGATCATGTCTTTTGCTTTCGTGCTGTATTTCGTGCCAGTATTTTATTAATATCTGTAGCCTTTCTCAGTGCTTGATTCTATTTCCTCCTCTCTCCTCACATTGGCTGGGTACCAAACCTGCTTTGCTTTCATCAAATAGAGCTTATTGATGCCTTTACAGTTCTGTTATTTACATATTTCCATATGCTGTCATCATCCTGTTCCTCCTCTAATACTATAATTCACGAATCATTCTAGAAAATTGCAGATGTTCCCCTAGCTTTTAGAAGTTGAACAGTTGCACCTGAGATCTCTGAATCTGCTGTAAGCTCCTGAATGCTCCCCTTCTACTTAATTCTAACATACAATGTTTTCTGTGATATTCCTTTCCCAGACTGTTTTTTTCCTAGATGTGCCTGCTGGAGTCTAGGGATAGTTGGCATATTGACTGGGGCCCCACTTGAAACTCCCTCCCCAGGCAAGCTTCCTTGACCTGAGTTAACCTTAAAACAAATTAAATTCCATCTTAGATTTACCATCGTTAATAATTTTTTTTTCTCCTGCTTAGAAGGAGCGGATGAGGGGAGAGAACCTCAGAAACAGTTGGAGGGAGACTGCTGTAGTTTCATCACCCAGCTGGTGAACCACTTCTGGAAACTCCATGCATCCAAACCCAAGAATGCCTTCTTGGCACCTGCCTGCCTGCCAGGTATCATGTTAAAAGGGATACTTGATAGTGAAGCCTGATGTAAGTTTTTTCTTGGAACAGATTGAACTCTTCACCTTTAGCCTTCATCATCTGTCTCTTCCGGAGTGGGTATTTAGTGAATATTTAGGAAACAGAAGCCTGTGAGATCAATGTTCCTGATAGAGGAATTTAGCAGTGTAGCAGAGAAGTAGGACTTTCTTGTATCTCTCATGTCGGATTGAATACTTCACATAAAGAAGTGTGTGCGTGCGTGTGTCCTTAGTGGTGTTTATAATTGTTTTTAAAAAAGTCTTTGAGGGGACTACCCTGGTGGCGCAGTAGTTAAGAATCCGCCTGCTAGTGCAGGGGGCATGGGTTTGATCCCTGATCCGGGAAGATCCCACATGCCACGGAGCAACTAAGCCCGTGCGCCACAACTACTGAGCCTGTGCTCTAGAGCCCATGAGCCACAACTACTGAGCCCGTGTGCCTCAACTACTGAAGCCCGCGCACCTAGAGAGCATGCTTCGCAACAAGAGAAGCCACCGCAACGAGAAGCCCACTCGCCGCAACTAGAGAAAGCCCGCACGCAGCAACAAGGACCCAGTGCAGCCATAAACAAACAAATAAGTGAATTTATTTATTTAAAACAAAACCCAAAAAACATCATACTAGAGAATTATTTTATTTCTAAGCTACTGCTGCCTTTGGTATCTAACTTTTCACAGTAAGGTTTTTAGGTGGAAGAGTAATAAGGTTCTGAATAGCAATCTAGAAAAGTAGAAGGACCCCTATTACTCATTTGTGTTTGGACATTGCTTGGGCAGTAAACCCAAAAGGCCTGTTAGGGTCATCTTTATCACCTAAGGTTTGGAGATAGTAGGGAACATTCAGACTCTGCTCAGCTCTTCACATTTCTCTGTCCTGTCTCTTGATATCCATAGAGAGTAGACACCTATTTATTTCTGTGGTGCAGGATATTTGGAAAGGCTTTTGGAGACAGTTTGGGAGATTTAGGAGACTATTAATGAAACAAATCGGAAACAATGCCTACAGTCTACATTCTACGTGTGTGTGTTGTTTTGCTGTGTGTGCTTGTCATTTTCTTGTTAGCTTGACCTTTACGTGGGCATAAGAATTTGTACTTTTGTCTTTGACTGTCAAGCAGTTAGAAGTTTTTTCACCATCTATTTCTCCCCTTTAGGCCTAACTCATATTGAAGCTACCGTTAATGCTCTGGTAGACATTATCCATGGCTACTGTACCTGTGAGCTGGACTGTATTAATACAGCATCCAAGATATACATGCAGATGCTACTGTGTCCTGTACGTATCATTACAACCCCAGATAATCCTTACCTGGGAATGTCTGGAAAAATTTTTTTTATAAGTTTGCTAATTAATGAAATAAAACAGACTTAAAGGAGAGTGTAATGGGAATTAAGAATTTTACATATCAGTAAAACCTTTAACATCTTACTCATTCCATGGAAAGAAAGGTTTGAAAAGGGAATGGACTTGGTTTGTTTTATTCAGTGCTGAGTCCCCAGGGAATATGCTGATGGTTGCTTCATAGTTAATGCTAAGTAAGTATTAATTAAATGAGTACCTGAAGGAACATCATCAAGATCTATTTCCAGTGACTCTGGCATAGAAGCTAGTGTTGGAAGTACTGATTTTATAACAGAGCTAAGTGAGCCTGATCATCTGATGAAAAGCCAAAATCAATTTGTAGACAGCCAAAGGGACTTCAGGGCCAAATGACCTGCCAGTCTATTACCAGGAACTAAGATACAAGAATGTAGCATATGGGGCTTCTCTATGCTAGGTCAGGGAAATGGGCTTAACTGCTGACCTGATTCAGCAGGTTGCAGGTGAGAGCAGGCAGATCTTCCACATGCATGTGATTGTCCAAGAAAGGAAAGTGTTTATAGGCAGTTTCATGAATAATATTAAAACGTAAGAATGATGGTTTCCTTTCAACCTCAGGATCCTGCTGTGAGCTTCTCTTGTAAACAAGCTCTAATTCGAGTCCTAAGGCCGAGGAACAAGCGGAGACATGTGACGTTGCCCTCCTCCCCTCGAAGCAACACTCCAATGGGTAATGTGAGGTCTGGGTTTAGGCTTGTGCAAGTGTGGCGGGGGGAGAAGGGAAATAAAGCACTAGGACGTGCTGCTCATGTTGACCAAGGCCCTGGAGACTTCTGGTTATGTATCCATTGTTTTACGCCGCCTTGTTCCATGAAGAATTGAAGGTGGTGTATAAAAAACGCATAGTAAGTAGAATAAAAAGAAGGAACATCAAGGCCAGAGGAAAATAAAGGTACAGTAGTAAAATCAAGCCAAGAACATAAAACCTACATCACAAAGTCCTACATGGTTGTTAAGTGAAGATCTTATTTTTGGCTGAAAGCTTCCCAAAAGCCAGAGTGAAAATAAAATGAGAACAGTTCAAAAATCACAGTGACTAAAGAAAAAACCCACCATTTTTCAGGAAATGAAAAATTTCCCCGCATGAAAGCTCTTACATTAAGGGTCCATTTTGTTGCCTAATGGGTAGTATCTTCAGGGGACTTACCTACAATAAGATTGACAGTAAATTTCACAAGAGATTTCCCTCTTGATACACTTGGATACAAGTCAAGGACATAGCATTTAACATTTTAGGAAAAGCAGTTCTACCAATTGTCTAAATCTTAGCAGTAGTATATTGTGTAACTCTGGTTACTTGGTTTAGCTCAGAAGTTAAACTTCCAATGAAAGTCACATATATAGTTTAAAATTTTATTTTAGTCACGTGATAAAGAGTAAAAAGAAATATTTGAAATTAACTTACTGATAATTCCAATATATCAAAAATATTATTTCAACACATAATTAATATAAAAAATTATTAGTAAAATATTTTCCATTCTTAAAAATTTTTTTTGTACTGTCTTAAAAATCTAGTGCGGGGCGGTGGGTGGGAGGGAGGTCCAAGAAGGAGGGGATGTAGGTATACATACAGCTGATTCACTTCATTGTATAGCAGAAACTAACAACATTGTAAAGCAATTATACTCCAATAGTAAAAAAAATCTAGTGCATACTATATACGCTAACATCACATCTCCATGTGGACTAGCCACATTGTAACTAGTGGCTGTGGCTACTCTGTGGTCCGGTGCAGGTTTAGAGGAGCGCATGCAGCTTCACGACCTTCAGACAACCTTCCTTGAGTATCATTCATCTTAAGCTTTTGATGAGTCAGGCAACAGTTTGTGCATCTTTTCTCTGTGGAGAAGCTAGAGTCCGGATAGCTTATGTTTCCAGTTAAGGTCATGTCCACATACTTTTTCAGCCCATTGAGTGGAAGGCAAGGTCTCCATCCTTTTCTGATAATTAGGAGTCTAACCTGGGCTTCTCCCTTTTTAGAAGGCTTTTCCCCTTCATACAGAAGCTGGTCCGGGTAGGACCTGTAGTGCTGTGCTGAAAGAACCAGCTTTTATTCGATGGTTTCACATCACAATTGGTTCTTCTCTTAATGATTATGTAGTGTGAAAATCTCACTGACCCAGTTGTTTTGGGGGAAAAAAAGTAAGATAACACTCCAAGCTGCCATGACAGATAATAGAGAAACATCTCAATTGTATTATTTTCCCTGTCTTGTCCAGGTCTCTTGAGGGTTGGCACAAGTTCATGGGACCTGCTGGTCTTAGATTTTTCTGCTTTATGGAATCCAAGCATTTTTGTTTTTGTTTTCCTTCATCAGCTGGAAAAGACTTCTCCTAAGTGGAGCAGGCTGTCACTGCCAGCCCCACCTTCCCAGATCCTGCTAGGTCCAGGAAGCAGGAGAACAAGGCCAGGCACGGCTCCCTGGAATTTATCTCTAAAGCACAGGGCACTAGCTGGTAGCTTGCTTGTCTTGGTTTTTGTTTGCTATGCAATAGCTTATCTTACCACACGCCGAGGGAGGAAAGAGCAAGCACCTTCAGGTGACTGGGGTTTCTTTGACTCAGGAGACAAGGATGATGATGACGATGATGACGCAGATGAGAAAATGCAGTCGTCAGGGATCCCGAATGGTGGTCACATCCGTCAGGAAAGCCAGGAACAGAGTGAGGTGGACCATGGAGATTTTGAGATGGTGGTGAGTCTCTGGCAGCAGGAGAGGGGAGGAGGAGCCTCAGAACTCTCCTCTAGCTCTTATTCAGTGGACTTCCACAAGCTGCCGTTTACCACGGGACACTGACAGAGCTTTCTCTCTGCAGTCTGAGTCGATGGTCCTGGAGACAGCTGAAAATGTCAACAATGGCAACCCCTCTCCCCTGGAGGCCCTGCTGGCAGGCGCAGAGGGCTTCCCCCCCATGCTGGACATCCCGCCTGATGCAGATGACGAGACCATGGTTGAACTAGCCATTGCCCTGAGCCTGCAGCAGGACCAGCAAGGTAGAAGGCAATGCCAGGAACACAGTGGCCCGTTGGCCTTGCACAGGAAAGAGGGTTTGGCAGTTACTGATATCCAGCTGACTTAGCTCGTCCCCAGATTTGGGGAGAGGTTGATCTGGGTGAGAGCTGTTCAGAGATACAGGTGGAGAGTGAGAGGGATCACGGTGGGATTTTTAGTCTGGGAGCCAATCTCATAGTTTCTGTTAGTTTGGTCTTTTGGATTGTTTCCTCCCAAATCTGTTAGATTCCTCCAGCCTGTGTCCTGCCTGAGCTGAAGGAAGGCTTCCACCATCTCTGTAACTAAATTTGGTGGGTGGACAGCAATGGCTGTTGAGTAACTTCCTCTAGGCCAAAGGGGGTCACACGCTGGTGAGTTTAGACTCCTGAGGGCAGCAGGTGGCCAAGCGGCGCTGTGGATGGGGTCTGGAGGGGATGCTGTGCTCACTCTCCACTTGTTTCCCAGGCAGCAGCAGCAGTGCCCTGGGCCTGCAGAGCCTGGGGCTGTCCGGCCAGGCACCCAGCTCTTCCTCTCTGGACGCAGGAACCCTCTCTGACACCACAGCATCAGGTAACTGTCCACAGCAAGGAGCGCGGCTCAGGGCCCCAGGACCCTCAGGCCTCGTTTCCAACGCTGTGAGAGTGTAATGGGCAGCTGCTTTGACAGGCCATCCTGGACTTCCTGCTTGTGCCTTTGCTTTAGAAATGCGGGTGTGGAAGGCATAGTGATGCAGCTTGGCAAAGGCATTCATGGCTCTGCTTCCCTACACTTTGCATGCTGCCTGGCTTCAGCTAATTCCCCAAGGAAAGGCCAAGAGAACAGCTTGCAGGTTGATCGGCTTTAGAGCTTAAATCACAGCTTTCAGGGTTCTTCACCAGAGTTCTAACATTTTAGACAGTTTCAAAAGGGAGACAAGAAATGGAGCTCAAACCTTTTAACTTTTTTCTCTTCATCTGCAAATAAAAGTGAACCTACAAGAAGCTGAGTTACACTTCAGGTCAGCGTGGGATCTGAGCTTGGTGGGTAGGGTTTTTATGGACAATTCAAATGCATAGGAAATCTTCAGACCTCATTTTGTGTGTACTTTCAATCACTTTTCCTAATCTGATAAAAAAAAAATATGTCCTGAGCGGAGAGTTGGACCAAATAGAGGAGGATGGAACATCTGAACAATCTACTGGAAAATCAGCCCCTGAGTAATTTAAGGGTTGATTGAGAGTTTTCAGACTGATGTGTCCCTCTATTTGTTTCTTTTTTTTTTTTCTTTGTTTTTTTGTTTTGGGCGTTTTATCTTGGATAGATAAGAAAGGGAGAAACTGGCTGTCCCCTCTCGCCTGCTGTCGTGGCTTGTTGCTTTCCTTAGGTCTCTTTAGTTGCTGTCATTTCAGGCTTGGGGGTCACTGTTGTGCTGTGCCAGTTATGTTCCTACTGTGCTCTGTGGCTGTCTTGGCTTTTCTCCCCCATGTATCTCATCCAGCATTTTCCTCCTGTCTCAGCTCAGCCCTGATCCTGGATGCTGTGGCTGTCTCTGGGGAATTTCCTTGCTTCGTTATTAGCATCTGATGAGGATGATTAGGAAGTTTGAAATTTCCGAATGAGCTCCCCTCTGGACCATCTGATTAAAAAAACAGACAGGGTTGATTTGAGAGCTCATGATAAGTGATTTCCTAGCATAAGCATAAATTGATTGCAAAACAAATCTCATGAAAATTCAGAATCTATGCTTTTGAATGGTAATGGCTATTTTCCAATCTCAGCAGGTGTCAGTAACACCTAGACTATGGTGACCGTGAAGCATTTTAGCTAGAAAACTGAGTGTCCACGTCACAGATTCTTCTTGAATCTCTGCACTGTTTTACTTGCACTGTGATGTAACAGCGAAGGAAATGCCCAGTGAACTGGGTTTTCACTTCTGTCTAAGTACTGTTTGCAATGCACCATGTATAGTGTTTGTTCCTGTTAGTGATTAACCAGCAAAGCAAATCCTTCCCTTTTTTCTTTGACAACAGGATGTATAAACTGCATTGTGTCTTCTGCACTATGTAGTTTGATGCTTTTGCCCCGAAGAGGGGTTTTTACCTGTAACAGCTCTCGTTACTCTCTCAGCTCCAGCCTCAGACGACGAGGGCAGCACAGCAGCAACTGATGGTTCCACCCTTCGGACCTCCCCTGCTGACCACGGTGGTAGTGTGGGCTCGGAGAGCGGGGGAAGTGCAGTGGACTCGGTGGCTGGCGAGCACAGTGGTAATGTGGCTGGAGGTCCTGATATCCTTGGGCAGAGAGGGTGGGGACAAAATAGAAATCCCTGCCTGGGCCCTAGGATTGGTTTCCGCAAGGGGAAGTTTAATTATCTGTTAGTGGAAGAAAGAAATGACATACATAATCCCAAATCATGATTAATTGAAAACAATTATGGTATGACTTTGAAATCAGTCCTACGGTGGTTTTTGCTGCTTCTGTTGGGGAAGAGATTTTGGGCAGTCCCATTGTTAATGATCTGGTATATTAATATAGCAGGCCATCTGTACTAACTGGTGGGGGTTGGGATTCTAGAATGAGGAAGCATGACAAGCCATTTTGGTTTGATCTCAAAAATCAGTCTCTGCTTAAAAATTGGATATGAAAATTTTTTGTGGAAGAGATATAGAGTAGCTGATAATTTTGAGATTCCCAAATCAGTATATGTTTCTTCTGGAGTATGAGATGGAAATTTATCCACAGTTGAGATTAATTGTTCTTGTGGGTGGATCTTCTGTTCTTTGGGTACCCAGAAGAGTCATTTAGTCATTTAGTCCTGTGGGACCAAAATCGTGAATTCAATCCTTATTGACCTTCACACAGAAGAAAAAAATTTTCTAAAGCTACCAGTCAGGTAATTGCTGACTTCAGAATGCACTGGATTCCACTGTGCTTTGGGAGTTGATTTGCACTTTTTAAACCATTTCCCTCTAGTATCTGGCCGGAGCAGTGCTTATGGTGATGCCACAGCAGAGGGGCATCCGGCTGGACCAGGAAGTGTCAGTTCAAGCACTGGCGCCATCAGCACCACCACCGGACATCAGGAAGGAGATGGCTCCGAGGGAGAAGGAGAAGGGGAAGGGGAAGGAGATGTCCACGCTAGCAACAGGTCAGGAGCTGGCCACTTGCACTCAAGAGGCTTTCCTAGGGGAGAATGTTTCAGGAATAGGATGATGGATCAGTTGCAGGAGGTGGAGTGGTGATAACAGTTTATTTCTTTTGAAATGTAAAGGTAATAGACTCGTGAAACAGTGTAAAAACCTTAAGAAGTGTTCTAGGTCTGTCTTCTGGTCCTAATTAGAATTTCATCAAATCAATTGCAGAGAGAATAGAAAGTGGTTCTTCGCGTAGGGCCCCCCTATATCCCTTAGTAAAGGGATTGTCGTAAAAACACGTATCCTCCTCAGTCAAATCTTTCTTGTTTCATCATTAACCATACACTCATTTTGTAGCATTCTTTTTATAAGTGACACTGTTCTGGGCTCAAAAGTGATAGTGATTAAGTAAATACTAGAAATAACTGCTTTTCAGCATGTTTATTAGGTAATAGAGAGATCAAACAGCAAGTACAAGTTTATGACTAGAAATACCAGTGGTGGGGCGTTTGGCATATTGAAAGTAACCCATAAAGTCCTAATCCAGGCCCCTGAAGAAATTCTGGTGGTGTTTGGTACTGGATTGGTGGAGGAATGTTAATGTTAAACCAGGAGGTGACTAGAGAAATAGAAGAGGAGGAAGGAAAGAAACCTAAGAATATACTCGTGATACAACGTTTGTTAAATTTGGTGAGGCCCATAGTTATTGCATTAGTGCAGAAATCAGTATTTTGAACTGAATGATTTCTATCAGAAAAAGAGGTAACTGAACAGTCAGGGATCGGAGACATTTTGGGAGAGCATCAGTGAGTGTTTCCTCTATTCCCTGTGTCTTTCCACTTAAACTCTTGCAGCATCCCTTTGGGGAAGATGACCTCTGGCTCAGTTAACTGATGATATTTTGATGGGATTTGTTTCTTAACTGCTTAACCTAAAAGGCATTTTCTACTTAATCTTTTTTTTTCCTCTTCATGTGATTTCTAGGTTCATGTGTTCAGATAATGTGATCTTTGTGATTTTTGGTTCTTTGAAGTTTATTTTTCAAAATATTTTTAATCCAGTCTATCTTTGCTTTTTAATTGGAACAGTTAAGTTCGTTTATAACTAATGTTAATTACTAATATAGTTGAATTTATTTTGTGCTTCTTATTTGTTCTGCTTGTTTCTGTGTTTCTTTTTCTTTGTAGCCCTCTTGTGGGTTGATTTGCTCTTTTCTCATTCCCCCCTGCCCCAACTTTGCAAGTTTGGAGGTCGTTCACTCTGTTTCCAGTCTTTTAGTAGTTATACTAATCACTTCAACATGCATACTTAACCAAAACTAAAGTTAACTAAGAGCTATATCTTCTTTTTGAATGAGTATCTTAGAATACTTTGCTCATTCTTATCAATTTAAGCAATTATATTTGTGTTTTCAGAAAAGTCTTTTTAAAGCTTTCAAGATATTATTGCTCTTTTATATAATTTACGTAGTCAGTGTCTGTTTAGATTTGCTCACATGTTTACCACTTTCTATGCCCATGTTTTCTTTGTGCATCTCAGACCTTCCATCTAGGATCATTTCCTTCCTGAAGTATGTCATTTAGATTTTCCTTTAGGGGAGGTCCCCTGGTTTCAAAATCTCAGGTTTTGTTAGTCTGGAAATGTCTTTATTTAACTTACATTTTGTGGATGTATTTTTGATGGGTATACAATTTTGTGTTGATGGTTTTATCCTCCCAGAATTGAAAATGGTATCCATTGTTATTGCCAATGAGATGTCACCTGCTGTTACAATTATTGCTTCTTTGAAAACAATGTCTTTACTGCTGCTTTTAAGGTCTTTATCTTGTCACTGTTATTTGTAGTTTTACTAGGATAGGCTTAGGATGGATTTCTTTACATTTGTCCTGCTTGAATGTTTGGGTTAGTGTCTTTTATTAATTCTAGAAACTTCTCATTCATTAATCTCATTCAAATATCTCGTTCATTAATCTCATTGGGCATTGCTTCTGCCTCATTTTCTGTTATTTCTCTTTCTGGGACTTCAGTAGATGTTAGACCATCATATTCTCTTCATGTATCTTAATATCTCTTTTCTGTCTTTTTTAAATTCCTCTGCTTAGTTATTTATAGTTTCCTAAGATTTATTTGAGTGACATCAGAAAACATCAAATACATAGTTATAGGTTTGGAAGATATATAACACTTCTACACTGAAAACTATAAAAGCTAATTGAGAGGAATGAAAGAAGATCTAAATAGATGAAGGGATATACCATGTTATGGATTGAAAGACTCATTATTATAAAGATAACAATTGTCTTAACAGTGATACAGGTTCAGTATAATCCCAGTCACAAATCTTAGCTGGCTTTATATATGTGTCAAAACTGACAAGCTGATCCTGACATTTATTTGGAAGAGCAAGGGACTAAGATTAGCTAAGGCAATATAGAAGGAAACCCACAAAATTAGAGGACCACACAACTGTAGCTTATAAAGCTGTGCTCAGTAAGACAGTGGGATATCGGTGCAAGGATAGACAAAATAGATTAACGAAACAGACTAGGGTTCAGAAACAGATTCACACATACATAGTGACCTGATTTATGACACGATGAGACTTCTGTACAGTGGAAGAAAGATGGTCTTTTCAATCAATGGCAATAGGTTGGTTGGAAATTAATATGGAATAAAATGAGTCTTGACCTGATCATACACAAAAATCAGTTGCTATGGATTTAAACACAAAAGGTAACACCCTACTGGTTTTAGAAGACAAAATATCTTCATGACTTAGGGTGGGCAAAGATTTCTTAAATAGGACACAAAAAGTGTTAACCAAAAGGAAAAAGATACATAGATTAGACTATATTTCAGCAGCTGATTCTTTCTTTCCTCCTTTTGTCTCAGCGTCAGGATTTGAGTCAGCTAATTTTTTTTGCAGACTCCTGTATGGGGAAAAAGTGGTACGGGGGGAAGTGGTATATTTGTTTACTTTTAAACTCAGGGTGTAGCCTTCTGTGTTTTTTTATGAGATTCTCTTAGAAGACCCTCCTCACTTGGGGCAGATTCTAGGCGTCTTTTCCTAGTCCAGACGCCTTGTAAGGTCCTAGCACCCTGATGTACAAGTTGCCTTTAGTGCATCATAGCCTCAAGTTTTCGGATGCCCTGAAATCAGTCTCAGGGCTCTGCTTACCCCTCTGGATTTCTGTCTTCACTCATTTCCTGGCCTAATAATTTCTTGATTGCTGGTGAGCTCATTATTGCTTTTATTTTGACCTTGTATTCTGTGATCTTTCTAAATTCACTTAAATTCTAATTATCGGTTTTGATAATTAGATTAATCCTAATTATGGGTTTGGTAATTAGATTAATTCTTACCACAGATTCTGCATGAACAATCTTGTCTCCTGTAAATAATGACATTCAACTTTCTTCCCTTCAATCTTTACACTTTTTAACTGTTTTCTCTTGCCTTATTGTATTGGGTAGGAGAGAAGTAGTGATGGTGGAAATCCTTACCTCATTCCCAGACACAGGAGGAAAGGTTTCCTATTTTACCATGAAGTGTGATGTTAACTAGAAGGTTTCCTAGGATATTCTTTTTATTTATTTATTTAATTTTTTTTTGTGTGTGTGTGTGTGGTACGCGGGCCTCTCACTGCTGTGACCTCTCCCGTTGCGGAGCACAGGCTCCGGACGCGCAGGCTCAGCGGCCATGGCTCACGGGCCCAGCCACTCCACGGCATGTGGGATCTTCCCAGACCGGGGCACGAACCCATGTCCCCTGCATCGGCAGGCGGACTCTCAACCACTGCACCACCAGGGAAGCCCTTCTAGGATATTCTTTATCAAATTAAGTTCTGTTAGTAGTTTGCTGGGAGATATTTTATCTTGGGTTGGTTTTTGAAGCTTTCCGGTTGCTTTTGTGGCGCTTAGTTGATTATGTTTTTCTCCTTTATTCTGTTTAAGGTTGTAAATTACAGTAATTGATATTTTCCATTATCAAACCAACCTTCTGGGGACACCTGATCGTGATGTCTTACCCTTTGCATCACTGGGTTTGATTTGCTGATATTTTATTTAGGCCTGTAATTTTTCTTCTTTGAAGTGTTTTTGTCAGGTATCGGTGTTCATGTTATTCTGGCCTCATAAAGTAAGTGAGGACATGTTTCCCATTTCTCTGTTCTCTACAAGAGTTTGTGTAAGATTGGTTTTATTTCGTCTGAATTCTTGGAAAAATTGAGCTGTGAAGTCACCTGGGTCTCTAAGGGAAGACTTTCAACTATAGATTCATTCTTTAAATGACACAGAATTATTACTGTTTCTTCACGTGTCAATTTTGGTATGTTGTGCTTTTCAAGGAATTCATTCATTTTACTGGCATAAAGTTGTTCATAATATACCTTATCATCCTTTTAATGTCTTTAGGATTTGTAGTGATATACCTTTTTTCATTTCTAGTATGGGTAACGAATATTTTTCCCCAAAAAAGTCAGTCTTGCTAGAAGTTATCAACTTTATTTACAAAGAACCAACATTTGGCTTTGATTTTTCTCTGTTGTATGCCTACTTTCTGTTTCATTTCCACTCTTGATTATTTCCTTTCTCTTCTTACTAACTTTTTTGTTTTAGTATCTTAATTTTTGGTGGGGGGGGATAATTTTCTGGGGTTTTTTTTTAGCGTTGTAAGATGGAAGGTTAAATCATTGATTTTAAACCTTTCTTTTTCAATACATATTTGAAGCTATATATTTCTCTCTAAAATTCCCTTTAACATTGCTTTGGCTGGAGCTCACATATTTTTATACGTTGTATTTTCATTGCTGTTCAGTTCAAAATGTTTTCTAAATTCTTTTGTAATTTAGTCTTTGGCCCATGGGCTATTTAGAAATATGTTGCCAAATTTCCAAACATTTGGGGATTTTCTAATTATTTTTCTGTTATTGATTGACAGTTTAATTTACTGTGGTTGGGGAACATACTATGTGATTTCGATCCTTTGAAATTTCTTGAGACTCATTATTTCGAAAATGTTGTTACATCTTCTTAGGATTTTCATTTGTTTTTAGCTGGAGGGTCAATTTAGGTAACCTAGCCATATTGCTAATGAAATTCTCTAAAGTTGTTTTAAGTTAACTGTATTTTTCAGGAATAAGTTAGTTAAAGAATTGTTAAGTAACTTATTGTTTTAAATAATAGAATAACTGAATTGGTTTTACTTTGTCACGAGGAGGGAATTGTAACTTTGGTACACTGTTTAATTTTTTTGTTAAGTGGCAGGAGTACTAGTGTCTTAAGAGTTTGAAAAGTCAGTAATCTGGCATGATCTTGGTCCAGATCCAGACTCTACTCATTATGTTGGCTCTTTCCTTTCTGTATGTATTCACATGCACGTTCTCCAAATTTGAGGATTTTAATCCATCTCAGAACTTGTTATGTTTTATCCTAAAAGTATTAAGCTGCTGCTGTCATCTCACCTTTCATCACTTGTACCTTATCTGTTCCTGAGCAATTTTATTCATTTGTAGTCCTCACACAACTGGTCTAATTATTTGAAGATGCATGCCTGGGCTTTTGTGTATTACTATATTCTGAAGGTTGTTTAGCTCATTCCTTCAAGTTCTTTTTGGAACAGTTGTCATTTATTATTCAAGACTCTATTTTCATTCAGACTTTTATTATACTGAAAATATTCTGGATACCTGCTAGGATATGGAATGCATGAAAATCACACTTAAAAAATATGAAGGCATGTGGTTTCTTACACACGTAAAGTAAAATGAAGCAAAATGGTTTATTAATTTTGAGAGTGAATCCGTGAATTGATTTAGCAAATGCACTGTTAATCTGTGTAAGATTGTGTTAGGTGAGACTGCCAGCCCACTTGTTGACAAGACCCTAATTAATTTTCATATTGGTCCTCTTGCATCAGCACATCCACTAGCGATCCAGAAGCACACGTTTGTTACACTACAGAAGCCCAGCTGTATATCTGCAGGTGAAGAAGGCTAGGTAGTGGCCAACTGCATATGTGGGAGAACTCACGGTTCTAGTATTGATGCTGAGATTGAATTTTATACTAGGAAAAATGATGACTAAGCTGTGAGAGGGCAAAGCAGTGACTGGCCTTCCTAAGGACTTGGGAAGCAAGAAAAAAGGGCTAGGTCACTATACAATTGGATGATGTAAAATTTGTAGACGGGAGAATTCCAGAAAATAATGCCTGGAGGCAGAATAGGGCCACGTGTTGGGAAAAGCCATAGAGCTTACTGTTGAAGGTTTGGTTTGAATAGTGAGAACAGCTAGGACCTGGTTGCTTGAGAAATATCTTAACTTTCCTGTAGTAAGTTTTCAGTACCATCAGTTGTATCTTGGAATAGTTTTGCTCCACTTTAACAGAGTGAGATTTTTCCTTCTATGTTGCTGGTACACCAAAGGCATGTCTTAACAGTTTTTTTTTAATGCTAGGATTGTTCCTAAGAAGTAGCTTCCTTATTTACGTCAGTGGCAGGAGGAAAGAACTATATTCAGCTGGTTAGTGTTTGTGTATTAGCTCATGTTTCATGTATTTTCCCTGGTCTTGTAGGCTGCACATGGTCCGTCTGATGCTGTTGGAGAGACTACTGCAAACTTTGCCCCAGTTACGAAGTGTTGGAGGTGTCCGGGCCATTCCATACATGCAGGTATCCCTCAGTTCACTTGGGTCTGTCACATCAGAGTTGGACCATCCTTAAGCATGCTCACAGCTCTCCTTCTGAGGCTCTGTAAGACTTGGTTTGGTATTAGCTCATAGAATAATGGATGTAATTTTGAATTGCAAGTTATAGCCCTTCATTTTATAGATGAGAAGGCCGAGGATCAGAGAATGAAATTAAAAATTTTCTACAGCCATCCAGCTAGTTATTGACAGAGCCAGGAACAAAAGTCTGCTCCAGAGATTCTTAGTGTCTAGTAACTCTTTTTTTTTTTTTTTTTTTTTTTGCGGTACGCGGGCCTCTCACTGTTGCGGCCTCTCCTGTTGCGGAGCACAGGCTCCGGGCATGCAGGCTCAGTGGTCATGGCTCACGGGCCCAGCCGCTCCGTGGCACGTGGGATCTTCCCGGACCGGGGCACGAACCTATGTCCCCTGCATTGGCAGGCGGACTCTCAACCACTGCACCACCAGGGAAGCCCTAGTAACTCTTTATTAATATTAGTAGTAGAGTGTCGTCTGATAGCTGTTCCCCCACTAGCTGCCTTCGTCTTAGGCAAAATTGTTCTTTAATTAGAATACCACAGTGCCATTTCTTAAGCCACTTTGGCTGGATATAGTATAGTGTAGGCTAGTCAATTAGTTTTGCAGAACATTTTCTGTGATGCCAAGGGTAGCATATGCCATAATTTGACTCTTCTGACTCTGGACACTTCAACTTTGGTTACCTTAGGACTTAGAGAACCTTTTCATGGATTATTGTTATGATTGACAGGGCAGTCAGGAAGACTGGGATTTCTTCTGAAACACCTTCTGTTTAGAATTGTTCTTTAGGGAATCGGCTTTCATGTTTTATCTCTCTGTTGACGTCCAGGTCATTCTGATGCTTACTACAGATCTGGATGGAGAAGATGAGAAAGACAAGGGGGCCCTGGACAACCTGCTCTCCCAGCTTATTGCTGAACTGGGCATGGATAAGAAGGTGAAATTTGAGAGTCATACTGTGTGAGAGGCAGGGATTGGCTGAGATCAGTTTTCAGTTTTTCATTCCTCTCTTAGAGGAACTTCACCTAATTTCAAGGGGTGACCCTCCACTGAGGGCTCCAGTTGTGTTGATTCATCAGAAACGTTTTTAGTGCCTGCTTTGGCCCTGGCATACTTTTGGCTCTGGCTATAAATGAGGAACAAGACCAAGTCCCTGTCCTCATAGACCTTTTGTAGCTCCACAGGGTGAAAACAATGAAGTGGTTGTTTGTATCTTAACATGGCTTCCTAGGTGTATCAGACTCTAGATCATCCACATATAGACCACAGGTATATTGGAGCTTGTTTTGTCTCTGAGTCCAAGTGAGGCAATCTTGTTGAGAGGACGCCTCAAGGTTAAAGTAAGTGTGGTCTTCTGGGCTCCGCCTCTGTCCCCAGGACGTCTCCAAGAAGAACGAACGCAGTGCTCTGAATGAGGTCCATCTGGTGGTGATGAGACTCCTGAGTGTCTTCATGTCCAGGACCAAATCCGGATCCAAGTCTTCCATATGCGAGGTATCTTGCTTTGGGCTAATGGGTGTGGGGAAAGGAAAGAGGATTGTCTGGTTGGCACTCGGACAGTGGGCAGAGGCCTCTGTTAGAGCCAGGCCATTGTCGCTTGAGAGCAGTAGCATTCTAAGCTGCCACCGCTCAGGGGCAGAGCATCTACCTTTCTCGGGGTCCCTTCCAAGCTCTGATCTTTTCCAACAATCCCTCCACTGGGGGCGGTTAAAGCGTTTGGAAGTTCCATTATTGAAAAGCAGGAGACTGTTCTGCAAGGCGCAGAGTGGCTAAGAGGATTCCCCTCCTGTATGTTGCTATAAGGTATGGTAATAGAGCAGAGAGAAAGCAGTGGTGTGTGGTGGAAAGGAGATTAACACAAAGCAGAGAAGGTAGAAATGGGGCTGAACTGCATCCAATCTTAATGAGCTTCTGAGCTGTGTGGGTGGCTGGGGCTTGCCAGGCTCTCCTAATGGTTTTATTTACAGTAGCTTTTCTCCCGCTTTTCTGTTCATGTGATCACTCACCCCATCTCCTTTGGAATCTGGTTCTATGGGAAGAGCCTCTACTAGGAGGGTGGGGCTGCAAAGAATGCCTATAGTGGAAAGTTTTCTCTCTTTTTAACATAGATGGGCTTCTTTTCTAGCTGCCCAAGGAGAAAGAGAAAACTCTTCCCTGCAGGTGGAAGGGTTATCTAATCCTGGCCTCCTTGGCCTCTGGCACATATGTGTAGGGAGATTAGATTTGGGAACTGGTGTTCCTTTGTTTTCTCTTACCATGCTGCTGTTCAGAAGAGTGGGGGAAATGTTTGAGTTAGTCGGGAAACGTTTTTTTGTTTTTTTTTTATTTTTTACTTTTTTGCGGTATGCGGGCCTCTCACTGTTGTGGCCTCTCCTGTTGCGGAGCACGGGCTCCGGACGCGCAGGCTCAGCGGCCATGGCTCACTGGCCCAGCCGCTCCGTGGCATGTGGGATCCTCCTGGACCGGGGCACAAACCCATGTCCCCTGCATCGGCAGGCGGACTCTCAACCAATGTGCCACCAGGGAAGCCCGTAGTCGGGAAACTTTTAACTCAAGAGACTGACTCCCTCAGTTCCATGACAGCTTCTCCTAAGGCTGTTGTGAGTGCGTTTCCTACCCCCAACACTCAGCTGAATGCCACACTGTTCTACAGGCCATTCTTAGCTTCTCCCTGGTTTTTCCCCAGTCATCTTCCCTCATCTCCAGTGCCACAGCAGCAGCCCTGCTGAGCTCTGGCGCTGTGGACTACTGCCTGCACGTGCTCAAGTCCCTGCTGGAGTACTGGAAGAGCCAGCAGAACGATGAGGAACCCGTGGCTACCAGCCAGCTGCTGAAACCACATACTACGTCATCCCCACCCGACATGAGCCCATTCTTCCTCCGCCAGTATGTGAAGGTGAGGTCCTTCCCCGGGCAGTGAACCACTCCTGTCCCTCATCTAGGGCACTGTCCTCTTCAGTCTCAGTGAGTAGCGCTGAAGGAGCCGAGGATGTCACATACTCCCCCTGCTGTTACAGGATGCCCTAGTTTAGAAGATGGGCTTTCTGGTCAGGTGAGTCTGGGAACATGTCCCTCGGGAACAAGTGTTCCCACTTACCAGCCATGAAGCTTGGAGAAGTTCTATCTAACCGTAGTAAGCCTCAGTTGGCACACCTGGAAAATGAGCATACACATGGTATCTGCTTTATAGAGTTGTTGTGAGCATTGGATGAGGTGATGTTTGTAAAGCGCAGTGCCTAGCACATAGCAGTGCTCAATAAATGTTAATTATTATTACCATTTCTGTTCCATTGGAGGAGTCCGTGTAGTGGAGCAAGATGGCCTGGGGTAGCTGTGCTGCTTATTGCATACTCAGGACTGCTTCGAATAGTATGGGAGTATAACAGGGCACAAATTGTGAATCTGGTCATGTCCTTCTCTTTGTATAACCTTCTAGTGGTTTTCCATAACTTTTCAGCCAAAAAGTTCTTTGCCGATCCAGCTATCTACTTAACTCTCTACTTTATCAACTGTAACACCCCTGCATGCAGCCCTGCTAATCTGTGTGTCTCTCCCAGCGTACATGCTGTCCCTTCAGAAATTTTTTCCTCTCCTGCATCCCTTCCTTCCCCTGTCTAGTTAACTCCTAGCCCTTCTTCAAGACCCAGCTCAAGTATTGGATCTTTCCCCAGAACACACTTTTCTGCTGTCTGAGCGAGATGGCCTTTCCCTGGGTCCCAGAGCACCCTGTGCACACATGTGGAGTCTTCCCCTCCAGACTATCAGCAAAGACCATATTTTATTTCTCTTCACACGCCCAGTGCTTGACATAGATCTGATAAACAGCTGGTGATTGAATATGTGGGACACATGCCCCCAAACTCTCACAGTCTCTTTCTGGGGACCACAGAGGTTGTAGGATAGCTGTTGTTTCCGTTGTCCTCAATCTCTCGGTACCCCTGCCTCTGTGTGTGGGCCCAGGATCTCGACTTGAGTTCAGTGATCTTTGACACCCCCTTGGTTACACGAATGTTTCTTGATGTCATGGAAAACTTTGGTTCTAGGGAATGGAATACATCTCATAGAAAGTCAGAAATCCTTCTCCATTACTGTTTTTTCAATTTTTTCCTATTCTAATTTTTGTGTAAGCAGAGTAAAATCAATCCAGTGTCAAAAACCAGAGTGAAATGTTAGAACTTTAAAGAGCAGTGAGATCTGCCTCCACAATAAGCTTTGCATGTAATGAAATTGCCCCCGGGAGCCTGGGGTCTTCCTGGGTTTGTAAACTGAACTATCCGTCGGTGAAGGCTCCAGCTTTGAAAGGTGCCATTTACCATCTCCAGCGTGAGGTTCTCCTAGTGAGCAATAGACCAGCCTTTTTCCTAACTGCGGTCGGGAAATTGTCAATCACAGGTTCTTATACAAATGTTCTTCTCCCAGGGCCATGCTGCCGATGTGTTTGAGGCCTACACTCAGCTTCTCACAGAGATGGTACTGAGGCTGCCATACCAGATCAAAAAGATCGCTGACACCAACTCTCGAATCCCACCTCCTGTCTTTGATCATTCGTGGTTTTACTTTCTCTCAGAGGTAGGTGAAGGCCCCAGTCGAGGAGAGGACACACCGGCTGTGTCTGCCTTTGTGGCTCCCTTGCATCCTAACCATCAGGTGGTATTCCCCCAGCAGAGTCCCTCCCACCATTTAGGTCTTGCCCCTCCAGAGTGTACTGTGTGGTGAAACTGTGGAAGATGTGTGTCAGAGCAAGCATCCACTTCAGTGTTTGGTTCTCTACACTTACCTTCGGCCACATGTGGTGGTAATGGACAAGTTTAATAGTTTGGACTCTGCCTGGAAAACAGAAAGTATACTAGTTAAATGAACTGAGAGATTTTAATATAGAGAATTGGTTAAGCAGCCACTGAAGAACAGCAAAGATAAAAAGGGAACGTTGTGGTAACACAGGGGTAGTAGCCGCAAGCAGCAGCAGCAGCAGCCCCCTGAGTGCAGAGGAGAGCCCGGCGGAGCTGAGGAGGGGCTGCCGCTGCTCGCACCTCAGGAGCCCGGAAGGGGTGTGATGTGGTGGAGTCTGGAAGCTCTAAAAGAAGCCGGTGAACAGGACCGCCCGGACCTGGTTTGTCCTTGACTGTTGAAGAGATGCTGGAGGCCGCTAGGGTGAAGGGCTGCTCCTAGGATGGCAGGCAGGTGGGAAGGAGCAAGTCCCTTCTCTCCCTCCTGCCTTTTGGTGTCCCTCCAGTGCTCCCCACTGGCAGAACCTAAGAGGGGACCAGCCGGCAAGAAACAGCGCAGTTAGCTTTAGTTCTGGACTAGACGTCACAGAGCAGGGTGTGGTGGGGTGGCTTTGGAGCCGAGAGGAAATGGCTGAATAACCTGCACAGCAAGCATGAGATTAACTCTGGGAAGAATAATGTTAGCAAACCCCAAACAGCCATTTCAAGTCATGTAGATGTAACGGCGCAGCTTCTTCCCCACCTCTTTTACCTGAAAGAGAGATTCTGAATGTTATTTTTCTTCACGCGTTCATTCTGGTTGGGCTGGAGTGCAGACCAGCCTCCTATAGATTCCTAAGTACTCCACGAGCGGTAGCAGGCATGTTGCTCCTTTTCCCTTTCTGACGTTTTCCTTTCTGTGCCTGTCTTTCTGCTGGTCCTTGTAAGGAATACTAAAGCTCACCAGGGCCTAGCTTGACAGCAAGGAAGTAGCTTGGTCTGTGTTACCAGTTTTTAGTAACAGCTCATGAAAACCCGAGGCGCTGTGGCTGGTACAGATACAGTTCCAGAGTCATTGACTCTTTGTGTCGTTTCTCCCCTCAAGTACCTGATGATCCAGCAAACTCCATTTGTGCGCCGGCAAGTCCGCAAACTTCTGCTCTTCATCTGTGGGTCAAAGGAGAAATACCGCCAGCTCCGGGATTTGCACACCCTCGACTCCCATGTGCGCGGGATCAAGAAGCTGCTGGAGGAGCAGGGGATCTTCCTCCGGGCAAGTGTGGTTACAGCCAGCTCTGGCTCCGCCCTGCAGTATGACACGCTCATCAGCCTGGTACGGCCGGTGTTGGGTGGTGTGGCAGGGCAGGGGAGGCTGTGGACGAGGCTCAGCCAAGTGGGTAATAGGATGGAGCAGCACACACAGGGCTTTTCGGTATTTTGAGAACATCATGGCCAGGGTTGCGAGCAGGGTAGATCCATGATACCCACCTGGGTGCTATACCACATGCACTTGGCTTCAGGGTCTGCGATTGCCCCTCCCTGGTCCCGCCCCCACCTGGCAGTGGTTCCTCTGTTGTGAGGAGGGGTGGCTTGGGCTTTTTACCAGTGTCATTTGTTCATGTCGTGGACAGGATCAACCCGGGATTTGTGCACCTCTCATTTTTGTCCCTGAATACTAAAGAAATGATGTATTATCGCCTAAGATCAGTTGTTTGACTTTGGGGAGTAAATTGAATATATTGCATAGGAACATCTAGGAAGAACATCTTCAGTGTTAAAGACTCCTAATCCAGTGTTCTTACTATTATGCTTTTAGCAAGAAAAAAATAAACTGGATTGTAGTGTCTTACGTCATGACCTACCTTTCCTGCTGCATTATTGAGTGGTCTGAAGAATCCCTGAAAACAAAAGGGCTTTGTGTGGTGGGACGTTGAATGTAGGAGGCTCAGTGTTTGGGCCTTGGCCCCAGGTTCACTGGGGCACCGATCAACCTTGCACAGAGGGCGAGGGTTTGTAGTCCAAAGCTGAGGTGATGACCCCTCAAGACAGCGGGTGTGGGTCGTTTCTGGTGATTGGTTTCCATTTCAGATGGAGCACCTGAAAGCCTGTGCAGAGATTGCTGCCCAGCGAACCATCAACTGGCAGAAATTCTGCATCAAAGATGACTGTAAGCAGTGCTTCTCCTTTTGGTTGCTGTTACTCATTCATTCCTTCAAGAACTGTTCATCGAAGCCCACTATATGCCAAGCGTTAAACGGGGTTCTAGAGATACAGCCATGAGCAAGATAGACAGAACTCTGCCCAGCAAAGAAGACAAGTAAAAACTTACAAGATTGCTAAGCGTCCATAGACAAAATGTGGGGTGCGGTGGGACGACAACAAGCGTATTGTTGTGGTCAGCTAAGGAGGAGAATCATCTTCTTCACAGGAGTGGGGGCTGGGAGCCAGCCTCTGTGTAGTTGTTGCACTACTTGTCAGATATTTCCAAAGAGGGTGTAAATTCTTCTGGGAACTTCCAGCAGAGAACCTGGACAAAGGAGGTGGTGGGAGTAGGGCAGCCCTGGCGTCTGGAGCAGGTGCTCCCGTTCTTGTGTGTGAGTCTCGCAGTTGTGTCAGAGCTGAGCCCCTGTCTCCTCTGCCTGCAGCTGTCCTGTACTTCCTCCTCCAAGTCAGCTTCTTGGTGGATGAGGGCGTGTCTCCGGTGCTGCTGCAGCTGCTCTCCTGTGCTCTGTGCGGCAGCAAAGTCCTCGCTGCACTGGCGGCCTCGGCAGGGCCCTCCAGTGCTTCCTCCTCCTCAGCCCCTGTGGCCACTGGTTCTGGACAAGCCACAACACAGTCAAAGTCGTCCACAAAGAAGAGTAAGAAAGAAGAAAAGGAAAAGGAGAAAGAGGGTAAGGGTCACCTTCTTGTCTCAGTGACCAGGGTGATGTGTTCTAATCTCTCTGAGAGCACATCGTTCATTCTCTTCTTTTTTTTTTTTTAATTTTTATTGGCATATAGTTGCTTTACAACGTTGTGTTAGTTTCTTGCTGTACTGCAAAGTGAATCAGTCATACGTATACATATATACCCTCTTTTTTTAGATTTCCTTCCCACTTAGTTCACCACTGAGCATTGAGTAGAGTTCCCTGTGCTATACAGTAGGTTCTCATTAGTTATCTGTTTTACACATAGTAGTGTATGCATGTCAGTCCCAGTCTCCCAGTTCATTGCATTCCCCACTTCCCCCCTTGGTAACCATAAGTTTGTCATTCTCTTCTTCTGAAAGGTTTTTCGTCCTGATTTACAGGGACCTAAAACCCAAATGCCCTCTAGTGTCATTTTCAGTTATGTTGGAGGTGACACCTTAAAGAGTGTGACTTCCGTACCTAGTGTCTGTAACGGGAAACGTCAAAGTGCACCAAACATTTTTACTAGGCCCAAGTTTCTTTTAATATGAAATAATAACACTTGCTTCGTGGAGAGATTGTCGGTGTTAAATGAAACTATGCTTATAAATGTGCCTTGTAAACTGGTAAATGCTCTACAAATGGCCACTGTAGTGAGCTTTAGCTGATTCCTTGCCATCAGAAAGGCAAAAGCGTTTTTCTGCGTTCCTGATTTGCATGGTCCTTGGAGGCCTGAGACAGGTGATTGGTGGAGAGCAGTTGAGGTTCACATTCCCCAGTGAATTATTCAGATCTCTCTGTGCCAGTCTGTGGTAATGTTGACTGTTGTAGGTAGCAAACTTCTGAAAGGAAATTCCTTCTCCAATGTGACTATCTTTGTCGGTGCCAGGCTTGTAGAGGTACTTTTTTTGGTAGGATTATTATATCTGGGGCTGACTTTTTGTCTCTCAGTAACCAACTGAAAGTTTTTTTTTTTTTTTTCCCCTGCGGGACGCGGGCCTCTCACTGTTGTGGCCTCTCCCGTTGCGGAGCACAGGCTCCAGACGCGCAGGCCCAGCAGCCATGGTTCACGGGCCCAGCCGCCCCGCAGCACACGGGATCCTCCTGGACCGGGGCACGAACCTGCGTCCCCTGCATCGGCAGGCGGACTCCCAACCACTGTGCCACGAGGGAAGCCCCTGAAAGTTGTTTTCAAATCATAACCACTTTGGTGAAACTTTAAAACATGGACAGAATTCCCTCTCTTTCCACCTGAGCACTGGCTGTAGGACCCTAGACCACTTCTTCCTACTTTTCAGCCCTTCAGTCCTGCTTTGATCTTGCAGGTGAGAGCTCAGGAAGCCAGGAGGATCAGCTGTGCACAGCTCTGGTGAACCAGCTGAACAAATTTGCAGATAAGGAGACCTTGGTCCAGTTTCTGCGTTGCTTCCTCTTAGAGTCCAATTCTTCCTCGGTGCGCTGGCAGGCCCACTGCCTGACACTGCATATCTACAGGTAGGGTCCGGGGCTTAGTTTTAGCAGACTGTGTGGGTCTGGGACCAGAGTGGGTGATGTATCAACAGTTCTGTCTTGGCTCTATGTTCCATACTCAAGGTCGTCCGTACTATAAGTATTTACACCAGTCTGAATCCTCTTGACTATTACAGATTTCTTCATTGAGTTATCTGCTTTTTGGCTATTAAACTGATGTCAGAAGCAAGAGATGATCTGTTTTCCACTAAGAAGGCTATGTTTACAAGTTTGTAAAATGACCAGGCTTGACTCTTTAGGGTAACAAAGCTCAGTTTCTGCCATTGAGAGATGTCAGATGATGGGAATAAATCACCTCCTGAAGACAGGAAAGGATCATGCTGCATCTGTTAAGGTTGATTGTCAAAAGAACAGTAGAGCCATTCAAACTTAACCCCATAGTTGTGGGGAAATGGATACATCTCCAAAACGGTACCTGGGCCTTGTTGATAAATAAAGGAACCTCAGGGTTTTCTGCTGCTTATAATATGAGCTGTCATTTATCTACAGAAACTCTAGCAAATCTCAACAGGAGCTCCTGCTAGATCTGATGTGGTCTATATGGCCAGAACTCCCAGCCTATGGTCGTAAGGCTGCCCAATTTGTGGACCTACTAGGATATTTCTCCTTGAAAACCCCACAAACAGAGAAGAAGGTAACAGATGATTGACGGTTGGAGAGGCTAACTTGGCCACATTTTAACCTTTTTTATCTTGAGTTAAGAACGTTATGATCAACCCACATGGGAGTACATATATGAAATCTCTTTTAAATATATATTAAGCACTCCCAGTATGTATGCCACCTAGATAATATACACTAGCAAATAAGTATAGTCTGAATTTGGCTTAGCCAATAGAAGTAGATAAAGTGGGGAAGAAAATGCAACTCATTAAAGTTGCTTGGGAAAGAAAGTGCTCCTCTGGGTTTCCTGGCAGTCCTGATCACATATCCAATGTGTTTTTGCAATTAGATAACCATTTCATGGCTTCTCCATAATAATAAAATTTCTCTCCCTCCACAAGGTATAGAAAGAGGGGCTGTCACTAAGATCGTGGAAACTACCAAAGAAGATAGAATCCTTTAAATGACTAGGAGTTAGGCTCAGCTTTGTTTGATTCTGAATGAGGGCTGCTACTTCTAGGGCGGTATCAGCTAGAAAGCAGAGGAAAAGTCTTTGCCAGTAAGACTTTCCCTTGGGCTTTGATTCTGGTCCTATATTGACTTCTGTTTTCAGTTGAAAGAATATTCACAGAAGGCTGTGGAGATTCTTCGTACTCAGAACCACATTCTTACCAACCATCCCAACTCCAACATTTACAAGTGAGTTTTGTTCTGCTTTCTTCCTATTTGAAGCTCGGTCAACAGTCCAGTTGCTATTTCCACATTGATTGGCTCTTATTTATGAATCAATACGCTCCTGTCTAGTTGGTCTTTGAATCCCTCCCTTGTAGTTGGGGCCTTGTGCATAGAAGGTGCTCAAAATGTAACTGCTGAATTAGAGTTTGGTAAGCAATGATTTAAGAAGGTCTCTAGTTTTCAAGGGTCTAAGTGTAAATCACATAAGGCAAGTTTACAGAAATGGCTGCATTAAAAAAAAAAAAAAAAAACTTTGGAAGACACTGTTGGCTAAACGGTCAGTTTATTATTTCCCTGGTTTATTAGTGACTGTTCTTTTTTTTTCTCCAAACTTTATTGGGGTATAATTTACATACAACAAAATTTACACATTACAAGTGTACAATTCAGTGATTTTTAGTAAATTTAATTGTGACTCTTCTTTGAGTCAGATTTTAATGTAACATTTAGGATTCCTGTGACCTCAGAACAGCTCAGAAATAGGGAACGTCTAAGGTCACTCCGTTGAAATTCCCTTCCTGTGACTTAACTCTGTTGGGATGTCTCACATTTCCTTGTGTTCTCACTAGAGTGGAGCTTGCCTTGGGGAATATGGAGCCATGGTTTTCTCATGGCTTCTTTGTGAAGCTCCATGCTTCCTAAAATGAAAATCTCCTTATGCTAAGACTGCTTTCTTCCTTAGCACCTTGTCTGGCCTAGTGGAGTTTGATGGCTATTACCTGGAGAGTGATCCCTGCCTGGTGTGTAATAATCCAGAAGTGCCGTTTTGTGTAAGTGACATCTTTAACATGGACAGTCCCGAGGCTTACAGGGCCAGTGGGTTTCTTGTTTTTAGAGGTTGATTATTACTGCATAGGCATCCCTCTCCCAGTGGTTGGTTGCAGTTGTATTAATCCTTACGTGCCCTGCTACCTTAAATAGAAACTTCATCCATGGATGAAGAGTGGGTTACACTGATGAGTTTTGAAGAGGACAGGATGAGCCGTTAGCCTTGAACTAACACACTGTTTTGTGTTTACTTTTGCATTTAGTATATCAAGCTGTCTTCCATTAAAGTGGACACAAGGTACACCACCACCCAGCAGGTTGTGAAGCTCATTGGCAGCCACACCATCAGCAAAGTGACGGTGAAAATTGGGGACCTGAAACGGACCAAGATGGTGCGGACTATCAACCTCTATTACAACAACCGAACTGTGCAGGCCATCGTGGAGCTGAAGAACAAGTACGGGCTTTTCAGACTTGGGGAGGGGCAGCAGGCTCGTGAGGCTCAATACCAGTTGTTGCCTTTGATTGCTGGAATCAGGTAAAGCAGCACCTTCCTGGAGGCCTAGTATGTCCTCTTGCCTCCTTAGGTCATGGCTGAAGGACACAGGTGAAACACCAGTTCTTAAGGATGCTGACGAAAACTATTTTGAAATTATGTCCCATGGAGCCCTCAGGGTCTAAGATCTTCAACAGCCTGAAGGGAAGCTGAGTGAGGGGGACTCTCGGCTTCTCATACCCATGTTAACTAGAGCGGTTCTATTTTTAGATAGACGATTCTATAGGGGAAGTAGTTGTTTCTTGGATTAAGACACTGTTCTCTTGTTCACAGAGCAGGCAGTATTTCTCAAGGAGGTTCTCTAGTTTGAAGTCCTTCCATTTCTGCATGGTGCATTCCCTCTACGTATACTGATGTTGGATCTTTCTAGCTTATCTGTCCCAACATCTGAATCTCAAGGCATGTTGTATATGGGCCAAAGAAGACACTAGCATGGGTTATACAGTGTCAGCTTTTACAGAGACAGACCACTTGTTGTTGAAGACTCAGGCATTTATGTTGGGCAGAGAATATAAGTAGTTGCTATTTGAATGTTTAGACCTACAGGGAGTGCTGCTCTGTGCATAGAATGGAAGTGTTGGTATTACTCTAAAGGTAGCATAAAGCTAGCGTGTACCACGTGAACAAATGGCCACAGGAGCTCTGCTTAAAGGAAGTTTTCTCTTTGTCGTTTGAAAAGCATAGTTAACGTTGATGATCTGCAAGTAGAAGCTGCTCATTGGGATGACGCAGTTCCCTCTGGAGAAGGTGGATTTGATTTTCTGTTGTGTAGAGTCAGCGTAGCTGCTGGTAAAGACCTCAGACTCTGGAATGAGACTGTGGGTTCACATCCCTTGTAGAATTTACGTAGCCTCAGTTTCCTTAACTGTAAAATGTATGAAAGTTTCCTTAACTGTAAAAATTACACACTTTCAAGGTGTCATTTTAAGGATTAAATGTGTTAGTATATGTGAAGTGCTGAGAACAGAGCCTGACGCATAGTAAGTGCTCAGTAAATATTAGCTCTAATCGTATTCATATAATTACCTCTAAATTATCCCATGCCTTTACTCTTTCTGACTCTACTTGGCAGTTAGTCCGGATCCTGGTATGTCCCTCTGCCTCTCTAAAGCAACCTGAGTGTTATCCTATTAAGGTAGTTGTCTTGATAGGAACTCATGGCAGTCGTCATCACGGTACCTCTTGGGATTCCAGGCTTCAGCGTGGCATGCTCTTGGAGTAATATCTTCCCTTGATGTGCATTCCCTTGTTTTTCTGGAGTATCAAAAGTTATCATATATAATGTCTTAAAGCACCTGTATGTTCTCCCCCCCCTTTTTTTTTTAAGAGAGAAAGAATAGAGGAAACATTTTTTAAATTAAGTTGCTTTTATTTGCCAGATTTCCTTTCCTTAGACTTAATTGCCTTAGAAGAATAGGTAGGGACAGTCTTCTCTTCGTCTCATCGGACTGTCACTGCTGAGGGTCTTGTGAGAGGCTCTTAGGCCATCTGCCCCTCTGTCTGACACTGTCTCTCCTAGGCCGGCTCGCTGGCACAAAGCCAAGAAGGTTCAGCTGACCCCCGGGCAGACAGAGGTGAAGATCGATCTGCCTTTGCCAATAGTGGCTTCCAACCTGATGATTGAGTTTGCAGACTTCTATGAAAACTATCAGGCCTCCACGGAGACCCTGCAGTGCCCACGCTGTAGTGCCTCAGTTCCTGCCAACCCAGGGGTCTGCGGCAACTGTGGAGAGAATGTCTACCAGTGTCACAAATGCAGGTAAGTGAGTGGTTGTCACCCAGGCCAGGCACATTCCTTGTATTTTTCTGTAAGAGTCTCCTTGTGCTCAATTTCATTGTGTGGTGCCCTCATAATAACTACAGGATTATGGGTATGTAGAGTGCAGAGTTCAAGAGTGGAAAACGGGAGGGAAGGGGAAGAGTGGGGTGTGTGTGGGCGTGCGCATGCATGTGAATTCACGAGACCATCCAGTGGTGGGTGGTGCTGGGGTCCCTAGGTTTGGTTCTGGGTCTTCCTTTCTTGTTACCTGGTTGCTTAAGTCATCCTCGCCTATTTGCTGCTGCCCCTCCGAGAGTCCCTGCAATAGTTTGCAGTGTATAGACGTGGCACGGTCCATCTCCTCTCCCTACAAATCCTCTGCTGCCCCCTGACCCAATCACTATGGTTTTTCAGATCCATCAACTATGATGAAAAGGACCCCTTCCTGTGCAATGCCTGTGGCTTCTGTAAATACGCTCGCTTCGACTTCATGCTCTATGCCAAGCCTTGCTGTGCAGTGGATCCCATTGAGAATGAAGAAGACCGGAAGAAGGTAAGGCCGCCTCCGTCCGAGACTCAGGCAGGGCTTTGATCTGAGCTGTGGACTGAGCTGATGTGGGGAGTGTGCTTTTTCTTCTAGCTGAAGTTTTCTCAACTCAGCACTGTTTTCAGGGCTCAGCTTTTGAGTGGCAACAAATAAGACAGATATATTGGAACGCATGGTTTGTGTAGGATTTTGGAGACATGTTAATGAAACTAGAATATCTCAAGTGACAAATGACAAGATTTGGAAAGGCAGATAGAAGTTGGGTGACTTGCCCTGCATTTGTTCCACAGGCTGCTTCAAATTGCAGCTGCTGGCCTTCCCTCATTGTTGGCTTGTCCAGGGGCTAGTTCTCTGCCAGCCTGATGTGGTGGGACTGGATATGGGAGGACAGGGAAGAGGGGGGAACTGTCAGGATAGTCACTAGCAGCAGCAGCCTGGCAAAGCAAAAGAACACCTGGCTGTGGAGTCAGAAGGTTGAAAGTTCCAGTTCCACCTGTGCTTTTTAGTACTGTGTGACCTGGCATAAGTCACTGCTCTCAGCATTGTTTATTTATACGTATATCGTATACGTTGTGTATTATTAAAAATAACATACCCTCCCCACAGGATTATTGTGAAGAATAGAAATAACGTATGAAACACAGTACCTGACCTAGAGGTCCCTGACCGATCACTCAGGGAAAACCTTCATGCAGACGAGCCTTCACGCACGCCCCTGTCTCTTCCTGTCTAGGCTGTTTCCAACATCAACACACTTCTGGACAAAGCAGATCGAGTGTATCACCAGCTGATGGGACATCGGCCACAGCTGGAGAACCTGCTCTGCAAAGTGAACGAGGCAGCTCCTGAAAAGCCACAGGTAGTCCAAAGCTGGAGGGACATTTGGAGAGGGTTCTGGGTCAGAAGCAGAAGACTAGCCCCTGGGTGAGGCCATCTCATGGTGGAAGGCTGACAGCTTCCCCCTTGGTTGCAGGATGACTCGGGGACGGCTGGGGGCATCAGTTCCACCTCAGCCAGTGTGAACCGGTACATCCTGCAGTTGGCACAGGAGTACTGTGGAGACTGCAAGAACTCTTTCGATGAACTCTCCAAAATCATCCAGGTAGAGAAACGGGAGCAGCTGGACAGTGTGCTTTGTCGTGTGTTATCGATGTCGTTTCCAAAGCAGTTCTTTGCTCTCCCCCAGCAGCTCAGCTCCGGGGGTGCCCTTGCCCAGCCGCATAGCTTCTCTCCCACAGCGGTTTTGGGTGCTCGGTAGAGAGCTGAGTTCATTCCGGAAAACAGAATAACGGAGATTATTATAGATGTGTTTTTCTTGACCATTCACAGCCCATCTTTTAGTAGAGGGGTTAACTGGTTTTAAAAAAATAAGGTGCCAAGGTTTTGTTCCTGTTTTTTCTGATAGACGTGTTTGCAGGCTTGAAGGGTAGGGCACACCAACTCCAGTCAACCAGGGTGGGCCATACGGTGGATGGCATGTTACAGACCCCACCCCCATGGGAGGGAAGGCTAGCCGCAGACAAGAGGAGCCAGGGTCCTTGTCCCTTAAGTTGCTGGTGTGCCATCTTTGCTACACGTGCCTACGTTCCTGACTTTGTTCTTTATGAGACAGTGTTACGTGGGAGTTAAAGGCGTGGGCCTGTGATCAGAGGCTGAGTTCTAACTCTGCCACTTACTTTGGTCAAGCCAACCCCTCTAAGCTTGTTTCCTCCTCTATAAAATGGGGATAAAGTATCTAACTGGTAAGGTTATGAAGAGGGCTAAATTAGATAATGCATGTAAAGTGTTTTTTCAAACCAAAGCTGATTTCTAGTTAACTTCCTCTTTTTCTTTATTTTAATTGCTGATTTCTTTCTCCTTTGTCTTTTTTTTTTCCTTAGAAAGTTTTTGCTTCACGCAAAGAGTTGCTGGAATACGACCTTCAGCAGAGGGAAGCAGCCACCAAATCATCTCGGACCTCCGTGCAGCCCACCTTCACTGCCAGCCAGTACCGCGCCTTGTCCGTCCTGGGCTGTGGCCACACATCCTCCACCAAGTGCTACGGCTGCGCCTCGGCCGTCACAGAGCACTGTATCACCCTGCTCCGGGCCCTGGCCACCAACCCCGCCCTGAGGCACATCCTCGTCTCCCAGGGCCTCATCAGGGAGCTCTTTGATTATAATCTTCGCAGAGGCTCTGCGGCCATGCGGGAGGAGGTCCGCCAGCTCATGTGCCTCCTGACCCGGTCAGAGCTTGCGCCGTGGTGACGGGGGCCGGTCATGCCTGCTCGTGCTTTGGTGGGGGCGGCAGCGGTGCTGGGAGCACCAGAGAGTGCACGGAACCGTGCTTCTCCCTGCCAAACAGCTTCGCTAGCTTATAATAGAGAAAAAAAATGGGAAGAGGTCCTGGGTATAGCTGAACAAACTTGGGGAGCATTTGAAGCCCGGGTTTCCGTGTAGGTAGTATGTTTGGCTTGTACTTGGTTGGTACCAGTGGGGTTTCCTGAGGAAGCAGTTTCTGAGTTTTGGTGAGGGAGGAGAAGGGTGCAGCGGGGCACTTGGACTCAAGACTCACACAGAGGAAGGCAGTTGGAGCAGTGGAGCCTAGGGATTAAGAGCTTGGATCTGGATCAGAAAGACCCAGTATCGGATATTTTGTACTATGTGCCTTGGACACATTTCTTAACTTCTCTGAGCCTAAGGTTTCCTTATCTGAGAAATACTGACGGTGGCAAATATCTTAAAGGCTTGTGGTGAGGATAGACTGACATAATTCATGCAAGTAATAACTCATATTTGTGGAGTACTTAGTCTGTGCCCATACAGTACCCACAGCTGGATTTGGATTATTTACTGAGTATGTTGCATAAGTTCTGGAACATGTTAGCTGGTTGGTAAGTATTACTTGCTGTATTACTTATTCACTCATCTAACAACTATTTATTGAGCATCTGCTGAATGCTAGGCACCGTTCTAAACTCTGAGGATACAGTGGTAGATGAAACAAAGTCCCCGCACTCATGTAGCTTACGTTCTAGAGGGGAGAAGGGCAGTAAACAGGTAATTACACGGTACAGTGTCAGGAGATTAGATGTGAAGAGCGGTACAGCTGGGATGGCAACTCTGATTGTGGGTGGGGTTGCTGCGGAGGATAAAGTGGTCAAGGACGACCTCTGAGGGGTGATACTTGAGCAGAGCCCTGCGTGAGGTGAGGGGGCAAGTCATGCAGATACTGAAGGCGCGGGCAGCACACAGAGGAAATAGCAAGTGTCAGGAGGAGAGGCAGGGGTGTGGCCGGGGTGTGAGGGGCGGGGGAGCCCTTGTGCATGGAGTGAAGGATACCAGTTGGGGAACAAAGGGGAGGGGATTTAGTGAGAGATCGCCAGGGCCCTGATCCTGTAGGGTCTCGTAGGCCATTATAAGGACTTGGATTTTATTCAAGACACGTTGGGAAGCAAGAAAGGGATGTGACACAATTCGTGGGGTTTTTTTATTATTAAAATATACATTATTACAAAGGGACACAGATGGGAAATGTGGATGCCTTGTGGGAAATGAAGTGAGGGCAGTTGGCGAAGATGAGGAAAGAGTTGTGGCCAAGGCTGAGAGTGGACATCTGGATTCTGGAGACTGACACACCAGGCAGTGTCTGGGGGCTGTGCAGCCTGGGATGTGGGCTGGGGAGAAAATCCCCCGTGTGTCAGTGCTGCTCTGTTCTCAGTCGGCGTCTCCTCCCAGGAAAGGCGGCTAGGGCGTGCCCTTTTTTTTTACACAGCAGGGTTTTGTGGGGCTAGTGTGTCTTCTTGCCCCTGGGAAGGCTCGGTAGCCCTAGACATTGATTTCCTTTTCTCTGGGCTCCTTCAAGTGCAAAGGAGGGACACAGCCAATGGTGAATAACAGGACTCCTTTCTCTGCTTCCCTAGGGACAATCCAGAGGCCACCCAGCAAATGAACGACCTGATTATTGGCAAAGTCTCCACAGCCCTGAAGGGCCACTGGGCCAATCCTGATCTGGTGAGCAGGCTGGCCGTGTCCTCACCTCTGCCTCACTCCCTCGGCCTCCGGCCCGCCGGTCTCGTTTGCAGAGACGAGAGGGAGGGAGGGAGCGGCACATTTGCAGAGCTCATGTCCCACAAAGACTTTCCCAGGCCAGAGTCAACCCCAGAGAGAAGAGAGATGAGCGGTTGGCCCTGTGGAGGGTCTCCATCTCTCCACTGTCTCTCTGATGGTCCACCTGTGACCAGACGTTCTAATGCTGAGTCCCTGGGTCTGAGCATGGACGTGAGCCCTAGTCCTGGGATTGACCCTGCAGACCCTCCTCTACTCATGTCTCTTCCTGTTGGCCTTCTAGGCAAGTAGCCTTCAGTATGAAATGCTGTTGCTGACAGACTCTATCTCGAAGGAGGACAGCTGCTGGGAGCTCCGCTTACGCTGTGGTGAGTTTGGGGGGACGTCTGGTTAGCAGCTTGCCAGAGAAAGGAGAGGAGGCTTCAGGGCGCAGTCCTAGGCGCAGGGCGGGAGAGGGCAGGGGAAGCTGTGCTTGGGCAGCCTTGCCACGGCAGGCGTGATGTGTTCTGTGATCACGTGTAACGCTGCCTTTCCTTCCTCTGCCCAGCACTCAGCCTTTTCCTCATGGCCGTGAACATTAAGACTCCCGTGGTTGTTGAGAACATTACCCTCATGTGCCTGCGGATCTTGCAGAAGCTGATTAAACCACCTGCTCCCACCAGCAAGAAGAACAAGGTACGGGGCCAAGAGGGAGGGCGGGGTGCAGGCCCCGGCCAGCACCTGACCTGCCTCTAAAGGCCTCTGCTCACCTGAACTCGCTCTCCCTGGGCGGTACCGATGCTTCCTTTGCGGCAGTTCAGCAGAGATGGTTTGGGGTTTTTGAGAAGGAAGGTTTCTCAGAGGGAACTCGAGAAAAACAAACACAGAAATACAAACGCATAGAACAAAGTGGGTAGCCGTGGAGGACTGCCTCTTTCTCCGGTCCCGTCAGATGACTCGCAGCTCCCAGAGGACACAGTGTTCTTTCCTACCCCTGTGCCTTTGTACGTGCAGTTCTGCGCAGTGGTGGAAGTCCTGGGCTCTGAGGCAGACCTCTTGATTTCAAATCCCAGCTCTTGCATTCACTAGCACTGTGACTTGGGCACGTTATTTAACTTAGGTTGCTTGGTTACCCTATCTATAAAATGGGAATACAGCTTCCACCTGAAGTGTTGGGAAGAACAAATGACTTAATGCAGATCAAGCGCTCAGAGCAGTGTCTGGCCCATGTTAATCCTTAATAACTGTTACTTGTGGCTGTATGGTGTCTCCTCTGCCTGGAATGCTCGCCTCCATTTTGTTAGCTGCTCCTTCAATTAACCAGTTCTCTGCTAGGCTGGCTATGAGCTTCTCGAATCCAGGGATTGTCTTACTAAGATGTTTTTATGTCCAGTGCATAGCATGGTATCTAGCATTATAATAGCCACTCAGCAAATCATTGTTAAGTGAATGAATAAAGCCAAGTTTTTAATCCTAAAATGGCCTAGCCACAGATGAACTTGCTTACACCAGTCGGGCCGTAATTCTTTCCCTCGGCCGTGCCTGAGGCCGTCAGTGCCTGTTATCCATCTTTGTAGTCCTTGGGTCGTTCTCCTTCCTGCTCCATCCTGATGGAATCCCTTGGTGGGAAACGAAGTCTTCATTGTAGGATTCTGAGTAGTAAGCAGTAAGGAGGAAGCTGGGCAATGAACAGTTTACTCTATTTCCCTTCCCTGGTCTGCCCGGACAGTCCTCAGAAAAGACCCCCCTTCCTTCCCTTTGATGAAGGTTTACTTCGCCTCAGAGCTAAGTCTCAGCAAATAAAAATTGGTTCTTAATTGAAAAGAAGAACCTCATCCCCACATAACTGTCATTTTTCCCACGGTGTGAGGTAAAAGATTTCCACAGGGTTCTTACTCTCTGAGCACTGAAGCCTCACATTTTGCTTAGTTTTAGCATAAAGAGAGCAGCAGTTCTCAAAGTTTGGCCCATAGATCCCTGGGTGTTCCCAAGATTCCCAGGGAATCTGTGAGGTCAACATTGCTTTTGTAATTACCCTAAGACGTGATTTGCCCTCTTCACTGTTTCGTGGCATTTATGCTGATGGTGCCAAGTCAGTGATGGTGAGGCCACTGGAGGCTTAGCACGAAGAGGCTGTGGGCCCAGCTCCACTCAGAGCCGTGCTCTTCCCTGCCGTGCACATTCCCTCTGGAGTGTCCTTGATGAAGCATCGCAGGTTAATTTTAGTAAATCTTGAATCCTGAGTGCTAATCTTTTTTTTTTAATGATTTAAAATTTTTTATTTATTTAATTTATTTATTTATGGCTGTGTTGGGTCTTCGTTGCTGCATGCAGGCTTCCTCTAGTTGTGGCGAGCGGGAGCTACTCTTCGTTCCGGTGCACGGGCTTCTCGTTGCGGTGGCTTCTCTTGTTGCGGAGCACGGGCTCTAGTCACGTGGGCTTCGGTAGTTGTGGCTCGCGGGCTCTAGAGTGCAGGCTCAGTAGTTGTGGCGCCCGGGCTTCGTTGCTCTGCGGCATGTGGGATCTTCCCGGACCAGGGCTTGAACCCGTGTCCCCTGCATTGTCAGGCGGATTCTTAACCACTGCACCACCGGGGAAGCCCAGCTAATCTTTTTAATATTCAGCAAGACAATGTGTGAGGCCCAGAGACAGTGCCCTGGCGCACTGCAGCGCAGCGGTTGTCCTGGGGAAAAGCACTTGTGTGACTGCGCTGCAAGCTGAACCAGTTGCTCTTTTCATGGAACCCGATTTGTGCTTGAAAGGAGGGCTGATGGGCAAATGGTGGTTGTTCAGAATCGGGTGTTTGGTAGACATTTTCTTATAAAGTGAATAAAGTGAGCTTATCACTTAAAGAGGAATTGACGTAACTTGGTGAACCAGTATTTTCCAAACGACCAGTACATGTTACCGAATCATGTGAGAGTAAATGATGAATTTTAGTGGAATGGAATACGAAACATTTATTGATTGGTTTCAGATTCCTCATTCTAGCCAGTCTTCAAGAACCTATAATTTGTTAAATTTTGGTTTAGTATCAAAGAAAAAATCCACAATTAATTGAAAAACCTATTAAAATATTCTTTTTTCCAACTAAATATCTGTGTGAGTAGTACTTCACCTCAAGCAACATATCACAACAGTTTGAACTCAGAAGCAGGTGTAAGAATCCAGCTGTCTTATTAAGGCAGTCTTTAAACAGTTTCAAAAATATAAAGCAATGCAACTCCTTTCTTTAGATTATTTTTGTTTTGGAAAATATAAAAAATGTTATTTAGGTTGCCAGGTAACGGATTTATTCTTACTTTTAAATGAATTAATAAATATTTTAAGAATTGCTGAACCTTAATTTTTAATAGGTACATATTGATGGAGAGAGCTACACACACAAGAACTCTTTGGAGTCAGTAATTTTTTTTTTTTTTGAGGTACGCGGGCCTCCCACTGCTGTGGCCTCTCCCGCTGCGGAGCACAGGCTCCAGATGCACAGGCTCAGCGGCCATGGCTCACAAGCCCAACCGCTCCGCGGCATGTGGGACCCTCCCGGACCGGGGCACGAACCCGTGTCCCCTGCAACGGCAGGCGGACTCTCAACCACTGCGCTACCAGGGAAGCCCTGGAGTCAGTAATTTTTAAGAGTAATGGGATCCTGAGGTCAAAAAGTTTGAGAACCCAGAGTCCTGGGGCTCTGCTGTGTAGGCTCCTTGGGATTAGTTATGGCTCTTTAAATTCTGGAGGCTGCTTAGTGACCCCTTGAAGATTTATGTTTGGGAAACTACAAATCAGCCTTGGGATAGGAGTTAGTATATGTGGCTATAAGGCTGTCTGCAGGAAGCCAGTTACACCTTATCCTGCACAGTCAAAATCAGTGACCCTAAGCTCAGCATGGAGTTGCTACTGCTAAATTAGATCAAAATGCTTTAAAGGAACATATGGGGGCATAAAAGACATGACTGTTGATCCTTCAACATTCTTGCCTTTGCATATGTCCCCTTGGGGTGCCAGTGCTATTGTATTGCAGCTGTGGCTCAGATGTGCCCTCAAGCTCTCTCACCTTGTCCGCTTTCCTCCTGCAGGATGTTCCTGTCGAGGCCCTTACCACAGTTAAGCCATACTGCAATGAGATCCATGCCCAGGCTCAGCTCTGGCTCAAGAGAGACCCCAAGGCATCCTATGAAGCCTGGAAGAAGTGTCTTCCTATCAGAGGTGTGTCTGTCTCTTCAAGACTTGAGAAATCGGTCATTCCTACCCCATCCCAGCAGCCCCACAATCCCCCCCTTTCTGTCCCTTTCTTCTCCTTACCTCTCCCTGCACCCCTTTGCCTGCCAGGGATCGATGGCAACGGGAAGTCCCCCAGCAAATCAGAGCTCCACCATCTCTATTTGACTGAGAAGTACGTGTGGCGGTGGAAGCAGTTTCTGAGTCGTCGGGGGAAGAGGACCTCCCCCTTGGATCTCAAGCTGGGCCACAACAACTGGCTGCGGCAAGTGAGTGAGCGTCCCCTGCGCCCCTCGCCCTGCTGCGCTGGCCTCAGATCCCGAGCAGGGTATTTCTACTACTCCCCACTTGTCTGCTCTGCTTTCTCTTCTTTCTCTTTGTTATTATTGCTTCCTTTCACATAGGTAGAGGTTCTCGGTTGCCGCCGCCAGCGTGGTGGACTGGCTGAAACAGAACTCTTTCCGCCTTCTCATCAAGCTCGTGATCTCTGGTCTCCTCCCTGACCACTGAACGGACCTGAGCCTCAGTGCCTGTACTCCCCTTTCTCCTTCCACCTTTCATATCTTCTGCTGTCCTCTTCCTCTTTCCAGCTAATGTTCTTAAAGATTAAAGTAATTATATTTTAGAGAATTCATTTGTCCATTGGTTCATAACATGAATAACTGGTTTACATTAAATGTTAAGTGTTCACCGTGTAGCTGTCCCCAAAATAGAATTATAGCTGTCTTTGCTAAGGAGAATTCCTGCTTGTCTTTTTTCCTACTTCAGTCATCTTGGGTACATTCTCCAAAGTAGTTGATAGAGAAAATCTCCATGAAGAAGGTGGCTCTTAGGCAGCCTCTTCACCAGCCTGCAGCAGTCTGATCTTGTGTTAGCTGGTGATTTTTACCTTTAACCTTTCCTAGAGAGGTACTCAGAGGACTTCCTCTGGATGGGTGGCAGTTGACTGTGCCCTGCGGGGCCTGATGAGAGGCTGTTAGTTGAGCCGGGGCTTCTGTCCATACCCCACAGGTGCTTTTTACTCCTGCGACGCAGGCTGCACGGCAGGCAGCCTGTACCATAGTGGAAGCTCTGGCCACCATTCCCAGCCGCAAGCAGCAGGTCCTCGACCTCCTCACCAGGTACCGTTTGAGAGTGGGATGGGCAGGGTGGTTGGACTTCATCTCGAGCCCTTCCCGCTTTCCCAGGGGAATCCATAGATCAGGGTGACTGGAGGCGCACCTGTGCTCTGTAACTGTCTCATTCCTTGTAGAAGATCACAGAAACAAAAAAGTTCTAAAAAGCTGAATTGTAGTGATAGTGCAATTGTAGTGGTAGTAGCAGTGGTGGTGGTGGTCATAGAGCAGCAGAATTTCAGCAGCTAGTATTTTTTGAGATCTTATGAGCTTATAAGTGCTTGGCATGCACTGTCTCATTTAATCCTTATCTGGGCTTAAAGTGGTTAATTAACTTGTCTACTGAAAGGCAAGATTTGAATCCAGGCAGTCTAATTCCAAAGCCCACATTATTGGCCACTAAACTCTGGTAAACTGACCTTGTGAGTGACTCAGTCACAGCCATACTCGTGCTGCCCCAATAGCCGCCGTTCATATTTTGGTGCTTTATTGTTCCAAACGTGTATAGCTTGTTGCACTGCATTCCCTGTTGTGTGCTTTTGAGCTCTCCCCAAGTGTGGGGAGTTCCCGAGTGGGGAGTTTGGGGTTTTCTCGCCCCACCCCCTTCCTTCCATGGAAGAGGGAGTGAAGGACAGCAGAGGCATGAAAGATGGAAGAAGCAAAGAGGAGCTGTCAGGACTGTTGCAGCTGTTTGAGTTCTCTCTCAGTGCCTGTCTCTCCATGGCAGTTACCTGGACGAGTTGAGCGTAGCCGGGGAGTGTGCCGCCGAGTACCTGGCGCTCTACCAGAAGCTCATCACTTCAGCTCACTGGAAAGTCTACCTGGCAGCTCGAGGAGTCCTGCCCTACGTGGGCAACCTCATCACCAAGGTACCTCTGTCTCACCCAGCCCAGCAGAGCCCCTTTCCCTAGCTCTGCTTTCGTTGTCCTCTTTCTCTGTGTGAACTTTGTAGTGTTCTTTTATACCAAGAAGAAACATTTGTTGAAAATGCAGGCATACCTTGCCTTATTGCACTTTGCAGGCGACTGCAGGTTTTTGATAAATTGAAGGTTTGTGGCAACGCTGCATCAAGTAAGACTATCAGCGCCATTTTTCCAACAACATTGTTTTTTAATTAAGGTATAGACATTGTTTTCTTAGACATAAGCTATTGCACACTTACTAGATTACAGTCGAGGGTAGACATGAGTTTTATATTCATGGGAAAAAACAAATTTGTGTGACTCGCTTTATTGCAGTAATCGCTTTATTGCAGTGGTCTGGAACTGACCCTGCAGTATTTCTGAGATCTGCGTGTGGTTACTTCTGTGACTTCATTGTGTTCATCATGAGGTTATGCAGTCTGTTGGGATCACTTGGACTGTTCTCCATTTTTAAGCAGTCCCTTAACGTCATTGCAACTGTCCTTGGCTTCTTGGAAAGGAGTTCTGCAAAGTTCTGCAAATGCTCTCTCAGCTTGAGAGAGCATTAGAATAAAAAGATGGTGCTGCCAGTTCCTGGACCAGTGGTGGGGTGGACCAATGTCGTTGGCAGTGCTGTCACACTGACTGTGCTTATTGTCCTGTTTAGGAAATAGCCCGCTTGTTGGCCCTGGAGGAGGCCACCCTGAGCACTGATCTGCAGCAGGGCTATGCCCTCAAGAGTCTCACAGGTAGAGAGAGCCTCCCAGCCCTTCCTTTAGGGCACCCTGGGTATAGTTTGGGGACTGACCCTTAGTTCCTTGGTTGCTGTGGTTGACTCTCTTCTCTCTCATGTTGACCACACTGCACTTTTTTTTTTCTTTTTTTTTCACAGTGCACTTTTGAGGTCTGCGTTTTTCTCCTCAGGGATGGCTTTACGTCTTTTTTTTTTTTTTTTTTGCGGTACGTGGGCCTCTCACTGTTGTGGCCTCTCCCGTTGCGGAGCACAGGCTCCGGACGCGCAGGCTCAGCGGCCATGGCTCACGGGCCCAGCCGCTCCGCGGCACGTGGGATCTTCCCGGACCGGGGCACGAACCCGTGTCCCCTGCGTCGGCAGGCAGACTCTCAACCACTGCGCCACCAGGGAAGCCCTCTCCTCAGGGATGGCTTTATGTCTTTGAGCATCTGTTGGCTATTGACCAGTTCACATCATTGAGCATGCCCCATGCCAAGCACGAAGATAGTGTTTCCCTGCTTTTGAGTTGCCCGTCATCTTTTGAGGATGAATTAAGCCTTCTTTGCTTAATTCTCATTCAGAACTCTTGTAGCAACTTTTTCCTGTCCCCACAGGCCTTCTTTCCTCCTTCGTGGAGGTGGAATCCATCAAAAGGCACTTTAAAAGTCGCTTGGTGGGTACTGTGCTGAATGGATACCTGTGCTTGCGGAAGCTGGTGGTGCAGAGGACCAAGCTGATTGACGAGACCCAGGACATGCTGCTGGAGATGCTGGAGGACATGACCACAGGTAGCACCACCCAGCAGCCTGCAACCCGAGATTCCCATGTCCCTTCTGGCTCCACTTAGGTACACTGGTCTGATTTCCCCAACTTCCTCAGAGCCAGAGCAGGGGCAGCAAACATCTCACATTCAAGGAAAGAAGGAGAAGAAATTTCTCTTGAGACTATTGGTTCTTGGGGTTATAAAATTCCATTGCTGGCCTCAGTCATTTGGGACTTATTTTATACTGGCTGCGCCATGTAGCTCGTGGGATCTTAGTTCCCCGACCAGGGATCGAACCCGTGCCCCCCTGCAGTGGAAGCACAGAGTCCTAACCACTGGACTGCCAGGGAGTTCCCAGTTTTGACTTTTTATATTGAGCTCATAGTGTGGGAAGAGGTCAGAAGTTCTCGTGTTGGTGTCTTTCACTGGTGCTGGAAGATTCTCAGCCATCATCTCTTCAGTTGCCTCTGCTCTCTTCTTTCTCCTTGTCCTTGTGGAGCTCCACTCTCTGTCATCCCTGTGTCTTCCTCTCTCTTTCGTAGTGTCCATCTCATTGTATCTTTATGTTGATTTTGGATAATGTCTTCCATCCTGTACCGTGTCATTCAGTTCATTAATTTTTTCTTCACTCTGTTATCTTTTTAATCTACCCATTGAATTCTTGCAGTTCTGTGTAGACTTTATAGTCTCTAGTTTTTTACTGACATTTCCTCCTCCTTTTATAATCTTTCAGCAAAGCAAACTTATTTCTGTGTCTGATGATTCTAAAATTTGAAGTATTTATTGATCTAATTCTGTTGTTTGTTTTTTTGGCTCTTGCTTATGGTGCCTTAAATCTTTTTGCATTTTGTGGTTTTTTTGACTGTGAGCTCGTGTTTTGAGGGTTTATCTGTGGAAATTCTTCAGGACCCGAGTCAAAGGAGGGTTTTTCCAGAGAAGATTTGTAACCGCTTCTGTGAGGCATCTCAGGGTACAGCCATCCCAGGGCCGCCTTCAACAAAGTTCTGACCTTAGATTTTTCAGACCTCCTAGATAGTGTGAGCCACAAACGCCTGTGAGGAACAGCTTGTTGTGAGTTCTTGGAGATTTTTTTCCCCCCCTCTACTCAGTGCCACATTTTGAGGGAAGACAATGTCCTTTCATTGATTTGCTTGGGCGAAAGGGAGAGTTCTTTTTAGTTGACCCTTACACCAAGGATGTAGCTCTTTTGGGGAACCAGGTTTACATGTATGTGTATACGGGGTGGTTCCTGCCAGATTCTCCACCTTGGCAGATTTGTGGCTGTGTATCCAGCTCTCAGATCCTGGCAGGTTATTGAAATGAAAGCTCATGGCAAAAAATCGCCTCAGTGCTTTGCTAACCTCCCTGGGTTCCCAGTTTTTCTTAATTTTGGGGCTGTGGCTTTCTTTGCTAGTGGGGCAGTTCACTGATACCTTTTTATTCAATATTTTAAATTGTTTTTAAGTGGAGGAGTGGAAGGTAGGTCGGGGGACATAGTCTGCTGTATTGCCAGACACGGAGGTCCTTCTGGTGCCATTTTCAGCTGTCTTGCTGAGCTGGTTTGTGACCTTGGCAACTGGACCCTTTTCAAGAGCGTTATTACAGCACTTGCATATATGACTTGAAGTTTATCTCTTTCATTTATAGAGGGCGATCTACTTAACCTTTTAAAATGAAACTGAAAACTATAACTTCCTTTTGATTTGACTGGAATGCAGTTAGGATCATTATTTGACATTTTTGGGTACCTATTTTGGGCAAGAGGATGCAAGGTTATAATTCCCAGAGGGAGCAAGACGTGTACACAACTAACTGTGCTGCTCTGTGTTGACTTGGGTATTAAGGCTTTCAAATGGAATGTGGTCTGAGTATGAGAATCAGTCAGCTTCAGGTTTCCAGTTGAAATACTGATATTGCCACATAGGACATTGAAAGACTTGCTAGGCAGAAAGAATCTGTCAGTGACGGAACTTCATTTAAAGTCTCATCTTAGTTTCCGTGTGTGAAGCTCTTTCCTAACTGACTTGGCCACACTGATTTCTGGTAGGTACAGAATCGGAAACCAAGGCTTTCATGGCCGTGTGCATTGAGACAGCCAAGCGCTACAATCTGGATGACTACCGGACTCCCGTCTTCATCTTTGAGAGGCTCTGCAGCATCATCTATCCTGTAAGCATGAGCAGTGGTGCTTCCCGTGGCTCTCGGGGTGTCAGCATGAGCCATTTCTCCATGAAGCCTCTTGCTGATTCATTATAGTCATGGGTAATCTTACCAACGGTGGCCTGTTCAGGCAGTGTTTTAGGAAGCACCGCATGTGAAACGGAAGCAACCTCATAATATTCCCGTTCCACATGGTGGGAAATCTAAAGACCTTCCGTGGTCTCATTTCCTAGATTCAAAGTCAAAATCAGTCTTTCTTTTTGAGCTAGGTCTAACCTCCCATTGCCCAAATCCTGGTATTAATCCAACATGCTATGAAAGAAGCAACGCTGAGCTAGGGCGTAAGGAAATTTTCACCCTCTTCCTTCTTTCCCTGCCCATGTTTTGTGCACGCTTGGATGCCGGTGTATTTGTTTCCGTAGCCCGAACTATATAGAAGCGTGGTATGATCCAAAGATCCCCTCCTGTTATTGAGGAAGAATGAAGAACACCGGCATCGTCAGTTAATGATGAGAGATCAGTGGGGTTGGGCGTGCCTGAATATTGTATAATATAGAGAAGACCCTTTCCTTGACTGGAGGGTCACCAGGGACAAAGTCGTCTGGCCCCAGATTGGTTGGCATCGCATGAGACGAGCAGGAGGAGAGCCCTCTCTGCCCTCGTGTCAGTGATCCAGCTTTCATGGGTCACTCCTCGTCTGCTTATGTTGTTAGGCTTTCCCTTCTAATCTCCCCTTAAGTTTCAGAGGACGTGCTTGATATTTAAGGCTATTTGAATTATATTTGGATTTTTGAATCACCTCTGAGCTTCTTATCCTTTATGTCTTTAAATATGTAAGGGGCTGGATGAGTTTCGTGTGTTTTCCTCAGGGTGTCCGTGAGCAAGGTAGCATGGTCTAAATCAAAAAGGTCTCTGCCATCCCTCTGTACGTATACTTATGCCATCCCTTCTGCTTCCTTCTCTCCTTTAGGAGGAGAATGAAGTCACTGAGTTCTTTGTGACCCTGGAGAAGGATCCCCAACAAGAAGACTTCTTACAGGGCAGGATGCCTGGGAACCCGTACAGCAGCAATGAGCCAGGCATTGGGCCACTCATGAGGGATATAAAGAACAAGATTTGCCAGGACTGTGACTTGGTGGCTCTCCTGGAGGATGATAGTGGAATGGAGGTAACAAGCATAGGACACCACTGTCATGGTTAGGGTTCCTTTCCCTCAGGAGCCGATTAACACTGGGCCTCTGTAAATGCGGGCCAAGGATCTCCACCTACCTACCCCACCTGGTGTTCAGGGTAATTACCTGTAAAGGGCTCTGCCCACTGCCTGGCACGTGGGAAGCAAATGGTTGGTGACTGTTGCTTGTCATGGCGCAGGCTTTTATTGTTCTTGTTGCTGTGGCAGAGGCTTTCCAGGGATTCCAAGTTAATTAAGCTCCCTAAATACTGGCACTTTAGCCCCTGTGCAGATTTCTGGCCCTGTATCTGGTACCTTCTGGCAGACAACACTGGGGTCTGGCGTTATCGTATACATGGTGAAAAGCTTGTTGGTGAAATAGAGAAAATTGTCTTCTTTGGTGCTGAGCTGAAATGGATTCAGGATAGGAGAAGGTCCTCAGCAGTTTTTTAACCTGGAGTCCATGGTTTGGGTTAAAGCTGTTTGTAACCCCTGAACTTGTGCACAAAATTCTGCGTGTTGCGCACACATGTGCATTTCTTAGAGAGAGAGAGTCGATAGGTCCCTGACGCACAGACGTTATGCCATAAAGCGCCCTTTGATCTTGAAATTTACTTGCCTTACAATTATTTCCAAATAACAGCATCATTTTCTTTTCTGTCCAGCTTCTAGTGAACAATAAAATCATTAGTTTGGACCTTCCTGTGGCCGAGGTTTACAAGAAGGTCTGGTGTACCACGAATGAGGTATGTGCTTGTTTTCTTGCTTGGAGGTGTGGTTTGACTTGCAGGCTTGTACTAGGAAGAGCCGTTGTTCATCGTCACTTGCCCAGGTGGTAGCAGCATGTAAGGACCTTTACTTCCCCTGTCGGTGTTGGTGTGGAGAAAACCGGTCACCTTGTCCTCCTTGTGAGGCAGCTTACTGGTGAGGGGAGAGGAGTTTCAGGAGGGGTGAGCGTTTCCTGGCCGTGCAGCCGGCCCGGGCAAAGTCTGAGGAAGCCCGGTGATGGGGAGGGCTTGCTGTCAAGAGTGGACACCTCTTGACTGAGATTAATCTCAACTATTATGGGCTTGCTCACTTTTCAGAACATTTTCCAGTACTGTGTCGAGGAGCATAGTTTTTATTTTACTAGTTGGGAAATTGAGACTCAAAAGGCAGTTGTTCTGAAAGAGTGGAAAAGGGAAATGAAGAAAGCATGGCGCTGTGGTCCTTTTGGTCACCTCAGTACCATTTGTCCGCTTATAAAAGTCAGATGTTCCACTTCCCCCACTGACATTTTAGCATCAAAACAACCATACAGATTTAATCCCTGATGCACCTAAAAAATTCAGAACAAACTTCTCTGGGCGCCCTTGTAAATGGTGGTATGGAACCCAAAGAATACACATCGTCAGCCTCCCCTTTTGAACCAGGAGGCAAGAAGTTGGGGATCATTTGTCCCTCCCATTAATGTGCTTAATCCACCAAGGGGTTCTGGCGAAGTCCGGAGTTTGTGGCACCTTTTTATCCGGGCGTTCATCAGCTTCCCTTTTTACTTTATCCCCCATTTCCCTGATAAGCAGCCCCTCTCTTCAGCTACAGACAAGGGTCTGTTTTCTGTGTCTCTCTCTTTCTGTCCATGGTCTATGGCTGTCCCCTCTCTTAGTTCCCACTGGGCCTTCACAGCTGGAAATGCTCTGGGACCTGGCCTGACAGGTTCTCTCCCTCCAGGGTTTCGTCTCCTGAAGCTGAGCATGGCTTAGAGGCAGGCAGCTTGAATTAGTATGGTACCTGCTCTCCCACTTAATTTGCTAGAATGTAACTTCAAGCCTCCGTTCCTCACCTCCAAAATGAGGATAATACTACCTGTGCTAGAGTGCCTCAGCTGGTACCTGGTGGAGAGTGAAGTCTCATCCTCCAGTTTAGGAAAGTTGCTGGAATCTTCTAATTTACAAGACTTATTTCTAGTCATTCTCTCAGGTTGTAGGTTTAGCTTGAGGAAATTTGGATGAATCCTCTCCTTGCTGTGGGGTTATATGAAGACCTCAGGATCTCCCTAGGCAGAGATTGGTGTATTCTGTTTTCTTGCCTTTGATTCCTGAGACTTGAATCGCAGCCCTTTGATCTAATTGACTTCCCTCGTCCTGATCCTCTGAGTAGTGGTCCCTATTGATTAGAAAGAATTTATACTCCTGAAGGAGGCACAGGCTTGGAAACAGAACTGGGCTTATAGCTGGATAACTTTGAACAAGCTGCGTGACCTTGGATAGAAGGGTAATATAAAGTGCCTAATTAGCAAAGGGCTTAGCGCAGAGTAAAAACAATAAATACTAGTTGTTATAGTTATTACATAGTTTCAATGAAATTAAGTGACGTAGTGTCTGTAAAATGCTTCACACAACTCCTGGCCTGTAGTAGACCTTAAATAAAATGAGCTTGCTTTCCACTAAGTGAATTGTAGTGCATCTGGATTCTAGATTTTGTGGTTAAGACCCTGCAGAGAAATAGAAGTTGTCCACACCGCCGAAGCATTAAGCAAGACCAGGTGGCGAGTCCTTTGCATTTTCTGGGCCTGTTCACAAGCACATTTCTCCAACTCTGTCTGCTCAGGGAGAGCCCATGAGGATTGTCTACCGGATGCGGGGGCTGCTGGGCGACGCCACCGAGGAGTTTATCGAGTCCCTGGACTCCACCACGGGTACGGCCCTTCCCACAGACGCCGCCGCACGTTCGGTTTGAGGACTGGGAGCTCTGAGCAGCAGTTCACGACCTGGGACTTGGGGGCAGTCTGGGCAGATGCTCTCTTGCAATTCTGTTCAGAATTGAGGGGGGATTACTCCTCTGGCTGAGGAAAAACACGGTTATCAGTGGCCCCGTTCAGATACCGCTGGGGCCGTGGTGGGGCACTGGGGGAAGTGCAGCGAGCAACAAACGAGTGTTCAGGGCCCCTTATTTAGGGTTTTTGTTTTTGTTTTTTTCGTTAGTGGTTGTAATGCGTGTATTTTCACATATTTGAGTAAACAATTTTAAGTGACTTAAACTTTAAAAAAAGTTACTAAGAGTGAGACAGTGAAGTTTGATATCCAATACTGACCCCTTTTATTGGCTACGTTCTTTAGTGGAGATACGGAAAAGGGAAGTAGCCACCGGCCTGGAAGAGGGCTGTGCTTTATTCCTGGCTTCACCTCCATTTTTACTTGGCTTCCCTTTTCTTCCAGACGAAGAAGAAGATGAAGAAGAAGTGTATAAGATGGCTGGTGTGATGGCCCAGTGTGAGGGCCTGGAATGCATGCTTAACAGACTGGCAGGGATCAAAGACTTCAAGCAGGGACGCCACCTTCTAACAGTGAGTTGGAGGCAGCGAAGTGGGAGAGGCCCCCATGGACAGAAGCTTGTGACCCCTGCCACTTAACCCTAGGGGGCAGCATGGTGCCGTGGACCAGTGCAAGCCAGTGAAGGACCTGACAGCTTCCTTGGCCCTCTCTGCACTTTAGGCTCCCTCCCCAACTCCCCTCTTCCCTGCCGACTCCTCCCGAAAAACCAGCGTGATAGCAAGCCTTCCGCTATATTTCTTTAGTCACCTGTGGAACCAGTGTCTAATTGTCTTACCCCAAAAAGCTGCACTTGTGTCAATTATTATTATTACTGCTTTTTAAAATGGATTCTGTAAGTAACTCTTTAATTTTTTATAGGATTTTGTTTGGTTATTCATCCAGCTATCTCATTAGGGAAGAGTAGAGGATTCTAAAGGCATCATACATATTACACTATTGTTTTCACCTCCAGGGAACATGAGAACATACATTATTGTACCCCTGTTTTCAGTGAGCCACATGGTTCTGAGCCCCACGGGCCATGAGCTTTGGGATCTTTCTGTTTACTGGTATTAGTTCAGAGTCTGAGTTAGTACTGGCATTTCCCCCAAGACAACAGAGCATCACCTATTCCACGAGGAATTAGTGTCCTTGCCATAGTTTTAGAGACGGCAGAGATATATATACCCAGCCCACGGGAGCTACTGCTGGAGAACACTGCTGTTGAGATGCAAGCCTGACAGGAGAGCCCAGCCACCGTATCGTGTCTCCTTAAGGAAACTTCGCTGTCCTCTGTATTTCAGGGGGAGTATCTGCTGATTGTACACGACCCCTCTTGGACATTTCTTTCCTGCTTGTCCCCATGTCTTCACTCTCAGATGGTCTCATGGGTTTTGACTGGCTTTTCTTGTCAGGTGCTGCTGAAATTATTCAGTTACTGCGTGAAGGTGAAAGTCAACCGGCAACAGCTGGTCAAGCTGGAAATGAACACTTTGAATGTCATGCTGGGGACTCTCAACCTGGTAAAGAGCGTGGGCTGCAAAAGGCAAAGCATGAGCCTCGGTGGGGGAAGTCCTGGGTGGGGGAAGGACATCTCACTTCTGGGCTCAAGTGAAGTGGATTTGTGGCCTTTTCAAGCCCTTTCTGTCTAACTGATGGGCACAGAGGCTTGCATTATTCAGGCCGTTCCTTATCCTCCTGCTGGCTCACCCTGTGCTGCTGCCATGACACCCAAGAGTGTCCTTGTTTCTTTCCTGAATTCAGATGAGAAGCAAGAGGAAGTTAGTCCCTACACCAGTGCAGACTGCACCCCAGTGGGAAAGTAGTGCCACTCACCTCAGGGCAACCAGAAGGAAACCGAAACGTCGTTTTCACTGTCCTCAGAAACCCACACACCGCATGTCTCTCCATTCATGTACACGCGCACACACACGCACAGGATTTCCGGAATGTAATGCCACAAAGAACATCCTTGAGGAGCAGATCCCATGAGCAGTGAGTGGTTATGGTCTGTCCCTAGAGTGACTGGGCCTCCTTCTCCTGCAGGCCCTGGTAGCTGAGCAAGAAAGCAAGGACAGTGGTGGTGCAGCTGTGGCCGAGCAGGTGCTTAGCATTATGGAGATCATTCTGGATGAGTCCAATGCTGAGCCCCTGAGTGAGGACAAGGTGAGTGGAGCCCGGTTTGTTCACCCGCAGACATCGTCTCATTGCCAGCCATTGGCTGGTTTGTGTCTAGCTGTGTCAACCAAGAATGACTGAACCTGCCCAGCTCACGGTGACATCATTACGTTAAAGCCTGAAATCTGGATTCAGAGGAAACAAAGCTGACTATTCCAGTTGATAGACAAGGGCCTTAGTCCAACCCCTCAATTCACAGTTGAGGAAGCTCCAAGCCCAGAGAGATGAAGTGAGCCGTTCAGTATCTCATAGTCGGTTACTGTACAGTTGAAGGCCTAGAACTCAGGTCTGCAGCTCCCAGTTCAGTTTCTCTCCACTTAGCACACCCACACATTCCTCTGTTCTTGTTGGTGCTGATGGTTTGGCTAGAGATACGACCAAATGAATACCAAGCAGCCTGCATGCTCTCGGGGGAGGGGAAGATTGTGTTGGTATATTTTGACCACCTGAGACTATTAACAGAGCCACCGCAGAAAGTTAGAAAGTAATTTATGAGGTAGAACTCCCACTGCTGATTATTCCCCAGGAAGTGCTGAGACACTGTTCTTCTAGGGCTACTTCTGATGGCTCTGATGGAAATGGATGACCATTAAGGGCCCCAAAGTCCCAACCTTATTAGCGGGCCTCCCATCCTCTCTCTTACTGCAGGGCAACCTCCTACTGACGGGTGACAAAGATCAACTTGTGATGCTCTTGGACCAGATCAACAGCACCTTTGTTCGCTCCAACCCCAGCGTGCTCCAGGGCCTGCTTCGCATCATCCCATACCTGTCCTTCGGGGAGGTGGAGAAAATGCAGATCTTGGTGGAGCGGTTCAAACCATACTGCAGCTTTGATAAGTATGTTGCTTAGATTTCAGACAGCTAAACGAGAGTCCCTGTGAAAACCCTGAACTAGTTCTGTGAGACTAAGGAAGAATCACATGAGTTTCTATTAGATTTTTGTGTGCTAGTCTGGCCTTTAAGGGGCTTGGTCTAACTGGGGAGGCAAAAAGTAAAATACATTGTGTTAAAGTAGCACCTGGCGAGGCAGAGAAGAAGTGGTTGGTGACACGGTAAGGAGATACGACAAGCTGGAGGGAGTCATGTGTGCAAAAGCATGAAAATGTAAGACGGGGTTGGGGGATGGGGGGCGTGGCAGGAGCCGGATGAGAAGGGTATGCTCAGGAGTTTACACTTGATCCTATATGCCATTGAAGCTTGTCAACCAAGAAAAGGACGTGATCGGCTTTTGTTCCTCCTTTCACACACTCGGGGTCTTTGCTCTTTCCTCCTAGGTATGACGAAGATCACAGTGGCGATGATAAAGTCTTCCTGGACTGCTTCTGTAAAATCGCAGCTGGCATCAAGAACAACAGCAATGGGCATCAGCTAAAGGATCTGATTCTCCAGAAGGGAATCACCCAGAATGCACTTGACTATATGAAAAAGCACATTCCCAGTGCCAAGAAGTAAGCGGCACCGCTGTCAGAGGGGCTGCTTTCCTTCCCCTCTTCCTGGTTCCTTTTCTCCTTCATCGTCTTGGCATCCCTCTGCCTTCCTTGGGGTCTCCCTCCCTTCTGGAAGCTGTCAAGGTGACTCTGCAGCCCTTGGGGCTGTGGGAGAGGATGGCAATTTGTTGGCTTCTGTTTCGAGGGAACAGAAACTTCTATCTGGTTTCACTTCAATCTGGTTTCTCAGCTGAGTTGGGTGGTCCTTTGTGATTCTTTATGGTACGCTTGTAGGGTCACATCTAAACAAGCCAGAATCAACAGCCGGTTTCTAGGTGGCCTTTGCTTCTCTGGCCTGCTCATAAGCCTCTCTCTGCTTTGCAGTTTGGATGCGGACATCTGGAAAAAGTTTTTGTCTCGCCCAGCCCTGCCGTTTATCTTGAGACTTCTTCGGGGGCTGGCCATCCAGCACCCTGCCACCCAGGTGAGTAACTAGCATGCAGCACGGGCCTTATTCTGGAGCAGGACACGTCATGGGAGGGAACCACACCCTCTCTCCTCATCTGCCACGACTGAGTGAAGGTAACCACCTTGATTAGCCTTGAGATGGGAGTTGCCCTAATATATAGGACTCCCAGATTAGAAGGACTCTCAGAAGTCATCTGGTTCATCTCTCTGTGTGCAGACAGGACTAAGTTCATTTGTGATTTCCTCATTCAACTCATTCTTATGTGGGGCTTCTTTATCTCACAGCTTAGCTGAGCAGCAGTTGTGAGGGTGTGGCTGGCCAGAGGGTAAAAAGAGTTTCGATTTCTGGCTGTAGTCCCTGGGACATTTGTAATGCCATCACTACCATTTTCTGCTCTGCCCCAGGCAGCCAAAAACTTGGTTCTCAGGGAGGCCCAACCCTGTCCGCTGGGTTGCTCCTTCCTGATAGTCACTGGGCTGAGCTATCTGTTACTCTCACAAACCCTAATTGGCCCAGACAGGTGGCCAGTCTGGATTTGTTTTTTTTTAATTAAACTTTTTATTTTGAGATTATTGTAGATTTACACGCAGTTGTTAAGAAATAATACAGAGACGTCGTGCGTACCCATTACTTAGTTTCTTTCAGTGGGAACGCCTTGCAAAACTATAGGAAATTTATCACAGCCAGGATATTGACATCCATGCAGTCAAGATTCGGAACTGTTTCCTTGCCGCAGGGATCCCTCTTTTTGTCCTATTTGTTTGTTTGTTTGTTTATTTATTTAGGCTGTGTTGGGTCTTTGTTGCTGTGCAAGGGCTTTCTCTAGTTGCAGTGAGCGGGGCTACTCTTTGTTGCGGTGCGTGGGCTTCTCATTGCAGTGGCTTCTCTTGTTGCGGACCATAGGCTCTAGGCGTACAGGCTTCAGTAGTTGCGGTGCGTGAGCTCAGTAGTTGTGGCTCGCGGCCTCTAGAGCGCAGGCTCAGTAGTTGTGGTGCACAGGCTTAGTTGCTCCGCGGCATGTGGGATCTTCCCAGACCAGGGCTTGAACCCGTGTCCCCTGCGTTGGCAGGCGGATCCTTAACCACTGTGCCACCAGGGAAGTCCCTATCCTTTTATAGCCGCATCCACCTGCCCTGGCAACCACTGATCTTCTCCATCTCTGTAATTTTGTCCTGTCAAGAATGTTGTATACTAAATGGAATCATAAAGCATGTAACCTTTGGGGATTGGCTTTGTTCACTCGGCATAATTTTTTGGCGGTTTGTCCTGGTTGTTGTATATATTAGTCGTTTGTTCCTTCTTACTGCTGAGTAGTGTCCATGGCGGGGGTGCACCGTGACGCGTTTAACCATCACCCATTAAAGGGTGTCTGGGTTGTTGCCATTTTGAGGCTGCTATGAATAAAGTGGCTGTGAATGTTCACGTGCAGGTATTTGTGTGAATAAGTTTCCATTTCTTTGGGGTAAATGCCCAAGACTGCAGTTACTGGCTTGTGTAGTAGTTGCATTATTTTGTTTTACAAGAAGCTGCCAAACTGTTTTCTAGAGGCTGCACCGCTTCACATTCCCATTGGCAGGGTGCGGGCGGTCCGCTTTATCCGCATCCTCGCCAGCATTTGGTGGTGCGTCAGCCGTGCTGATAGACGTAGAGTGATGGTTTCAGAGTGGTTTTAATTTGTTTTCTCTGATGGATAATGACACTCACTGCACATCTTTTCATGTCTTTCATCTGTCTGTCTGCTTCAGTGAAATGTATGTCCATATTTTTGGCCCATTTTCTAGTAGTAGTGTTTGTGTTTTCAGTGTTGAGTTTTGAGAGTCCTCAGGGCTGCATTTTTTGGTGGTTGTTTAGAGCTGTCTATCTTGAGTATAGTTCCACATTCTCATTTAGTGATCTGTTCTGATAACTCACTCCAAAAATGTGGTTAATTGGCTACAGTAAAGGTTCTTCCATATGCCTCACTCAAATAACTATAGTACTCAACTTTTGTTCAGTTCAGTGGAAATAGTGATAATTATTACACTTTACGGATAATTCTTCCTACGTAAGAGTTTTTCACTTATTTTTTTTTCCCCTATCCTTGTAACATCTTTATTTTGAATGTGGGTAAGTCAAGGGACGGAATTGTCATTTGGCCAGTGGCAACACATTGACCTGAGAACTCAGGTCAGTGGATTCCAAGCTTATTCTTAGTTACTAAATTGAATTCTTTTTTAAAAACAAGGCTTCGTCTAGTTAGATACTTGGCATTCATACTTCTGACCATTCACTTCTCTTTTAGCACGTATTTATGTAGTGCCTGTCGTGTACCTGTGCTGCGCTAGGTTGAGGCAACGTTGGCAGATGAGACAGTCACAGCTCCCTCTGGGAGCTTACTGTCTGGTGGAAGATAGAGCCGAGGACATAGTGATAACAGAGCTGGGGGTAAATGCAGTGTGGAAGGAGTCAAAGGGAAGGGGATTTCTAAGAGGAGAATAGGGCGCCCGCAGAGGTTCAGAGGTGAGAGAGCTTAAAGCATTCCAGGAATTGAAAGCAGTTGCATTGGAGGTGAGACGTGGCAAGAGCCGGCACTGGAGATGTAAGCGTGGATCCACATCACATGCCCCACGGAGAAGAGTGTGGATTGTCTCCTGAGGGTAGTGCGCCTGGCCGTACCCTAGAGGACGAATTGGATGGAGGTGACAAGGGAGGTGGGAAGAACAGTTGGCAGGCTTTTATTGTGATCTAGGTGAGAGGCCATGGCGGCTGAACTCCAGTTAGTGAGGTGGACAGTGAATGGATTCGACAGAGATCTGGGAGGTGGAATAAATGGGACTTGGAGATTGATTGCACGTCGGCAGTGAAGAAGCTGGGTGAATCAAGAACTCCGTTCCGTATCTGGACTGAGTGACAGGAGTGGTGATGCCATTGAAAGAGATGGGGAACTAGGAGGTTTGGGAGTGAGTGAGGGGGAGGAGAGTCTGTGATGTTAGATTATTAGTGTGTGCTCTGTCCTCCTAACTAGAGTGTAAGCCTCAGGTGGGTAGGAGCTTCACGTGTGTGCACACACGTGCACACAGTACACAGCCCGAATGTTAAGTCTAGGGGACCCGTGGAGTATTCAGTAGGCAGTTGAACTACGAGTTCAGCGTTGAGGAGCATGAGACAAGAGACAGCCTGTCATTTCGCTGAGGTTGAAGTGGACGCGTACCTGCTGGGAAAATAGATCTATGAGCTAGTGAGTGACCTGAGTTGAGTGCTGAGCTTTCACATTGCAAGTTGGCTTTGTTGTTGTCGATTTATTGTCAACTGTGTGGTAATTGGCATCAGCTCACCAGTGATGGGGTGGTGCGGATTTCGCAGTGAGCTCCCCTGGAGAGCTTTTGCGGATTTCCCCTGCCTTCAGTGTTGTGACGTTCTCCCACCCCTGTGGATAGTGTGGTGCTGTCGTGTAGCAGCTGCCGGCATTTTTAAGCACAGGAGGTTTTTGTTTACATCTATTTCTTTCTAAGTTTTTTCTTATCCCCACTCCCACGTGTAGTTGTACATCTGGAATCCCTAGGTCGAGAAAACTGCTGTGCTCCTGGGTTTGGTGGACGCGGATGAAGAGCTCAGCACAGCCCCCGTGAACATCAAGGGCCTTCTTTGCTTGGTGTGGTTGCTGAGTTCACCACTGAGGCCTCATCAGGGGCTGCTTCTCCAGGGACTCTTATCTGAGCCCCTCTCACTTTCACCGTGCTGAGCACTTTACGTATGGCATCTGATTTAATCCTCATGGCGGCCCTGGCCTGCCCCCATTTTATAGACAGGGTTATGGAGACTGAAGAGCGTGGTGACTAGTCAGAGGTTGGTGGCAGAGCCTAACCTCCTCCATTTGTCCGAATCTCTTGAAGTGTAAAATCAGAGAATCTGATTGAAACCAAGCAGATGACATGAGATTGTGCACAGTTTTTAAACCTTTAAGCTCCTGAGAAGAACACTTGTTTACATAATTGGAGGCCTTCATCTCTTTGGTCCCTTCTTGACAGGTTCTGATCGGAACTGACTCCATTACAAACCTGCATAAACTGGAGCAGGTGTCCAGCGATGAGGGCATTGGGACCCTGGCAGAGAACCTGCTGGAGGCGCTGCGGGAACACCCTGACGTAAACAAGAAGATAGACGCAGCCCGCAGGGAGACCCGGGCCGAGAAGAAGCGCATGGCCATGGCCATGAGGCAGAAGGCTCTGGGCACGCTGGGCATGACGGTACAGCCACGCCCGGGTCCCCGCATTCTTGCCTACCCTGTGGCGCAGTCATTTGTGCTCTGGGGTTTCAGAGCTGGGGTTGGGGATGGTGAAGGTGAAGGCTGTGGGCAGGGGGTCGGTGTACTGGGCACGGCGCTAGGTGCTTCACCTTCTTTCATCTTCCCGACAACCCTTAGATGTGTGACTATCATCGTTCTATACGGATGAGGCTCAGAGGTTAAATGACTTAACAAGTTCGCAGAAGCATTAAAAATGGTGATAATCATTGTTTATCAAGGATTTACTATATGCCAGGCACTGTGCTTAGGCAGCCTCCTTGTAAGATTGTATTTAAGCCCTCATGTGCTTTTCTGAGAGGTTGATTTTACACCCATTTTTCAGATGAACTAATTGAAGCTAAGAGGTGAAGTAAATCAGCAAGGCACATAACTAACAAGTGGCTGACAGGCGTTTGAACCTGGGTCTGTTCGACAAGAAGGGCTCTGCTCTTCTGTCCTACCTTGGAGGAGGCAGAGGTCCTGTGAGGGCCTTCTCCAGACCAGCGAACTTGAGTGTCGGCAGTTTTAAAACTCCCATGGGAACAGTAAATGACTCATGCTGCAGCGGCCCTTGTCAGCCGAGAGTCGGTCTTGCTGGCGCAAAGAAAGGGGGCTTCTTTGTTGGCAAGTGGCAACTTGCCAGGGCTCTAGCTGGATGGTTTCCTCTGCTTCAGTGGTTCCTGTAGGAAGAGAATAGCAGGAGAATCTGGGTCTTTACCCTCATTAGAAGCCAACTAAAGAGATTTCCTTTCAGTGCAGCAGTCCTTTTCATGTATGTGGAAGGTCAACCCTGTGCCTGCGTGTCCCCAAGCTGCAGTGGGAGGGTGCGTGGAAATTCCTGTCTGACGTGCCACCTGGGGTTCCCCTTACAGACCAATGAGAAGGGCCAGGTCGTGACCAAGACGGCGCTCCTGAAGCAGATGGAGGAGCTGATCGAGGAGCCGGGCCTCACATGCTGCATCTGCAGGGAGGGGTACAAGTTCCAGGTGCGGTCAGTCCCAAGCCCCGGTGGCCTCCCTCGCCTGAGGCCTTTTTGTTCTTAGGCCAGAGTCAAGGCTCGTATCTTAGGGCCAGCTGTCCTCTCTAAAGGTGGGAAGGCAGACTGATCTGAACGGTAGTCTTCATCGTCATCAACAGCTACCACTCACTGGGTCCCTTCTGTGTGCCAGGCCCTGTGCCCAGAGCCTTTATGTAAACTGGGTAATTTTATCTTTAAACCTGTAAAAAGCCCTAATTTATGGATGAGAAAACAAAGTTCACGTAGCAGAGCCAGAGTTCTAGCCCAGGCTTTTCTGACTTCAGACCTGGGGCTTTTAAAAACACATCATGCTGCTTCCATATTCAGATAACCTGGGGAGAAGGTCAGGACCTTGGCTTTCTGGGCTCCACCTAACTCGATTTAACACCCAAAGGAGCACAACAGCAAGTGACCAGTTTGCTCCCCTAAAGGCCTAAAAGTCATCCCTCTTCCTCTCCAGCTTGAATTTATTACTTAGCGCCCAAGCCTGTCGAAGGGGCACTACCCTGGGCCACGAGCCCTGTAAGTCCTGCTGTGACACAGGCTCCTTGGAGCTTTCTGGTCAGTTTTGAAAAACAAGTGACTTAACAAGAAGGCACTTTATTCTTCATTTTCAGATAAAAGAAGCAAAAAGGAAGGGACCGTTCAGGCTCGCATTTCTGCCCTTCTGTCTCGCAGCATCCACTTTATTTCAGTTGCTCCCCACAACCCTCATTTCACTGGGGCTCTGCCCAGCCAAGTGCTTAACCAGGAGACTGAGGGGCTCACCATCACCCCCTTTCCTGAATGCATCCCTTCCTAGGATCGTAGACCCTCAGGGCCCCTCTGCTCTGCTTCACCTCCTTTCACAGCCTGCCTTGGAGTTTCACCTCTCCTCCTTTTTATGTTATCTATCTTTGCAGCCCACCAAGGTCCTGGGCATTTATACCTTCACCAAGCGGGTAGCCTTAGAGGAGATGGAGAACAAGCCCCGGAAACAGCAGGGCTACAGCACCGTGTCCCACTTCAACATCGTGCACTACGATTGCCACCTGGCTGCCGTCAGGTGGGCCTGGTTCTTGCGGAGTGGCTCCTTCACTAGGCCTCCCCTTGCATGTGCTTCAGTACTAGCCCTGTGTGACTTCAGGGGAGCGGGCAGCTCGCCAGAGGCCCTGGACTGGGAGGGGGTGGGACTGCCATCCCTGAGGCTTTAATTCTCTTCCTTAGGCTCTGCAAAGTATGGTGTCCTACCTTCAGCCATACAGGCCCAAGTGCCATTCCTGCCATATAATCTGGAAAAGATACTTGGCTTTTGGGCCAAGGCTGGTGAGAGCAGCCTTGCTTACTAGAGGCGGTGAAGCTGGCATTTACCATCGTGGTTACAAATGGCTGCTCCTCTCTGTAGAGTCAGGCACACGGGCCAGCACTTCCTTAGTGTCAGCAAACCCTCCTCCACCCCTATGCGCCCAGGTGCCTGGTTGCCAGATTAATTCCAGCAGTCACTTGTCCCTGCTCTCCTCCCAATCCAGGCTGGCTCGAGGCCGGGAAGAGTGGGAAAGTGCCGCCCTTCAGAACGCCAACACTAAGTGCAACGGTCTCCTTCCCGTCTGGGGGCCCCATGTCCCTGAGTCAGCTTTTGCCACCTGTCTGGCAAGGTGAGTGTGGAGCATCTTGCATGGTAGAAAAGAGAGGATTCCCAGGAGATGGGGGAAGATCAGCTGTCAGCCCCGGCCCCGGGGAAGCCATCTCCTGTCACCTTCATCAGGAATCTGTGTCTGTCTTTGCTTCCTGACAGAGGAGCCCATCCGGAAGAGAGGGGACTCTGCTGGGAGAAGCCAGCACCCTCAGCGTCTGGGGCCCCAGGTGGAATCTCTGGTTATCTGCTACCTCTCCTCCTTTGCTGATCTTAGGACACAAAACACAGGACCCCTGACTTGGTCCTTGAGGCCAAAATTTCTCAGAGTTCACTTCTATTTCTCTGAGGTTTAAATAATGAAAATAGCTTGATGGCGTGGGGAACGTCGGGCTCCTTTCAAAGCCTCCCTTGTCCTAAGATCCAGAGTAGAGTAGCGAAACCTTCTGTGAGGTCCTCATCTCTTGCAGATGCCTTGTGCAGTGGTGCCCCACTCCAAGTCCTATTGTAAAGCTCGGGGATGAAAAGATACTTACCATAAACCAGGCACTTGGCAGTAATAATGATGAAAGTCATGTTGGGCAGCATGCGGAACTGCTTACCGAGTGTTGTTATTATACACGTTCTACAGATGAAGAGACTGAGGCACAGACTTACTCAGGGGCAGAGTCCAGGTGGTTGGTGATGTACATTGACATAGGAAGACCTTTTATTTGGAGGTTGAGGAGATGATTCTTATGGATGGATCATCTTTCAGTCAGAATGAATAAGTTCTACATTTCTTCTCTCAAAATGCACTTCCAGATGTGGTCACATTATGTCCTATGACATTAGTCCATCAAGAAATGCACCCCCTGCTCCCCCCCCCCCGCCCCCAAACCGGCACGTTCTCCTCAAAGCTTGGAGAGCATCGTGTTCAGTCACAGCAGAAACAAAAGTGTGCTCTGCTCTTGTCTTCCCCCGAGCCCAGCCCTTGTCCTTGACTCCCCCTTTCATTCTCGATCCGTCTGTGTAACCTTCACAGCCATCAGGCCGAGGGGGGCTCTGCCTTCCCAGCTGGGTCTTCACCAGGGAGCTTGCTTCCGCTTCACCACCTGTTCTCTTCTCCCAGGCACAATACTTACCTCCAGGAGTGCACGGGCCAGCGGGAGCCCACGTACCAGCTCAACATCCACGACACCAAGCTGCTGTTCCTGCGCTTCGCCATGGAGCAGTCCTTCAGCGCGGACACTGGAGGGGGCGGCCGGGAGAGCAACATCCACCTGATCCCGTACATTATCCACACCGTGCTTTACGTCCTGAACACGTCAGTACCGCGCGCCTCGGGTTCCTTTGCCCGACAAGCTCTCCCGGCTTGTCTGTAGCCGCTCTAGTTAGCTCTAGAACGAATGAATGGCCCCAGGCAGCCTTTACCGAAGTAGGAATGTTCATCTGCGCCTCTTTGGAATCACACAGAATAAAGAGTACGGTGGCTTCCTTTTCCAAAACTGTCTCATCTACCAGCACGGGCAGCCAAGGGCTGCCTCCTTGGACTGACCTTCAGCCGAGAGGGGAGCAGGAAGTGGGAGAGGCCAGATCATCGAAGCTTCTACTTCAGTGTAGCTGCTACTTGCAAGACTATTCCCTTGGATGGGGGGGGCCATGGGTCACTGTCAAAGGCACACAGGCTGTTCCAGGTGAGCGTTTCACAGCTGGAGGATGTGGCAGGACCAAGGGCCTGGACTTGCTATCCCTGTCCCTTCAGTGAGTGAGGCTTCTGGCAGCTGTGAGTGGGGAGGTGTTGTTGAAGATTATTTGGGAAAGTCAGCTGAGAAGGAAGGTAGCCCAGAAAAAAAACAGGCCTGTGCTTCAGGCCTGAGCAGTGCTGATCGCTGGTGTCCGTGGGGCCTTTGACAGAGCCGTTGCCTCTTTTTGGCAGCAGTGGGGTGGAGGGGGCCGCCCCAGTCTCCGGGGAGCAAAGCAGACCCAGAGAGGCCGCATGATTTGTCTAGCAGAACAGAGCTGGTGGCTTCCGATGTCACTGTGTCTTTGAAATGCCAGACGCTCGTAACTCATGCTTAGTTTCCTTAGTTGGGGAGGGAGCGGGCTGTGTCCTGATGGTCTCGGTCAGTTAGAGGCCAAGCCGGAAGCTGCACGAAGAGGCACTGTTTCCCGCCACAGCCTGCTTCCCTCGCTGGTTCACGCTGGTGTGAGCTTGGTCACGGTGGGCGTGGGGGAGCGGGGGGCTGGTTGAGCAGGGATTGCTGCCTTTGGTGGGACGTTTGTATATGAAGGCGAGTGTGTCACACACAGCGCGAGCCAGCGCAGAGTGGAGCGGGTCGTGCGATGGCACAAAGCTTCTGATTTCCAATTCTGGACACTCCAGTCTAGTGTAGCCGCCTGTTCCATCTGTGTTCATCCATGGGGCAGAAGCGTGCCTGGTGTCCCCGTACCATCCCCCCTGCTTTCCCACAGTCCAGTGCCTGGCAGTGCCATGTGCAGACCTGGTAACTTTGATTCAGCTGCTACTAGTGTTGTGTTTTTATTTCCAGGGAACTAGGATGGGGCGTCAAGCACTCTTGGCCTGAGAGCACCATCCAGGTCGTGAGGAGAGAGTGTAGCCAGAAATACGTGATAAGGAAGTGGTCTCTCAGTGCCCGTCTAGTGACCTGTCGAAGCTTCATTGCAGGTGGAGAGTCCACGCTGGGAGAGCTCTGGAGCCAGATTGCCTGGGTCAGAGCCCAGTTCCTTCACTCGCCACTGTGTGGCTTTGGGCAGAATATTTACTCTCTCTGTGCTGTAGTTTCCCCTTCTGTAATGTTGGGAGAGTACCCGTCTCATCGGGTTATCGTGAGGATTAAATGAGATAATCCATGGAAAGCTCTTAGAAGGGGCTTGGCGTTAAAGTTGATGATTACCATTGTTGCTGCAGTTCAGGCAAAAGCGAGAACGAGAAGCAGTGCTCGCCGGGAGGAATCTGTTCTAATGGAGGAGAGAGGACACAGACACATAAAAGAACACACCACGATAGCCTAGGAAGGGCACCGGCTGCAAATGCCGTGTGAACAGTTAGCTGTACCGAGACTCGTGGAGTCGGGGAGTGTGGGCTGTGGGCTCAGAGACTCTGGGTTTGCTGACTGGTTTGGTGACTTTGGTTGTGTCACTTCACTCCCCGGGCCTTCAGATACCCTGGTAAAGAGGTGCCGGCTGTCACCTTCCAGAGTTGTCAGGACACGTGGATGGCGGAGTGTTTGTGAATGTGCCGGACACGCGCAATTGGAATTGTGCGGAGCTGGGCTGGGGGGTGGGGGACGAGGAAGATGCCCCCGAGAAGGACTGGGGCGGGGCTGGGAGTGCCCCGCTTGGAGAGGAGGCGGGAGGGGCGGTGGAGGACGGGTGGGGGGTTCCGTGAGCCGAGCGCTCAGGAAACGTAAAAGAAGACGGGAGATTGAGCAAGCCTCCTCCCCTCTTGCTGCTCGTGCCCTGCTTCTGCCCTGGTTTCATGGTGCTCCTTTTGTTCCAGAACCCGAGCAACTTCCCGAGAGGAGAAGAACCTCCAGGGCTTTCTGGAGCAGCCCAAGGAGAAGTGGGTGGAGAGTGCCTTTGAAGTGGACGGGCCCCACTACTTCACTGTCCTGGCCCTCCACGTCCTGCCCCCCGAGAAGTGGCGAGCCATACGCGTGGAAATCCTGCGGCGGCTGCTGGTGACCTCTCAGGCCCGGGCAGTGGCTCCGGGGGGAGCCAGCAGGTCAGTGCTCGCCTCGGGAGGTGCCTGCTTCAGGGGGCCGTCTCCTGGGCCGCCCGTCGCCCAGACTCTGTAGCCGCTGTGGGTGAGAGCTGCCCGCGGCGCGCAGGTGCTGAGTGGAGGCGCCTCGCTTGACTCGGCAGTGGAGCCTGAGCCTTCCCGGCCGGTCACACCAAGAGTCGAGGCCTGACGCCGCTGGGTGCCTGCCCCTCTGGGTCAGCTCTTCAGGCACTAGAAGTGTGGGGCCAGGCTTAGCCCTGGGAAGTGTCCTCAGAGAGGAAGCCAGCCAGGCACAGGGTGAGACTTCTCAGGAGAAGGGTTAGGGTCGGCAGGCAGTTGAGACAGGTAGCCAGGTGTTCCGAATCTTGCTGGTCTGCGCATAAACTAGCAAAGCTTCCTGGGGGCTGTGCTCGGGGATGTTCCTTTCTGGTATTAAAAGCTCCTCATCTCCCTCCTTGGTCACATTCCTATCCCGTCTGCTCCCACGTTCCACGAGCCTTCTTTCTTTCTCTGCTGTTGGTGTGGACACCTCCCTAAGAAGGAAGGCATTTCAGGAAGGAGGTGGTCTTTGTCTTCATGACCCCGTGCTGTGATTTGGGCAGCTGGGAGGTGTCTTGAGGCAAACAGCTGCAGACGGCGGCAGCGAGGAGCCCTTTGCGACGAGTGCACAGGTTGCGCCACCCCGAGGGGCTCCTTGGCGCTACTCGTGGCCCGTCGTGGCCCCGAGCGGCCTGCCCTCCCTGGGCTACAGAGTAGGCTAAGAGTTGTCAGCTTGCTTCTGCCCTTGAGGGAAACCTGCTTCATTCTGGGAAGGTCTGTCCTCCTGTGTCTGCTTTCGCCAGCATCCGAGGGGACATTTCCAACAGGGGTGCAGGGAGGAGCTTTTAGGCCCCTGAGGATGACAGACCAAGTGGAAGCAGCCTTGGCCTGAATTTGCACACCTGGTGTCTCCACCTCCATCAGCTCTGATTTATCAAGTCGCTAGTGGTAGGCACCTCGTGGCCCGGGGAGACCGGGTTGGAGCTCTGCTGTTGGGTCCAGCCAGTGCCAGCCTCTGTGTAGAGCAGGAGGGGGCCGGTCTTGTTAGATTCCTACCTAGCCCCTGCCCCTATTCCAAACATAGCACTTTCCAGTGTTAACCAAGAGTCTAAAGCATTAATAGTTAACTAGCTGCTGGGAGTCAAAGGTTAGATCTGGAAGATACTCAGCTGTTGATAAGCCAGGCTTGGCCTGTATCCATAGCACGCAAAGTAGCTATTCACTGGGCACAGGCTCTCGGTGACAGGTGTGAAATCTGAACCCACAGGAGCTGTGTTGCTTTCAATTAGGAGACTGGAATTCATTACTGTCCCAGGCAGTTAAGGAAAAGCTGATTTGGTCACGGCTTAATTAGGAAATCCAGTGTGAGCTGCACTCATGAGTTGCCATTTCCTCTGTAGCAGTTTAGTCACCTTTACTAATTAACCTGAAATAATTAAGTTGGGCAGGGCCACTCCAGATTCGTGCCACCAATGCGAAAGAGCTGCAAGAAGGAGCGGCCCTGGCGGGGTGTCAGGGTGTGAGCAGGGTGCCCTGGAAGCAGGGTGGCAGAGTGCTGGCCATCAGCACGGTGTGGGACACCCTGCAAGGAGGGACATTTAGAGGGTGACCTCCTGGTGGTTGGGGCAGTGCCACTGGCAGCAGGCTTTGTCCTCAGCCCATTATGGGGTGGGGGGCGGCAGCAGGTACACAAAACTCTAGGAGTCCACACAAGAGAGTTGCTCTCTTCTGCGGGTTTTACGTTCAGGAAGAAAGATTCTTCTGCCAGGAACTTGCAAGTGTTTAAGCCTGGGACTTTACTAGGCTTCCGTCAGAGCCTTTTCTGTTTCCTTGTCTGCCAGCGCACAGAGTTGCAGAGAAAGAATTCTCATCGTCGTCCACAGGCCCACCTCGCAGTAGTTTTCCCTTTCGGCTGCAGCATCCTCATGCGTGGCGGTCGGGGAGGAGGTGGGCGCTTTGGAGATGTTGGGGGGAGGGAGGGTACAGGTAGCATACCTTAGCGAACAGAATTGTCTCATTTTATTATTTTACTTTACTTTGGTTAATAACTTAAACATTGACTGAGTGTAGGTGTGGTTGGCCTGTCTCATGCTAGGTAGTCCATTCACCTGAGGCCCATGCAGTGTAGTTTTAGCTTCTAGATGAATAACATCTACGCTTGTCTGATGTTTATGATTCTAGCGTATATAAACACATGGTGCGTGCATGTACACACATTTTCATACTAAGTTCTGGTGCCTTTGGTGTGGGCTCTGTTCCAGGGTGGAGAGTCTCCATGACAAGGGTTTATCTAGCCTTTACTTATTACAGGTATGAATGCAGTTTGCAGACAAAACCTCTCCTAGATCTTGGGCTGTAGAAACCAAGTCCTAGCACCGGCACTTCACTCACCGTGCAGAGTGGGTGCTGGTCGTTCTGTACTTCATGGTGGCTCTACCTGCAGTAATCATTCCTCAGACCAGGAGCGTCTGCTGAGAAGGCGGTGGACGCTGTTGGCAGTGACGGCCCTCTGTGTTCCGAGGGCTTGGCTGCTCTCTAATCCCAGACTGCGTCACTGGATTAAGTAGCAGCGATGCTGGTTAGAAACGAAGGGGTGCGGTGAGCTCTGGGATTAGCCCGGGATTTCGGAGGTGTTGGGCCGGCTGTGGCTCGCATCCGAGACGTCACTGTTGTCCGACGCCAGGTGTCCACCAGCTTGCTGGTTTTAACATGGCACGCGGTTGGCAGATTACTGTGTGAGACTGCTTTAGGTGTGCTGGCTGCTGGTAAAAACTCTCCAAGAGGGAATGTGAAGACTGAAGTAGAACCTTGTTTCCTCCTGCATTTATTAGGTCCCGTCAAGTCCGAGAGCGCTAAACACAGGGAAACACGGGACTCTGTGGCGACTCTTTAAGGCAGTAGTCTTTTGGCTGCCGTGTTGCAACTTACGTCTCCCTCTTTCCCATTTTCCCTGGCTTAGCAGAGTCGCTACTAAAGATGACTGTGTCACGCAGCGTCTTGTGGTGAATAAACCTCTGGGTCCCAGGGCTTCAGAAGCTCTGACCCGTGGCCGTGTTCCTCTGAGAAGATGGCAAGTGGCTGGAGCTGAGTGATGCTCAGTGCCCGTGACTCTTCCCCTGCTCCCAGAATGCTTGGCTCTGTCCTTGGGAGTATCCTCCCGGGGTCTTCACGGACATGGGATTTGGTTTTATTTTCCAGGCTGACAGACAAGGCGGTGAAGGACTACTCTGCTTATCGCTCTTCCCTTCTCTTTTGGGCCCTCGTTGATCTCATTTATAACATGTTTAAGGTAAGGAGGCCGCTGGGAGCGTGGCCGGGTTTGGCAGGGGCGTAGACGTCTGTGCTTGTGGCTCTGACCCTGCCTCGGCAGCCGGCTCCTCCATCAGCCTCCCCCGAGAAACAGGCCGACCCGCCGTGGGGAGGGGTTTACCCTCTAGCTCCGACCCCTGCGTGTGTAGACTGCATTTGTAGCCATGACTGCTCCTGTGACCCGGTCTCAGGCTGCTGCAGACCCTCTTCTACAGGCCGCTCTCCCCCCGCTCCACCCCGAGTCACTCTCTGTTTGCTCTCGTCCCCTCTGTTTGGATCAACTCCGTTGCCCTGTGTGAGTGTAACTTATTCCAGCCCACTTTATAATAGGGACGCTCCTCTCAGCCTTGAGAGGATCAGAGGGTTTGGGGTGGTTGCTTTCATCATCTAAATGAAACAGCTGAATTAAAGCATGTTGACGAGTCCCTCTTCTTGGGGAAACGCTTGATGGTGGAGGGGGTGGGAGGAAAGAACGCATCGCCTCTCGAAGCTTGTAGGTTCATGTGACGTGTGCTTAGGAGAGGGGCTGTGAGAGGAATGAAGTGAAATTTTGTTGTTCCTGGAAGCAGAACACATCCTCCAGGGAAAAGTTGGATGTGTATGGGAGGGCCCTCTTCTTCCCTGCCTGACCTGAGCGACCCGCCCGGCCTGTGTGTCCTGTTGCTTCTCGTAGAAGGTGCCGACCAGCAACACGGAGGGTGGCTGGTCCTGCTCTCTGGCAGAGTACATCCGCCACAACGACATGCCCATCCACGAAGCTGCCGACAAGGCCCTGAAGGCCTTCCAGGAGGAGTTCATGCCAGTGGAGACCTTCTCAGAGTTCCTCGACGCCGCTGGTCAGTGTCAAGGTTTTTCATCTTTCACAGATCTTAGTGGGGCTGGCCATCGCTTTCATCTTCACACACAGGAAAAAACAGGCGAGAACCAGCCTGTGGGCCACCACCGAGGGGTCTGGGAGAGATGTGTACATACCAGGTCCCTGGTAACAAGATGCGGCCGTGACACGTGGCTCACTTCACCCCAGGTGCTGTGTTCTCATGCACGCACTTTCCCAGTCTGCAGGGCAGCCCTGTGTGAGGCGGAGCTGTGGTTATCCCCATTTACAGATGGGGTAACTGAGGCTTTGAAGGTTAAACAAATTCCCAGTGGGGCATAGCTGGAAAATCACTGGAGCCCTTTTTGGTTTCCTGGCTTCTTATGACAGTTCAGAGAACTAACATGGAGCTTACCTGTCTTCTCCTGCCTTTCGGGGACTGAGACATCTTATGTCACAGCTTCCCCCGGGGAGGTGTGGAAGATTTCAACTCTGATTCTTAAGATAAATAGTAAATATCAAAAGAGAGCAAAGAACGTCTCTGCTAGTAGGTGCTTTGAAGTGCTGTCACATGAGACATCCTCAGACAGTTCCTCATCCCCCAGCTGGTAAAAATGAAGTCATTGTGTTATACAACAAATTTGTCATCCTAATTGCAAACACATTAAAATTTGTTTGGATTTCATAACCAAGCATCAGGTGACAGCAGGGGGAGGTGACTTGGGCCAGTGCTGGGAAATCAACCCAGAATTAAAAGTCCCATGCCCTCTGAGGGTGTGGGCACTGCAGTCCAGCCCCCCATCACCACCGTCCTTTCCAAGGTAGGCTCCCAGAGCCAAAGCAGGGGGGAGCCGCACCTGCCTGACTCTTCTGTGAGCTTGTTTCCTTTTCCCTGACGGCAATTTTGTCAAGTGTGAAGAGCAAGAAAAAATCTCCCCAGATCCCCCTATCAAGAGAAGGTCGCCACTAGCATTTTCTAGTCTGTCCTCTGGGCACTGAACCCTCAAACGTTCGGAGTGATGCTCAGTGTGAATTCCTCTTTCTTCCCGGATGGAGCTTCCCCAAAGCTCCAGGCCTTTCTTCCAGTTTGGCCGTTTGTTGCGGTGGCCTCAGTGGAAGCCATACTGGACGGGCCTTTGCTGGTCTGGTGCCTCCCCCGTTACCTGTCGGTCAGAGGTTGCCACCGCTCACCACAGTTCCTTTGTTAACTTCACTAGATGCTCCCATGGGTGTCTTTTCAGCCTAGACATTTTATCTTGGCTACACTCCTTGCTTTCTTCAAGAGGTGGCCCCAACTGAGAGCAGGTAGCCTGTGTGTCTGTGTCCTCAGGGCCCAGTGCCTTACCTGTCACCCAGGGGTCTGGTGAATGTCTACAAAGACTGTCAATATGAATGTCAAAGTTCGAGGAAGAGGAGGAAGAGGCAGGCAGGGGAAGGAAGGTATTCACCTCTGTTCAGGGCTTTGCATCAGCCCTGGAGCAGGGAAGAGTGGGGGCAGGTCAGGTGGGAGGCCTCTGCCGCCTTCCACTCGAGCCTAGGCGTTTACGGCATGGCTTTATTGCTTTGTTCAAACTGGTAGGAAATTTCAGAACATCCGACACACCCTACTCAAATGCAGGGACAAAAACACCTTCCAAACCAGCAAGAGCTGATGGGCGCCAGTCTTCCTGCATTAGCCCAGACTTCAGTTTGAGTGTTGCCCCGCCTCGGGGTTAACGACCCCGCATTGGTCAAGTGAGAGCCCTGCTTGTGAGGGAGGGATGGGCCGCAGGGGACCTGATGCTGATTGAGCGAGCACCTTCTGTGCCCTGGGCACTTTCACATAACTGGCCTCATCTAATCCCCAGGGTGATGTGACGAGGACTTGTCACTGTCCCCATTTGGCAGTGGAGGAAACGGAGCTCCTGAGCTCTGGCAGCTTGCCCCAGGCCCTGGACTAGGGGTTGGGTTCTTTCACCCTACCCTGTTCCTCCCAGCCCTCGAGGGCAGTGGAGTTAGCCTTTGTTTGGCCCCAGGTCCCTCTGAGAATCTGCTGAAGGCTGTAGACACTCTCTCCAGAGGACCCCCCCGCCCCCCCTCCATTGCGCACTGAGTTTCAGTGGACTTACAGGCCCCTGCAGGGTCCATGGACCCGGGTTTAGCACCTCCGCCCTGGGGAGATCGTGAGCTGGCCGCTGCCACTTTAAACGCCTTTAATCCTGCCGCAGCGCCAGGTGTCGGAGCCCAGCTCCCCTCCCAGGAGAGAGTGTTTGCTCGGTGACTGTCTCTGTGGTCATCGCCGGTCTCCCATGAGCAGCTGTGTCCGAGCTTGTGGGAGCACAGTGTGTTTCCCGCGTGGACGCAGCCTCCGTGACTAAGGGGCTGGGGGCTGCAAGGGCCGCTGCTAAGCAGTCTCTGCCTGTTCTCCAGGTCTCTTATCAGAAATCACTGATCCGGAGAGCTTCCTGAAGGACCTGTTGGACTCAGTCCCCTGAGCACCACACGAAACGGCGGTCGACAGAGATGGAAGCTAGCCTGCCTCTGTGTTCTCCCCTCCTGTGTGTGATTTCCGCCACGGGTTGCTGCATCGTTGCTCCATCATTGCTCCTCCCTCCTCCCTCCCTCACTTTTCTTGGAGTGGCTTGGGGATTTTAGGCTTCCTGTTTTATCTCGTGTGTGTGGTGCACTAGCTATGAAGTTGTCTGTAACCCGAGCCGTCGAAGGACCTGTACATATCTAGGAGCCACGAGTTGTCCTGGCCAACTGAATACTTGAGTGTGCACATCTTGAGAAATAAACAAATGACTTAATACACATTGGAAAGGAAGGTGTTGCCTGTGCTTGAACCCCTCCTTAGTGACACTGGCCAAACACTTCTCCTTGACTGCACAGCCCTGTCTGGCGTCAGCAGGGAGGCCTGCGTGTATCACATTCGCCGTCTCTTGGCGCCAAATGGAGCCTGTCTGTTCTCGGCCAGCAAGTTGGGGCACCGCATTTGACGGCTATGATCTTTCCTGAAACAAACGCCTTGGCTTCTCTTAAGTTTTGGCCTTAAGAGCTGGAGCCCAAAGACATGTGACTTTCTAGTCCTCTGCCAAAGGCCGGCTCAGCGCAGTCTTTCTACAGCAGAGGCATTTGACGGTCCCCTGTTAACTTCAAATGGGAAATCCTTTGGTGACTTCTCTTCAGTGTTGCCATGTTGGGAGAGGGCCTGGGGCAGACTTTGAGTAGCTGCCCCTTACTGAGCGCCTTCTCTGAACCAGCATCGATTGCTCAAGGCCACCCAGCCTGTAGCTGCCAGAGCTGAGGTTTGCGCCTCCGAAGTCGTGTCCTGAACCACTGTGGCAGCTGCCTCTGGGGGCCTTGAGACCTGCTTCCCCACGTTCATGGGCAGCAGCCCTCTTAGCGAGGCAGCAGGACTCCCACGAGCCTCTCCCCAGATTGTAGGGCAAGGCTCATCCAGACATGGCCTCGCGGGGAAGAAGAGCTCGATAGTGGCTGTCTCCTTCACTTCCCTGTGAGCCACTCTGCCACCTGCTTTCCCGAGTGACAGTGTCCCCTATCTTGACGTCCAGTTTATGTGGCTCACTCCTCAGGCCAGACCATTTGGGACAGAAGGGGCCTCTAGGTCCCTTCAGAAGACTCCCAGAGCCAGGACTTAGTGTGTCTTCCCCGGAGCCCCTGACCGGGCAGACACAAGCAGGAGTGAGTGTCGTGCTTGGGCTTTAGCCAGAGAAACAAGGGCAATTTGTTGCAAGAGCCCAGCTGGAGGGACTTCCCTGGCAGTCCAGTGGTTAAGGCTTCGCCTTCCAGTGCAGGGGGTGCAGGTTCGATCCTTGGTCGGGGAGCTAAGATCTCACATGCCTCGCAGCCAAAAAACAAAAGATAAAACAGAAGCAATATTGTAACAAATTCAATAAAGACTTTAAAAATGGTCCACATTTTTTTTTGCGGTACGCGGGCCTCTCGCTGTTGTGGCCTCTCCCGTTGCGGAGCACAGGCTCCGGACGCACAGGCTCAGCGGCCATGGCTCACAGGCCCAGCCGCTCCGCGGCATGTGGGATCCTCCCGGACTGGGGCACGAAACCATGTCCCCTGCATCGGCAGGTGGACTCTCAACCCCTGCGCCACCAGGGAAGCCCACATCAAAAAAATCTTAAAAAAAAACCCCCCAAAACCCCAGCTAGAGGCAGGCAGGCCCTGGCAGACGAGAACATGCATGTGCCAAGTGCATAGGAGTGCACGGTGGTGTGGGTGGGCGACGGGGCTTTCTGAGCGACGGACGGGCTCGAGGGAGGGGGCAGCGGCCTCTAAGGGCATCAGGCGCTCACTCCTTTGTTCAGACCCCAGCTCCACCACCCTGGGTGTCTTCACAGTCTCCTCATCTGTAAAATGGGAATGTCGGTATCTACGGGGTCAGGTGGTTGCCACGTTTACGCGAGTTTACTTGGTTGCCATGTAGTAAGGAAATGGCCGCTCTTACTACTGATGAATTCATTTGCAGTCTGCAGAATCCTGGCTTTTTCTTTAACGAAGCTCCACGTCTCAGGTGAGGTCCAGATATGTCCAGCTTTGAAGGTGGATGACGGACCTTGGTCTCAGGCACACTTGCTTCTCACACTGAGCACAGCAAGTTCATTCCCTCTCGTAGGTCCGTCATCTCCCGTTTGCTGGTCGTCTCCCAGGAGACATCCCAGGTCCACGTTACCATGTGGAGTTGCTGTGACGTAACATCCTAGCAGGGAATAGATTGGAACGGCTTCGTCTGGGACAGCAAAGGCAGCGGGGGGAGTAGGGGAGGGTGCGGGGTAAACAGGTGGGACTATCCCTGCCTGCCGGGTGGCGGGCACTGATGGAGGCTGAGCCGCGCTCGTGGCAACGCCTTGGGGCCTCACGCTTTGACCGAGGGCCTTCGGAAGCTTAACCACGGCTTGGTTCCTTGGGCCTGCAAGGCTGAGGTCTCCAAGGCTCATGACAAGGTGTTCACTTCTTTTTCTCTGCCCTTCATATTTTGGTTTCTTGCAAAGTCCTCAGAATTTTGGCCTCAGCCCAGTCGCATCAAGTCTCTTGTTTTCACGGTCACAGCTTTTCCTGGTATGTACCCCTGGTGCTTCCCCGTGCCTGCTGCAGTTGCAGGCAGGTTGCCGACACGGTGGCCGCACAGGTCTGTGTCAGGTCCCAGAGTGGTGCCCTCGGCAGAGCTTGGGCAGGAGTGGAAGCTGGTCCAGGGCAAGAACTCGGCCTCCCCCAGCCTGCGACCCCTGACAGCACCAACGGACATCGGGCAGAAAAACAGTTAGTCCCTTCCTGTCCCGAACCATTTTCTGGGCTAATTGCTTCTTGGGTCCTTGTCTTTCTCAACAGGCAGCCCCACTGGGGGGGTTCAGATGGTTCCAGACTGGCCACACCTGATGATGGCCTTCCCCGCACACCTGCCCTCCTCTGCCCACCAGGCTGCTCAGCTCAGGGGTGGGGTGGGGCCTAGGAGCCAGGGCTCCAGGGAAAGGGCTTGGGGTCAGATTTGGGTTCAGAGCTGGCTGTGCAGCCTCAGTTACCTCTCCGAGCCTCAGTTTCTCCACGTGTGAGATGTGCACACCTCATCGGGGGTTAGCCAAGGGAGCGCTTATGCAGCCCGCGGCTCAGAGGAGGCTCTGGAAACATAAATTGTTGGGGTTATGAACGAGGCAGCCCAAGAAGGGCTTTCACAGGCCTGGGTGGGGTTCCATCCACGGCAGGGCTCCTACAGTGACAAGAGCTGTTTGAAGGTAGTGAGTCTTCTATCACTGGAGTTACCCAGGCAGAGGCTGGGTCTTAACCACAGACGTGCCACATGGAGGTGGTGGGGGGCAGGGGATGATGATATCAAAAGTCACTTCCAACTCTAAGGCCGGGGCAGCGGGTGGGAAGTCCAGGGGCTTTGGAGTCAGACAGTCCTGGGTTCTGCTTCTGCCTTCTTTACGCCTGGCAGACCCTGCAGGCCTCAGTAGGTCCCCTGTAAAGGCCGTGAGCAGTGCTGCCTCACAGGATAAACGTGACCATGTTTGCAAAGCGCCCAGTTCAGCGTAGGTGCCAAACACTTGTGGGTCCTGAGAAGCGTCCCACTGATGTGGGAACGAGGCTTCCGAGGGGCCTTTCATGGAGTCCTGCTGAGAGCCCCCACCCTGCCCCCCGCCCTTGACTCTGGTTGTCCCCCAGCCGGTGGGGCAGGGCTGCAGCGAGAGTGGCTCATGGGCTTCTCAGAGTCTGAAGGGAACCTGGGGGAGGCAGCAGACCAGAGGAGAAGCACCCACCTCGGGGTCCCCACCCACAGCTCTGGAGGGGCCTTCTCCCAGAGAAAGGGGAGATGCTGAGGCAGCGTGAACCTGATGGGCAGGTCGGGCCTGGCCCCCGCCTTGCTCCCCTCCGTGCTGCGCTGTGCTGCCCCCGGCCTGGCTTGGGAGAGGACAGGATGCACCCACGTGCATGGGGGTTTCCATCTCATTAACTCCTGGAAGGGTGGAGGGTGGACGGAGATCTGTCCAGTGAGCCACTCTGGGGGGAAACCAAGGCCGGGGAGGGACAGGGACTTGCACAGGCTCCTGGGTATCAGCACCGTGGGGCATGCAGCTTCACTGAGAAGCTGGTGGACGTGCCATTCAGAGGAGGCCCCAGATGTTTCCCCACATGGCCCTAACCAGCCGACATGGGCCTCGCTCCGCGGAAAGTGCTCACGGGGTGTTTTGAGCCTCACAGCCGCCCTATGAGGTTGGCACTAGAATCCTCCCCCATTTTCCAGGTGATGAAACCGAAGCCGCCCTGTCAGAAGTGGCCGAACAGGGATCTGAGTCCAAGTCCACCTGAGGCCATAGTCCACAGCCGTCATCTCTTTGCCACCTCGTCTCTGTGCTTATCCCAGCTGGACGCTCTCTTGGAAACATCTGGACTTGAGTGGCCGGGCCTGTGGGGGGCAAACAGGAAAAGCTCCCTAGTGCCCCAGAGGCTGACTTGGCACAAAGCGGCAAATTGGTTCAGGGAGCGTGTCCGGGGTGAGACACATCTGGCTGCTTTCGTGCCACCTGAGAGCCAGGAGAGTTTGTACATTTTTAAAGGGTTGGAAGAAAAACACAGAATATGCAACAGAGACCGTATGTGGCTCACAGAGCCCGAAATGTGACTCTCCGGCTCTTTGCAGAAAACGTTCACTGAGTCCTGCTTTGGAAGAGGGATTCACAGTGGGTTACAGTGAAGAGAGACGCAGGCTGGGGGCCCCCGTCGCCCCCCCGTCAGCCGTTCGAAGTCCCTAAAGTTCCCCATGCCATCCTGTGCCTGTAGTCACGCTGCCACGTGTAGATTTACAGCAAAACCCCACAGGCTGACCCCCTGCTTGCCCTCGGTACCACCTGCTGAAGACAGTGCTGGAGGTGAAACAAACGCTGTGACCAGTGACTAGGGTGCTGGTGTCGCCGTGGGACGTGGAGGGGCTGAGAGGCTCGTGGCTGTGAGTGACAGAGGTCCGATGCGAACCGGCCTGAGTGGTTAAGGGGACCTACCGTCTCACCCAACAGCAGATCCAGAGGGGGACCCAGGAGTAGCTGATCTGGGGTCTCCGAGCGAGCACATCTTGGGCCTTGTCTGTCGGCTCTGCTCCCAGGCGGCGACCCTCCAGGTCCCACAGGGCTACTGCCCCCAGGGCTCCCTGTATCGCTTCCCGCCTGGCCTGACCACACCAGAGAAAGATGGGGCCTGCCTATCCCTGCGTCAGAGCCTCGGGAAACCTCTCCCGGAAGTCCCCAGGGGTTCCCCCTCACGTCTCATGGGCCGAAGATGGGTCCCTGACCCATCTCTGTGCCAGTCCCTGTCAGGAGACAAGACAGCCCAGCTTGGCTCAGACAAAAGTGTCCCTCCCTGGGGCTGGACAGGGCAGGGACATGAATGCTCCCGGGTCCCCCCGAGCCAGAGGCAGGGGCGGGAGTGCTGTGCAGTGGGCAGCGACAGTGTCCAGCACCCCTCCCTCACTTCATCTGGTCCACACAGTCCACCTTCCTCCAGACAGGCAGGCACAGGCCTGCCTGTGCCCCACGGCCGCTCCCACCCCCGCCGGCCCCCAACAAGTTCTCACATTGATCCTGTTTCTTGATCCCTGGCTCTGGTTTCAAAGTCTGGGCAGGCTGCAGGGAGGCTGGGAAAGCAAGGGCTTGCACAGCCTTCGTGGGGATTGAGGCGGGGCGCCCACGACTTACAGGTGGGTTCAGATGAATCAGAGGCCAAAAACGAGGACAGCTCTTTTCCCCCAGGTGGTGGGCCTGGGAAATGGGGGAGTTTGCGTTACAGGGAAGCTTTGGTGTCCGTTGAGCTGGGGTCTCGTCCCAGCCCTGCCAGTCACCAACCCCCTTGGGCAGATTGCTTAATCGCTCGGAGCTACTCATCCCAACAGCAGAGTTGAGCAAGATTTCGACCACTAGTCCCCCGGCACAGTGCTGTCACGACCACACGGCGGTTATCAGGAGCCGCTGGGAGCCTGGCACAGGGCAGCGTTCGCAGACACATCCACGGAGGCCTCTCTGTGCCCAAGCCCAGGGCCGGGCCTCCAGGGGAGGCCAGAGGGACACCTCAGGGATGAAGGGAGAGGGTTGAGGCCCGGTGGACTGAGGTACAGGACAGCCGGGACCCTCAGGGAGGGAGAAACCACCTCTGGGTGGGGGTGGTGTGCTGGCGTCGGGGGAGGACTTCTTGGAGGAAGTGGCGTTTGAGACAGGGGTTCCTAAGTGGAGGGAGCAGAATCTCCAGAGGGGCTGGGACAGCTGTGGGGGAGGGTATGTGGAGGGAGGCCAGCCCCTGAGGGTCTGGGCATGTCTCACAGCCAGTGTAGGCGCTGCCCTGGGAAAGGCCTGGAGCCAGGTGAGTGGGCGGTGGACCCGGGAGGGGCTGCAGGTGTAGGGCGCAGCTGGGGTGCTGGGCGGCGGGGGAGGTGCAGGACTGGGAGGAAGGTGGCCTGGCCGCAGTGGACAGGACATGGGTCCGCGTGACCCAGGGCATGTCCCAGGCCCTGCTGGCCTGTCTCTAGCTTGAGGGGGTTGGACGAGACCAGGTCTTCTCCTGGTGCTCCTGGAAGCCCCCCAGAGGCTTAGCCTTCCATTTCTCCACCCACTTGGCTGCTCATTTCCCATTTCACAGATGGGAATACTGAGGCCCGGGTTGGGGGTGATAGAGGGACCTCGCAGGGCAGGACTCGGTGAGTGGTTTCCAGAGGCTGACGGATGCCTTTTTCTTTAGTTGTCTTTGTATTCCAGAAGATCTCCACCCCCACCTCTTCCCCACAACAGTGGCGTTTTGAAGAGCCCAGGTAGGAGGTCTTTTAGAATGTTCCACAGCAGGATTTGTCTGTTTCGCTGAAATGTCATTTAACTGGTTCTTCTACCTGCTGCTGTCCCATAACCAGAAGTCAGGTCAAGGGCTTGATGAGGGTCTCATTACAACCTCCCATCAAGAGAAGCCTGGGCTGGGGACTTTGCCAGCCCCTCCCTTCCGAGTGCCTGACTATTTGTGATGCCGTTTGACTGACTGCCGGCCACTCGGAGCCTCCGTTCCCTCCTTTGCCTGGTGCCCTCTGAGCACCTCCTCTGTGCCAGGCCTGGGGGACGGGGACAAGTTCTGGTCACGTCCCTCTTCAGCCTGCCATGAAAGAAGGCTGTTGGTCCCGAGCCGAGGAGTGGACAGGAGGATGGAGGCCGTGACAGAGGGGACTTGAGCTGGTGGGCAGAGTGGCTGAACCATGGGGTGGGGGGCCGGGGTCAGGGAGGCTTCCTGGATGGGCCCCCTGGGCTGAGTCCCAACAACCAGTGAAACGTAGACTGGGGGCGGAGGGGGGTGGGGCAGGGGAAGGACATTGCAGGCAGGACAGCAGAGAGGAAGGTGTGAGGGCCAGAAGCAGCAGGCCTCTGGGGGATCACAGGTGTGAGAGGGACTCGGGCTCGGCCCGCAGGAGGGCCGTGTGGCCCAAAGCCGGTGGCCAGGCGCCCTGTGACATGGGTGCCTCTGGACATGCCTGGCCACCCCTTCCCGAGGTGGGTGTGAGGCCACCGCCCAGGGTGGTAACAGCCTAGCTGGCTCCCTCCACCCTTCCATCCTGTCTCCACTGTGACATCTCTATCTAGAGTGCCTGCCAACCCTGCCTTCATAAAACATGTCAAAGTGGCCCTCCTTCCCCTCCCCCAGCTCAGCCCCTGCTCTGGCTGGTCCTCAGGAAAGACTCGCTGGCAGAACCTGAGCGTTTCCAGGCTCCCGGTGTTTCGGCAAATGTAAACTTGGGCCTGGAAATGGCCCCTCGGGTTCACAGACAGGTCTCAGAAGGATGGGAGGGCTGGGAGCTGTGACAACGAGCATCGATACCTCCCACCCTGCCTTCCTTTGGAGTCAGGGGAGCCCTGCCCTCCCCGCCCTACCGCCAGGACGGCTGCCCCATCACTCTCTGTAGAGCCGGTCCCCTGGCCAGAAGGCGGTGATATCATCTCTTCTTGGGCAAGCTCCGTCTGCCAGGGTGGGGCCCCCACCAGGTAGAGGCTGGCACGTGTCTGGGCACCTGAGCCCAGGCAGGCTGGGGGGACAGGGAGGCAGCCACACAGCCAAGATCCTCAATTCTTGTCTCTTGGGATTTTCCCAGCCTGCCCTGGGGCAGGCTGCGATCCTCTTCTGATGGCCTGGGGCCTGGTCTCCATGAGGCAGGAATTCTCCTCGTCTGTGACTGCATCCACCGATGGAGGAAGCAGAGAATTCTCTGTGTGCATGTTCCTACGTGCCAGGGTGGGACTGGGGGCTGGGGCAGGTGCCCCCAAAAGGCAATGGGGCTGTGTAGCCTGTGAGGAAACAGCTGCACCCACACTGGCCTCTGTCCCTCCAACAAGCCAAGCCCTTTCCAACCCTAGGGCCTTTGCTCATGAAGAACGCTCTTTCCTCAGATTCTCATAGCCTCTTTCGGGGTACTTGAGTCACATGTCACCTCCTCAAAGGGGTCTTTCCCAGCATCTGTCCAATATTGTCCCCATCTCTCTCTATCCTGCTGCCCATTTTATTGTCTTTGTAGCACCTGTCACGCTCTGAAGTTGCTGTATTTATCCACCTGGTTGTGTGTTCACAGCTGGCCCCCTGACTGCTCATTTCCTGATCACAGCCCTCTCTGGCTTGGGTGGAATCATCTCTGTGAGCATCAGCTCCCTGGCACCGCAAGATCCCCAGGGGCAGGAGTGCAATCGTGTTCTGCCTGTGCCCCTGGCATTGAACTAGGGAAACCGGAGGACATTGAACTAGGGAAACTGGAGGACGTTGCCACCAGCAGGCCTGCAGTTAGTTTGCCCTTTCAAGGATGAGCACCTTAGGGAAACTGAGGCAGCCCTCAACTCATTCCTGTCCCCAGCCCCATCTGCTGGACCTGGGCTTACTCCTACCTGTTCACAGGTCGCAGGGACCAGGTGTTCGTTGTGCCTGAGTACGCCCAGTGCCCTGAGCCCTGTGGGGCTACGCAGTCCGGGTGCTGAATGAGCTTAATAGGAGAGGGAGGGAAGGAAGCCAGGGATGGCCGTGCTAAGGGCTCCTAGGCTCCCCTGGGTCAGTGGTTTTCACACCTTATTATTTTCCAGCCAAACTCTAAATGGACCACGCCACCCCGCCCCCAACCATCCCCCACCCCCGCCACAGGTGAAGAGAAGTCCAAGGTCCAGCTCTGGGGACATTGTCTCAGTGGGAGCTGGTGGCCCACCTGCTTGGTATGTCCACCCCTCCCCCAAGGGGGCTGCGGCTCCACGGAGAACAGAATAGAGACCACTGGTCAGAAACAACGGTCTCACTTTACAGACGGGGAAGCTGAGGCAGCATCGTGAGCTGGGGGCCAGCCGGCCAACGTCACCCAATGACCTTTCCACTTCCGGTGGGCTCGCCGTGCCTTGGTAATGTGCGCCCCCCGACCAGCACTAGAAGGCATCTGTGCCTGGCCCATCCTTCACCAGGGCCACCGAGGGCTCACAGGGCCAAGGTCCTGTCTCCGATGGCCCCTTTTCTGGCTGTGACCTTCTCCACCCCCTGGGGAAGAGGGGTGGCCCCCCAGTATGCATCGGGAGGGTAAGGGGGTTCCTTCAGTTTGCTGGGGTGCGTGGAGGCCCCACCTGGCGGGCACTCATCTCCTCACCTTACCAGGTGTCACGTAGCCCCGGCCGTGGCCATGTGGAGACTCAGGCCCCCTTCTGTGGAATTTGGGGCACAAAGGCTGTTCCCACCGTGGGAAGTGGCATCCTTGGCTGGCCAGGGAAGAAGTTCTGTGCTGAGCTCAGCTTGGGGCTGACTCACGCAGGGACCTCTCCCAGGGACCCGGAGGAGTCGCCTGGCCTGCCTGGGGCTCCCACGAGGCTGCCCGGTGGCTCAGGTCCCTGGACATGTGCCGGCTAATGAGTGTGCCTCCCGCCTGCCCGGCCAGCCCGTCTGCGACAAGGCTGAGCAGAGCCACAAGTGCCCGGCGGGGAGCCGCCCTCACTCGCGGGTGGGTCTTGGCCCTGGGCCTGCTGACACCAGGGTTTTGTCCTGCGCCAGTGCTGGGCCGGCCCGTTGAGGGGACCATCCATCCTGGGCACCCATAGGAGTCACTGGGGACAAGGCAAACGAGGGCTAACCCCGAACAACACAGATCACCCCTTAGTTTGTTGGTCCCAACAAAGGGAGTGGGTGGCTGGGCTTCTAGGAAGAGAGGGTGTGGATACAACCTGCACTGTGGTTGGTGCCGCAGCCGCCCATGATGTCTGCCCCAGATTATAGCTCCGAGAGGCAGGGACAGGACTGCCCAGCCCTGTTGCATGCAACTGTAGCTACGTACCTGGGGTTCTCAGGAGAGGCCCGCGGGGGAGATGTGGGCCCTTCTGAGCCAAGCCGTCGCTCGAAGAGGAGAGTGGAGAGGTGGGGAGTGCCAGAGGGGGAGGAGCAAAGGATCAGGCCTGGGTCAGCCTGGCCTGAGTGCAGTTCTGGCTCTGACACTCACTGGTTGTCTGATGCGGACTTTGTTCACGCCCCTTCCCCAGTCTGAGCCTCAGTTCACTGACTGTAAAATGGGTTTACTGATCTTTATCTCGTAGGGCTCTGATGAAGACTCAGCAGATTTGCTAAGGGCTTTGTAAACTGTAAAGTGCTGAAAAAATGGTGAGCTGTTTTTATTATCTGCCATAGGCAGCCGGATCACTCCCAGTTCCTGAATTCACCCCTGGGGAGACCCAAGGTCCCTTCTGAAGCCATGAGCTGGCAGGAGCAGAGGAGCTGGCGCACAGCCCAGCAGAAGGGCTACAGGTGGGGTCCCTGTCCTCCCTCCCCCAGGAGAAGCAGCCCTGGCTGAGGCTAAGAACCTCCTCAATTCCCTTGAGTTGGGAAAATTCACTTGGGAGATAAAGCGGGCTCCTTCTCGGGACTGTTTGGAGAACGCAGTGATCTTAGGGTCTGCATCAGACAGACTTGGGTTTGAATCTGGGCTTTGCAACTTACTAGCTCTGGGAAGGAGAGTGTTCACAGGGGTAACAGTGGCCCAGAGGACAATCAGAGCCTGAGCAAGGAGACAAGGATACCCCATGGGAGGGTGATCTGGTATGGGTATCAGAACCCAAAGGGGTGAGAAGGTCATCCACGAGGGGGGAGCCGTCCACAGCGGGTGTCAGAGCCCCAGCAGGGTATGGAGGGTGGCCAGAGCCCAAGAGGGGTGAGGAGGGCATCCCTGTGTGGGGGGGATGGCAGTGGTGGGAGACTGTTAACCTGTGCGGGGATTCATCAACTTGGTAAATATTGTAAGGACCAAGGAAACACAGATTTTCACATCCAAGAAGGGAGTTACAGATATGGAAAGGGAGAGACCGAAAATGAATCCTGCGGCATTGGATTGGAAATTGAGGTATCAGTGTGTACTCATGGTTTTCAATATGAGAGAGATACAGAAATATAGATGTAAATGTGTAAATACCGTATAGTGTATGTGTGTGTGAATAAACGTGCTTCCTGTCTCTGCCCCCGGCTCTGTCTACAGAGAGGGCCTGGGAGTAGCCGCTCTCCCCAATAAGAACGAGCCCATTTAGCACCCAGATGTTGGCTTCTGTACACCACCCTCCACTAAAGGAACTGGGGTTCCTTAGAGGCATGGCTGATTCTAGGGCTGAGGCGGGGAAAGTACAAGATGAAGCTGGAATGGCTTGTTGTGCCAGAAATTAAGGAAATACTCAAAGAATGGTAGACACGTGCCAAGATGCCCCAGGAACCACTTGAAGGGGCAACCACTGGCCAACTCGGGGGCAATTTGAGAATTAATGGTAAACAATGATAGTCATGGATTATAAACTGCTGAATACGATAGGAAACCACGAGTCCATCCTGCTATAAATAAATAAGTGAATAAATGGACAGTTTGGTGAGGAATGGGATAGTTACCTAGTCTCAGAGTATCTCCTTCTTAATTACAAAGGGAGAAAGAGTCACTTGACAGTGGAGAAACCTGGCACACACCACCTTAATCAAGTGACCCCAGTTGACATGATGGAACAAATTCAAAGCTAAGTAGGTGCCACGTGGGAGAGTCCTGCCACAAACGAACCCAGCCACGAGGAAACAGTAGCCAAACCCAAATGCTACAAAATAACTTACCCGACATCTTGAAAGGTGTCAAGGCCGTGAAAGGAAGGGTGGGTAACGCTGGTCCAGAACGAGGAGACCTGACAACGTAGGTCTGTGAACTGGGTGCTTTGGCTATAAAAGGCATTGCTGGGACGGTTGGGCAACCGGCACGGGGCCTGGGGAGCAGAAGGTAGCAGTGTTTCGATGCTGACTTCCTGACTGGACGGTTTTGCTGCGGTTGTGTAGGGAAGTGTCCTTGTAGAAGGTAAACACCAAAGAATCTGGGGTAATGGGGCATCAGGTCAGCAGCTTACTTTCCAAAGGAGCCAGAAAAAAAGTTCTTACTATTATACGTGCAAATTTTCTACCAGTTTGAAATTGTTTCAGAGCTTAAAAACTATTAGTATAAAAGCAGATGAGCAAAATAAACAGAAACAAGAAAAGAATTCCTAACATGAGACCATCTGAATGCAGCACATAGGCAAATCCTGACATAATATGTGCTCATCCAATGTCCGTAATTCTGCTGATGACTGTTGAGTGTCCTGCATCTCCTGGCCTTGTCTTTTCTTTCTGCCCATCTCTGTCATTTCCCTCCCTGCTCAAACGCTGCTTCCTCCAGGAAGTCCTCCATGAAAATATCATTCACAATTGCTGGTAGCATAGGGAGTACGGGAGGGGGTTGCACTGGGTGAAACTCCATCCTCAAGCTCTCCTCCTGCCCTAACCTTCCAGCATCCTCTGATCTGGGTGTCTGCTCCTCTCCTCAGAGCAGGTGTCTTCCCAGAAACCACTGGACCAAGGTCAAGGCCACTCTGTCGCTCCGGTCCCAGAATTACAGCGAATCTGGTTCACTGAGTCCATTCGCCTGCCTCTTGGCAGGGCCGTTCTTAAACTGGCTTGGCGAAAGCAGGCCTTATCTTCTTTCTATGTTTCCAAGGAACACGATTTCAAAAGCACACACATCACGCAGCCCTCTCAGGCTGGGCCGCCTTGCTCGCTTGGTCGCACGGTTGTTCATCAGCTGTGCATCTCTGGCCGGACTTGCGGAGCACTTGCTCTGCGGCAGGCACTGAGCTGGATGGATGCTTTATCCACATTCGCTGGTCAAATGCTCGCACAGCGCGATGTGCACAACAGCTGCGGTCACACGTCCCTCTCACAGACGAGGACACGGAGGCGCGGAGAGGCTGAGCCCCTCCCTGGCGGTGCTTTCTCCCTGGACAGCTGGTTGTCCGGCTCTGGGCTGGCAGCTCTACCTATGTCTGCTCGTTTCATCCCCACAGCTCCCTGTGACATCCAAACGACTCTCTTCGTTTCTTAGGAAGCCTGAAGCTCATACAGTTTGGGGGGCAGGAACTCTGAGAAAAAGAAGACAAAAATATCTTACTTTTGCAAATTGCTGAACACACACGAGCAAGTGAACCCGTTGCTGAGGCCCCTCCCGGAGCCTTGGGGGCATCTTGGAAGCTTAAGCTCCCTTGGCTTCCGGGTGAATCGGCCTGTGCTCAGAGAGGTGGGGTGACTCGTCCTGGGTCCCTCAGCTCACGAGGAAGATTTGACCTGAGTTCCTGGGAAAACTGCCCTCTTCTTGTCCTCACTTTCTCAATCTTGCCACATTCTCAAGGTGAGCTGGGCCGGGTGGTGTGGTGGTCTGTCTGGATTTGGGGTGGGGCAGTTAGAAATCCCAGGATTGGACCTTCAGAATCACCTTGGGAGCTTATCAAGAATACATGTTCCTAGGCCCGCAGCCCCCCAGATACAGCTTTAGTGGGTCTGAGGCAGGGCCTTGGAATCTGTATTTTAATAGGTCCCCCAATGAGGCTGATGCAGTCACCCCCTTTGAGGACACACTGCCCTGGGACAACTCTTCTGCCCCTGTCACCTCTGTGTCTGGCTCTCTGCCAGTCTAGGCCTGGCACTGTGGCTGAGGTCTGTGTTAATACACCATGGGCTGAGCAGGCCTCATTTCTCAGGTATGCAATTAGCAGCCCCAAGAACAATACCCTGTTTTAATCATTACAGCTCCAAGCCCGTGTGGTAATTTGCTGCTTCTTTTATTGCAATAGCAAGCTGTGGCTTGGGAACAGGGGGCAGAGCTCTGTGCTTTCATCCCAGCCTTTCCAGACACCTGCACAGGGAGACTGTGGGAGAGCAGGAGAGACACCTAACACCTGGACAATCCAGGAAGGCTTCCTGGAGGGAGTGGCTGCGGGCTGTCCACCAGCAGGACCCAGAAAGGGGCTGGAATTTGGCCCAGGGCTGGGGATATAATGATAGACACGTGGGGTGGACACCATCCATGCCCTCGTGGTCTCACAGTCTGTTAGAGACGAAAAAGTAGAGAAACCGCTGCACCCAGAGGGGCAAATTTTTGTGGTCCAAAGGTGCCCCAGCCCAGCTGCAGTGGGGGCAGGGGTCAGAGCAGGCTTCCTGGGAGGAGATGACGTCTCCGCTGAGCCGTGAGGGTGAGTAGAGGTGGGCCAGGTGAAGGGGGTGGGGGTGGGATGTGTGGACGAGTTTTCTGGCCAGAAGGAAGAGCATGTGCGAAGACCAGTGAGGCTGGAGGCGTAAACGGGGCCTCGTCAGCCAGGCTGAGGGGTCGGACCCCCGTCTGAAGTCACGTGTTGCAGATGATTATTTTTTCCAAAGGCGGCCGTAACACTCTCTCCCATCTCGCTTGCTCTTCTTTCAACATGACCTTGACATTCCTCCCATCCAGTGCTGGGGTCTATGTCCCCTTCCTTTGACCCTGGGTGGAACTTTCTGGGTATACGGTGGGGCTTTGTGTATGACACTCTGTGACCTCCAAAGTTAGGTCACAAAAATGCTTTTCCATCGTGCTCTCTCGGGATATTTCCTCTTTGAACCTGGCTGCCATGCTCTGAGAAAGCCCTCTCTTGGAGAGACCACGTGTAAGTGGTCCAGGCAACAGCCCTGCTGAGGTCCCGCTGACAGCCAGCATCACCCGCCAGGCATGTGAGCAAAGACTTCTCCAGATGACTCCAGCCCCAGCCAGCCTTCGAGTTTTCCCAGCCGAGGCCCCAAACATCATGGACTCAAGGCATCCCCGAGAGGCCCTGTCTGTTCTTGACCTACAGACTCAGCATAATAAAGTGGTGGTTTTATGCCACTAAGTTTTGGGTAGTTTGGTGAAGATGGTGAACTGCCAATGGAGGCAACTTGGTGGAGGGATGCTCTGGAAAGTTCACTGGGTCTGCAGCGTGGAGAGTGGGTGGGGAGGGCTGAGGCTGGAGACACGGGGGGACCTGTTAGTGAAATAAACAAAATTTGAAACTCCAACACCGAGACCGTGTTTGCCCAACCCCAATCAGTGTGGGAACTCCGGCCACACCGTGCCAAATGGCCGTTCAGCCTCCGCCCGCACACTCAGGCCTCACCAGGCTGCCCTGTCTTTTGTCCCTCAGCTCCGAGTGTCACAGTGTTCTTTCTCGGGTCAAATCGACATCGGAGCCCCTGAAGCATCCCTGTGTTGACATTGTTCTGTCCTCAGAATTCCCAAGCAATCCTTCTCTCCCATTCTCTCCTTCAAGGATTTGGTGATGGTGACCATCTATTCTTCTGTAGAATTAGCAGCTGTAGTTGTGTCGGCTGCTCCTCTCATGGTTTGAGTTGCAGACCTGGGTTTGAGTGGAGTCTGCACCACATCCAGCTGAGGGGCGAGGGCTCACTTCCCCAAGTCTCAAGGTTCTCTTCAAGGGCATGGCTAGCAATAGTGTCTGCCTCCTGTCGCTGTATAGAGGGTGACGTGAGTTCATAAGGCATTTAGGGCAGGGCAGGGGCTCAGTCAACGTCAGCTCATACCGTGGGACCTAACCCTTACTGCCTCTTGTGGCTGCTGTCAAAAGCAATTGAGCCAAAGGGAAGGAAAAAGCTTTACACCCCGTGAATTGCCAGGGAGGGAGGGGGGCATGGCTGTCACTCTTTTATTATTATTTTGAAACAACTCAGCATTGACCTAACCTGCTCCTGGGGACCAGGCAGGCGTGAGGGGGTGAGGGCCATCCTTCAGAGAACATGGGGCAGGCACTGTCCTCTGTAGTCAAAGGCGGTTCTGTTCATGGCTATCAACCTCTCTCCCCCAGCCTGGCTCCTGGCTGAGTCGCCCACGGTGGGTGAAGGCTCTGACTGTGCCATTCCCATGCCTACCATTTCCTCGTGAGGGTGAGGTCATGGTCAGCAGCAGGTGCTTTCTGAAAGGGCTGAGGGTGCTGAGGGGCTGGGGCTATCGTGGGAATGGGGTTCACAAACCCCTAGTCTCGCCTTTGTATACCAGGACCCTGGGGTTGCCACCTCACTGTGTCCAGGGTTCCCTGGACGTTAACCGGACAGTTCAACCAACCTGGATCATGTGCTGGGAGTGGTGCTGGGCTCATGTTGACTCAGGTGGCTTGGGCTGCCAGGGATGGAGGGGACAATGGGGCTCCTGGAGCCCCCATGGGGAAAGGTAGGGACTGGAGGCTGAGGGTCCTGGCCCCTCCTCCACTTCAACCACAGCATGTCCAGTTGGATCTGGTTCATATATTGGAGTTCCACATAAGACTTTGAAAAAACGTTTAAAAAAACAAAACAAGACTAAGTCAAGATTTTAAAACTTTTACTCTAGTCCACTGAGCCTAGAGAGGGGAATGGATTGCCCAGGTCACATGACCAGGCAGTAGCAGAAATGGAACCAGAACCTGATGGAGTAGAGATTTGCTCTCTACCTCCCCAGGCAACCATCTCCCCTTTACCATTTCCCGTTCTGGGCAGGGGATGCAAGACTAGAGCCTGTGATTCACACTAAGCCAATCAGTGCGTTCCATTTCTCTGGCCACAGGGATTGGCTCAGGAGTGAACATGTGACCAAAGCAGGACCAATCAGAGTGAATCTCAGGATTTGGGGCTGGGAATGCTGGGATTGAGATGCTTTCTCCTTCCTACTCAGGGTGATGAGGGGGAGTCCCCTTCCGCCAGGACTGAGCCAGTCACGAGAGGAGCCAGCTCTGCCGCAGGAAAGGGGAAGATGCACGAAAAGTTGGCCCTTGGTGATTTTTAGACCAGTTGTATCCAGCGTCACCTGCCGCCAGACTCTTGGGCCTCTTCATTGTTTGGGCCAGTTTGAATCAGATCTTCAAGTTCAGCTACACAACACTGCAACTGAAAGCATCTTCCTGTGCACGTGTCTGTTCCCAGGCCTGGGATATTGCCATGACCACCGGGTGCGTGCAAGGTCATGGTCCTTTGACCTCTGAGCCCCTCCTCCAGGTTGCTGTCATACCCCACTCTCTGAAGATGCTGGTAGTGGAACCCGGACAGGCATCCACGAGCTCCTGGCTCGGCCCTTGGAACCGCTGGGGCTACCTTTCTCACCGAGCCCCCCCCCCCCTCCGCGCCCCCGCCATCCACAAGCCCCAGGCACTTCAGACCCTGAATCATCCACCTTCAGAGGCCTCTGCACCAGAGCTATGAGGAAGACGCCTTCTCAGCCGAATTCCCCTCTCAGCCTCTGACTGGGAGCCGCACAAGGAAAGCTCAGAAGGGGCTGCCTCCTAGCTGGTCATGATCCAGCTGTGCCCCAGGTGTTTGGATGTGACCCAGGGGCTCTTCTCCACCTGAGAGCAACAGCAACAATCTATTACATGCCTACTGTGTTCCAGGTGCTCTGCCAGGAACTTTCAGGGCAGTCCTTTGCTAAATCCTCACCACCTCCTGAGGAGGGCAGCAGTGTGGACCTGGGGTTCAGCATAGGGACTCTGGAGCCAGGTGGCCCGGGTTTGAATCCTAGCAACACTACATACTAGCTGTGTGACCTTGGGCAAGTTACTTAACCTCTCTGTGCCTCAGCTCTCCTATAAAATTGGGATGCTGCATGTTAGACTCTTGAATGAGAAGTCAATACACATAAAGGGCTTAGAACAAAAATGCCTGGCCCATGGTATGTGCTATATAATGTTAGCTATTATTGTTATTATTCCCGTTTTACAGATGGCAAAACTGAGGCTCAGAGAGGAGGAGTAACTTGCCCAGAGCACACAGCTGAGTAAGCCAGGTCTGTGTCATTCCAGAATCAACGACCCATTTTATTGCCACTTGAAGTAACTCCCTAAATGTATTACTTGAATGGTTTTCTGCAACTGGGACCAGCCAGGGCCTTGTGCTTCAACAGGGGGCAAATGTATAAAGAATGTGTACGGAGTCTAGCCTGGCCTTTACTCCAGTCACATAATTTTAGAGGAAACCCTAGCGATTATCTATATCTGAGCTTCCAATATGGTAGCCACTAACCATGGGGCCGTTGAGCCCTGGGTATGTAGTTGGTCTAAGTGCTCTGGGTGTAAAATACACCCTGGATTTTGAAGGCTTAGCACAAAGAATGTAAAATGTCCTTATTTTTTTTTTTTTTCACCGTGCCTTGCGGCATGTGGGATCTTAGTTCCCTGACCAGGGATCAAACCCGTGCCTCCTGCGGTGGAAGTGTGGAGTCTTAACCACTGGGCCACCAAGGATGTCCCTCCTAATACTTTTTATATTGACTACATGTTGGAGATATTTTGGCTATATTAGGGTAAATAACATATTATTGAAACTAATTTCACCTGTTCATTTTTACTTTTTTATGTGGCTGCTAGAACATTTATGATGTCTATTATAAATGTCTATTGGACCATGCTGATCTAGGCTATTATTCCATTTTACAGATGAGGAAAATGAGGCCCAGAGGTGTGATTTGCTTTAAGGTTTTTGTTGGCAGAGCTGAGCCTCCACAGCTCCCCTCCAGGGCTCATCCTAGGAATGCCAGTTGCTTCAGGAGGTGAGAGGTGAGCTGGGCTGCGCAAGAAGACTTTGGTCACAAAGGTCTTTTCTCCTTGCCACCGTGGCTCTGTTCTTTCCCCCACCAACTGTGCCCTTTCCCACCTGCACCCCCTCCATACTCACAACCTGCCACAGCCCTCTGCCCAGACCACAATGTCGAAGAATTGCCCAATCCAGGGATTTCTGAGAACCCCGTGATCCACCCTGTCTGCCTGCAGGAAACATTGGCTGAAATATTCTAGACAGAAAACCCACCTCTGCTTTCAAAGACCTCCTGGCATGGAGGCTCTATCATCATACTTCTCACTTTGCTCACTGTGGACTCCAGCATTCTCTCATTGAAGTCTTCCTGGTGTCTAAACCACACCCCTCATGCCGCCTCCTTCCCCTGGGGCTATCTCCTGGGGGTTTTCTCAAGGACTGGCTGGGGGTGGAGGTTATGGAAGACCAGGCTGGAACATCTGGATGGGATGAGCTCTTGGAAGAGGGAGCCACTGCTCGTCTCAGTGATGCTGGCTGCTCGCTCCCTCTCTCTCTCTCTCTCTCTCTAAGCGTCCTAGAGATAAAACAGCGGTGAGCTCACACTGTGGTCTCCAGAGCCCTCACATTCGGGAGCCCAAAGCGCACTGTCACCTCATCCCTTCCCAGGAAGAAAAAAGCCACTTTCTAGTAGCATGATGGAGACAACTGTGTGGGGCGCTGGCTTTCGAACATTTTGATCACAACTCACCGTAAGGAATATATTTTTCATCACCACTTTGCATACAACACACACACACACACCTGAAACAAAAGTTTTATGAAGCCAGCCTTCCCTTACTATATGCACTATTTTTAAAAAACTCTTTTCCACCTTATTCTATTAAAAAATGCTGTTCAGGAACCACTAAATCGATTTCACACTCCACAAGTGGGTAACAACCTGCTGATTGAAGTGAACAAGAACTCAGGCTCTGGAGATGGTTTTGTCTGTGCCTTGTTTCTATTTGTAAAGGGAACATGGTGACCCTGAATTTGCAGGGCTGCTGTGAGGGCTGAGAATAAAGGAGGGAAGGCAGCTGGCATAGAGTAGGGGCACAAGAAACAGGGTTCTGTTGTTATTGCTGCACTGATGTACTCATTCGGGGAGGTTAGGGAAGGTGGGGCCATCGGCTCTGGGCTATGGTTTGGGAATGCCAAGGATGGGTGTGTTTCTCCACTGACAGAATCTCACCTATCTCATCACTAGATAGGCATTCCTTCAGAATGACTTCAGGTAGGACTAAATCGCCCTGCCCAACTTGGTTCCTTTTCTGTGTAAGTGCACCTGCTACAGGTGTGACTCGAGTCCCCAGTACTTTAGAAAAATGAGTTTGTCAGACTCTCCCAGCCCTAAGGGACAAGAGGGAAGGAAAACTGGGTCAAGGAATGTGTCTGGAATGTGTGCATTTAGAAGTTGGTGGGACACCTGGAAGGTCTTTCTGGACACCTGGACATAATCCCTGGCCTGTGCCTCACCCGACCCCACCCTGCCCCACCAGCCCCAATCTCCCAACGAGAAGAGACACTCTGGGTGTGGGTCTGGCTTCACCACCCACAAGCTGAGTGGTCTCGGGTAAGTCTCCTCACTTCTCTGAGCCCCAGTTTCCTCATCTGCAATACTGTGGTTGTACTCCCGACCTCGCTGGTGAGATTTCCATGAAATAGTGCCTATAAAATAAGTCACACCACTGCTGGCACACAGTAGGACCCAATGCATCTTCGTTTCCTCTTTCCAACCCATCTTCCCTCCCTACATACTACCTAAAAGCCAACTCCTGGGAAAAGATCTGCCTCATTAGGCAGTGAGCTCCCCGTCACTGGAAGTATTCCCCCTCCCCCCAAAAAAGGCTGGAGAACCGAGAGAGTCATTGTAGAAAAGATTGGGACAATCCTGGTTTGGGGCACTGAGTAGGTGCTTTATACATGTCTGTTGAATAAATAATTGTGATTCCTGTATTGGGAAGGAGGTTGTTCTAGAACACTGCTGAAACTTGGCCACATATCAGAATCCTAGGGAATTTAAAACACACGAATGCCTGGATTTTACCTCCATGGATTCTGAAGTGCAGTTTGGGCATTCATATTTTTAAAAGATCATCATTTTCCAGGTGACCCCATGTGCAGCTACGTTTGAGAACTGGGACACCAAGTTTCCTTCTAAGTCCAAGATGATAAGTATGTGTTATAAGGTCATTTACACTTTAGTATAATAAATTTAGTATAATAATAAATACTAGATTTAGTGTAGTATGTTGTCCCCGCAGGGTACAAGTTATCTTGTACACTGTGTGGTATATATAGTAAATGGTTTAAAAATGTGATATCAGAGTTCAGCTGGATTTTCTTTATAAGAAGCAAAAAGTATTCAGATGCGTCAGCTAAGTCTTAATGCTGAGGGCTAATGGTCCATTGGCATCCATGTTAAGTGGGCAAGTGGGTTCGCTGAGCACACCCTGGATGCAGAAACTTCTGGGACTACAGAATTAAAACAGGAAGCTCCAGTTTGATGGGAGAGGCCTAGCCCCCTGACTCAGGGAGTTCCAGTCTGATGGGGGAGGCACAGCCCTTGCCGCCAGGAGGCTCTTAGAAATAGCCTTCTTTGCTCTCAACTTCATCCAGTGTTTTCCAGTTTATAAAGTATTCTTCTATCTAGCATCCTCAGTAAGTGATTGGTCTAATGAGGGGACAATCCTTCCACCCTTGGGGAACTTTCTGTAGAATTCCTCTCTCCAGTATTCCCAGGCTGATGGAAGACACGACTACTGAGTGTCCTTAGGGGGTCCTTGTTCTGATGCCCCCGAGAGTCCCCACCCTCTGGTGTCTGGGCAGGGGACAAGGGTGCCTAGTCGCTGTGCCCTGGGAACCCACTGGGGCTACTGTGAGAGTCGGCAGCTCCGCGGTGCCTTTAGCATGCCCAGTTGTAATCATCTCCTTCCCTAAAACAAGAGCTCCTAATGGGCAGGGACTCTGCATTAGTTTCTCTGGATCCCCAGAAAGTTTGCTGACTGATGGATGGCCCAACTCAATGAATGAATGAATGAATGAATTAGGGCAGCCGGGGGGTTGCATTCGGACCCTCATCATGGTAGTGACCCTGCTCCTTTGCCTGGACAGCCTAGAAGCCCTCCTGCCCCCTCCTTAGTCCCTGAGTTTCCAGAGAGGATTGCACACACCTGTGCAGGGTGGATTGCTCCACCAGCTTTGTAAAAATATGCCAGAGACCTGGTGGAGTCCTGAGGCCCCTAGGAAAGGGTCCCACCTCTGCCAACAGGGATGCCATGCACTTCTCAGTGGGAATCACGTGGAACCCAAGAATGGGAGGGGTGATGGGGTGGCTTCTTCCTTCATGGGGGGCCCCACGCCTCTCCTCTCCTCTCCTCTGTACAGAAAACTGCACCTAGAAAGAGATAAAAGGGAAATGCATCCAAATAAAATAGCAATTGTCTTGGGAAGGGCTGGGGGTGGAGGTAACATGATCACTTCTCTGTAGTTTCCAAAATTCCCAGGCACGACCTTGATAATGAAGCAAACCTGCATAATTTCATAGTCCTGTGCAAAATCTCCCCTGGTTGTCCCCACATGGCCCTGCCCATCCCCCTCGGGCTTAGTTTAATTTCTTGAGATTCACTGGAATTTGCTCCAGGCACTGCCAGTGAACTGCCCATGGCTGCCCTATTCCCTGGTTGGTCTGAACCCTTCCGGGGGTGGGGGTAGGGGGTCCATTGCTTTCCCTGGTTGCTGGCACAGGATCTATGCCACAGGGGTTACCTAATAAATGTTACTATCTGACTGCTACTCCCAAGGAGGGCTTCAACGATTCCAGTTTGCTCAGATCCTGGTGAAAGGAAAAGAGGGCAAAAGTTTCCCACCCACTCTCATCTTGCAAATTCTCTCACCACCAAAATGGCTTTGGGCTTGTGTCTCCACTTGGGCCCCGAGATCTTTCTCTACTTCATTAATCCATTCATTCTTTCATTCACCCATATATTCAACATCAGACCACGCTCATCAGATCTACGGTGGATGGTCTAGTGTCACCGTGACCGTCTCTTGTCTGGCCTTGTTCACTGGTTTTCCTTTCTTGCCTCCTTAGACTGTTCTCTCCCAGAAAGATTCAGGGCACACCTCCTCCTCTGTGCCAGGTCCCATTCAAGGCCCAGAGGCCAAATATTAAATCAAGAAGGCTCTGGCTTGCATCATCTGGTCAGGAAGAGAGATGGGCAAATGGATAATCCGGGTAAAATGTGTTAAGGAAAAGAATGAGCAGGGAGGAATGGCCCGCCAGGGTCTTCCAGGGTGCCCAGGAGGATTGGCCGGGGAAGGGAGGGAGGAAAGCCAGTGTGGGCCAGGGGACATCAGGGCTGGTGGGCTGGTTCTTGGGCTACCACAACCACTGGGGTCGTTCTTCCCTCTTCCCCTCACCTCCTCCCGGAAGCACTGTACCATGTCAGCAGGTGGGGGCAAAGTGAGAAGGGGAATTCTCAGCAGCCCACATGGGTGAAAGTTTGCTGTGTCCTAAAACTTGGCGCTAAAGTCAGATGTGTGGGATTTTCTGTGAGTCCCAACCATCCTGGCCTTATTGTAATCTCTCTTGTCCCGGCTTTTTCGGGGTGGGGGGAGTTGATGTGATTATCCACGGTGTTGCTTTGGGCAGGACTTCAGCACTGCAGAGAAACAGACCCCTTTGCCCTTCTCCATCCCCCTCTCCTCCTGCCCCTAGGTTAAGGGAGCTGGTCCAGTGGGACAAAACACGTTAGCTGTCTGCAGAAGCTGCTGATGGAAATCCTCCACTGTCAGGTGACCTGCTTCCCAGAAGGATTTGTTTGTCTTTCAAAGAAGAAACAAATAGAAACTGATTCTTACACCCTATGGCGAGCTCCCGTTCCCAGAAGGCACTGGCCGGGTGTTCTGTGCAGAATCGTGATGTTGAGCTCTGGGGAGGGGTCTAGAAACCCTAGCAGATGTGACCTGGGTTAGGACAAAGTAGAAAGAAGTCGCAGTGCAGTAGGGAAGGGGCTGGGATTATGGCTAAGCCTCTTGGCCCCTGGTGACTACCTGTTGGCAAAATCTAATGTTTAGCCTGGTTTGGGCTCACAGTTGGAAGGACTTGGGGTTTGTCAGAGACCCCAGGAGTCCTGATCCGGGCTATAATGAGGATACCCCATCTTGAGCAGGTCTTTGGGGAAACGAGGTAGCAGGATGCCCAGTAGGCCCCTACCCTGGGACGCCCCTCATGCCAGGCCTGGGGCCCAAAAAGTTCTTGGCCTAGGACTGAGCTGCCCTGGAGATATCTGGGCTTGTGGCGGGGTTTTGCCAGAGAGGTCTGAAAACATGATCGCCTGTGTGATTTTCGGGGCCCAGTGCAAAGTGAAAACGTGGGCCCCTGTCCCAAGGTAATTAAGAACTTCAGGATGACTAACACAGGACATGATACCAAGCACGGGCCCTTCTGAGCACATGGCCCTGTGCACAGTTCCCACGCCCCCAAAACCCACTGTATTCTTTTCTTAGGGCTGCTGGAACAAAGTCCCACGAACCAGGTGGCTTTCAATAAGACACGTGTTGTCTCCCAGGTCTGGAGGCTAGAAGTGTTGGCAGGGTTGTTTCCTTCTGGGGATCTCGGGGAGAATCTGTCCCAGGCCTCGTCCCCAGCTTCTGGGGCCTCACCGGCAGTCTGTGTCTTCCCTTGGCTGTACAGCCTCACCCTGATCTCCATCTTCACATGTTGTCCTCTCCTGTGTGCCTCCGTATGTCTTTCGTCTGAGTGTGCCAGTTTCTGGGTCCAAATTTCCTCTTTTTAGAAGGCCACCAGGGACTTCCCTAGTGGCACAGTGGTTGGAACCTGCCTGACAATGCAGGGGACATGGGTTCAAGCCCTGGTCCGGGAAGATCCCACATGCCACGGAGCAACTAAGCCCGTGCGCCACAACTACTGAGCCTGCGCTCTAGAGCCTGTGAGCCACAACTACTGAGCCCACATGCTGCAACTACTGAAGCCCGCGCACTGCAACTACTGAAGCAAGCGCTCCTAGAACCCGTGCTCTGCAACAAGGGAAGCCACTGCAGTGAGAAGCCCGCGCACTGCAACAAAGAGCAGCCCCCGCTCACCGCCTGCGCGGTGAGAAAGCCTGCACGCAGCAACGAAGACCCAATGTAGCCAAAAATAAATAAATAAAATAAATAAATTAAAAAAAAAAAGAAGGCCACCAGTTGTGTTGGATTGGGGCCCACCCTAATGACCCCATCTTAACTTGCTTACCTCTGTAAACACCCTGTTTCCAAAGGTCATATTCTGAGACACTGGGGGTTAGTACTTTGGCATCTCTTTTTTGGGAAGACACAATTCAAACCATAACGCTGGCCGTGCCGGAAGGTCGCCTCTATTTCAGCTCGGCTGGCGGATATTAACTGACTTGTCTGTGCCCGGCTCCCTCCTGGGGCAGGTGAAGCTGCCCTGGACGAACTTCCTGTCCCCATGGAACCTCCTGGCAGGAGACAAAGTGGCCCCCAGGACCTGGTGGCCGGCAGGCCTCTGCCCTGTCTTTAAGGGCTGGGGGTTCCCCGTGTGACTCTCTTGGGAGCACAGACCCTGTCTACCTCCCAGCTCTGTCTGTGTAACCCAGTGTAACCCAGTCATCACCTGACGGCTGCCAGCTCTGCTGCTGTGGTCCCTGCCCTGCATTAGTGTCCTCACTGCATCCTGTAAGGGGAATCTGCAAAGCAGCCATTGCCTGAGAGTGACAACTGATGTGTCCCTTTGTCCAAAAGGACAGTGTCCTGTGCTACCACTCACTAACCATTAACCTCGAGTTCCCCCTCCTGTTTCCCAATCTCAGTTTCTTCACCTTAAAATCGGGTCACCAGGACCCACCTCGTGGTTCTGTCGTGAGCTCTGGAGATTGTGTGTGTCGGAAGCTCCCAACAGAGCCTGGAGCGCTGGGGAACACGTAAGAGACAGCAGCTTGGAACCCCGTTCTCTGATATATTGGGGGGAAAGCCAAAATCTTCCTCGGAGGACCAGAGGGCTTGCAAATGCCCCACTTCGGGAAGGGGCTGACACGTTTGGGGGGTGACAGGTTGCAGGGGCGGGAGGATGAACCTGAAGGGCAGGCAGTGTCCTTGGAGTGGACTGGGTTCACCTATGTGATTTTCGGGGCCCAGTACAAAGTGAAAACGTGGGCCCCTGTCCCAAAGTATTAAGAACTTCAGGATGAAGTTCAATGTAGTACTTCAATGAAGTTCAGTGTACCTGACGTACACTTGGGGCTCTTGCTTTTGGCTCAAACCAGAGATGGTGTCATCCATTCTTTCTGAATGATCATTAATTACCTCTGAGAAAAATGCCAGCTATAAGGTTTGAGGCTTTTCCCTCCTATCTCTTTTCTTTCTCTTAATGAGTGTGATGGGATCAGCAGAGCCCTGTGAGAGGGAAGCTCTTCCCTTTTTAGGGCAAGGCATCTCCCCGTCGTTGACTCATCCACCCCACTTTCTGGCCCCCAAGCGTGCACCTTGCCTGTTCAAATCATCCCAGGCACCGCCCCTCCCTGGAAGGCTGGCCCCCACCTTCGTGTTTGCGGGACTGAGTCATCAGTGAAGTCACCCCTTGGCTGGGTTCTCAGACAAGCACCTTCTTGCCTGGGATGCTCTGTTCCCACTGGCTCCCCGGCTGCACCCTGGTTCCACCCCGGATGGTGCGCGGGCTGTGGGCCTGGACCCTGGGCTGGTGGTCGGTAAGCGGAGCTGGGCCCCAGGCCCGTCAGGCCCCGCTGGCTTTCATCTGGCCCTTAACCCAACTGCTGTCAGCTGAAGGCTGCCTCTGGGCCCGGCCCCAGCGTGGGCACTGGGATCTGAAGATGAGAAGACCCTGTGCCTGCGGGGCCGGGAGGAATGTGCAGATAGAGATTTCCACTCATTGAACTATTCGTGCCAGACTCTGTCGGTACCCTGAGGGGGCAACACCCGACTGCCCTGGAGGTCGGGGATGGTGATTCTGGAAATGAGTCTTGAAGGCTGTATCGGAGGCTGCCAGAAAATGGGAGGGGACACATCAGAGGGAACAGCATCAATCAGAGGGAACGGCATGTGCAAAGGTCCAGAGACACGTCTGGGGGAGCCAAAGCAGTTTGTGTGATGGAAGAGATGAAGGGGGAGGTGGCAGGACCTGGACAGTGGTGGGCTCTCTGTCATACCAACGAGCTCAAACCAGGACATCGGGGACCACAGAAGGGTCCGAAGCATGGGAGTAACATGACCAGGGTCAGGTTTTAGGCAGTGATGCCGGTAGCAAGGTGGGAAGGCTGGACAGAGGGTGGAGACAGGTGGCGGGAAGCCCAGTTGGCAGCTGGCATGATAGTCCAGGGTAGGTAGAGAGTTCTGCACCAGGATGGGGCAGGGGACAGAGAGGAGGGTCGGGTTCCTGGGAACTCAGGGCCCTTGGTCCCTGGAAGCAGCGTTGCCTTTTGCAGGTGGTGGTGCCCTTTCCTCATTTCTGGCCTCGGTGCCCCTTCTTCATGACATCTTCCTGTAGGTTGGCCAGTCGGCGCGGCTCCCCTTACATCACGTGACGCAAAGCACGTTCAGGTCCACCCTCTTGTCTGCGTCTCCCACCTGCCCTCCTGTGCATTGAGGGGAGTGTGGGGCACCCCCGAGATGGACGCAGGCTCTGGCAAGCAGAGGCTGAGAGGTTCCCCAGAACCCCTGCTCCTAAGAGGTGGTGGACCCTACAACAGGTCTCTGTACTCCTAGCCCTGGGCTCTCCCCCTTCGCTGAAGCACCCCCCTCCCTTGGGTACCTACTGTCTGCACAGTGGGATACAGTCTTCTGAGTCAGATGGCACAGGTGCAGGTCTGGGGTTTCCTACTCCCGGACTGTGTGACCCTGGACAAGTAACTTGACTGCTCTGTGCTTTAGGTCCCTTACCTGTAAAGTGGGGATATTCTCATTGGGCGTATGTGAGACTGAAATGAGGTCACGAAGCCTGTGCGTGGTCGATACACGAAACCATGTGTTATCATGGTGATCGAAGCCCCCGGCCACCCCGCCTTTGCTGGCCTACAAACATTGGAGCATCTTAGGATGTGCGGAGGACGCCCCTCTCCTGCCCTCCAGGGGCATGTCTGCCAGGGCTTCAAACACCCACCTGGAAAGTGAGGAACTGTCCCTCCAGGAGTTTCTAAATAACGGCTGCCCTCACGCAGGACAAACGTCTGGTGACTGGCCGGGCCGGTGTCGCCTGCCTGAAGACACATCCGAACGCTCAGCGGCTACAGGCTGCTGTATCGCCTGCACCCGGCTCCCAGCAAATGGGCTCCCTGTTCAGTCCGACTGCGTCTGCTCTCAAAATCAGCCTTGGGGTCAAAGCAAGTGCCAGTCTGTGCTTCCATTTCTCTGCTCCCCCAGCCCTCACTGCAGAGAAGTGGGATAAATACGTGATAAAATCATCAGCAAGAAATGTTTCTCCGTGTCTGCTCTAGGAGGGGTGCCTGGTAGCCATGCACTAAGATTTATCCCTTCATTAGCCTTTTCATCTCTTTTAATAAACTGCATGAGGGTTTGGAGGCAGCGACTCATCTGCCTTCAGTAAATATACCAAAGAGATCACTAGGCCCGCACAGTGCAACGCAACGCGGCCACGGAAGTGACATCCTCCGCCTGTATTCAGCAGCGTGGGGCCAGATCCACATTATTTTGTTAAATGAAAAAGCCGGTTATTAAACAGTAATGTAAGAACATAATCCTATTTTGGCAAAATATACCTAATACACATGCCCAGAAGGAGTCTAGACACAAGCACACTAAAATGTTGGCAGTGGTTATTTCTGAAAAGAGAGTTTAAGGTGATTTCCATGTTCTTATCTGTATGTTTGTGAGTTATCTAGAATTGGGTTTTTTGCGCAGCCCATGAGCTGAGAATGACATCTACATTTTTACAGAGAATTAGGAACAAACAAACAAAAATCAGAAGACTATGCTGTAGAGAGCATATGTGAGCCACAAAACCTAAACTATTTAGGGCCCTTTACAGAAAAAATTCACCAGCCTTTGGTCTAGAAAAAAAAAAAAATTAACATGAGCCTTTATTGCTGCTATAAAAGTAAAAGCAGAAAGTTTTCCTTTTTGGGAGGTAATAAATTTCCACTTAACAAAAAAATGCATCTAGAATAATTTCTTTCTATTCGATAACACACCTATGGGCTGGGCACCACCCTAGACTCATCCCTCCCTCCTGCTTCACTCCTTCTCTCCCTCCTTCCTTCCCTCGCCTGCTCCCTTTCATCTCCCAACTTTTCTTGAGCACCTTCTATGTCCCAGAGGCTCACAATCCAGGGGGAAGACAGACCCAGGATCGAGTCACCACGACACTTTGGCCTGATGCCACAGTGTACCTGCGGGCCTTCCCGGGCAAGGGATCACGGGCTGGGGGCTGGGAGCACTGGCTTTGCCCGGGATGGCCAAGGTGCTCCAAGGAGGACTTCACTTGGGGTCTCCTACGATCACCCAGGACCCAGGACAGGCCCTCAGAAAGGTGATTCAAAACACCAGGCCACCTTGGCCAGAGTCCCCCGGATCAAGGTGACCAGGGGTGGTTTGGGGACCAAGAAGGGTCTTGTTTGAGGATTTCAAGAGTCAAAAGTCAACATGTGGAAAACAGAAGTGGAATCTTGAGGTGGCAGGAGACCTGCCTGGCCAAAGGGCAGATGAAATGGGGCTTGGAAAGGCTTTTGGGGGCAGCAGAAAGCTGTGATGGGGGTGGTGGGGGGACGCCCTTGGGGAGCAGGCAGCGGATGCCAGGCGAGGAGTTGGGCTTTGTCCTGGAGTGATGGGGAGCCCCCCAGCGGTCTGTGGAGTGAGGACAGATGTGGGCAGCCTCACGTGGGCCAGGTGGTATGGGGCGGGGCCGGAGGCAGGGAGGCCAGGAGGCTGTCGCAATCACGACCCACTCCCCACCCGGCCGGCTTCCTGCAACCGTGTCCAGAAGGTCCACACCTCCCTCCTTCCCACTCTCCCATCAACTCCGTCAAACCAGTAGAAGGATTGGGAAATGACTGTGGGGCAGGGGTGGGAGGCGCCCAGGGACACCCCTTCCTTCCTCTTAGCTTCTGATCTAACTTTCAGCACATCTTTCTAGCCTTAGTCACACTCGAGATGATTGTGCCCGTCCTTAGCACCAGGGGAACTGAGGCAGGGGGCCAAGCTAGCTGGGGGCTCTCACCGCACACTGCCCACCTGCTGCTCCCTTTCCTGGTTCTGGGATTTAGGGAATAAGCCAAACGAGCAGGTCGGGCCCAGCCTCACCGCACCGGGATTTCTGAACACCTCTTAGCTAGATGTGGTACTAGGCTCAGGCCAGGCAGACCACGGTTGGAACCCCAGCTCTGCCTCTCTGTGTGACCCTGGGCAAGTCACTCCCCCTCTCTGGACCTCAGTTGCCTTATCCTTAAAAATTACTCACCATATAAGAACCAAATGCTGTAACACCCACAAATTACAGAGTAGGTTTGCAATCAACATTCCTTCCCTCCTTTGCAGGCTTATAAGGAAACTAGGTGAAGCCTAGGCTCTGCCCTCAGGGGGTTGTTACCTGTGGAGCCAGGACAAAGCATACGGAAACAATTAGACACAATAATGGAGCTGAATAACATCTCTAGATGTTGCCCTGCCCTAGCACACGCGGCGGTTTGTACCTCGGACCTCTGTGGCTCTTTTGCGGCATTGCTCACACAGGGCTCCTGTTCAGTTCCTTGAACACACCAGGTCCTGCCACAGGGCCTTTGCATAGGTGGTTTTCTCCACCTGCAACGCTCTCCTTGCTATCTACCTCTGCCCCCTCCCCCACCGAGATCAAGGAACTCTCTAGGCAAGATTAAATTTTAATACACTTTAATTAAAAAAGAAATGACAGCCACCTGGCACTTGGATGGGCAGGAAGAGGAGGAAGAGTGCCAGTCTGATGTCCCCACTGTCTCAGCTCTGAGGAGGCACCTTGCTTCCCGGGAGGGCTGGCCTCTCCTGGAAAAGGTTGATGGTTCCCTTCTCCGTGTGCCTGAAGAACTTGGAACTCTCGTGAAGCCTCGTCACATTGCTTTGCAATGACTGGGTCACATGCCTTTCTGCCCCACTGGACTGGGTGCCGTCTCCATGGCAGCTCATCTTCCCAGTCAATCTTGCCCAGGAGGCTGGCAGTCTGCAGCACGCAGATGTTAACCCAAATGTGAATTAGGGGTCAGAGCATCGCTCCTGGTTCCCACAGTGCTTAACTAACTCCACAACAAATTTCTGGTCTCCTGGTTTTTTTTTCACAGCTTTACTGAGGTATAATTTGCATTCCATACATGTCACCCATTTTAAGCATACAGTTCAATGAATTTCGGTAAATATATACACTTGTGCATCCACGCCCACAAGCAAGGTTTAACATACTTCTGGCACTGCCAGCATTCCCTCGTATCTCTTTGCAGTACATCTCCAGCCCCAGGTAACCACTGATGTGATTTCGGTCACTGTAATTTTGCTTTTCATAGCATTTCATATCAAGGAAATCAGATAGTATGTGGTCTGCTGTCTGGCTTTCTTTGCTTACTATAACGTTTTTGAGGTTCATCCACATTGTAGCACGTATCAGTGTTTTTTTTTCCTTTTAATTATTGAATGGTATTCCATAATATGGATGTATACATTCTCCTGTTGGAGGACGTTTAGGTTGGATCCATTTCTTTGGATTTAATGAATAATACTGCTGTGATCACTGGCATACAAATATTTGTGTGGACGTCTGTTTTCAATTTGCTTAGGTAGATATTTAGGGCTAGAATTACTAGATCATGAGATAAAATGCTTTCTAGGAAGCCCGTCAAGCAGTTGGTCTAAGTGGCTGTACCATTATGCATTCCCCCCAGCAATGCACAAGGTACCAGTTTCCCTATATCCTCACCATCATCCCCAAAGTTTCCTGTGTTCCTCTGTACGTTCCATTATAGTTTTCATCTCAAAATTTGATTTGGGTCTTTTAAAATTGACACCTAACACTATATTATTAGTTGCAAGTGTACAATATAACCTGGTATAGTCAGGTGTTTTGGTTTGTTTTTAATCTTGCCCATTCTAATGGGTGCATAGTGGTACAATGTTGAATAGAAGTGGTGAGAGCAGACGTCCTCGTTTTGTTCCTGGTTTGAGGTAGCGAGCATTGTCTTTCACCATCAAACGTGATGCTAGCTGTGGGCTTTTCACAGATGCTCTTTATTACATCGAGGAAGTTCCCTTCTATTCTAGTTTGCTGAGAGTTTTTATTGTGAATAAATGCTGACAAATGCTTTTCCTGCATCTACTGAGGTGATTATATGATTTTTCTCCTTTGATAATATGGTGTAATATATTTACTGATGCTTGGATGTTATGCTAAACTTGCATTCTGAGATGAACCTCAAACAACCATGATGTATTATCCTCTGTATATATTGCTGGGTTTGATTTGTTAATACTTTAAAAATATTTTTGTATCCATGTTCATGAGAAGTATGTATCTATAGGATTTTTTTTTCTTGTGATTTCTTTGTCTGGCTTTGCTGTCAGGATAATACTAGCCTCATGAAATGAATTGGGAAATTCTTCTTGTATTTTCTTAGTTTCTGCAGAATTGGTAGTATTTCTCCCTTACGTATTTGATTAGGATTCACCAGTGAAAGTCATCTGGGCCTGGCCTTTTCTTTGTGGGAAGGTTTTTAATTACCAATTGAAATTTTTAACTTCATAAAGGTATATTAAGATCTTCTCTTTCTTCCTGAGTCAGTTTTGGTAATTTTTATCTTTTGAGAAATTTGTCCATTTCCTTTACGTTTTCAAATTTCTTGGCATAAAGTTCATAATATTCTCTTGCTGTCCTTTTTCTTCTCTTGTTTATATTTATTCCGTAACAGATTTACTGAGCCATAATTAACATACAATAAACTACATATTTTAGGGGATATAATTTTATACATTTTGACATATATATACACTAATGAAACCTTTACCACATCAAGATGAGAACAAATCCACCACCCCCAAATTTTCCTGTGTCCCTTTGTATATTACATTATAGTTTTCATCTCGTAAAATTTGACTTGAGTCTTTTTGAATTTTGAGGTATAATTGAGATATAACATTATATCAGTTTCAGGTATACAATGTAATGATTCAATATTATATATACTGCAAATTGATCATCACAAGTCTAGTTAATATCCATCACGGTACATAGTTATAATTTTTTTTCTTGTGATGAGAGCATTTAAAATTTAACCTATTAACAAATTTGAAACATGCAGTACAGTATCCCTATAGTCATCCTGCTGTGCATCTTTTTTAGATCTTCCAGTTTATACCGGAAATTTTAGTTTCATTGATTTTCTTAATTGTTCCTATTTTATTAATTTCTGCTCTTCCCTTTATTACTTCCTTCCTTGTACTTAATTTGGGTTTAATTTCTTCTCCTTTTCTAGCTTCTTAGGGTGGAAACTTAGATAATTAATTTTTATACCTTTTTTTCCCCTAATATAAGCATTTAAAGATATGTTTCCCTCTAAGCATTGCTTTAATTAAACCCTGCACCTTTTGATACGTTTTGAAATTTTTCCTTCAGGTCCAGACATTTTTCTAATTTCCTTTGTGATGTCTGCTTTTGAGTTATTTAGAAGCATGTTGTTTAACTTCTAGGTATTTGATGGGGGAGGGTTCCCACATTTCTTTCTACTTTAATTCTTTTGTGTTTAAGGAGTATACGCTGTACGATTTCAATCCTTTTAAACATGCTGAGACTTATTTTTGGCCCAATACTTGGTATATTCTGGTGAAGGCTCCATGTATACTTTAAAAGAATGTATATTCTGCTTTTGTTAGGTGGAGTCTTATAAAGGTCAATTAGGTAAATTCTCTTGATAGTGTTATTCAAATGTTCTGTATCCTTCCTGATTTTCTGACTACTTTTTCTACCAGTTACTGAGAGGAGTATTAAAATCTTCATGTATTTTAGGCCATTTTTATCATAGACATATACATTTATAATTGTTATATCCTTATGCCATATTGACCTTGTAGTCATTATGAAGTGTTCTTCTTTGCCTACAGTAATAATCTTTATCTTAAAGCCTATTTTGTTTGTTATTAATATGACCAGTCCAGCCCTCTCATGGTTTTGTTTGCATGGTATATCCTTTCCTATCCTTTTACTTTCTTGTACACAGCATATAGTTGGATCTTGCTTTTTAATCCAGTCTAGGACACCTCTGCCTTTTGAAGGGAGGTTTAGTTCATTCACATTTAATGTATTACCGAGGTGGTTAGAGTTGGTCTGCAATTTTGCTCTTTGTTTTCTACTTGTTTCACCTCTTGTTGTGCCTGTTCCTTATATATTTATTGCCTTCTTTGTGTTAAACAAATCTTTTTTTTAATTGAAGTATAATTGATTTGAAATGTTGTGTCAATTTCTGTTGTATAGCAAAGTGATTCAGTTATACATATATATACATTCATTTTTTATATTCTTTTCCGTTACGGTTTATCACAGGATATTGAATATAGTTCCCTGTGCTATACAGTAGGACTTTGTTTATCCATTCTGTATATAACAGTTTACATCTGCTAACCCCAGCCTCCCACTCCATCCCTCCCTCCCACACCCCCTCCCCCTTGGCAACCACAAGTCTGTTCTCTATGTCTGTGAGTCTGTTTCTGTTTTGTAGGTAAGTTCATTTGTGTCATATTTTAGATTCCACATATAAGTGATATCATATGGTATTTGTCCTTCTCTTTCTGACTTACTTCACTTAGTATGATAATCTCTAGGTCCATCTATGTTGCTGCAAATGGCATTACTTCACTCTTTTTTATTGCTGAGTAGTATTCCAATTCCACATTGTATATATGTACCACATCTTCTTTATCCATTCATCTGTTGATGGACAATTAGGTTGTTTCTATGTCTTGGCTATTGTGAATAGTGCTGCTATGAACATAGGTGTGCATGTATCTTTTTGAATTATAGTTTTGTCTGGTTATATGCCCAGGAGTGGGATTGCTGCATCATATGGTAGCTCTATTTTTAGTTTTTTGAGGACCCTCCATACTATTTTCCATAGTGGCTGCACCAACTTACATTCCCACCAACAGTGTAGGAGGGTTCCCTTTCTCCACACCCTCTCCAGAATTTGTTATTTGTAGACTTTTTAATGTTGGCCATTCTGACTGGTGTGAGGTGGTACCTCATTATAGTTTTGATTTGCATTTCTCTAATAATTAACAATGTTGAGCATCTTTTCATGTGTCCATTGGCCATATGTATGTCTTCTTTGGAGAAATGTCTATTAGGCCTTCTGCCCATTTTTCGATTGGGTTGTTTGTTTTTTTGTTGTTGAGTTGTATGTGCTGTTTGCATATTTTGGAAATTAAGCCCTTGTCAGTGCCATTGTTTGCAAATATTTTCTCCCATTCCATAGGTTGTTTTTTTGTTTTGTTTATGGTTACCTTTGCTGTGCAAAAGCTGGAAAGTTTGATTAGGCCCCATTTGTTTATTTTTGTTTTTATTTCTAGTGTAGACTGACCTACGGAAACATTGGTATGATTTATGTCAGAGAATGTTTTGCCTATGATCTCTTCTAGGAGTTTCATGGTGTCATGTCTTATGTTTAAGTCTTTAGGCCATTTTGAGTTTATTTTTGTGTATGGTGTGAGGGTTTGTTCTAACTTCACTGATTTACATGTGGCTGTCCAACTTTCCCAACACCACTTGCTGAAGAGACTGTCTTTTTCCCATTGTATATTCTTGCCTCCTTTGTTGAAGATTAATTGACCATAGGTGTGTTGGTTTATTTCTGGGCTCTCTATTCTGTTCCATTGATCCATATGTCTGTTTTTGTGCCAATACCATGCTGTTTTGATTTCTGGAGCTTTGTAGAATTGTCTGAAGTCTGGGAGGGTTATGCCTCCTGCTTTGTTCTTTTTCCTCAGGATTGCTTTGGCAATTCTGAGTCTTTTATGGTTCCATATAAATTTTAGGATTATTTGTTCTAGTTCTGTGAAAAATGTCATGGGTAATTTGGTAGGTATTGCATTAAATCTGTAAATTGCTTTGGGTAGTATGGCCATTTTAACAATATATAAATATTTTTTAAAATAGATTTTTTTAAGCCAACCACTTTTATTATCATTCTTGTATTTTATAGGACAAAAAAAAAAAAAAGAGGAATGTAGCAAACGTGTCAGGTTGTATAAAAAAAATGGAGGTTTGTGCACGTTGCTCTATTTACACCTGGGAGCAGGCTCTCCCCTCCTTCAGGCACAGCAGCTGCCCTCGTCTGAGGCCCCTTTGCAGACACAGCCCTGGGCACACTTGGCATAGCTCACAGGGCAGCAGGAGCAGCAGCTCTTTTTGCAGGAGGTGCATTTGCACTCTTTGCATTTGCAGGAGCCGGCACACGTGCAGGATCCACCTGTGGCACAGGAGCAGTTGGGATCCATGGCGAGAGGAAGCAGAGGCTGGGGTCCAGAGACTGCAGCACAAAACATGGCAAGGACATTGAGGGGGCATGCTTAAATAGATCTTTACTGGAGTATAATTGCTTCACAGTACTTTGTTAGTTTCTGCTGTACACCAAAGCGAATCAGCCATATGCCTACACATGTCCCCATATCCCCTCCCTCTTGAGCCTCCCTCCCACCCTCCCTATCCCAACCCTCTAGGTCAATGCAAAGCACCGAGCTGATCTCCCTGTGCTATGCTGCTGCTTCCCACTAGCTAACTATTTTCCATTCAGTAGTGTACGTATGTAGATGCTACTCTCACTTCACCCCAGCTTCACCCTCCCACCCCGTGTCCTCAAGTCCATTCTCTATGTCTTGCTCTTTATTCCTACCCTGTAACTAGGTTCATCAGTACCATTTTTTTTTCCATTTTAACAGTATTACTTCTTCCAATCCAAGAGCATGGGATATCATTCCGTTTCTTTGAATCATCTTCAATTTCCTTTATTAATGTTTTATAGTTCTCAGCATATCAGTCTTTCACCTCCTTGGTCAGGTTTATTCCTAAGTATTTTATTGTTTTGTGTGCGCAATTTTAAAAGGTATTTTTTTTTTTTTACATTCCTTTTCCGATATTTCATTGTTAGTGTTAAGAAATGCAACCAATATTTCTATATGTTAATCTTGTATCCTGCTACCTTGATGAATTTGTTTATCAATTCTAGTAGTTTTTGTGTGGAGTCTTTAGGGTTTTTCTTTTTAATTTACTTTTTCTTTATTTTTATTTTGGTTGCATTGGGTCTTTGTTGCTGCACGCAGGTTTTCTCTAGTTGCAGCGAGCGGGGGCTACTCTTTGTTGCTTCTCATTGCAGTGGCTTCTCTTGTTGCGGAGCATGGGCTCTAGGTGCATGAGCTTCAGTAGTTGTGGCTCGCAGGCTCAGTTGTTGTGGTTCGTGGGCTCCAGAGCGCAGGCTCAGTAGCTGTTGTGCATGGGCTTAGTTGCTCCATAGCATGTGGGATCTTCCCAGAACAGGGATCGAACCAATGTCCCTTGCATTGGCAGGTGGATTCTTAACCACTGCACCACCAGAGAAGTCCCAAGGTTTTTCTATATATAGCATCATGTCATCTGCATACAATGACAATTTTACCTCTTCCTTTTCAATTTGGATACATTTTATTTCATTTTCTTGTCTAATTGCTGTGGCTAAGACTTCTAATACTATGTTGAATAGAAGTGGTGAGAGTGGGCATCCTTGTCTTGTTCTGGATTTGAGCAAGAAAGCTTTCAGGTTTTCACCATTGAGTTTTAAATTGGTTTTAGGTTTGTCATAAATATCTTTTACTATGTTGAGATATGTTCCCTCTGTACCCACTAACAAATCTTTTAAAATGCATGATTTTAATTCTATTTTTTTGATATTTTTGTAGGTTTTTAATGATTTCTCTAGGCATTGCAATATACACTTTTACCTTATCACAATCTAATACAAATGAATAATGACTAACTTTCACCAAATTTGCAGTATTGTAGTTCAATTACCCACCTTTCTTTGTGCTATTGTTATCACATATATTACACCTATATGTGTTACAAACCTAGATACACAGTGTAATAATTTTTGCTTTAAACAGTCATATATATTTTAAAGAAATTAATAAAACAAAAGAAAAAATATATCACACAGTTACCAATTTCAGTGCTCTTAATTCCAGCATATGTATTTGGATTACTGCAGGTATCATTTCCCTTTAGTTAAAAGTTTTTATTCAGTTTTCCTTTAGTTTTTATTGTAATGCAGATCTTCTAGCAACAAATTTGCTCAGTGTTTATTTATCTGTAGATGTCTTTATTTCACCCTTATTTTGAAGGATAATTTTACTACATAGAGAATTCTTTGTTGACAAGATTTTTCCTCAGCACTTTGAATATGTCATTCCAATGTTTTCTGGCCTCCATTATTTCTGGTGAGAACTCAGCTGCTTATCATATCATTGTTCCTCAATATGTGATGTGTCTTTTTTCTCTTGCTGCTTTCAAGATTTTATCGTTGTCTTTGAGCAGTGTGACTATGATGTATCTAGGTGTGATTCTGTGAGTTTATCCTTCTTGTTGAGTTTCTTGGATCTTTTAGCCAATGTTTTCACCAAATTTGGGAAGATTTTGGCCATTATACTTCAAATATTTTTCTCCCCACTTATCTCTTTTCTCTCTTGGGGCTATAATGAAACATATGTTGCAGTGCTTGATATTGTCCTGAAGATTTCTGAGATTCTGTCGATGTTTCCTCAGTCTTTTCCCTCAAACTGTGTTTTTCAGTTTGGAGACTACTGATTTATCTTCAAGTTCATTGTTTCTTTCTTCTGTTATCTCACATTTGATATTGAGCCCATCTGGTGGATTTAAACGTGGTTTTTTTTTCCAGTTATTGTACTTTTTAGCTCTAGAATTTCTATTTGATTTTAAACTAGTTTTTAGTTCTCTGTTGAGAGTTTCTATTTATTCACTCTCACTTAGTGTATTTTCCTTTATTCTTTGAATACACAGTCCTGCAATTCTTTGAACATATTTATAATATATTTTTTTAGCTTTTAAAAAATCTATATTCAACATATGGGCCCACTTAGAGTCAATTCCTAGTGACTGCTTTTCTTTTTTTCCCTCGATATGGGTCACCTTTCCTGTTTCTGTGCCTGTACAGTAATTTTTGGTTGAAAACCTGACATTGTAGATAATACATTGTGGCAACAACTCTAGATTATTTTGTTTTTCTGAGGTTGTTGATTTTTCTGTTTTATTAGGTAATTAACTTGCCTGGACCTGAGCTGCAAACTCTGTCTCTCCCACAGCATGAAGCTACTGATCTTTCTGCTCATTTTAATTTTTTTTTTTTTCTATTTTAGCTTGGCTCCCTAGGGCTCTCCCCTGTTTCTGAATAGTTCAGGGTCAACCAATGAGTGGGCGTAGGTTATGCTCAGACACCTCAAGCCAATAAGGATTTAACCCTTTGCAACCTGAACTCTGGGTGGGTTGAGCAGCTCATTCAAAGGTTCCAGTTTCAGACATGCTAAGAAGAAGAGGGAGAAAGTTTTTAAGTGTCCCAGGGTTTCCATTTTCTCTGGGATCTCTGAGTTCTCCGGGTTCTCCTACATTTATGCTTAGTTTAGCATTCAGCTGAAGACGTGTGAAGAATTTGTTGTCTTCACCCTTCTGTGGTATATTAGTCAAGGTTTGCCAGAGAAACAGAACAGTGGGATATATAGATATAAATATAAAGAGGAGATTATTATTTTTTTAAACACCTGTATTAGAGTATAATTGCTTTATAATGGTGTGTTAGTTTCTGCTTTATAACAAAGTGAATCAGCTATACATATATGCCCATATCAAGAGGAGATTTATTATAGGAATTGGCTCACCCAAGTATGAGGCTGAGAAGTCCCATAGCTGCTAGCTGGAGAGCCAGGGAAGCCAGTGTAATTTCAGCCCAAGTTCAAAGGCCTGAGAATCAGAGGGCCAATGGTTTAAGTCGTCTGAGTCCAAAGGCCTAAGAACAAGGGATGCTGATGTCTAAGGGCAGGAGAAGATGGATGTCCCAGCTCAAGCACAGAGAGCAAATTCACCCTTCCTCTGCCTTTTTGTTCTATTCAGGCCCTCAGTGGATTAGATGATGCCCACCTGCATTGTTGAGGGTTATCTTCTTTACTTAGTCTACAGATTCAAATGCTGCTAATCTCTTCCGGAAACACCCTCATAGACACACCCAGAAATAATGTTTTACTAGCTTTTTTGGCATCCCTCAGCCCAGTCAAGTTGAAATATAAATTAATCATCACATAGGGCTCTCTCATGTTCAATATCTCCCTGTTAAATATGCCACCTTTGAACCATGTCCACCATCTTTGGCCAGTGAAGCTGTGGGTTTTTCCTGCCCTTGCTGGAGAGATCTGACACCCCCAGGCATAAAGGCCAAGAATTCAGTCTCTGCCCTCTGCAGCAGTTTTTCATGAATAAAGATTTTTCAAGTTGTTACCTGCCTTTGGCCATTTTCCAGTGCTCTGTTAGAATAATTTTGTCTAGTTTTATACTTTTTTTTTGTGGAAGAAAATTGCTATGTTCTCATGAGGACAGTACGGGAAATCTTTCCCTTTGTAATTTTTCAGGATTGTATTTTATTATCCATCTACATAAGTTTACCATAAACATTTAGAAATTAAGATAGCTTTCTCAAATCACTCATAATCTATTGCCAGAGATAATAATTGATAACATTATAGATACATCCTTTTATATCTTTTCAAACATATACATTTTGGGCTTCCCTGGTGGCGCAGGGGTTAAGAATCCACCTGCCAATGCAGGGGACACGGGTTCGAGCCCTGGTCCGGGAAGATCCCACATGCCACGGAGCAACTAAGACCGTGCGCTACAGCTACTGAGCCTGAGCTCTAGAGCCCGCAAGCCACAACTACTGAGCCCACGTGCCACAACTACTGAAGCCTGCATGCCTAGAGCCCATGCTCCACAACAAGAGAAGCCACCACAATGAGAAGCCTGTGCACCACAACGAAGAGCAGCCCCTGCTCACCGCAACTAGAGAAAGTCCACGTGCAGCAACAAAGACCCAATGCAGCCAAAAATAATAAATAAATAAATTAATTAATTTTTAAAAAAGAAAGAGCCTTTCTCTTTAAAAAAAATAGATATGCATTTTAAAATGAGCTAATTCGATATCTACTTTTTATTGTGGTAAAATACACATAACACAAAGTTTGCCATTTTAACCGTTTTGAAGCATACAGCTCTGGGGCATTAAGTACATTCACATTTTGGGGCAGCCATCACCACCACCCACCTCTAGAAATTTTTCATCTTCCCCAACTGAAACTGTGTACCCAGGGAGTTCCCTGGGGGCCCAGTGGTTAGGACTTGGCACTTTCGCTGCTGTGGCCTGGGTTTGATCCCTGGTCAGGGAACTAAGATCCTGCAAGCTGCTGGCACAGCCAAAAAACAACAACAAAACAAAACAAAACGACTGTGAACCCATTAAACAACAACTCTCCATTTCTTCCTCCCTCAGCCTCAGGCAAACACCGTTCTACAGTACTTTCTGACTCTGAATTTGACTACTCTTAAGTGCCTCATATATGTAGGATCATACAGTATTTATCCTTTTTAAAAATTTTTTTTTAAATTTTTGGCTGTGTTGGGTCTTCGTTGCTACATGCAGGCTATTCTTCATTGTGGTGCATGGGCATCTCACTGCAGTGGCTTCTCTTATTGCAGAGCATGGGCTCTAGGAGCATGGGCTTCAGTAGTTGTGGCACACGGGCTCAGTAGTTGTGGCGCACAGCCTTAGTTGCTCCGCGGCATGTGGGATCTTCCTGGACCAGGGGTCGAACCCGTGTCGCCTCGTATTGGAAGGCAGATTCTTATCCACTGCGCCACCAGGGGAGCCCAGTATCTGTCCTTTTGTCACTGGCTTCTCTCACTTAGCGTGATGTCCTCAGTGTTCATCCATATGGTAGCATGTGTCAGAATATCCATCCTGTTTAGGCTGAATAATAATATTCCATTCTATGTATATATCACGTTTTGTTTATCCATTCATCTTGGGGTTGCCTCCACCTTTTGGCTATTGCGAATAATGCTGCTATCACATCTATCTGTGCCATTTCTTTTGGGTATATACCCAGAGAGGAATTGCTGGATCACATGATCATTCCGTTTAATTTTTTTGAGGAGTTGCTGTAATGTTTTCCACAGCAGCTGCATCAGCAATGTGCAAGGGTTCCAATTTCTCTACATCCTCACCAACACTTGTTACCTTTTGTTTTTGTTTTTCATAATAGCTATCCTAATGAGTGTGCAGTGGTATCTCATTATAGTTTTGACTGGCATTTCCCTTATGATGAGTGATGTTGAGCATTCTTCATGTGCTTATTGGCCACTTGTATATCTTCTTTGGAGAAATGTCTATTCAAGTCCTTTGTCCATTTTAAAATCGGGTTGATTTTTTTGTGGGTGCTGTTGAGTTGTAGGAGTTTATTTAAAATTGAGGTAACATTAATAAGTTTTAGTTGTACAACATAATGATTCAATATTTGTATACATCATGAAGATCACCACAAGTCTAGTTAACATCTGTCACCTTATATAGTAACAACATTTTTTTTTTCTCATGATGAGAGCTTTTTACCCTCTTAGCAATTTTCAAATATGCAATTCAGTGTTGTTAACTATAGTCACCATGCTGTACATCACATCCCCATGACGTTTTAATTTTATAACTGGAAGTTTGTAACTTTTAACACATCTCACTCATTTATCCCACTCTACCCCCGCCTTTGGCAACCACCAATCTGTTCTATCAACGAGTTTCTTTTTTTGTTTTGGATTCCACATATAAGTGACATCATATGGTATTTCTCTTTCTCTGACTTATTTTATGTAGCATAATGCCCTCGAGTTCCAACCATGTTGTTGCCAATGACAAGATTTCATTCTTTTTTATGGCCAAATAATATTCCACTGTATATATACATGTGTGTGTGTGTGTGTGTGTATAAAACACTTTTTTACATTATTTATCCATTGATGGACACTTAGGTTGTTTCCATATCTTGGCTATTGTGAATAATGCTACAATAAACATAGAGGTGTATATGTCTTTTCCAGTTACTGTTTTAATTTTCTTGAGATAAATACACAGTAGTGGAATTGCTGGATCGTTTGATCGTTCTATTTTTAATATTTTGAGGACCCTCCATACTGTTCTCCATAGTGGCTCCACCAATTTACATTCCCACCAACAGTGCTCGAGGGTTCCCTTTTCTCCACATCCTCACTGACACTTGTTATTTCCTGTCTTTTTGATAATTGCCATTCTAACAGGTGTGAGGTAATTTCATTGTGGTTTTGATTTGAATTTCCCTGATGATTAGTGATGTTGATGTACCTATTGGTCATCTGTATGAGTCTTTGGGAAAATATTCAGTTCCTCCTCCCATTTTTAAACTGGATTGTTTGCTTTTTTGCTGTTGAGTTGCATGAGTTGTTTATATATTTTAGATATTAACCTCTTATCAGATATATGCTTTATAAATATTTTCTCCCATTCAGTAGGTTACTTTTTCATTTGTTGATAATTTCCTTTGAGAGGCTTTTATTTTGGCTTTTGTTGCTTTTGTTTTTGGTGTCAGATTAAAAAAGTCATCATCAAGACCTACGTCACTGAGCTTTCTGAGGAGTTCTTTGTATATTCCGTATATTAATCCCTTATTAGATATATAATTGGCAAATATTTTCTTCCATTCTATGTATTGTCTTTTCACTCTGTTAATAGAGTCCTCTGATGCATGAAAGCTTTTAATTTTGATGAAGTCCAACTTATCTATTTTTCCTTTTGTTGCCTGTGCTTTTGGTTTCATATCCAAGAAATCATTGCCAAATCCAATGTCATGATGGCTTTCCCCTATATTTTCTTCTAAGAGTCTTATAGTTTGAGTTCTGACATTTAGGTCTTTGATCTATTTTCAGTTAATTTTTGCATATAGTGTAAGGTAAGGGTCCAATGTAATCAATCAATCAGTCAATCAATTATTTTGCATGTGGATATCCAGTTTTCCCAATACCATTTGCTGAACAGACCGTACTTAATTTATTGGATGGTCTTGGCACCCTTGTTGAAAATTATTTGCCCATATATGCAAGAATTTATTTCTGGGCTCTCTGTTGGTCTATATGCCTGTCTTTATGCCAGTATCATACTATTTTGATTACTGTAGCTTTATAGTAACTTTTGAAATCAGGAACTGTGAGACCTCCAACTTTGTGCTTCTTTTTCAAGGTTGATTTGGCTATTCAGAATCCCTTAAGATTTCATGTGAACTTTAGGATATATTTTTCTGTTTCTGCAAAAAAGTGTTGTTTGGATTTTGATAGGAATTGCATTGAATCTGTAGACGATATAAACGTTTTTTAAACTATCTTTTTTCCATGAAGTGCTATGAATATATGAACAAAACACCAGGGATATCTTTTATGTTCACAATATACTTCAAAAACATCATTTTAAGGGCTGCATAGTGTTTTACCATGTGGATATATTCTAATTTATTTAATCACATTTTATTGTTTGGTATTTAGACTATTTCCCATTTTTGGTATTATAAAGAGTATATGATAACTATCTTTGTACCATTATCTTTTCACAGGCGGCCTTTTCCTGGGGGGCGGTCATCACCGAGTTTTAACTATAGAGAGAACATTGGCATGAGAAATGATTTTCTTGGAACCCCTCCATTTTACAGATGAAAAACCAAAGGCTTCCAAAGCATCAGTGCTGTGGCTGGGTTTGAATTCTGGCTCCACCACTGATGAGCTAGACGAGGTTAGGCAACTACTTTAACCTCCCCTCACGGATAAAATGGGAGGAACAACAACAACAAAAAACACAATGGGGGGCTTCCCTGGTGGCGCAGTGGTTGAGAGTCCGCCTGCCGATGCAGGGGACATGGGTTCGTGCCCCGGTCCGGGAAGATCCCACATGCCGCGGAGCGGCGGGGCCCGTGAGCCATGGCCGCTGAGCCTGCGCGTCCGGAGCCTGTGCTCCGCAGCGGAAGAGGCCACAACAGTGAGAGGCCCGCGTACCGCAAAAAAAAACAACAACAACAAAGTGGGGGAAGTAACAATACTCAGCTTATATGGCAAATGAGTTAGCTCAGAGACCAGTATAAATTAGACATTAAGTAAATACTTCTCCCTCTCTGTCTTCTTAGCATGCCTGAAATTAGAACCCAGGATCTTTTTTTTTTAAAAAAAATATTTTGTTGCAGTGTTGTTGTTGTTTTTGAATAAATTTATTTATTTTATTTTTGGCTGCGTTGAGTCTTCGTTGCTGCACGCAGGCTTTCTCTAGTTGCAGTGTGCGGGCTTCTCATTGCGGTGGCTTCTCTTGTTGCAGAGCATGGGCTCTAGGTGCACAGGCTTCAGTAGTTGTGGCTCGCGGGTTCTAGAGCGCAGGCTCAGTAGTTGTGGCGCATGGTCTTAGTTGCTCTGCGGCATGTGGGATCTTCCCGGACCAGGGCGCAAACCCGTGTCCCCTACGTGGGCAGGCAGGTTCTTAACCACTGTGCCACCAGTGAAGCCCAAACCCAGCATCTTTCTTAATCTAATCTTTCTATTACTGCAGCAGAGACCTGAAATACTTTCTAATCCCATAGTCTCACTTGAAAGGAAGGGAAAAACCCTTTCTGCTCCTAAACCACAATTCTTATTACTTTCATTAACTAACTAATATCTATATAAATTATATAACCTTTTATGTGTTATATGTATTTCTATTAATCTATATCTTATGTAATATAAAATTATAGTTTATATTAATTATTTACCAGGCACTGTTCTAAGCACTTTATGAATGTTAATTCATTTCATACTTCCTAGCAGGGAAAGTGGAAATCAGCTTGGACTGAGAAAGTGCAAATCTGGCCAGCCACTTATCAGTCTGGAATAACAGACCTGGGTAAAGCCAGCTGCAGGGGAACCAGGAAACCATTCTCCTACAGCAGTAGACACTGCAGTTGTAACAGGGCTGCCGATAAGGGATTTCTGAATACAACATTCCACATCTATCTTAATTTTGTAGTTTCCAAGGAAACAGGACTCTGGGTCAACGTTGCAGCGCAGACCTGATGTCAATCCCTTTAAACACAGCCCTGCTTTCCTGTGAGGCTATCGAAACACTGCTTCATTTAAATTCCACCCGAACGCCATCCCACTCCAAAGTTCTACAGTAACCTTATCTTTTCCTCTGTTTGGTTCCTTTGCTGTGTGTCCTCCCTCACTGCAGTGGGTTGATAAATCTGACTTTGTCAGATTAAAGGCCTGTTCTGGGTCTTAGCTTGATTGGTTTGGGACACAACTTTTAGGCCTCAACTCCAAGAATGCCCACGAGAAACCTGGGTTGCATGTCACCCCAGTCCAGGGCTTCCCAAACTTGAGCTTGTATCAGAATCACCCGGAGAACTTGGTAAAGCACAGATTGCCGGCTCCCACCTGATTCAGTAGGTCCAGGTGGGAACCCTAGAAGTTGCATTTCTAGCAAATTGCCAGGTGATGCTGATGTTGCTGATTCCAAGGGCCCACACTTTGCAAACGTTGCCCCAACTAACCCGCATCATCTTCACATAATAGTATCGTAAGGATCAAGTGACAAGTGTATGAAGAACTCAGTTCAGGATTTGGGATATAGTAAGTGCTCAATAAATGTAAGCTATTCCTGCGATTTTTTTGTTGTTGTTATGTGTATTTTTTAAATTGAAGTAAGTTAATTTACAATGTTGTGTTAGTTTCACGTGTACAGCAAAGTGACTCAGTTATACATATATATACATACATATATTCTTTTTCAGACTCTTTTCTCTTATAGGTTATTACAAAATATTGAGTATAGTACTCTGTGCTATACAGTAGGTCCTTGTTGATTATCTATTTATTCCTGCTATTTTTAAATGAACTACTCAGATTCTCAAATAATCCACTCACCCACCCATTCTTCCTCTGAGAGCTCACAGTCTGGGGGCAGATAGACAACCAATTAATTACAACACAAGGCAGAATGAAATAAGCACCTTGTGTAGATGTTAAAAGCATAACTTCAGAGTCATGTTGTCAATATGTCATTGTGTGTATTTTCCCCCACTGAGTATATTTATCCTGACCATTTCACCATGTCATTATTAGAAAACCTTCCAAACCAGAAATATTAACTTAAGCTTATGCTGAACTTCTGTTTAACCATTCTATTGTTGGACGTTTATTTTCTTCCAAATGTTGCTAATATAAATAACTCTCCTATGAAGATCTTTGTATCTAAGCTGTTTGTCAGAATCACAGATGACTTTCAGAAAGAGGCCTAAAGTGAGGAAATAGTTGGGGCAAAGGGCATGAATTTTTAAAAATCTCCCACTAGCTATCGTCAAATTTCTTTCCATCTTGGAATTGAAAGGTTGCTGGTTAAAGCTTCTAGATGGCAACATCTGTGCTCCTTTCGTAAGCGTTCCATGATTCTAAAGCACCAGGCAAAGATTACGGGGGTCCCAGCAACAGACATATATGGTGAACAGTACATGTTCACCGTCACCCTTTGCCTTTCGCTGCTTTTTGCTGAGACTAAATGAGTGTGTTGGCCTGGATTCTCCCAGCATCTTCTACCACCTTCTTCCTTGGTTAGAGGGCAGTCTTGGGCCAGTGTTTGCAGTGACATGAGGGCCTTATTTCAGCTTCCTTTACCCAGTCCCTAATGGTGCATGAATTGTTTTATGGGCTTTCAGTGAAGTGTGAAAGGATGGGAGGGAAACCATTTCCTGGTGACCTTTATTTAACCCAAGGCTTGGCTGAAACTGGAATAAACTGAGGCAGGTGATAATAGAGCATGAAATGGCTAAATCTATGGTCAGCCTTCATTTAAAGTAAATTGCTCTTCAAAGGAAGTAGCACCTTCACCACCATCCCCAAGGACCACCAGCCTTACCTGTGAATAGAGCATCCTTGTGGGCACTTGGCGCCACCTGTTCAGTCCTGCCCTTTCTTCTAAGGACTCATGTCAACCCCATGGGAGAAACCTCCAGTTACCCCCAGCCCACATTTGCTCTTTCCACTGTTGAGAGCTGCGCCGGGGTCTGAGCTCTTTGCATACCTCGTCTCAATCCTCACACCTATTGGTAGCCCATTTCACAGCTGAGAAAACTGAGGCTCGGAGCAGCGTGAGAACTTGCCCGAAGGAGAAAGCAGGAGAGCTGGAGTTGGAAGTCAGGTTGCCTGTGTCCTGAGGCTGGACTGGCTGTCCCATGTCAGTCCTGGAGAGTTGTCTGTGGACCACGTACCTTGCCCAGAGCCTTTTCCCACTGCCCATTGCTTACATCACGTTTAGAGCCCTTGTCCGTGCATCTGTCTTGTTTTATTATTATCATCTCCTAATCTGGATGCCTGACTTGCTATTCTCTGGGTAACCCTACCTCAGCACAGGGTGGGCACGACATGGGTACCCAGAGGTGCTTGGGGATGTCCTTCCTTTTCCTTCCTTCCTCCATCCCTCTATTCCCAGAAGGAATGATTTTGGTCAAGAAAATATATCCAGGAGGGGGAAATGTCTTCATTTCCACTTTTGTAGTTCAACTTTTTGTTTTAATTAATTAATTAATGAATTTGGGACTTCCCCCCGATGGTCCAGTGGTTAAGACTCCATAATTCCACTGCAGGGGGCGCAGGTTTGATCCCTGGTCGGGGAACTAAGGTCCCACATGCCATGCAATGTGGCCAAAAAAAAAAAAAAATTAATTTGAAGTATAATTTATCTACAATGTCATGTTAGTTTCAGGTGTACAGCAAAGTGATTCAGTTATACATATATATGCATATATATATATATTTTTCAGGTTCTTTTCTCTTATAGGTTACTACAAAATATTGAGTGTAGTTCTCTCAACTTTTTTTTAGAGAGAGACTCAACTTATCTAAATCATCCTTCCCCTAAACCCACTACGATCTTAAAGAAAGCAATAACGATTCTAGGTAGTTCAATGTCTAATATTCATAAACGTTGACTGAACAATTTCAGCTCCCACAGGAGACACCAGGAGATCCATGTAGCAGGCCCCATCCCCCCCCCTGCCCTTCTTGTTCCCTTCCTTGGGTATTTACTGTGTGGCCTCCCTGTGCTAGATACTGGCTGGAGACACAGTGGTGAAGTAGATGGCCCGGCTCTCTTGGCCATCCCCGTGGGTCAGGATGCAGACGCTTATGGTCAAGGATGGCCCAATCGGAGGTCTCTGTTCAGCATTTTCTCTTTTTCCAGCTTTATATAGTTATACTTGACAACTAAAATTGTAAGATAGTTGAAGTGTACATCATGATGATTTAATATACATGCCCATTGTGAAAGGATCCCCCCCATCTAGTTAATTAACACATCCATCACTATATATATATAAAATTTTTTTTGTGAGAACATTTAAGTTCTACTCTCAGCAAATTTCAATTATATAATACAGTCTTATCAACTATAGTCACAATGCTACACCTTAGATCCTCAGGCCTTATTCACCTTAGAGCTGAAAGTTTGTGCCATTTTAGCAACCTTTCTTTCTTTTTTTTTTTTTTTGCGGTACGCGGGCCTCTCACTGTTGTGGCCTCTCCCGTTGTGGAGCACAGGCTCCGGATGCGCAGGCCCAGCGGCCATGGCTCACGGGCCCAGCTGCCCCACGGCATGTGGGATCTTCCCGGACCGGGGCACGAACCCATGTCCCCTGCATCGGCAGGCGGACTCTCAACCACTGCATCACCAGGGAAGCCCCTAGCAACCTTTCTTTACTTCCCTCACCTCCCGGCCCCTGGCAACCACTTTTCTGTTCTCTGTTTCTATGAGTTGGAGTTTTGTTTCGTTTTTTTTTTAGGATTCCACATATAAGTGATACCATGCAGTATCTGTCTTTCTCTCTCTGGCTTAGTTTCACTTAGCATAAAGCCCTCAAGGTCCATCCATGTTGTCACAAATGACGGGATTTCCTTCTTCCACGTGGCTGAATAATATTCCATGGTAATATATATACCACATCTTTACCTATTCATCTGATGATAGACACTTGTGTTGTTTCCATATCTTGGCTGTTACGAATAATGCTGCAATGAACAAGGGGCTGCAGATATCTCTTTGAAATCTTGTTTACAGTTCCTTTGAATTTATACCCAGAAGTGGAATTGCTGGATCTTATGGTAGCTCTATTTTTAATGTTTTGAGAAACCTCCATACTGTTTTCCATAGTGGCTGCACCTGTTTACATTCCCACCAACAGTACAAAAGGGTTCCCTTTCCTCCATATCCTGGCCAATACTTGTTATCTCTTATCTTTTGTTGTTGTTTTTAAAAAATATTTATTTATTTATTTGGCTGCACTGGGTCTTAGTTGCACCATGCGGGATCTAGTTCCCTGACCAGGGATCAAACCCGGGCCCCCTGCATTGGGACCTCAGAGTCTTAACCATTGGAGTCCCTCTTGTCTTTCGATAATAGCCATTCTGACAGGTGTGAAGTGATACCTCATTGTGGGTTTTGGTTTGCATTTCCCTGATGATGTCACGCTGAACACATTTTGGTGTACATTTTGGCCATTTCTATGCCTTCTTTGGAAAGATGTCTACTCAGGGCCTCTGCCCATTTAAAAAAATTATTTTATTGAAGTAAGTTTGATTTACAATGTTGTATTAATTTCTGTTGTATAGCAAAGTGATTTAGTTATACACACACACATATATATATACATTCTTTTTCATATTCTTTTCCATTATGGTTTATCACAGGATATTGAATATAGTTCTCTGTGCTACACAGTAGGACCTTGTTGTTTATCCATTCTATATATAATAGTTTGTATCTGCTAAACTCCCAATCCAACCCTCCCCCATCCCCCTCTCCCCCTTGGCAACCACAAGTCTGTTCTCTATGTCTATGGGTCTACTTCTGTTTTGTGGATAAGTTCATTTGTGTCATATTTTAGATTCCACATATAAGTGATAACATACTGTATTTGTCTCTCTCTGTCTGACTTACTTCACTTAGTATGATAATCTGTAGGTCCATCCAGGTTGCTGAAAATTCTGCCCAGTTTTTCATCGGATTGTATTTTTTTTTTTTTTTTGCTATTGAGTTGCATCAGTTCTTTATATATTTTAAATGTAATCCCTTATCAGATACATGATTTGCAAATATTTCCTTCTGTTCCATAGGTTGCCTTTTCATTTTGTTGATGGTTTCCTTTGCTGTGAAGAAGCTTTTTATTTTGATGTAGTCTCACTTGTTTATTTTTGCTTTTGTGGCCTTTGTTTTTGGTGTCAAATCCAAAAAATCATTCCCATGACTGACATCAAGGAGCTTACCCGCCATGTTTACTTGTAGGCAATGTATTCTCTCTTTTTAAAAAAAATTTTATACTAATTATTATTATTATTTTATATTTATTTATTTTTGGCTGCTTTGGGTCTTCGTTGCTGCACGCAGGCGTTCTCTAGTTGTGGCGAGCGGGGGCTGCTCTTCGGTGCAGTGTGCAGCCTTCTTGTCGCCCAGGCTTCTCTTGTTGCAGAGCACAGGCTCTAGGCGTGCAGGTTTCGGTCGTTATGGCTCACGGGCTTAGCTGCTCCACGACATGTGGGATCTTCCCGGACCAGGGATTGAACCCGTGTCCCCTGCATTGGCAGGCGGATTCTTAACCACTGGGCCACCAGGGAAGTCCTGGCAACGTGTTTTCTATAAGACAAATATTACAGAGATCCAGGACCTGAATTTTCTTCTGCTCTCAGAATGAAATGGCAGGAACCGTGGCCAATGTGTGATTTATTCTTTGGCAGCCCCCCAAGGATCCCCCTGCCCCTCTCCAGCGAGCACCTGCTGGCCCCGTGCAGGCTGTGTCCTGTGGAAGGCCGGTGCTGACTTTAGCTAGGCTCACACTGGCCTCCCATGGAAAACTGCTGTTCTGTGCATTGGGCTGATGTTTTCTGTCACTAAAATTGAACCGTGATAGTGCTTTTTCAAATCATAGAAAAATAAAATGAATATTTTTGGTCTAAGTGTTTCCATACCTACTGCCTTTGGTCCACACCATCATTGAGTAGGTGATGGTGTCTGAGTTTGCCCCGAATTAAGCTTCATCCACTGATATTTCATAACGTCTCTGCAAAGTCACTTGAACCCTTTTGGGAAGTGCTGGCCTGGAGCATCCCAGCCAGAAGCTGCCCTCGGGGGCTGCAGGCTCGGTGCTGGTTCCCACGCTTCCTGCGTCTTTGGCCCCGTTAGGTCCATACTCTCCCCACCCTCACCCCTGTGCTCCAGGCATGTTGACCTTCTCCCAGGCCTGGGACAAACCTCAGTTCTGCATCTCTGCGGGACCTCTGCTCCCAGCTTCTCTCTGCCTGGGGGTTGCCTGATCATATTTTCCATCTCCCACTCCATCATCACTCTTTCTGGAGGTCTCCCCTGTCCCACCCCTGCACACCCCAGACTGGGTCACCGTATAGCTCAGTTCTCATCATGGCTGTATTTTAATATGCATTTATGGCATTATTTGATTCTTGTCTGTCTTCTCCACCAGAATGTGAATCTTCCAAGAGCAGAGAGTGGGAACCGTGTGTGTGTGTGTGTGTGTGTGTGTGTGTGTGTGTAAGAGAGAATACATGTATTTGTGCACACATGTGTGTTACCTTACTGTAATTTCCACGGTCCTCACTATAGTGTTTGCACATGTCAAGCACTCAGTAAATATGTGTTGAGTGGATGAGTGTGTGGTGCTGTGTTTTTCTTTAGAATCCTTCCAGTAATAGTGACTTCATTTTGTCATCAGAGAAACCGAGGCCCAGAGATGTGACTTGCATTGGGCAAGTTCCTGCAGCCAGAAAGGGGCCGAGCTGGGACTTGAAGTCAGGCCTCTGACTCAGCCCAGTGCCCTTTCTACTACTCTCGGCTGCCAACTTCCCTCGAGGTTTGGAGAGTTAAACACAAGCAAAGCGTTCAGAGGAGATTTACCGCAAGGCAGAGTGTTTACTAGAGATGACCTCAACTCAGTGGCAGTGAAAGGGCAGAAAAGAGCTGAAAAGAAAATACCTTTCCAATGAATGAGCTGGGCCGGCCGGGCCCCAGCTGACTCACGAAAAAGGTTTCACTATATAAGGATTTCACTGCTCCCCCCAGCCCCCCGCCCTGGGTGTGCCTTTTGCCCTGAGTCCAGGTCTGGGAGGGGGCAGGTTGTCGGACTCCCAGCTTGAAGCCCCAGCTCTGCCAGCCGTGCTTCCAGGGGCCCTTCCCTCCCCTGCTAGAGTGTGTTTTCTCCTCCGTCTGGAACCTGTCTCTCCAGCCTTGTGTATAAACAGGCTTGTGTTAATAGCACCCACCTAAGTTTCGGTGGGTCTGGCTGCCAACTGCTCCTCGGGCATCTGGCCCCCGGAAAACCTTACTGGTTGGGTCTGGGAGTCCGAGGGTAGGTACCTCCTGGGTCTCCAGTGCTCACGAAACCTCGCTACATTCATCGCCAGCCCCTGTTCATTTGTCCTTTCTTTTGTTTGTCCCCCTCACCCCTCCATGTCTTTGTCCTTGAAGTCACTAAGGGGGCCTGACCTCAGTGGCCAGTGCCATCTGTAGGAATATGGAGATTCATGCCAAGAGCTGTTTTCCAAAGCTCCCCTGCTCCCCACTGGGTCCATGGTCCTGTGTTTCTGCAGAAGGTGAGCAAAGGCTGCTCTTGCCACTCCGCTCACACCTTGGTCCTTGCAGACAGCACTCCTGCCCCCTGCCTGGGAACCTCCTCACAGGGGACGTACATGGTGCCGCTGCCTGATCCCATGCTCCCTCCTCTTCGAAATGACATTTCTGACCACAAGCCATCCATACAGATCAATGCCCCTGCCCCGCCTGCTCTCACTGGCCAACCCAACAGACATTCCTGAGCTGTGTGTTGATTCTCGGCAGTGAGGACTGTGACCATCCCCCACCACTTCCGTGCACGCCTGATACTTCTCATGATCACCTGGGAATTATCACCCACCCATTTTAGAGATGGAGAAGCTGAGGCTCAGAACGGTGAGACATCTGCCCAAATCTCACCACCGAGAGGGATGGGGACGGCATGGGAGTGGGCCTCTCACATCCCACTCTCCTGTGTTCATCAACTGGGCATGATGCCGTCCTCTGACCTGCCTGCTGCAGAGACACACATCCAGGATCAGACAGAGAGCAACCTGCAAGGAGAGCCTTAGGCATACAGGAGGGAGATCCCAGGAATTTCCGGCACCTGCCAGCAACTGACGGAAATAGTTGGGGGGTGACATCACACATCGGCAGCGTATTGATTGCCATGATAGGCAGGTGTTTGTGTTCTGTCAGAAGTGGATAATGATTAAGCCGAAGGCTGAGGGTTAGAACGGGGAAGGAAGTGTGGATTTTGACCAAAGGCCACAAGCTCTCAAAGGTGGGGGAGAGGACAGGTGGGAGCTGGAGCAGTGAACCAGCCAGCCCCCCACTCAGCCAGTGTCCGCCGCCCTGCTCCGCTGGACCAGGAACATGCTGTGTCACTGGCATCAGGTAAACAGAGCTGGGTTCCATCCCACTGCTGCCACTTCCTGGCTGTGGGCCTCGGGCAAGTCCCTTCCTCTGCCTGAGTCTCGTATTCTCATCTGGAAAATGAGACTGTCAACCCCCTACTTCATAAGGGGGTTGGGAAGATCACAGGAGATAAGCCGGGTAAAGGGCTCTGCGTGGAGTGGATACTCGATAAATGTAGATTTCCCATCTCTTTCCACCACATGGAACACCAGCGCTAGATGAACCCTAGGTTTGAACCCCACCTCCATCACTTCCTGGCTGTTCAGCCTGGAGAAAGCAATTTCCCCTCCCTGAACCCCACTCCGTCTGCAGGCATGGGGATGATGAGGGCTACACAGTGGGGTTTGGAGCAAGGGTCCAGTATCATAATGATAGCTGACGTTAACCAAGCTCTTAGCAAAGTGCCAGGGGTCTGGATTGGGGCCTGAGGTTCTGCACTTCCAACAAGCTCTGGGTGGTACTGATGCTGCTGACCCAGGGACCACACTGTGAGCAGTGAGGTGACAGATGAAAGTCAATGGGACCATGGGACTGGGGAGAGGGAGCGGGTGAAGCGCGGGCACCTGCTGGGAGACTTTTTAGTGGGCTGTTGCCTCCAGGACGCCACTGTTTTGAGAACAACTCAAGATGATCTGGTAATTGACTAAATATATTATTGCTGGGAGGTGGGGAATCAGTTCTTGGCCCCTGGGTGCCCTAGTGCAGGGAGGAGACTGACAAGTACCTGTTATAACCCAAACCGTGAGAACTCTGGTTGCCCAAGCACGGGCCCCCAGGGGTTCCGGGACAGAACCTTCATCCAGGCTAGGGGTCAGGCAGGCTGACTGCAGGAGAGGGCCCTCAAGCTGGGTGTCCAAGATGGGGAGGACTCAGCCAGGTGGAGGAGGGGGAGGGTAGTGTCCGGGGGAGCAGAGTGCCCAGACTTGGGGGGCAGGGAGAGCTGGGGTCACAGCTCCGTCATTGACACTCTGTCACTGTCATGCTGTGTGACCTCATCAAGGGACGTCCCCTCTCTGGGCCTCAGCTTCCTCTTGTCCGGTGGAGGTGATGCTTCCTATCTCTAGCACTTTGGGGAGGGAGAAGGTAAGAAGAGGCAGTATTGGGCCATGTCTGGCTTCCAGCAGCTGGTCAACCACTGTGACATCCTTTACCTGTTAACACAGAAATACACCGTCTGAGCATAGGGGTCCTTATCTCCCAGGGGCCTCCTTGGGTGGGGAGCCCCTGCCCTTTTGTGCTCCACGCGGCTCCCCCATCCCAACAACCAGGCTCTCAGGCGAGGACGGGGAGAGTGCCAGTGTCCCAGGGAGAATGGTTTTGTCAGAGCCTCAGACCTTAAACCCCTCATCACTGCCTGGCAAGAAACCAGAGACCTGGCTGAGATAACAGGGCTGTTATCGTGGTAAACAGACCCCTCCTGGGATAAAGAGGGGAGAATAGAACAGCCTCTGTTTGTCCTCCCCTGGCTTGTCACCCAGTAGCATCCGACCTCCCAGATGGCTGGACTCAGCTGCAGTGACCCAGGGCTGACCTGACTTCAGAGCTGCCCCTCCGTGCCTACCCTCCTCCAGCCCACTTCTCACCCCCATCCCAACTGGCTTGTCTATGTGTTTCCTTCTGCCTCTCAAGTTTATCGATTTCCCCAGAAGCACAGCACAGTGTGGTAGAAAAGGGCTTGGGAATTGGCATCGGATCTGGGCTGGAATCTCGGAGATCCAGTTCTTTGGGTGGGTTGCTTATGCCTAAGGTGACCAAATGTCCCAGTTTGCCTGGGACTGAGGGGCTCCTGAGACATGGGACTTTCAGTTGTAAAACAGGGAGGGTTCCAGGAAAATTGGAGTTGGTCAGCCTTTTTACCTCTCTGAGCCTCAGTTTGCTCCATTTGCTTGTAACACGAGGATAATTATCTGCGTTGGGATTAAACGGGATAATGCAAGGACGCATGTAGCACATGGCGAGTTGTCGATGATGGCTTCAGTGACTTCTCTGCCTGGAGGAAATCACAGGGCTTCGACCTTGAATTTCTCACCTCCCTGATTCCCATGACCTTTTCAAATTGACACAGAAGCAGATCGGGGGTAGGGTCTGCATTTAAGAAATCATTAAACCTGTATGTAGTGGTTCTGCTCAAAATGCCTTTTGATGGACAAGGCTAAAGCAATGAACGCAGGCGGCTTAGTAAAGAAGTAAAGGGAGACAGACTGGAAACCAGCATGCCAGGCCCACTTTGAATCTGCGATTAACTTGCTGTGTGACCTTTCACAAATCACTTTGCCTCTCTGGGCCTCAGTTTTCCTATCTACAAAATGGAGGGTTGGACTGCTTGGTCTCTGAATGCAGCCACCAGCTCTAACGCTCTAGGATTCTGTGGCATAGATGCTCATTACCCTGCACACTGTAATGGAGGAGGTATTGAGGATGGGGCAGTTAGGTTGGTGCCTGTAAAAGGCTGAGGAGGAAGTGAAATGGTACTCCTTCCCGGGTGGGACCTAAACCCAGCTGCATTTCAGATTGGGACTTGAACCCATAATCCCTGACATAGGAGGGGACTCAAACCCACTGTCTTTTAATTGAAACCACTCACTTGGTGCCAAGACTTACTGAAGCTCAGGTTCTTTTGTCTCAGCACAGAAATAATTCAGTGTGAGGTAAAGCGATAGGTAAAGAGTAAGTTGATTAGCACAGGATGCTTGTGAGAGATTCAAGCGGGCAGGCAAGGGAGCTCAGCCCCCAGGACAAAGAGGGATACATTTTTACAATCAAAGAAAAAGAGGAGGGTTTCCCTAGTGGCGCAGTGGTTAAGAATCCGCCTGCCAATGCAGGGGACACGGGTTCGAGCCCTGGTCCGGGAAGATCCCACATGCCACGGAGCAACTAAGCCCGTGCGCCACAACTACTGAGCCCATGTGCCACAACTACTGAAGCCCACGTGCCTAGAGCCCGTGCTCCACAACAAGAGAAAACACCACAATGAGAAGCCCGCACACCGCAAGGAAGACCCAACACAGCCAAAAATAAATAAATAAGTTTATTTAGGAAAAAAAAAAAGTGGAGAGGGGAGAAGATATGTTCTAACTGGGACTGCCGTGGCGCCATGTAAATCACATGTATACTAGTAGAAGGGTGGTGACATATACTAAAATATGGTAATTCATCTCAGGTTTTGGTATAATGTCCCCTTTCCCCTAGACTTTTCCCCTTTCACCTATTATTTCTGTCTAGGCTACATGCAGAAATGCTACTCTTCAAGGACCATTAACTTCCTGACTTCATGGAACAAGATTCACACCCCATATCTATTGTCTCGTGTTTTAACCATCAGGGTTTGTGGCTTGAGTATGCTTGGTGCTTGGATGCACCTGGTCTTCCTTCAAGATAGAGTAGATTGTTGCTAGGTTTCCGTAATTTTTCCTTGAGTGGTCATTAGCTTACAGCAGTCTCCCAGACTCCCTCAAAATTCCATCTGTCTTTAATTCCCTAGTGAGACTTCTAAACTAATTAATTATCCTACTCCATCCCTATCATTAGGAACCAAGATTTTGGCACCTTCTTAAGCACCAACTAAAATTTGGAAAATAGGGCAGTGGAAAGTGACTAAAACATCTTATAGATAGAGCAGTTGGTTGATGTCTGCAAAGCAGGCTGGGCAAGGTCTCATAACGCCAGGCCACTGGATATTTGTTTACTCCCTCCTCTGTTTAACTGTTCATTTATTTCTTCCTTCCTTCCTCCCTTTGTTCACTCATTCTTTCACTGAGTGATTCACATAGTGATTTTTTTTAACACCTTTATTGGAGTATAATTGCTTTACAGTGGTGTGTTAGTTTCTGCTTTATAACAAAGTGAATCAGTTATACATATACATATGTCCCCATATCTCTTCCCTCTTGCGTCTCCCTCCACATAGTGATTGATACCCTGGATTCTGAAGCTGATTTACCTGGGTTCAAATCCCAGCTCTGTTAATTATTATGTGACCTCAGCACGTTACTGGACTTCTCCGTGCCTCTGTCTCCTCATCTGTAAAATGGACACAACAGAAGTACCCACCTCGTGGGGTGGTTTTCATGTTAAATTTCTTAAACTAGCACCTAGCATTGACAAAGTGCAACATACATGTTTGCTATTACTGTTTATTCTTTCACCATTTGCTAAGAGATAATTCTGAGGCAGGCATTGGGCTGGGCAACCACCAGGGATTCAGATCTGGAGGACAATCCCCAACCTTGAGGAGGTCACAAAGAGATAAACCGGCAATTATGAAGTCATGTGGTTAGTGTTGCCGTGTTGTGTAGGTTAGCACAGGGCACTATGGGAACAAAGAGGAGAGGCACCCAGCCTGGGTGGGACGGGCTCAAGAGCCAGTGTGTGCCCAGGAAGGCTTCCTGGCAGAAATGTCACCTGATCTGGGTCTTCAGATACAGGTACATATTAGCCAGGAGGTGAAGAGGGTAGGGTGATGGGAACCCCTGGCAGAGGAAACGGCTTGTGCAAAGGCTTGGAGGGGAGAATATGGATGTTTAGGGAACAGATGTGGTTTGCTGTGGCTTGCTGGGGTGTGGGTAGGTGGTCGAAGAAGCCAGAAGAGCCGCAAAGCCTTAACTACGCTGAACATTCCAGGACTGCTAAAAAGTTAATATTTTATCAGCTAGGCCAGTGTCCCCAAATTTTAGGATCGTGCTCCAAATAAACACACACAAAAATCTCCATTATGTGGAGATTTACTTATGAATAAATTGTATACATGTCCTGCCACACACATATATCATGTACATTATAAGACACACAGAAATACAAGCATTTAATTGGATTGTTTGTTTTTTTGCTATTGAATTGTATGAGTTCTTTATATATTTTGGATATCAGCCTCTTATCAGATATATGATTTGCAGATATTTTCTCCCATTTGGTAGATGGCCTTTTCATTTTGTGGATGGTTTCATCTGCTAAGCAAAAGCTTTTTAGTTTGACGTAGCCCCACGTGTCTATTTTTGCTTTTGTGGCCTTTGCTTTTGGTGCCAAATCATCACCAAGACCAACGTCAGAAAAGCTTACTGCCTATGTTTTCTTCTAGGGGTTTTATGGCTTTAGGTCTTACGTTCAATTCTTTCTTTTTGTCTTGTGAGTAATTGTTTAGTATAATTGAATGATTATAATATTTTGGAAAGAATTGCCTGCAAAGATCACTTTTTAAGGTACCTAATTAAAAAAAAAAAATCTAAGGCAACCATGAAAATCATGTAATAAAACTCATAAAGTTAAAACCAGAACTTCAAATCATTCACCCTTTAATATACTTTAATATACTTTGAGTTAATTTTTGTGTAAGACAGTGGCCCTGTTTCTTTCTTTTGCATGTGGCTGTCCAGCTTCCTCAACAGAAATACAAAGAATACATATAAATAGAAATCCTGGTACTTTCTCTCCCTTGCACCAACGGCTGCTCTTGTGTATCTCCTGAAATGCATCTCCCTTACCCCACTTTGAAGCTCACTACTCTACCCTACGGGATGCATCAAAAGATGGCCCATGGAAGAGAGTGGATGTTTACATTTAAAAGGCCATTTTGACATTGATACATGCTGGAATCCCTGAAGTCATTAAAATGAAGATAAAGTTGTATATTACTAACATTGAAACGTGCTACTATATTAAGCTAATATATTGCGGGGTGACAATTGCAGGGTGCAGGCTCTTTAGTGCTAAAACTGGGACTGTCCCGAGCAAACCGGATTACCCTAGGAGCATGTCTAGAACAATCCTATCTTGTAAAGAATATAAATGAACGTTCAGAAAAGAGTTGGAAGGCTGTTCATCCAAAGTATTAACAGTGGGTGGTAGTGGTGGGTTGATGGGAAATTACAATTAGCCTTTACTTCTTTTTATTAAGTAATGTATTTTGGTTTTTGCTTACCTGTATTAGATATTTTCTGTGAATTATTATATTTATAATAGAAAATATTATTATATTTTCTGTGAATTATTATGTGAATTTTAAAACGTGAAACACATGAAAGTTAAGACTGCTTTAGCAAGCAGGGCATAGCACAGAGGGAGGTAGAATAAGGCAGAAGGCCTGGGGCAAGTTAGAGACAGAATAAGGTGAGAAGTGAGAAGGGGCTTGGACTTGGCAGTGGTGATGAGGAAGGGAAGAAAAGAGGGTTCAAGTGATTAATGAGAGAAAAAGACTCAGTAGGACTCTGTGACTACTAAACTGTGGGGACTGAAAGAAAGGCAGGAGTTTTGACTACCTGCAAGTTTCTGAGTGGTGCCATTGACTAAGATGGATAATTCAGGAGAAATAGAAGTTTTGAGAGAAGGGATAAAGATGGGAGCTCTAGGGGGCTGGTATTACACTGTTGGCTTGATTTTGGACATAGATGTGTCTATGGGACACCCAGGAGGAAGTGTAAGAGTGGAATTTATCACAGGAGCTCAGGGAACTAGCTATTTAATGGCCAGTTTCTTGACTCGAGTCACTCTTACCAGCACCCTCCCTTTGAAAAGTCATCCAGACCTTCAACAACATGCTCTACCGGCCTAGAAGTCCCTTCTGACTCATGACCTGGTTTGAAAGGAGTTAGGTTTTAAGACGCACTGCAGTAATCCACAGCTATCACTTGTAAGCGGCCAAAGATAACTCATTTGCATTATGTGGAAAGTTTCTTGTCTCTATCTTTTAGCAAAAAAAACAAAACAAAAAAACCAAACAAAACTTGTGTACCCCTTTATCTTCCTTTTTCCCCTCCAGCATCAGTGCAGTGATTGCATCTCTTTTAAATGTATTGAGACTTACTGTATGGCCCAGTATTTGGAGTATCTTGGTGTGCCCTTGAAGATAATGTGTACTCCGCTGTTGGGTGGAGTGTTGTACAAATGTCCATTAGGTCAAGCTGGTTGACAGCGTTGCTCAAGTCTTCTATATCCTTGCTGACTTTCTGTCTGCTTGTTCTATCAGTGATGAGGGTGTTGAAATTTCCAGCTCTCGTTGTGGATTTTTCTTTCTCCTTTCAGTTTTTGTTAAATGTATTTTCGAACCTCTGTTATTAGGTACATATATATTTAGGAGTAATATATCCTCTTGATTCATTGATCAATTTCTCATTCATTAATATCTCTCTTAATCTCTGGTAAAATCCCTTGTACTGGAGGCCTACTTTGTCTGAGTTTAGACAATTTACATTTAATGTAATTATCGATATAGTTGAGTTTAAATCTACTGTCCTGCTATGTGCTTTCTATTTGTCCCATCTCTTCTTTGTTCCTTTGTTTCCCCTTGCTTGGCTTCTTTTGGATTATATATATTTTTATAATCTCATTTTATTTTCACTCTTTCTTTTCTTTTCTTTTCTTTTTTTTTTGGCTGCTCAGCTTGTGGGATCTCAGTTCCCTGACCAGGGATTGAACCTGGGCCATGGCAGTGAAAGCCCAGAATCCTAATCACTAGGCCACCAGGGAAAACCCTATTTTCTATTTTAATGCTTGCTTTAGGGTTAATTATATGCATCTTTAACGTATCACATAATATTTGCATACTTTACATATTTATTAGTCAGGGTTCAACCAGAGAAACAGAACCACTGGGAATGATATATAATAAGGGATTTATTATAGGAATTTGACCTTATGCAATTATATGGAGCTGGCTAAACAGTCTCTAAAATGCTATTTTCTTTGTGTCTGGTTCTGGTATATTACTGGCAGTGAAGGGAGAGAAGTTTGGGAAGGGGAGATGGATTCAAAGTGGGGGAAGCATGGGGGAGAACAGGAACAAACCAGCACCCACATGTCATCTCTCACTCCTTCCAAGATGCCATCTTCAGTGATGTGACTGACCTAGACGAGAAACTCATCATGAAGCTGAAACACCTGGGCCAGGGATCAGAGAAACTGCTGGATGATCCAGCAGGGGCCGGAGGGGCTGTGGGCTCAGCTGCTGCCTCATGATGACAAGGTGACCTAGCCGTTAAGTGACAGTGTATACGAGCTGCACCTGGTGTCCCTATGCCAACTTTTTGAGTAACAAAACAAAACAAAACAGAAAGCAAGTGGCTACCGCTTTACTGTACCTTTTGCAGATGTTGTATAAAATGTCTCTAGTGACCTATGCTAACTTGGAACTATACAGGGAAAGATATTCTGGGAAATATAGTTCCAGCTTAGCTGAGTGGGCACAATATAAATCCACTTTAACAGAGAGTGTAAGAAACTTTATAACAGTATATTTCCATTGCCCATTCTGTCCTTTGTGTGTTAGTGTTAACACACGTTTCGCTTTTACATATATTGTAAACAGTAATAAAAAACAGTAATATTACTCTTGCTTATCTTTTAAAGAAATCAACAAATGAGGGAAGAGAGGACCTTCCTATTTTCTCACATGTTTATCATCTCTGGTGCTCTTTATTCCTTTGTTTAGTTCAAATTTCCATCCAGTATAATTTCCTGTCCCCCCAAGAACTTCCTTTACTATTTCTTGTAGTGCAGGTCTGCTGGTGATAAATTCTCTCAGCTTCTGTTCTTCTTTTCTGAAGAAGTTTTTATTTCTCTTTCATTGTTTAAAGGGTATTGTTGCTGGCCATAGAATTTTAGGTTGACAGTTTTTTGTTCTTTGTTTTTCCTTTCAGTGCTTTTGAGAGGTTCCATTGTCTCCTGCTTGCATAGTTTCTGATGAGAATTCTTATCAGTTTTTCTCTGTATGTGACATGTCTTTTTTCTCTGCTTACTTTTAAGGTTGTCTTATCACTGGTTTGCAGCAATTTGATTATGATGCATCTTGGCGTGGGGTTTTTATGTTTATCCTGATTGGGTTTTGTGGAGATTCTTGAACCTGTGGGTTTATAGTTTTTCTCAAATTTAGAAAATTTCCAGCCATTATTTCTTCAAATACATTTTATGTTTCTTCCTTCCTTCCTTCCTTTCCTTCTTTCTTTCTTACTTTCTTTCTTTCTTACTTTCTTTCTTCCTCTCTCTCTCTCCCCTCCTTCTTGGACTTCAACTACACATCTGTTAGACCATTTGATGTCCTATCACAGATGTCTAAGCTCTGTTCATTTTTTCCCATCTTTTTTTGTCCCTGTGCTTCAGTTTAGGTACATTATATTGCTATATCGACCTTTTGGGTCAATTATCTTTTCTTCTGCAGTGTCTAATCTGCAGCAAATCTCATTCATACACTTTTCATTTTAGATAGTATATTTTTCATCTCTAGATGTTCTACTTGATTCTTTTTTATATCTTCCATTTCTCTACTCATTATGATTATATTTTTCTTTAAATACTTGTAGTTATAATAACACTTTAACATCTTTGTACCTAGTTCCATCATCTCTGTCATTCCTGGGTCCATTTTTATTGATTGACTTCTCTTCTGGTTAGGGGTCACAGTCTCCTGCTTTGGGGCATATCTAACGGTTTCTGACTGGATGCTGGACATTATGGATGTTATATAGTTGAGTGTCTCAATTTTGTCGTCTTAAAGAATGTTGGGCTTTGCTGTAACATGCAGCTTGGTTTCTTGCACACCATCTTTATCCCTTTGAAGCCTGTTTTCAGACTTTGCTATGTCTGGTCTGGACTAGCCTTCACTCTAGGGATAGCTCAGCCTACGGCTAAGACATGACTTCTACAAAGTTTCCACTGAATGTTTGAGGTTCTTACGGAGTTTTCACTACTCTGGCTGGTTGCAACTCAAACGTCTCCTGACTTGTGTGAGTTCTGGGAATTGTTCTGCTTGAAGCTTTCATTTTTTAGTTTTGCTCTGTCTCAGGGAATTTTACCCTCGTACTCAGAAACAACTCCAGAAGGTCCCATGCAGACTTATGGAGCTCATTTTCTGCACAATTTCCTCCTTTCTGGAACTTTGCCATACAACTCTAGCTGTGTCCCTGGACGCCAGTCTCCAGATGCTCAGTTCAGCAAGATTCCTATACTCTGCTTGGGATCCCTCTCCTTGGGCCATGGTCTGGAATGTGACTCCAGGAAGAAAACCAGGACAGTCAGCCCTCCCACCCCACCCCCGACCCCTTCATATGTTTCTCTTCTCTTAGTGATCACATCCTGTCATGCTTGTTTTTCGTCGTATTTTGAAATACAGTTGTTTCATGTATTTTGTCCAGTTTTCTAGTTGTTTAGGGTAGGGTTGGAAGGTAAGTCTAATCCTTGTTATTGCATCGCAAGCAGAAGCAGAAGTCAGGAACCGATATAAAGAAAATCTCTCTAATGGCTCAGTTTATTTTTTTGTTTTTGTTTTTATTTCTTTTTTGCGGTACGTGGGCCTCTCACTGTTGTGGCCTCTCCCGTTGAGGAGCACAGGCTCCGGATGCGCAGGCTCAGCGGCCATGGCTCACAGGCCCAGCCGCTCCGCGGCATGTGGGATCTTCCCGGACGGGGGCACGAACCCGTGTCCCCTGCATTGGCAGGCGGACTCTCAACCTCTGCGCCACCAGGGAAGCCCTCTAATGGCTCAGTTTAAATGTTACCCCTCTCTCATGAAGGCTTTCTTAATTTGTGTCTCTTCTGTGTTTATTGCCATCACACTCTGCCTTGACTTATAATTACCTACATATGTGACTGTCTCAGTGGATTATGAGGGCCTCAAAGGTGGGCACAGAGTCTTTGTGTCTTAGTAACTTCTCTGACCCTAGCATGTGATGGGCCCTTGGGAAGCGAGGCAGGATTACCTTGTGTAGCTTGACAGTGAACTGAAGTGACCCCAATGAGGCAATGGGCATCCCAGTCTGAAACCCAGGAAGGCCGGCTCCCTCCCCTGTGTGATCACCACTAGGTGTACTCCCAGGTATCATCAGGGTGCACAATTCTCCCTTATTAGGCAGGGGATTGAGGGATTGGTGAAAAGAATCCAAGCCTGCCCAGACTTGCCAAACACATCATCCTGACCTTAGAGCTCACAAAGCCTCAGATCTTGACACAACAGAGGGGCTTGACCACGGGTGCTCTGACAGAGTGCTGATTCCCCAGAGTGAGGCTAGGCCAATCCCCAAGGGGCAGGTCCCTGGGCCGAGTGTCCAGGACCTTAGGGGGCTGCTGTTCTTACCCACATTCCCTGGGAGTAGAGTGAGGATGGGAAGCGGAGATGTCTGTGTCCCAGCCCTGCTTCTGTGACCGTGATCAGCTCAGTTCCCCCACCTGCATGATGAAGCCTCAGACAGGAGGAACTTTTCCTGCTCTGAAGAGCTGGGTTTGGGCAGCTAATGGGCTGATCGTCCCGGAAGTCTCTGGTTCCCCGAGGTGGTGATTCTAGGCTTTTAATAATTGATGATTCTGGGACACTGGCTTTCTGTGGCTCTGTGATGAGAACAATTGGTAGCTCTCGAACAATCCACGTTGCTGTGACTCTACCCTTCTGTGGTGTCGATTCTATGACCCTCTGTCGTGCAGCTCTGCAGCCCTGGAGCGTCCTTCCATGACACTCTGTCGTGCAGCTCTGCAGCCCTGGAGCGTCCTTCCATGACACTCTGTCGTGCAGCTCTGCAGCCCTGGCGCGTCCACGGCATTGACCTTCATCGGCAGCCACGGCCTTGGTGTGCTAGGACCCAGCTGTCTGTCTGTTCGAGGACTTAAACCTGCTCCTCGTTCATTGTTCCTAGAGTCAAAAACTCCGGGTGATTCACTTAGAGGAGCCAGAGAGAAACAGAGGTGCAGGGAATGCCAGCCCGGCAGCGCTTGGATTGAAAGGGCTTGAATTGTCTGTCTGCCTGAGAGAGGCTTTGTGGTTGGCTGTCTGGTGAGGGCCTGGCAGGGCCGGGCAACCCCACACCATGCCCATACCAGAGAGAGGTCTGCCCTCCCAGCCCATTATCCGGCATTCGGCTTCCCCAACGGTGAGCCTGTGTCCCAGCAGGAGGGGTGAGAAGGAGGGCAGGTGGGGGCCCACTGCTGATTCCTGGGGCTACCTGAGCCTGGGCTTGTGCCTGTCTGGCCAACCCTGGGTGAGACCCCTGTTTCTCTGCCTGGTTTCCAGCCTGACCCCATCTGGGGGCCTCCGTGCAGCTCGCAGAAGTCCTCCGGGCCTGATTATCTGACTGAGACCTCTGAGTACATCCCATGGAATGTCTGTTTCCACTTCATTTCCCTTTAAACGGAGATCTGGTTGCTGCTCCCCAACTTGTTGGCCTGTGGATTAGAGGCAAACCCTTGGCAGTCCTATACTCTCATCCCTGACCTGTGGCTGCCTTAAGGTCAGTTTCTAATACACAGGGACAGACCGGAGGAGAAGGGACGAGGGATTTGAAGTGACCCCCACTCTGCCACCTGTTCCTGGGTGACACCTCATGTCCCCTCTCTGTGCTGCAGCCTCTTTTTTTTTTTTTTTAAGTTTTCTCCCAGGAGCTGTCAAGGACAGCAGAGCACATCCTCTCCCAGTGAGAGCAGAAAGAATCTGCTCTTTATTTTATGTTTTTAAATATTTATTTATTTATTTGGCTGTGCCGGGTCTTAGTTGCGGCATGTGGGATCTTCCTTGCAGCATGCGGGGTCTAGTTCCCTGACCAGGGATCGAACCCAGGCCCCCTGCATTGCGAGCGCGGAGTCTTAACCACTAGACCACCAGGGAAGTCCCGCTGCAGCCTCTTTAACCTGTAACATGGAAGCGTGGTGCCGCCCTCATGGTGGCCGTGGTTCTCACCACGTGAGCGTGTGTGTGCCAAGTGCTCTGGGGACTGAGGGTTGGTTACTGTTGTGCAAACAAGAGGGCTGGTTCTCCAGGAGCCCGTGTGAGCCCGCTTCCGGCACCACACACGCCACACAGGAGTCTCCGGCCTCCAGGGAGAACGTTTGGCGGGTCCTGCCTCTCCTGGAGGGGGTCACACACGCACGTGGACACAGGAAAGGTTGATGTCCAGGAGATCACTGCCACTGCTGAGCTGGCCCCCTGGCCTAGGCCATCCCCCGGCGATTCAGCGCTCCCAGGAGAATGCTGTCACCACACCGCACGTGGCGCCGGTCACGTGGAAGAGGAGGAAGCCACGTTCTCCTCTGCGCAGTTCCCCCCCTGCCCCCCCGCGGCCACTGCCGCGGCAGCCACTGCAGCTCCAACTCCTCCCAATAAGCAGGGCCACCGAAGCTCCGCCCCGTCAATTACATCCCATCCAACTCAGTTTTGTCATTTTTCTAACCAAGGAGGATCGGTCAGAAAGAAATCCCTCACTCAGGGATTTGAAGGCGAAGGATTGAGACGTTTCCCCTGATGACAGAGTTCTGGCTGTAGGGGTGTTGCTGGTCTGGGGGTGTTGACGAAAATAATCAATAAACAACGTATAAATAGGAAAAGAGTTTTATTTGAGCCAAACTGAGGACTATGGCCTGGGAGACAGCCTCTCGGGTAACTCCGAGGACCTGCTCTGGAGATGCATGGTTTTCAGCACAGTTTTGTGTCAGAATAAAGAACATCAAACAAGTCAGGGATACATTCCTTCAAGCTTTCAGAAAAACCCGAATCAGCACGTACACAGTGAGCCAGTACCGTCCTGGCACCTGGGAAGGAGGTCTTACCATTGAAGAAGTACCAGCATTGGCATCCCAGGAAGGGAGACATTTAATCTTTATTTTTAACATGGACATTCTTTCTTTTTTTTTAAATTGAGGTATAGTTGATTTACCATGTTGTGTTAATTTCTGCTATACAGCAAAGTGATTCAGTTATATATATATATATATATATATATATATATAACTCCCCCTTGGCAACCACAAGTCTGTTCTCTAAAATGGACATTCTTTGCTTCTGGTCAATGTGCCCTTTTCTTTAATAATTAAAGCAGATACACAATGCTTGTTTGATAGGCCACAAACAGGCTGTGATGGCTAGCATGAAACTCAAGTTAACTCATGTATAAGCCAGAATGACTTTCCATACTTCAGTATGTGAAAATGTCTTTTATCAAGGGTGTATCTATAAAGATGCCCTCTAGTTTTCCAGCTACAAAGCTCTCATGTTTCCAGTTCCTGAGAGCCAGGTCAGTGGCAAAGCCAGCAGGGATGAGCAGGGCTCCAGGTGGCCGTGTGGCCGAGCCTGCGAGCCGGTTTTTCCATTCCACCAGTGACCTGGGGCCACCCTGGTGGCCTGGTCATGCCCTCGCTTGTTGGCCTGCAGGGTCCCGCAGGAAAGGGCACGCTTTTGTGCAGCTGCCATTCTTGCTTGAGCCCTCTTTTGACCTCTAGGGTCAAATAGCCGCTGTTCGTTGCTGAAAATGGTTCTCTTTTTACATGTTTTCTTGTGGGTGCACGCGTGCGCACACACACACACACCGTGTCTCCCTTTCTGTCTCTGAAATTGATGAACAGGTTGAAGGCCCGTTCTTCCGGGTCATCACAGAACTCCCTGTTACGCTGGTGTTCTTGGCCGTCTTGCAGGTTACCTTGGCAACGTGTACATTGCTTTTTTGGCTTTCCTTGTACAGCCAGTACTATAAATTTTCTGTTTTGAGTTTTGTAACTTTGTGGCATTTTAGATAATGTTGTGGTCGTCCTTTGTTGTGTAGAGTAAAAGGACTGTGTTGAATAAACCTAGGATTAGAGTGCAAAAGTAAAATAAAATAGTAATGCCATTTGTAGCGACATGAATGAACCTAGAGGTTATCATACTAAGTGAAGTAACTCAGATGGAGAAAGACAAATGGTATGATACCAGTTATATGTGGACTCTAAAATAAAAATGAACTTATTTACAAAACAGAAACGGACTCACAGACTTTGAAAACAAACATATGGTTACCAAAGGGGAAGGGGGGGGATAAATTAGGAGTTTGGGATTAACAGATACACACTGCTACATATAAAATAGATAAACAACAAGGACCTACTGGGAACTCTACTCAATATTCTGTAATAACCTGTATGGGCAAAGAATCTGAAAAAGAATGGATATATGTATATGTAAAACTGAATCACTTTGCTGTACACCTGAAACTAACACAACATTGTAAATCAACTATACCCCCAAATAAAATACAAATTAAATTTAAAAAAATAGAATAAAATAAGGAAAGTAATGGTGATTTGCCTGCTAGGGTTGCTGTGAGGCCTGAGTGTAATCAGGTGTAGCCCTGAGTGAGCAGCTCTGTAGATGGCAGCTCTAGGGTTGAGGTGAAGGTCATAGGAATCAGGTGACCTGTTTGAATCTCAGTTTAGACACTCGTTGGCCAAGGGGCCTCGGGCAAACCTTTTCTGCCTCAATGTCCTCTTCTGTCAAATGGGACTAATAGGGACCTTGTGAGGATTAAATTTTTTAAAATGTGGGTCGTGTAGCACAAAGGCCTGGCACGTGGTTGACCTCAGTTAATGGAGCCAATGGTGTTACTAAATATTCCTCGTGATATCTGAGGACCCAGCATGCCTGGACTTCATTCATGAACTTGCCAGGGAAACACATGGCCCTGGGAGGTGTGCAAGATGGCCTTGGGGAAAGACTCTGGCCACAGACCAGATAGGGCTGTATGTTGGAGCTTGGGATATCTTTATATGGAAGGAGGCCTAGTGTCCTGCACCCCTTGCCCAGTTGGCTCCACTGGAATTTCCAGATTCCTAAGTCATTGGTGAAGGAGGCAACCCTCCTTGCTCCTGGAGTTTCCTGGGAAGGGTTTGGTCTCTGTTTGGTGCCTTGTTACGGGGTTTCCATGGGGCTGCCGGAGCTTGGCAACTGTATTGACCTTGGCTGCAACACTCCTGGTACCAAAGCTGGTTCACCTTGAAGTGTGAGGAGGAGAGAGAAGGAGGGTGCTGCAGGCTCTGGGCCAAGGATGGAAAAGCCTGTAATGAATCAGCTTTGCTGCGCTCGGGATGAGCAAGAGGAGAGACCCGTCCAGGACCCTGTGCTTCTGAGCGCTTCGCCTTCCTGACTCTGAGGCCAGCTTTCTGTTCCTTCTCTGTTCCAGTTCCAAGGTCTAGGCCTCCCAAAGGCTCTGAGAGTGAATGTGGGCCTGGTACCCAGGCTCCAAAAGCATGCAGTCATTCCCTTATTCATTCATTCAAGATTTCACTGAAATTCGTCTATTACATGCCAGGCCCTGCACTGGCGTTTAGGGAAACGGTTGTGGACTTGCCCTCAAGCAGCCTACGGTCTAGAGGAGCTGGTAAAAAACAACAGAAACAGCAGTGTTATGAAAACTTTTTTGTGTATTTGTGGCATAGACCCTTTTAAGAATATGATGGAAGTGAAGAAACTTCCCTCCAGAAAATGTAATAAGCACATGCATATGAAATTTTACCTACAGTTTTAGGATGTTTATGGGTTCGCCTGACACCCATTCGAGAACCCAGATCAAGAGTTTCTGAATCATAATGGGAAACTAGCTGAGAGAGCCAAGCAGGATGCTGTTGCAGTGCAAAGCTAAGGGACATTTCTTAGTCTAGGAATACAGGAAAGACTTCCTGAAGGAATCACAATTATTCATTCAACAAGCATTTATTGAGCACTGACAAAATGCCATCCATTCATGATATACCACTGAATAAGAGAAGCAAGGTTCCTGCTCTTCTGGAGATCACCGTCTAGTGGGGAGAGACAAAGATAAACACAGAATGTCTGGAGGTGATGGGGGGGCCTGCTTTAGGGAAAGTGCCGCGAGAGGGAACAGTTCGTGGAAAGACTCTAAGGGTTTCATTGTGACGTTAGTGGGAAACCATTTTTCCCTTTAAGTTTAAAATTTAAAATCTGCATAAATGGAAGCAATATGCACATGTCTTTTTATGGCTGCTTTTTCTCATCCAACGAATCTTGATAGATGTTAAATTAACTTAGCTAATTTGTTTTCAATGCTATATAGAATTATATGGGCACATGTATATCATATTTTATTTATCCATTCTCATATTGATAGACATTAGGTTGCATTCTGTTTTTTACTATTACAACTGATTCTGAAATGAGGGATGAACGGGTTTGTGCATTTTCAACATTATAACAAGTTGCCAGATGGTTCCCTAAAGTTGGCATCCGAATTTATATTCCCACTATCAGAGTCTGAAAGTTCCCATTTCCTTATATCCTTGCCAGCAGTTGATACTGTCAGCCTTTCAAAAATTTGACAATGTTTTTGGTGTAAAAAAACATTGGTGTAAAAACATGTGGTGTAACTCATTTTAATTTGCATTTCCATGATTACTAGTGAGGTTTACATGTAACTTTGTATTTATTGGCTCTTGGAGTTTCTTGTGAATTGTCTGTTCATATCCCTTGCCCATTTTTCAACATGGCTGTCTTTCCCTTTTTTTTTTTTTAAACATCCTTATTGGAGTATAATTGCTTTACAATGTTGTGTTAGTTTCTGCTGTATAACAACGTGTATCAGCTATACGTATACATATATCCCCAAATCCCCTCCCTGATTTACTAATCTATCATCTTTCATAAATGTTGCAAATGTCTTCTCCCACGCTGCTTCCTGGAGGTTTTTTTTTTTTTTGCGGTACGCGGGCCTCTCACTGTTGTGGCCTCTCCTGTTGCAGAGCACAGGCTCCGGACGCTCAGGTCCAGTGGCCATGGCTCACGGGCCCAGCCGTTCTGCGGCATGTGGGATCTTCCCGGACCGGGGCATGAACCCATGTCCCCTGTATCGGCAGGCGGACTCTCAACCACTGCACCACCAGGGAAGCCCCCGGAGGGTTTTAAGAAGAGGAGTGAAGTGATCTGATTTACATTTTTTAAATTTCGTTGCCTATGGTGTGAAGAATAGGTCAGGGTGATAGCCATGAGTGGATGCTGGGAAACCAGTTAAGAGGTCATTATAATAGTGGTCCAGGGATGGATAATGGTGGCCTGGACCAGGGTGGTAGAATAGGAAATGGAGAAAAGTGGACAGTTGCAGAGTACATTTTGGAGGTAGAGCTGACAGAACTTGGTGATAGATTGGATGTGGGGAGAGAAGAAAGGATAGGAATCAGGATGACTATTAGGTTGTTGGCTGAGCAACTGGGTGGATGGTGGGGCCACTAACTGTGATGGAGAATGGCAGGTGAAGAAACAGGTTTAGGCTGAGAGTGGGGGAGTAAACATTTCTGCTTTCAACACGTTAATCGTGAGACAGCCTGTAGATATCCAAGTGGTTAAATCAAATAGGTAGTTGGATCTATGAGTCTGTCTTCAACACGTTAATCTTGAGACAGCCTGTAGATATCCAAGCAGTGAAATCAAGTAGGTAGTTGGATCTATGAGTCTGCAGTTCAGGGGAAATAGCCAGGGTTAGAGATAAACATTTGGGAGTCAGCAATGGATGGAATTTAAAATCACGAGAGTGGATAAGATGGAAACAAGGGATCCCCGATGAACCTCAGCATAGCCAACATTTGGAGGTTGAACAGAGGTGGAGAATCAATAAGTAGACTTCCCCTAGAACATACACTCCATGGGGCAGGGTTTTGTTCTGTTGACTGCCTAGGACCTAGCATGGGGCTGAGCGAGTAGTAGGCTCTTAGTAAAGATTTGCTGAAGGAACGCATGAAAGAATAAAGGAATGAATGAAGATATTGAGAAGGAGTGGTCAGTGAGGCAGGAGGAGTAGAATAAGGTATCATGGAAGCCGAGAGAAAGGTTTCGAGAATGTGGGAATGGTCAATTGTGTGGAATGTCAAAAAGTTGCATAAAAGATAGATGGAGAAGTGACCACTGGATTTGGCAACACAGAGGTCATCGGTGACCTTGATGAGAGTATCTGAGACTTGAAAGATGAGAAGTTTGCCAGGTCCTATGAGGCAGGGGGCAGAGTGGGGGTGAGGAGTGAGAGAGAGAAGATTTTTCCAAGCAGTGGGAAATGCAGGGATATGAAAATGCAGGAAGACAAGTGGGCTGGCTCATGTCACTACAAGTTATTCCAGCTGATAGGAGGGTGAAACTGGCCCCAAGAGAAGAGGTTGGGAGTATGGGAAAGCCGAGCTTAGGAGGGGGTGGAGGGCAGCCCAGCGGTTTTAGAACACGATCACTTGAGCTGGGGTTAACCCTAACCCTAACCCTAACCCTAGCCCTAACCGATCGTCCAGGTGTTATTCAAGATTCCAGGGTCAGAATTCTGATTCAAACTGGTTTAAGCAAAAAGGAATTATTTTTTTCCAGGGATAGATCCTGACTTCAGATACATGACTTGGCCTCTCTCCTGGTTCTCCTTTTCTCTGTGTTGGCCTCCTTGTCAGGCAGGCTGTTCTCTCGCGGGGGGGGGGGGGGGGGGGGGGCGGCGGGGGGCGTGGGCGGGCAGGATGGTGGCCTGCAAGCCTAGGCTTCCATCCTACTCCCTCTGCAATCCCAGGGACAACGCTGGGCTCATTGCCAATCTTTCAATCAAATGGAGTCTCATTGGCACTGACTGGTGGTCATGTGTCATTCCTGAGCCAATCACTGTGGTCAAAGAGAGGGCGCTCTTCTCTGATTGGCCAGACCTGGTCATAGGCCCATCCCTATAGCTGGGGGTGAAGATGAGTCTACCCAAGGCAATTTTCCTTCGGAAAGTCAAGGTGCCAACAGAAGAATGGGGTGAGGAGTATGATGCTGGACAAGCAAACCTAGAATTCAATGGTTACCCAGCATAGAAGTCTGTTGTTTTGCAGAATGTTAGAATATTTTAAAAAAGGAAGTACTTTTAGAGATTCCATAATCCAGTGCTGTCCAAAAGAAGTAGAATGTAAGCCACAGATGCAACTTTAAGTTTTCTAGCGCCCACATTAAAAACGAAAAAGAGAAACAGGTGAAATTAATTGTCATAGTATATTTTGTTTAACCCATTAGATCTAAAATATTATCATTTCAGTATATAATCAATATAAAAAGTGTTAATGAGATACTTTGTATTCTTTTTTTATAGTAAGTCTTCAAAATCTGTATTTTATACTTACAGCACATCTTAGCCCAAATGTTAAAATTTCTCCAGAAATACTTCATCTGTGTTTAAATTTTATCAAATTTACAATGGAATTGGAACATTAGCCAACTCTAGCTGTGAGCCTCACCAGAGACATTATTTATAATTCAGCCATTTAAGATACACCTGAGGGCTTCCCTGGTGGCGCAGTGGTTGAGAGTCCGCCTGCCGATGCGGGGGACACGGGTTCGTGCCCCAGTCCGGGAGGATTCCACGTGCCATGGAGCGGCTGGGCCCGTGGGCCATGGCCGCTGAGCCTGCGCGTCCGGAGCCTGTGCTCCGCAACGGGAGAGGCCACAACAGTGAGAGGCCCGCGTACCGCAAAAAAAAAAAAAAAAAGATACACCTGTACTCAAAAAGTCTTGTATGTTTTTATAAAGTTTTATTTTTCAGGTGAAGAAAAATACATTCGAAGATCGCTACGTCAAAAACAAAAACAAAAATCCCTTTGTTCCAAATGTACCTAACACTTCTCCAGTGACTGTGTATCAGTTTTAAATTTCATATTAATTAAAAATAAATAAAATCTCAAATTCAGTTCCTCAGTCTCACTAGCCGCATTTCAAGTGAGCGGCTACCGTACTGGATAGCGCAGCCCTAATCCAGTAAGTTCACTTGATGGAGAGGGAAGGAAGGTCCAGGGAGAAGAGTAGTCTGGCCAAGGGCACTGGGCTGAGTGGGGGCAGGACCAAGGTCTCCTGACTCTGTCGGGGCTGTTCTGCTCCACTTCGACAAATGCCCTGTTTTGAGCAGGTCACTGAACACCAGTCCCAGAAGCAGCAATTTTGGAAGTGGAGCTGGAGACGGAAGCCTTTTCTTACTCCCCACTTCTCAGCAGTGAGAGTCCCAGCCGGCAGAAGGCAGAGCCTCTGGTAGTAAGAGTCCAAATGCTTGCTCAGACTGTAAACTTCTTAGTGTCCCTTTATCTTATATTCATCTTGTCTGTGGTCATCTCCACCACCGGATGATAAATGTCTGTAGAATGACTGCATAAATTACTGAGCACCCACTGTGTTCTAAGCACTGCAACCAGCCTTAGGGACACCGAGATGATGCTGGCCCAGCTCCTGCCCTCAAGGAGCTCACCGTCTCGCCCAGGGAGGACAGAGCGGTAAACACATCATTTAGGGTGCCCACAGGGTGGTGTGGGCAGCGCTTGTGGGAGTGGACACATCATGTGCCGCATGTATGGAAACACCAGCAAACAGCCTCCGGGCTCTTTGAGTCCTTGGGAAAATTTGTTGGGAGTCCACACCTGGTACCACTGGGTGTTGGGCCTCAGCCTGTGGGTGTGGAGGTGTTTGGGTACCAGCCCAAAGTCTAGGAAGGGTTGTTTTGGTTGTTGGTGTTTGGAACTGAGAGGGCTATTGTTAGGTGATGTCTCAGCTTGTTGGTGAGTGGTGTTGGCTTGGGACCATAGGTTGGGTATTACCATCAATTAACATCACTTCGTTGATGAGGACATCGCTTCATCTCTTCACTGAGCACCCACAGCAGCATCCTTCTCTCTCTCTCTCTCTCTCTCTCTCACACACACACACACACACACACACGCACATGCACACGCACACGAACGGCTACACAATTTAATTTGCAGAGCCCAGTGCACAACGAAAATGCAGGGTCTCTTGTTCAAAAATTATAAATTTCAAGATGGCATCATTGGGCTTCCCTGGTGGCGCAGTGGTTGAGAGTCCGCCTGCCGATGCAGGGGACACGGGTTCGTGCCCCCGTCCGGGAAGATCCCACATGCCGCGGAGCGGCTGGGCCCGTGAGCCATGGCCGCTGAGCCTGCGCATCCGGAGCCTGTGCTCTGCAGCGGGAGAGGCGACAGCAGTGAGAGGCCCGCGTACCGCAAAAAAAAAAAAAAAAAAAGGTGGCCTAATTGAAGCAGATCATTAACCAAGTGTAGGTCCCTTGCGCGCCCCGGGCCTGTGTGACTGCACAGGTCATGAGGCCGGGCAGCCAACCCTCTCGCCACGCAAACACACAAGGTCCCTGCTGTTGGCATTAGACTCATGCCTTCCCTTCTCACCCTCTGTGAACGAGGTGAAAAGTGTGTCAACTAGTGCCAAGTTTCGAGATTTGTTAACTCATGTCATCTGTCGACATCCAGATGTAGACAGTGACTGTCCTGCCCACTTTACAGATGAGGAAGTAGAGATGCAGAGGCGGGCCTGGCCCTGGAACCCAGAACTTAGCTGAGGCCGGGGCTTGGGCTCGTGCCCCTGTACCGTCACCTCTCCTCCTAGGAGGAATAAGCCACCTCATTCTTGGAGACCTTCCTGATATTTTTCTATTATTCTTTTCCTCTGAAGAAAATGGGGAACCTGGTAGAATAACAGAATCACCAAATTCCTCTAGCCATGTGGGGTCACTCTTCCCTTCAATGAGTCCCCACCATGGGGACCCGTGGTATCCCCACCTGGCCCGAATCACCAAGGGTTCGCAGGGGTGTGTGTTTCTCTGAGTCATTTCCTGCAGCTGTCCTTGTCTCTCCAACCCCATGTGGACTCAGAAGTAGCCCGTCTTCCTTTAACTTCTCAAGGTGCCACTCACCTGAGCAGTACAGGCTTTTACTGAGATTTGGGGTCACAGAGAGAATTGCATCACAGAACAGCAAACAGTTGGAAGGTACCATTAGATGTTCATCCTCTTAGCCATCTCTGGGCCCCCATTGCCTCCCAGGGCTCCTTCCTGAGTGAGGTTTCCCTCAAGTACCTCCTTACTTCTCCTGTTTTCCTCCCTGGTTCCTAGGCTGCCTCTCTTAGCTCTTTCTTGTATGCCCATCCATCCATCCATCCGTCCATTCATTCCTCACCAAGCATCTAGTATTATCAGGTACTGTGTTTGGTGCTAAGATACAAGGGAGAAATGGTGGACAAGTCTCTACCCTCATGGGCTCCCAGTCTGGTGGGAAGATGGACCTGAGATATTGGAAACAAACACACAGATTAACTTGTACATTTTAGTTGTGACAGGTGCCATGAAGGCAAAGGTGGAAAATAAGAACAAGATGGGGCAGAGCCATTTTAGACTGCATGGCATTTAAGCTAAGACCTGAAAGATGAGCGGGGGCCAGCAATGGAAGAAGAATGTCCCTGATAGAGGGAGCAACATGGGCAGGGACCCTGAGGTATGGAGGAGCTGGGGGATCTGTGTGGAGTAGAAGAGGACCCAGGGTGTCTGGACGGTAGTGAGCAAGGGGGAGAGCAGAGGAGATGAAGTTAGGGGCGGGGTCTGATGGTGTGGGACTCTGCAGCCATGGAAAAACGCTAGGATGTAATTCCCGGTCCAGTAGGAAGCTATAGGAGCCTTTTGAGCGTGGGAGTGATGGGATCTGAATTACATTTGAAGAAAGATTAATCTGGCTGTTGGGTGGAGAATGAACAGGATTGAAAGGACAAGAGTGGAAGTGGGGACAATTGCAGACAATTTCAGGGTCCATGTGATGGATGAGGATGGCTGGGTCTGGAATGGTGGTGATGACACCAGAAGAGACAGACAGATTTGACATTTATTTTGGAGGCAGACCAATACTCCGTGCATAGTGTTTGGAGATGGAAGATGATTCCTACATTTCTGGGACCTCCTCTCTCATCTACAGCCCCACTGGCACTCCTTATCCAGCCTTCAGATATGTGACCCCAGCCACCCAGGGCACCGGGCACAAAACTGTGTTTCTGGGTATTTGAGGTGGGGAGAAAGGCTGGTGGACTCCTTGGAGGGTGTTAAAGACCTAGTCAAGTATCAGATGGTGGAGGTTGAACAGAAGGACCTTTGATAACCCTATTTTTCTTCCTGATTATTAAAGTAACACACAAAAAATTTTAAAGATTGATGATGATGTCGTAGGTGGGCAAGGAGCAGGTACCTTACTTATCATTAGTGGGAAAATCAACAGGTAAATCTTATTTTTTGGAACATACTTTGGGGTTATCTATTTAAATTTAAAATGTGCGTGACCACAGACTTCCTTAGAACCTCCTCTAGAGAAATGAGTATGTACATGCATGCATACAGGCTTGGATGAGGATTTTCACTGTATCAGTGTTTGTATAGCAGAAACTGTAAACGTTCTAAGTATCCATCAATTACGGATAGGCAGACAGACTGTGGTCCATCCATGTAGATCCCATGCAGCAGTTAAAATAATGGAGGTAGATCTCCTTATTACCAACATGAAAAGATCTTCTAGGTCTGCGGGTAAGTGGAAAAAAACAACAAGTTTCATATCAGTACAGTACATACATTATAATATCAGATACGTAAAAAAAGAAAAGACCCTAAAGAATGCTGTCCATTTCTAAATGTATGCACACATCTATGCAAAATGCATGGGAAAAAGACTCAAAGGAATGACATTGAACTCATAACGGTGGTCACTGGTGGGAGAGGATGGACACTAGGGCGGGTGGTGGTTAAAGATGATGCTTGCCCTTATGTGTTTTGTTTGACTATTTCACCCCGAATCTATTTTCATGCGTTACTGGTGTAATTAAAAAGTTAAAGCTAAAACTAATATATAGTCATTGCAAAGCCTCTGAAAATAACAGCTATGCAAATGAAGGGGAAAATACGTATATTAAACACATCCCAAAGGTAACCATTATTAAGATCTTACTACACAGGCTTCTGAATCTTTTCTGTATTTTCCTATGATTCAAAAATTAAAAAAACAGTATATTAAATATACTGTTTTATGACCTGCTTTTTAAATACTATACTGTGTCTCTCTATGTCAATAAATATTCTCTCAAGTTTTTTTTTTTACTTTTTACATATTTTACTTATTTACTTATACTGAAGTATAGCTGATTTACATTATTGTGTTAGTTTCAGGTGTAGAGAAAAGTGATGCAGTTATACATATGTGTGTGTATATATATATATATTTCAGATTCTTTTCCTGTATAGGTTATTACAGATTATTAGGTTATTACAGTAGGTCCTTTTTGGTTATCTATTTTATTTATAGTAGTGTGTATATGTTGGTCCCAATCTCCTAATTTATTCCTCACCTCCCTTTCCCCTTTGGTAACCATGAGTTTGTTTTCTATGTCTGTGGGTCTGTTTTTGTTTTGTTTAAAAGTTCATTTGTACCATTTTTTTTTAGATTCCACATATAAGTGATATCATATGATGTTTGTTTCTCCGTCTGTTAAGCCAGGTTTTTTTTTAATGGGTGCATTTAATGTTCTATGCTGCTTACGTTTACCATCATGCACTCGAATCCCCTGTGGTTGACACATAGCTCATTTATATGTTTTCTTTATTATCTACAACCTTGTAAGTGCATCTTTATACAGCTGTCCAGTTGTTTACTTAGGATCATTCTATTTGGAAACTATGTGGGATGAAGCTATTTTAAAGCCTTTGATACGCAATGCCCAGTCGCCTTCCATAAATGGGAACCCACTGCAGACTGCAAAGGCAGTATGTTCCAGACAGGTCCTCTTTGCCTCAAGGCTTTTCAAGAGCAGTTTCTTATCCAGAGAGAATCAGTGGCGTTTCTCTCATAGGAGACCTTCAGAGAAAGAAGCGTTATGTCTGGTCCGGGTTGGTCTTCAGAGGTAGAGCTGTCCAGATAACCTTCTGAAGTCCCTTCCACAACTGATCTGAGGTTCCAATAACAAGAAGACAAACCATGCAGGCTGCAGCAAGGTTAACTTTGACATCTGGCTGTGAGGGCTAAAGCCCCTGGGAGGACCTTCAGAGACTCTGCCATCTGAGAGCCTGTCAGGAGTCATGTTCCCTTGGGGCCCACAAAGACCGGGCTCCAGTATGGATTTGCTGCACTTTCCAAAGGTAACCACCCCAAAAGTTGTGTATACCTCCCCAAATAAGATGCTTGACATTTTTAAGAGGCAAGGGGGAAGTCATGTGATAGAAGGGTTCTATGGTGAGCCCCAAAGGTGACCAGTAAACTCTGAGTTTTCCCAAGGGCTAGAGCAGCCTTGACCCATGAGTTATGGTGTCTGTGCCTGGCTCTCAGGGCAGGCTTGAGGAAGCCTCCTCCAGCAAATCCTTGACTCTCCACCCTTTACAAAACCTCTCCATCCACCTTTCTTCAGGCCAGTGCACACAGCACATCGATGGAAATAGCCACCACCAAATGACCCAAACGTGGCATGAGGAGCAACCACCACCCCTGCAACCACAACTGCTTCTCCTCTACTGGTCCCTGCTTGGTTTTCTGTAAATACTAAGTGTATTAGGAAATACAATGTGGGAATTTCCTGGTGGTCCAGTGGTTAGGAATCGGCGCTTTCACTTCTGTGGCCCGGGTTCAGTCCCTGGACAGGGAACCAGGATCCTGTAAGCCGTGCCGCGCCACCAGAAAGAAATACAATGAAATCATAGTGTCGTTATTGACCCTCTCACCCTCCCATTCGATCACTCTAAGCAGCAAAGATCTTTCAAATATATTCCTTTTCCCCTATTCCCATGGCCATCGTCCTGTGCCAAACCCTCATCACTGCAATAAGAGTGAATGCTTATATAGACCTTATCATGGGCTAGGCATTGTCTTAAGCATTTTAACATTCGTGATTTCACTTAATACTCACAAGACTCCACAGGGGCAAAGCCTCATGGCCGGTCTCCCCTCTCCAGTTTCTCTCTTTGGAGTTCACACCATCCTCATGGTTGCTAGGGAGTATGGGTGCCCATGAGTGGTAGTTTCAAAAATAAACAAATGGGACATAAGGAGACTTCAAAGCTTTTGCACAGCAAAGGAAACTATAAACAAGACGAAAAGACAACCCTCAGAATGGGAGAAAATATTTGCAAACGAATCAATGGACAAAGGATTAATCTCTAAAACAGCTCATGCAGCTCAATATCAAAAAAACAAACAACACAATCAAAAAATGGGCAGAAGACCTAAATAGACATTTCTCCAAAGAAGACATACCGATGGCCAAGAGGCACGTGAAAAGCTGCTCAACATCACTAATTATTAGAGAAATGCAAATCAAAGCTACAATGAGGTATCACCTCACACCAGTCAGAATGGCCATCAGCAGAAAATCTCTAAACAACAAATGCTGGAGAGGGTGTGGAGAAAAGGGAACCCTCTTGCACTGTTGGTGGGAATGTAAATTGATACAGCCACTATGGAGAACAGTATGGAGGTTCCTTAAAAATCTAAAAACAGAATTACCATACGACCCAGCAATCCCACTCCTGGGCATATACCCAGAGAAAACCATAATTCAAAAAGACACATGCACCCCAATGTTCATTGAAGCACTATTTACAATAGCCAGGACATGGAAGCAACCTAAATGCCCATTGACAGATGAATGGATAAAGAAGATGTGGTATATATATATACAATGGAATATTACTCAGCCACAAAAAGGAATGAAACTGGGTCATTTGTAGAGACATGGATGGACCTAGAGACCGTCATACAGAGTGAAGTAAGTCAGAAAAAGAAAAACAAATATCATATAATAACGCATATATGTGGAATCTAGAAAAATGGTACAGCTGAACCAGTTTGCGAGACAGAGATAGAGACACAGATGTAGAGGACAAACGTATGGACACCAAGGGGGGAAAGTGTGTGTGGGGGTGAACTGGGAGATTGGGATTGACGTATATACACTAATATGTATAAAATAGATAACTAACAAGAACCTGCTGTATAGCACAGGGAACTCTACTTCACGTCTCTGTACATCAGAAACTAACACAACATTGTAAAACAACTGTACCACAATAAAAAAAAAAAATTTTTGCTGTTTTTTTTTTTTGGCTGCGCCATTCGGCATGCGGGATCTCAGTACCCTGACCAGGGACTGAACCCTGGCCCTCAGCAGCGGAAGCGTGGACCCCTAACCACTGGACCGCCAGGGAATTCCCTGCATTTCCTTTTTTAAATTAAGAACATTTCATCCATGTAAAACATATAAGGGAAATAATAATAATAATACATTCATATACCCACCATCCTACTTAGGAGAGCTGACATTATTAATTCCTGAAGCTTCTCCATGTCTCTCCTTGAGCTCTGCTTGTCCCTCCCATCTGGAGACAATAACCTGAATTTTGTATTTATCATTTCTTTGTCCTTTTCTTTACAGTTTTCTCACAGATGGATGCAGTCCTGAACAATATACTGTCTAGTTTCGCATGTCTTTGAACTTTGGAGAAATGGAAATGGGCTGTCTGAGTTTTCCGACAGCACGTTTGTTTTCGATCTACATTTTGTTTCTGATATTCACCCATATTGTTGAGTAGTGCTGTTGTTCATGCATTTTTGCTGCCGTAATGCACTCTACTGTGTGAATAAACCAAAGATCACCGATCCATTCTCCTCTTGATGGACATAGGGCTGCTGCAATCAATATTTATTGCATCCCCTGATGCACATGTATAAGAGTTTCCAGGTGAGGCACACGGAATAGAAATGCTGGGTTGGAAGATATGTGCATGTGAACTTGACCAGACAATGCCAAGCTGCTTTCCAAAGCAGCCGTATGAACTAATAACACTCCCACAAATGGTGTACAGAGCTTTCATTGTTCCATAACCCTGACAACACTTGGTGTTGTCCGACTTTAACACAGGTGCCAACCTGGTAGGTGTAAATTGGCATATTATGGAGGTTTTAGGTTTGCATTTCCCAGATTCCTAATGAGACTAAATGTTTATTGGCAATACTTGTTTCCTTGTCTGTGCAACGTTTGGTTAAGTTTCTAGTCTTTTTCTGCTGTGTCATCTTTTTCTTATTGATTCTTTAGGAGCTTTTTATATATTCCAATCCTAATCTTTTGTAAATTATATGCCTTTCAAGTAGCGTTTCCCAATCTGTGGCTTATCTTTTCACTTTCTAAATGGTGTGTTTTGGTGAACAGAAATTCTTATTCTTAACATAGTGGAATTTATTGATGCTTTCCTGTGTGGTCTGTGCTTTTTGTGTCTTTTTAAGGAAATCCTTCCTTCCCCTGAGGACATAGTTTCCTGTATCTTCTTCTAAAAGTTTTGCCTTGCACGTTTAGGTCTTTAGCCAACTGGAATTGATTTTATATAAATAAGAATGTAATTTCAGGTTTTTTTCCATATGGATAAGCAACTGTTCTAGCTCTACTTATTGAATAGTTCATCTTCTGTGTTATTTTTAAAACACCTCTTCTCTAGATCACATTTCCATTATCCTTGAGTCTGTTTCTGGACTTTCTAGTCTGATCCAGTGGCCTGTGTGTCTATCTCTGAGCCAAAACCACACTACTCCAATTACTAATGCTTTAAAATGTCTTAATGATCACTTTATATTGTATGTATTGATACCTGGTAGGCCAAGCCCTACTCCTTGTAATTCTTCAGGAATGTCTTGGCTCCTTTTGGCCCTTTGTTCTTCCTTATAAATTACAGAAAGAGATTGTCATATGGCATGAACACCTGGTTGGGATTTTATTTGGAACTGCACTGAATGGTAAATTGATTTCTGCAGATATTATATTTTATATAGTTAACATTGGTTTATATTTACCTGCATGGTTGTCCTTTCTTTCATTGTTCTATCTTGCAGTTTTGACCTTACACCTGGAATCGTTTTCCTTTGACCTGAGGTACATTTTTTAAAGTTCCCTTGGTGAAAGTTTTTTAAAATTTTTCATTGGAGTATGGTTGATTTACAATGTTGTGTTAGTTTCAGGTGTACAGCAAAGTGAATCAGTTATACATATATATCTCTCCATTCCTTTGCAGATTCTTTTCCCATATAGGTTATTACTGAATATTGAGTAGATTTCCCTGTGCTATACAGTAGGTCTTTATTAGTTATCTATTTTATATATAGTAGTGTGTATATGTCAATCCCAATCTCCTAATTTATCACTTCCCCCCACGTTTATCACTTCCCCCCATGTTTCCCCTTTGGTAACCATAAGTTTGATTTTGAGATCTGTGAGTCTGTTTCTGTTTTGTAAAGAGTTCATTTGTACCATTTTTTAAATTAGATTCCACATATAAGTGATATCATATGATATTTGTCTTTCTCTGTTTGACTTACTCTTGGTGAAAGTTTATTGGTGGTCAAGACACCCAGTATTGGTTTGTTTGAAAATTTTGTCCTTGCTCTTGAAAGATAGTTTTGCTGGGTACACAATCTTAGTGACAATTATTTTCACTATGGGACAATTATTTGGTCCTTTGAAAATATTATTCCACTGTCTTCCAGCCATAGTTGTTAACATTGAAAAGTTAGCTGCCCTTGAATCCTTGTTTCTTGGTTAATCATCTATTGTTGCCCTCTCTGACTATATTTTCTCTTTGACCATTCTCTTCTCCAGGTGCGTTATGTTATACATACATGTGAAGTTAAGCTTTGATCTTACTTGAGATTTACTGTGCTTCTTGAATATGATTCATGTATTTCATCAATTCTGAAAAATTCTTACTGTTATCTTTTCAATCATTGCTTCTTTCCCATTGTATTAGTGTTCTCTGGCTGCTGTAACAACTTACCACAAACTTGGTGGCTTAAAACAACAGAAATTTATTCTTTCACAGTTCTGGAGGCCAAAAGTCCTAAATCAATATGATTGAGCTGATATCAGGGTGTCAGCAGGGCCATGCTTCCTCTGGAGGCTGTAAGAGGGGATACCTTCCTTGTCTCCTCCAGGCTCTGGTGGCTGCTAACCCTCCTTGGCTTGCGGCATCATCACTCCTGTCTTCAAGGGCAGCATCTTCATATCTATCTCTGTTTTGTCTTCATGTAGACTTCTCTGTGTGTTGTCAAATCTCCCTCTACCTCCCGCTTATAAGGATACAGGTAATTGCATTTAGGGGCCTTGGATAATCTACCTTAATCTCCCCATCCTTGGCTCTTAACTTAATCACATCTGCAAAGACCTTTTTTTTTTTTCCATATATGGTAACATTCACAAGTTCCAGGTGTTAGGACATGGATATCTTTTGGGGGGTCATTTTTCAGCCTACTTCACTGAACTCCATTGAGATGTATGTTACACCCTCCCTCTCTGTCCTCCATGTCTTTAGAGTTTTTATCCTGTAGTTTATAATTTTATCTCTCTGTGCTACATTCTAGATAGTTTCTTCAAATATATCTTCAGTTTCCCAAGTTACCTTTTCAGCCCTAAATAATCTGCTATTTAATCCAGCTATTGATTTTTATTTTTTTAACTAATTAATTTATTTTTGGCTGTGTTGGGTCTTTGTTGCTGCATGTGGGCTTTCCGTAGTTGCAGCGAGTGGGGGCTACTCTTCATTGTGGTGTGTGGGCTTCTCATTGAAGTGGTTTCTCTTGCTGTGGAGCACGGGCTCTAGGTGCATGGGCTTCAGTAGTTGTGGCACAGGGGCCCAGTAATTGTGGCTTGTGGGCTCTAGAGTGCAGGCTCGGTAGTTGTGGCACATGGTCTTAGTTGCTCCACGGCATATGGGATCTTCCCAGACCGGGGATCAAACCTGTGTCCCCTGCATTGGCAGGTAGATTCTTAACCACTGTGCCACCAGAGAAGTCCCAGCCATTGATTTTTAAATTTCATTTCATGTATTTTTCATTCCTAGAAATTCTATTGGGTTCTTTTTCAAAACTCCATGGTCATTTTTATAATCTCTTGCTCCATGTTCAGTTTGACTCTTTTTTGAATTGATTCAATTCTTTAAATTGAATGTGGCTAGAGAAAAATATGTAATCCTTTTGAGAAATTGTGCTGTGAAAATGATCAGAGAAACGGGCCAGTTGCTGCAGGAGATGTAGGGTCAAAAAAAAGGTTGAGAAATTACTTCAAGGTAAGAAAGAGATTTGTATGGTGATGAGAACGACCCAGCAGACAGGGGCCGGCTGATGGGGCAATGTCCTTGTATAGGGGAGAATAGACAGGTCCAGTGCACAGAGGGAGTAAAGGGGCTCGGGTACGAGCTGGAGAGTTCACTTGATGGTCACAGTGGGAATGCAGAGCAGAATCACATAGGTTGGAATGAAGTGATGGATGGATGTGGGCCATCTCTTCTGGTTGCTTCTGCTTCCTTAGTACATAGGAAGGAATGTCATTAAGCTGAGAAGGAGGATGGGGAAGAGATGCCTGAGCTTTGAGAGAGGGAAGGTGTGAAATGCTCATCTAGGAGAGTATGAGAGTTGATTCGGTTGGGAAGTGGAATGGGATGGGCTGGCAGCCACAAAATACCCCACGGAGAGTAGTGGGCTGAATTTGATGAGACTGATCACCAAGGTTGTATTTTTCTAAAGCACAAATTTGACTATGTCCATCCCCAGCTTAAAACCCTTATTCACTCCCCCTGCTCTAAACTCCTTTGTAGGGCAAGGTCCTCCATGACGGCAGGTTTACCAGATCCCAGTTATGCCCTTTACACCCAACAGCCCAGAGCAGCTTGCATTTCTCCCAAACAGCTTTTGCACTTCTCTGCCACGGCTCTTGCTTTTTCCACTGCTTGGAATGCCCTTCCTGCCTATGCCCTCCTATGGGGAGTCTGTCCACAACGTTTGCTTCCCTCTACTTCCTGCCCCTCACCCCACAATCCGGTGTACAGACTTTTCTCATCTGTTACAGCTCCTATAAAACTTCACTGGCTCTCAGTCATTTATGGTTCTGCCTCATCTGCTCCATCAAGGGCACAGACAATGTCCTGTCCTTTCTGAGTCCCTGGTGTCCCGCACCAAGCAGGAGTTAAGACAGTGTCTGCTAAGAGGATTGACCGAGGGCTTCTAGAGGAGAGCTGGGTCAGGCCAGCAGGGGTGGTACCCAGAGTGCCATTAGTGGAATCACTGGACTGTGGAGAAGAAATCGGAACAGTGGCCAGGAAATCGAGCCAAGGCCTGAGGTCAGGAGAAAGTAGGCCACACTCTCAAGTGGAGGGCTGAGAGGGAGACGGATGGAGAGGCTGCGGGAGTGAGGGGGAAGGGGGGGTGCGGGGGCCGAGCCGCATGGTCCAGGACGCACGTCTTTGAACACTGAACACCTGGCAGAGTGATGCTGCTGTCACCTGGTCCTCATGCTGGGGAGGGGCGCAGGCTGCTGAGAAGTCCTTTTCTCTCTGGGGATCATAGACTTCTAAAGGTAGGAGAGATGTGAGGAGTTCCCCAGCCCCTTCATTTTCAAAGAACCAAACATTCCACTCCCAACAAGCTCCAAAGGAGCCTGTAGGGAATAGGGTCAAATGCGGATCTGCAGGTGGCCTGCAGTGAGGCCAAGGGTGGAGCTTAAGGGTCAGGCTGCCTGTTCCCCCAACAAGCTGTGGTGCTGTGGGCTAGCTGCTCTGCCTCTCTGAGCCTCAGTTCTCTCATCTGTAAAAGGGGGATGACGAAGAAGACACATAACGCAATTTTAAAATAGGCAAAGGATTTGAATAGACATACGTCCAAAGAAGATGGACAAATGGCCAATAAGCACATGAAAAACTAAGTTTTCCTTAGTCTTTAGGAAAATGCAAACCACAAACACAGTGAGATACAACTCACACCCATTGGGCAATAACAAGTGTCGACAAGGGTGTGCAGAGTTGAAACCTGGGTGTGTTGCTGGTGGGAATGTGAAATGGAGCAGTTGCTTTGGAAAAGCAATTTCTCAAAATAGTAAACATAGAATTAGCATATGACCCAACGATTCCACCCTTAGTTATCTGCTTAAGAAAAATGAAAACATACATCCACCCCAAAACTTTTGTGTGAATATTCGTAGAGCATTATTCATAATGGCCCAAAATGGAAGCAATTCAAATGTCCTTCATCTGGTGGATGTGGAAGCAAAATGCGGTATTTCCGTTCCGCAGAATACGATTTGAGAACAAAAAAAGATTGAAATATTGAAACATCTACAATACGGATGAACCTCAAAAACGTGCTAAATGAAAGATGCTGGCCTCAAACGATACGTTGTATGATTCCATGTAGAGTGAAATGTCCAGAACAGACAAATCTATAAAGACATAAAATAGATTCCTGAATGCCTAGGGCTGGTGGGAGGTGCTGTTTTGGGGGAAGTGGGGAGTGACTGTAAATGGCCAATGTTCTAACATTAGATTGTGGTGATGGTAGCCCAACTCTGAAAATATAATAAAATACATTGAATTGCACCCTTCAAATGGGTGAATCTTGTGGTATGTAAATTACATCTCAGTAAAGCTATTTAAAAAGAGGAGGGAAACAGTGATGTCTGTTCTGCAAGGTTGTTGTGGGGATTGAGTGAGAAACTGTGCATATGGTACCCGTGTGCCTGGAGCATAGCAGGTGCTTGTAGCAGATGCAGTGGGTGCCCCCACAGACCCACATCCTCACTACTCCACAGCGCTCTGACCCCACTTCCGGCCACTGCCCCTCCAGGTCTTCACCTGGGGGCTTTCTCATGCCGCATCTGTAGTAGGCGTGAAGTGCTGGGGAATTCACAGCTCCCTGCCCCCAAGATACACTAGATGATAGACAGGAGCTGGTGCTTAGAGACCCCAGATTTCTCAGCTTGGATTCTACACCGGCTCCAGAATTCCCCATTGGGATTGAGCTCTAGCTGCCTGCTACGACCTCCCCATTTCCTGCTCATTTCCCCACTCTCCTACTGGCATTTCCTGGGATCACCTCCCCAGTAAACTACGTGTTTAGGTACATGAATCCTTGTATTGGGTCAGCTTTTAGGGGTGCCCTGTCCAAGGCCGTGCTTCCAAGCACTGTGATTATGGTCCCACTGAGGCCGATCCAGTCTCCTGACCAGACTGGCCCGTCTCCATCTGCTGCCAGTGTGCTGTACAGCCCTGGGCTCTCTACTCCACCTTGAGGAGGGAGGACTTGCCCTGGAAGGAGCTGAGGCCCAGGGAAGGAAAGAGAGAGACCCAAGGATTCTCCAGGTGATGATAACTAGGTGGATTGAAGATTATTTGGTGCCTGGCACTACGTGCAAACACTGCACATGTACTATTTAATCCTCACAGCAGCTCCTCGTTTCGTTTGACTGAGTTGAAAACTGAGGCTCAGAGAGGTGAAGTGACTTGCACAAGGTCACACAGTGTTTAAGTTGTGATATTTGAATTTGAACCCAGGGCCTGAGCTCTTGGCCATGGTACTACCTTGCCTTTCTTGGAGCCCTGCTAAGCAGCTGACCCACCTCCTTTCCATTTAGACTTATGGGGAGTCTGGTTTAGGGGAGGTTTTGGTTTGCTCTGCCTGCTGCCGCATGGGCCCTGAGCCCAGCTGTAAGAACACCATTCAGATGTGTCTTTGGTTGGCTGGGTTTTTTTTTTTTTTACAGATTTGTGGTGGGGGGGAGCCCACTCTCAAGAGAGAGCCCGGGTACTGGACGGGGAGCAAGGACACTGGTGTGGCCTTCTTTGAGGTCCCAGCGACTCATGAACAAGGCAAGTGTCAATCTGTTTCCTGGCCCATAAACCCAGTTTATGGGGTACACTCTTCGGATTTGCAAGGGGTTGGAAGGGCTGTTGTGGGGATAGCTCTCAGGGTGGCCCTGGGGAGTCTGGGACCTGTAGCCCTGGATTTTGGGTCAGGGACTGCTGTGAGAAAGCAGACTTGTACCTGGAAAGGCTGGGTGCCACCCTGGGGCCAGTTTGCTTTGATCAGCTGGGAGCACGGATGGGGGAGGAACTGAGGAGGAGGAAGGTGGAGGGAACTCACTTTTACTGAGCACCTAACCCCAATCTGCCCTATCGGGCACAGGACAGTCACGGAGACAGAAGCCGGTACCCGCTCTTGCAGAACCCCCATCACTTGGAGGGCAAGGAAACAAAGAAACTGACAGTCACAACCTCAGTGCAGTAATAACAGCAGACGATGAGAAGCCTCCCTGTAGGCAGGGGCTTCCCAGGCTTTATCTCATCCAATCCTCACACCGATACCAAGCGCAACCTGCTGTCATTGCCCCCGTTTTACAGGCGAAGCAGCTGAGGCAGAGCAAGGCTCATTCAGTTGTGCAATGACACAGAACTAGAGCTGAGAAGAGCCAGCTTTGACCCCAAGCTGTCTGGCTCCAGAGTCTGCAGGCTACGCTTCCCCTTCTACTGCCTCACCAGGAGCAGGGGGCATGCGGGAGCCCAAGGGAGGGAAAGGTCTCCTCTGTTGGGGTGGGAGTGGGGTACGCAGCGGTCTCCGTACTGATGCCTGGTTGTGGCTTTGAAGGGTGGGTAGGAGTTAGGTGAAGAATGGACAGGAAGGGTGTTCTGTAGGAAGGATTAGCCTGTGTATAGGCAGGGAGGCTTGAGCTAGCATGATGGGTGTGGTGAATTACAAGTGGTTCAGTACTGCTGGAGCATAAAGCAGAAGCAGGGGAGAGGTGAGGTGAGGTCATAGACCAGAAGCAAGGCATGGAAGACCTGTCTTTTTCTGCTAAATCATTAGCACTTTGTATAAGACACAGTCCCTGCCCTCCAGGGCCTTTCCTGAGCTTGTGGAGATGAGCCACATCATCAGGAAATGATGAATAATCCACCACCATGCAGGTACCAGTGTGGGGAGAACAGAGGAGGGAGGTCTGCCCTGGGTCCAGGAGGGATGGGCTGTGGGGGAGACTTCCTAGAGGAGAGACCATTTTGCTGGGTTTAATAACCGGAAGAAGAGGTGTCGGAACAAAGGTGCAGAGGCTGGAAAGAAAGTACCATGTTTATCTGGGGGACATGAAGAAGATGAAGGGGTGGAAGAAAGATCAGCAAAGCATATGTGATGTTCAGCCCTGCCCACCAAATGCCCATTTGGAGTCTGACCTGGGTTCAAATTCCGACTTGCTGCTGACTGGCTGTGTGACCTTGGGCAAGTCACTAAACCTCTCTGAGCCTCAGTCACCTTCTCACTTGTAAACTGGATGGAAACAAATGATGACGGATTAATTCACTCTGGTACCATCACCAAGATCTTGGCCATGTCAGCCAACCACCTTCACCAGGGGTCAGAAAACTTTTTCTCTAAAGTATCAAATAATAAATATTTTAAACATTGTGGGCTATTTGGTCTCTGTTGCAACTACTTAACTCTGCCAGTGTAGCCTGATAACAGCCATAGATAAAACATAAATCAATAAACATGGGTGTGTGCCAATTAAACTTTGTTTCTGGACCCTGAAATTTGAACTACATATATTTGTCACGTGTCACAAAATATTATTCTTTTGTTTATTCTCCATTCCGTTCCCCAGCTATTTAAAAATGTAAAAACAAGGCTTCCCTGGTGGTGCAGTGGTTGGGAATCCACCTGCCAATGCAGGGGACATGGGTTCGAGCCTTGGTCCAGGAAGATCCCACATGCTGCGGAGCAACTAAACCTGCACACCACAACTACTGAGCCTGCGTGCCACAACTACTGAAGCCTGTGCACCTAGAGCCCGTGTTCTGGAACAAGAGAAGCCACTGCAATGAGAAGCCTGTGCACTGCACTGAAGAGTAGCCCCCGCTCGCCGAAACTAGAGAAAGCCCACGTGCAGCAATGAAGACCCCATGCAGCCAAAAATAAATAAATAAATAAATAAATATGTAAAGACAATTTTTAGCTCATGAACCATACAAAAACAGGCAGTGGGACAGATTTGGCATGCCGGTCACATTTGCGGACCCCTGACCCAGACTATTATTTCTTTAGTCCTTTCTTTAGATTCACTTTGTTCTACTTAAATAAATTCATTTGAAAAGGAAACTTTACATCACACCAACACCACTTAACATGAATAGAAAGTGACCATGAAAATAACATCAAAAAGCAAACTAATGTAATTAAGTTTTCACATGATCCGGCCCAAGGGTCCAAGCCTGGGGCCTGTCCTGTGTGTATTAAAGAGACAGAGAGAGGTATTAGGGACAAATAGAACAAGGCAGACTTTCTCCTGGTCAAATCCAGGAAAAAAATATGGAAAAGGAATGAACAAGAGGGTATCTCATTATATAAGTCGGTGTTTAATGCTGCTGTTAATGTACGGCCTAACATCCTCTTGTGGCAGGTGACATTGATGTAATCCCAGAATTGCCAGTACAGTGCCCGGCTGTGGTGCTCTAGACCGCTCAAGGAGGCATGGTGTCCTGAGTTCTAACTGGGGTCTTTTACTATCAGGGGAGGAAAAACGCTGTCTCTGATCTGCCTGTGGGGCGTGAGTCAACCTCTATAAGTGTTTTGAAATAATCACCTAATGACAAGTTGATGGCCAGTGCAGGGAGTTATTATTGTTAATAAAATACTAATCACAATAATGGCGATGAATTCAGGCTGATGAGAGGTTAGTGCCCAAAGGTCTCCGAGCATTGAAAAGCATCACTAAAATAATAATTAAAATTGCAGCAAGGGTGAGTCAAGGTCACGAAAGCAAATTAGGCCCAGTGGAAAAGGCAACAGAGAAAGACTCGGGATCCCACCTGCCCCTCCAGGCAGAGGCCCACAATGGGGCTGCAGAAATCTCATGAAGATGAGATACTCAGGCTGTTGGGATTTGTGAGGGCCCAGATGAGATGATGACTTTTGATGTGGGGCCTCTCACTGGGGGTTCCTGGACCTCAGTGGCCTCATCTGAGAAATGCAGATAATAATACTTTACATGCAGGAGAAAGGGGGCTGGACCAGATGAGCCCTTGTCGTCGTGTTCCTGTGCTGCTAGTTCTTTCCTGATGTGAGACTCAAATCCTGGTGCTCTGGTCATTTCATGGGCCAGGTGCTCTCCACCTGGGAGAAAATATTTAACTCAGGGGTTGCAAACTTGCTACCTGGGGGCCAAATCTGGCGCTTAGATGTGTTTTCTCTCACTGGTGAAGTTAAAATTTAAAAAACAGCATAATATTACATATTATGAAGTAATAAAAACAGACAGAAACATACACAGTATGTAATTATATAGCTCAGTGAACTGTCACATAGCAAACAGCTGTGTAACCACCAGCCAGGTCAAGAAAGATAGCATGGCATGGTAGGCCCCCCGGGACCCCCTCGTGTCTCCTCCAATCACTTGACATCATTTAAACATTTTTTTAGTTTGACCATGTGATATCTTTTTTTCTGACACCAAATTATGTGGGCTCTTTTTCACACCGATTTTTCAACATCAACTAAGTGTCCAACAATTCAGTTCAGTTTCGACACTAACTACTTAGAATTAGCACAGACCCCACAAGTTAAGGGCTCAATCTCACAAGACTGCACCCCACTTCAGACACCAATCACAAGTCCTGGGGGCCATCTGTACTTCTCACCAACTGGCTATAAATCCAGGGGTAGTCATAGCCCCCTCCCTAGGTTTGATATTCACTAGAACAGCTCACAGAACTCAGGAAACACTTTACTTACCTTTACTGGTTGTTATGAAGGACACAATTCAGGGACAGCCAAGTGGAAGAGATACACAGGTCAAGGTTATGGGCATAGGGTGATGAGCATGGAGCTTCCTTGCCCCCTCAGGGGTGCCACCTTCCAGCAACTCAATGTGTTCACCAACTCAGAAGCTCTCTGAACATGCTGTTTAGGGTTTTTTATGGAGGTTTCATTATCTCGGTGTGATTTATTAAGTCATTGGCCATTGGTGATTGAACTCAATTTCCAGCCCCTCTTTCTTTGGGGAGGAGGAGCTGAAGATCCCAACCCTCTAATCTTTCTGGCCACCAGCACCCATCCTGAAACTATCTAGGGCTCCCCCTCCATGAGTCATCTCATTACTATACAAAAGGCAGTAAATTACAGGGTTTTAGAAGCTCCTGGTTTAGGAACCAGGAACTGTGGATAAAGAAAAAATATTTATTTTTTATTATACCACAGACAGTCTTCAAGCAGGAGCAGGTAGGCGCTCTACTTTGCCACAGACCCCACCAACCCTTATTGTCTTGCACTGCCCAATTCACAGATTTGTGTTGCCTGCTCAGCCTCTGTAGGTATTTGGAGTGATGATCCCTGCTTAACAGATGCTCTCTGTCTTAACAATAATAGAAACAGTAGTTGTCGTCATCCTCACCATCCTCATTATCTAATAATAATAAAGTAGCTAACAATTGTTGGGTATTTATAATATTCCAGGGACTACTGAGCACATCAGATGCAGTATCTTGTTTAATCTTTACAGAAATCTTTCCAAGTAAACTCTTCAACTCTCCGTTTTTTCAGATAAGGAAACAAAGGATGAGAGAATTTGAGTGCATTTCCCAAGGTAACACAGCAAATAGGGAAGCTGATTGAGCCTGGACGTTGAAGTGGGATGGGGTCATGTGGGGAGTGGGACCAGGTCTAATTCTTGGGGAACAGTTTTGTGTTGTGGGAATGGCACGGGTTTGGGGGTCAGATAAGCCTGGGTTTCAACCTTCAGGCCACCACCCTGGACAAGTTATGCAGTCTTCCAGGCCTCAGGCTCCCTATCTATAACTTGGGCACAAAGACAGCCACCTCACACAGTCACTGTTAGGACTGAGTGAGCTAAGTGCTGGGTAGAAACTCCATAAATGATTCTTCACCGCAACCAGCCTAAGCAGAGGGGTTGCTGGAAACCGGGGATCCCCATGGATCCATCCCATCTCTGCCTCCTTCAAGACCAAATTCAAGGCCACCTCCTCCAGGAAGCCTCCCCAGGTTCCCAGCAGCCCCATTGTCCTTGTCTTTACTTTCAAATTCCCCAGGACTGTGGTTTATGGGACAACATCCCATCCCACACCTGCTGCCCCTCCCAGCCTGGTGTTTGCATTTTCTCCCCTGAATGGCTTTGACCTCCCGGAGCACTCTGGACCTTGTCATTCATCACTTTTGACCCTCTGTGGGTGTCACTGGTGGGCCTGCCTGGTCCCCTCCCTGGGCAGTGGAGGCTCCTTGAGGGCAGGGGTCCGAGAGAGAGTAGACAGTGGGGTCTTGAAGACCCTCTCTCACCCCATGCCTGCTCTGGGGTTCAGCAGAGGGCATGCCTGTATGTGGTGGACTTTGGTGGGTCTCTTGTCCCTTCTTGGCAAGGAAATGTATGGGGATTACGTTGCTTTTGCCATAGAATATACTGGGGGTTACACACCTCTCTCATTTCAGCTCCCCCGAGTTTTTTTCAGATGGTATATTAAATTTTTTTATTTTAGTAAACTATACATAACATAAAATTTACCATTTGAGCCATTTTAAGTGTACAGTTCAGCGGTATTTAAGTACATTTACAATATTGTGCAACCATGACCACTATCCATTTCCAGAACTTTTTCATCATCCCAAACAAAAACCCTGTACCCATTAAATAATAACTCCTCCTACCCCTCCCTCTAGCCCCTCCTGACCACTCTTCCGCTTTCTGTCTCTATGAATTTGCCTATTCTAGATACCTCACCTAAGTGGAATCATGCAATGTTTATCCTTTTTTGTCTGGCTTATTTCACTTGGCCTAATGTTTTCTAGGTTCACCCATGTGATAACATGTGTCAGAATTTCCCTTCTTTTTATGACTGAGTAATATCCCATTGAATGTCTTTACTACATTTTGTTTATTCATTCATCTGTAGATGGACACTTGGGCTGTTTCCACCTTTTGGCTATGGTGAATAACGCTGCTCTGAGCATTGATGTACAGTATGTGTTTTAGTCCCTGCTTTCAATTCCTGGGTATATATTCCTAGGAACGGAACTGCTGGTAATTCTATGTTTAACTTCTTGAGAAACAACTAAACTGTTTTCCATCGTGTCTGCACCATTTTACACTCCACCAGCGGTGCATGAGGGTTCCAATTTCTCTACATCCTGGTCAACACTTGTTATTTCCACCCTCTCTCCCTCTTTTTTTCGATGATAGCCATCCTCGTGGGGATGAAGTGTTATATCATGTGGTAACACTATCATTTTAAGGGTAGCTCTTATAGCCCCATTTTATAGTGTGGGAAACTAAGGCTTGGAGAAGTTAAATAACTTGAGGTCACATACTTGTGCTATAGGGAAGAATCTTTGTATTCTATTACAAGTTAATCACTAAAGGGATGTTGCCTATAAGCTTAAATTATACATAATGGCCCCTCTCTGAGAACCCTGCCTCCCAGGTAATGACATTAAGCTCAAATACCTTTGTTTAGCTCACAGGAAACATCCTGACCAGGCCTACTTGTGAATGACTCCAGAGGCTGACTGGAGCCAGGCAATGTTTGACTTTACTCCCTCCCCTTTTAGTATAAAAGAAGCCTGAATTCTAACTCAGGCAAGATGGTTCTTTGGGACACGAGTCCACCACCTTCTTGGTCTGCTGGCTTTCCAAATAAAGTTGCTATTCCTGGCCCCAACAACTTGTCTCTTGATTTATTGTCCTGTCATGCGGTAAGCAGTACCAGCTTGGACTTGGTAACACTTGGATCTGGGATTTGAACTGGGGGGTTACAAAGCTCACTGTCTTCCCACTATCCCCACCACCTGACTTGAATTCCTTGAGAGTAGGGATTGTGCCTTCCTGTTCCTTTGTGGACACCAAGAAGGCAGGGAATTCTATCATAGAACCACTGAATTTTGGGGGAATTGAAAGGTCCTGGGAGATTGCTATTCCAACCCCTCACTCTTCAGCTGGGAAGGCTGAGGCCCAGAGAGGGGCGATTCACACTTGAGTGAGTGGCAGGACAGAAACAGGTGTCACAAGACCTGGGCCTTGACCCTGTGTCCTACTGGCTCCCCCAGAGGCGTCTCTCTAGCTGCTCGCCACCCTCTTATCTGACCCATGGCATGGCTGGGCACAGGGAGGCGGGTCTGGACTCCAGGTCAGGTGACCAATGTCTGGGTCACAGGGGATGAGCTGTGCCTCCCCAAAGCCTCCTCCAGAACAGACGTCAATCCTGCCTGTGGGCCAGGTGGTTTGAACCTCCCCGACAGGTAGGCGTGGTGGCTAACCTTGAATGGGACCACCAGAGGAGGGCGGGGATCTGGAGGCTCCTGACAACTGGCCAGACTAGCTCTTCCCCCCAGACGACCCCAGTCGTTGTCTCCAAAGGAGACCAGAAGGTCCCGAGGATGGATTCCAGCCCAATGGCAGAGGCTTGCCTCAGCGGCACGGGAGGTGGGGACCGTCTGACTTTGGGAAACCAGGGGATAAAGGGAGGGGTCTGTCCATCCACCGTATCGGGGGTGTACAAGTCAAAGGGACAGACTGTGGGGTTAGAGAAAGAATATGGGTTTTGGCTTTTTATGGCCCGAGTTGCAATACTGTCTGGACCACAAATTAGCTGTGTGACATTTGCAAGTCATTTGAGCTTCCTGGGCCTTGATTTCCTCATCTGTAAAATGGGGATGTGAGCATGTGCTCATAGCATCACATGAGGATTAAATGATTGCCTGTGTGAATAAAGCTGAGGGAAGTAAGTGCCTGATCTTTAACAACTGCTTGGCAAGGTGAGCTATAATTAATCGCCATTTTCTGCCTGATCTTCAGCTGCTCGGATTGGGCTGGGAGAAGAGTTAAATGTTAGAGTTATGCCCGAGGTGACCTTTCCTCCCAGTTTAGGCTCTCCTGGGAGAGGTTCTTCCCCTTCCCTCCAAAGCCCCTCTGACCCCTGATTCTCCATCTCTCACTGTTACCTGTGACATCATCACCTTCCTCTTTGCAAAAGGTCGGCAGATGGAAACCAGTGGTGTTCCTGCTCCTGCCGGGGATGTTTTCATTTCAAGAGGTCCTTTAAAACCCTTAACAGCAAGGATCAGGCTCTGATGACTTCAGAAGTCTTTGCAGTGCAAAATAATATTAATAACAATAATGGCCGCTTATGAACCACCTACCATGTGAATCCCTTATGTGCTTTCCCTTATTTAATTGTGCCAACAAAAGCATGAGGTTGGGACTTTTATTGTCACCCCACTTTATAGATGAAGAAAGTAAGGCACAGAGAACTTAAGTAAGTTGTCCCATGTCACACAGTAAGTGGCAGAGAAGGGGCGCAAACTCAGGCAGCCTGACTTCAGAGCCCACTACAGCCTCTATTTTTTTTTTTTTTTTTTTTTGCTGTAGTAGGCCTCTCACTGTTGTGGCCCTCTCCCGTTGCAGAGCACAGGCTCCCGACGCGCAGGCTCAGCAGCCATGGCTCACGGGCCCAGCCGCTCCGCGGCACGTGGGATCTTCCCGGACCGGGGCACGAACCCGTGTCCCCTGCATCGGCAGGCGGACTCTCAACCACTGCGCCACCAGGGAAGCCCTACAGCCTCTATTTAACCGAGCACTCAGTGTGCACCAGGCATGTTTTCAAGATGCTTTATACACATGATTGTCTCTACTTCCTCTGTCTGGCAATATGTTGGATTTCTCTTTTAACCCTCACACCAGCCCTGTGATGTTGGTATTATTGCCTCTGATTTAAAGGTGGGAAAACGGAGGCCTGGAGAGAGAATTGCTTTCTGTTGCCTCTCCTGCTGTTGCAATATTACTTATAAAACAAGTTTAGAATCAGAAGCTGCTTTGTCCTGAACACCCCTCCCAGCCAGGAATGGTGGGAGTGTCAGAAGTGGGAGAGAAGGCATTGGCTTTAGAGCCAGAGGTTAGGATCCCATCTCCACTATTGCTAGCTTCACAGCTCTGGGAAAGTCCCAGAGCCTTGTAGAGGCTGGATATTTTCGTGAGTACAGCGGCAGAAGTTATGCCCGCCTCAAGGGCCATTGTGAGCCCAAAATGAGATAAGATGCTCAGAACAGAAGGCACATGGTAGGTGCTAACCAAATTGTTTTATTGCCCCTAAAGCCACATCTTTTGCTCCGTGTCCTCATAACACTTTGCTTGGTGCCTCTCTTGGTCCCACTTACTAGAGGTGAACTAGTGTCTAGTTATTCAGGGACCTGGGGCTGGAACCTTCTTGATGTCAAAGGCCACATCCCACGCATCTTTAGATCTTCCACCTGGCCCAGTGCCTTTTATGTTATGCAATAACTTTTTTTTCAAAGGAAAATACCTTTTCTATTTTTCTCCTTTTAAAAGTAATAAGTGCTCATTTTAAAATGGGGAAAGAGGGCTTCCCTGATGGCGCAGTGGTTGGGAGTCCACCTGCCAATGCACGGGACATGGGTTCGTGCCCCGGTCTGGGAGGATCCCACGTGCCGCGGAGCGGCTGGGCCCGTGAGCCGTGGCCGTTGAGCCTGCGCGTCCAGAGCCTGTGCTCTGCAAGCAGGGGAGGCCACAACAGTGAGAGGCCCACATAACGAAAAAAAAAAAATGGGGAAAGAATTTGGCTTTGTCAAATGATGTGAGGCTTAAATGAGGTGATGGTGGTGTCGTCCTTACCATTGTGGCTTGTAACTGTTATTACATATGTTATATATATATATATATGTTATTATTATTCAGAAAACACAGAAAGGTAGGTGAAAGAACAAAAACCATCAGCTGACCTTTTGCATGTCCTTACAGATTTTTTTCCTGTGTCTATACACGTAGACAAACCCACAGACATAAGATGAATACTTAAAAAGTGGGGTTTTATAGCTTTTTCGTTTTCTAATTGAAGTATAGTTGATGTACAATATTACACAAGTTACAGGTGTACAACATAGCGATTCACAATTTTTAAAGGTTACAGTTACTACAAAATACTGGCTGTATTCCCTAGCTGTAGCTTACTTATTTTATACATAATAGTTTATACCTGTTACTCCCTACACCTGTCTTGTCCCTCCCCGCTTCCCTCTCCCCCACTGGCAGCCACTAGTTTGTTTTCTGTGTCTGTGAGTCTGTTTATTTTTTGTTATATTCACTAGTTTGTTTCATTTTTTAGATTCCACATATAAGCGATACGGTTTTACAGTCTGCTTTTTCACTTCAGTGATAACTGGAGGACCTCTCTCTAAGCCAATAAAGATAAGTGGGTATTATCCTTAGGATCGCTTGAGTATGACTTCTTATGGATGTGCCATGACATACGTAGTCAATCCCCAGTTGCTGGACACCGAGGTGTTGCCTATCATCTGAGTTGGGCTGGAAGGTGCAGGGCAGGTGTAGACCGAGGAAGCCTCTGGCTGGCTGAGGTCTCTGCAGTTACGAAATAGCCATCGGGGAAGTCGCCAAGAAGGCTGATGTGTTGACTTCTGTGGCAAATAATTTCAAACTTGCGTTAAGGACAATTAGGGAGCTGGTCCTGTTACCAGAGTCTGGGATGAGTTCAGACGTATTCCTCCTTTTCATAGCACTGGAAGTGGCAGGCCTACTGGGAAGAAGGGCTTTGACTCACTCCTTGCTGACAGCCGTCTCCTGGGAGGTGGGAGGTGTCCCCACTGCTGGGATGTCTGTTTCAGCAGAAATAGGACCATGAGGTCACAGAGGACCGGCCTGCCTTCCTCTGAGGGATTTCCCTGACACGTGAAAGTCTGTTTGCAAACCAGAAATCAGAGGTAAGGTACGTGGGGATTTTCCTAGCTCACCTCCTAATGGAAGCAAAGCAAGCCAGTAGAGAAGCAGAAGCGTCCCCACGGGGTAAGGACTCCCCTGTCAGGCCTGCCTTGTGGTTTCTGGAACTCCCAGGGCCTCCCTGGCAACAATCCACACATCCTGGTCCCGCATGAAGCTGCAGGGCCCTCTCTCACCCTGAGGTTGGTGTGGATTTTGCTGTATCCAAGCAGGACCTGGCTTAAGGTTTCGGACCTTGGATCTCCAGGCCTTGGAACCGGGCAAAGAATCTAGCTTCTCCTCTCCAAGCTTCAGTTTCTCCATCTGTAAAAGGGGAATGAGGTCCTTCCGTCAAATTGACGAGGTTTGGATAGAGTGAGATGATCCATGTGTAGCACTGATACGATGCCTGGCACACAAGCTACATCTGCTGGAACTGATCTGAGCAGGACAACGTGAGGAATAAGTGAAATGCCACATGTGAAGCAGAGCGAAGACTCTCAGTACCTGTTGGTTCTTGAGGTCAGGGGCCCATCTCTTTGGACAGAGATGGACGTGTCGCATCACGCAACCGAGCCCTTTGTAGAGCTTTCCGACGAGGAGAAGAATGAGGCCTGAGAGGTCATCTCCTCTGAGAGAGGGCTGTGGGCTTTAGAGTGACCTCAGAGAGCCATCCCCCTCTGCCAGGCTCCCTCCCGGGAACTTAATAGCATTTCACTTAGCCCCTACCACAACCCTATAGGGCAGAGGTTTCATTCCTATTTTATAGATGGGGAAACTGAGGTGCAGAGAGGTCCTGTATCACACATCCAGTAAGGAGTCATCTTGTTAAGCTCTGGGCTCGAAATGGATTAGGGCACATCAAAGAGAGGGGCCGTGCATCCTTGGGGCTGGTCTTCTGGCTGCACTGGCAGAGGGTGAGTGGCCTGGGACTGGGGCGACAGGATATCGCTTCTCCTTCCCAAGGAGCTCCGGGTCACATAGATGGTGTCCTTCCCTCCCGCAAGGAGCCCTCCCTTCTTGAGATGAGGGAGACAAGGAATTGGTGGGAATGCTACAGACAGATGAATCTACAACGGGGAAGAGCAAGAGGCCCCTAGCTATCCTGGTTTTGGGGGTGCAGAGTGGTTCTAGGGGTAAGTGCTACCCTTCACCCTAATCCTAACCCTAACCCTTAAAATAAAAAAGGACTGACTATGCTAAATATTTTTTCTAATGGAAGTATAGTTGATTTACAATATTGTGTTCGTTTCAGGTGTACAGCAATGTGATTTTTTAATGTATTTTTTTCAGATTATTTTCCATTATAGGTTATTACAAGTTATTGAATAGAGTTCCCTGTGTTATTCAGTAAATCCTACTTGTTTATCTCTGACTGTACTAAATATTAGCTGGGATTTGGAGCAATCAGAACCCTCATACGCTGCTGAGGGGGGTGTACATTTACAGAGCCAGCTTGGAAAAGTGTTTGGCAGGATCTACTAACTCTAAACATACACATATCCCGCGACACAGCAGTCCCGTCGCTTGATTTCCACCCAAGAAGAACAAGTGTTATGTTCACCTAAAGACAGAGATGAGAAGGCTCACAGCAGCTGTACTCCAAATAGCCCCAAACTAGAAACCACCCAAATGTCCAACCGTGGTAGAATGGACAAATACATTGTGACACGTTCATAGCATGTATTATTACCCAGCAAAGAAGAAGAAGACAATGCTGCCACACTCAACGACATGGATGGATCTCTTACAGAGAAGGTTGAGCAAAAGAAGTAAAAAAACTTACTGTCTGAATCTGTGTACATGAGGCTAGAAAGGAATCCATGGTGAGAAGAGTCAGAACCGGATAACCTTTGGGAGGTGTCTCTGAATGGGGTCACCAGGGAGCCTTCTGTGTGTGGGAAATGAGCTGGGTGTGGAGTACCCTGGGGTGTGCATACACAGAAATTCGTTGAGCCATGCACAGAATATTTGCTGAACGTACATTATCCCTTAATGCAAAGTCAAAACAAGACAGCAAATGAAGAAGGAGACTGCTACCAAAACCAAGATCTGGAGGATAAGTAAGTGCTGGCTAGTGAGAAGGGGACCAGTGTCCCTGGAGGCGGAGCCAGCACGTGCAAAGGCCCAGAGGCAGGGTTGCATGGTGTTGCTTCTCATCGTGGCTCTGGGCTCATCTGATGAAGCTCCTGCCCCTCGCTTCTCTGTGCCCCTTTCTACTCACTCGAAGGCCGTCACTGTGGAACAGGGTGGCAGAACTCACTTCAACGGCTCACTTCTCAGATCAATATCTGACTGTTCCATCTTTGGGTTGTTGAGGAAGAGGCTGGAGCTGGAGCAGGTCGGATGGGACTTGGAGTTAAAAGTTGGGTTCAAAGCTCAACTGTGCCATTAACTGTGTGTTTTGGGGTAGGCCCTTCACCCGCTAAGCCTCAGGCTCCCCATCTGTAAGACGGATCTTTAACAGGTAGGGTTTCAGTGACAGAGTCAGGGTAGAGAAGATGTTTAACAGATGCCAGTCATGTGGAAATGAAGGAATAAGGCCTGAAAGCAAGGGCCTCCCCAAATTTGTGGCTCCCCCTAAAATGATCCTGCATGACCCTGCTTAGGCTTCTGCAACCCTCCGCCTTGACTTCCTGCCTCGTGGAGCTCAAACCACTCCCTAGAACGGTGTCTGGCAGGGTGCTGAGGAATGTTGACTCATGACAGCTGGTGCTTGATACACGTCAGGTGCTGCTTTCAGCTCTGTGGACTTGTCTCACCCTCAGGGTAACCCCATGAACTACTACCATCCCATTTTACAGAGGGAGAAACTGAGGCACAGAGCAGTTGAGTAACTTGCCCACAGTCACACAGTTAACTGATTGAGCCTGGACCTGCATCCCCTGCTCGTAACCACACTGCCATACAGCCCAGCTGGCCTTCATGAGAGAGGCCTGCGGAGGCCTGGAGAAGGTGCTGGAAGCCACCAGGGCTCCCCCAAGGCAGCTTAAGCTGTGAGCCTGCAGATGTCCAGGAGGGATGAGGCTGGGCAACATGCTGCCGAAGTCGCCCTTTCTGCCAGAGTTTTTTTTTTGACTGTTTTTGTCATTGTTGTTTCTAGGGAGGTGAGATGGGCCAGCTAGAGAATTCCCTGCGCCTTGCAAGGGATTAACCTTCACCTGTAGCATCGTGTGGGACTAAGAACCACTCCCTTTCCTCTGTGCCATCATGTTTTATTGCTTTCTTTCATTTCACCATGAAGAAACCTGATGGTAGTATTCTAGAAACTGCAGCCTGGAGTTGGGGATGGGGGACTCAGGGGGAGGGCAGTTCATTCTCCCTGGCAGTAGGACTGGGCTCAGATGCCAGAGAGGGCCACTGGGTGTGGGATCATGGGAGACGCTTATTTTTTCCCCTGCTTCTTACGACATTTATGGGCTTTTCACACTGGCATAAGCAAAATGAATGAAGAAAAATTATGGTGATAATAGCTAATATTTATTGAGCATTTACTTCATGCTGACTTTATATGCATTAACTCATTTAACCCTTACAACCCCCCTCCGGGGTAACTACTCTTATTAGTCCTATTTCCAGATGAGGAACTGATATGCAGAAAAGTAAAGTAAATAAGGTAATGAAAAATTCAAACTACCAAAATTTTAAAAGAGATTGGCAATAGGAAGCAAGGCCCTACCAATGCCATAATGTGGATGAACTTCAAAAACATGATGCTTAGTGAAAGAAGCCAGACACGAGGGATCACATATTGTATGATTCCATTTATAGGGAATGTCCACAGAAGGCAAATCTAAAGAGACAGAAAGTAGATTAGTGGTTGCCCAGGGCAGGAGGTGGAAACAAGGAGTAACAGTAAATGGCGTGAGGGAGAGATCATACTGGGAGAGGTGACATATTCTAAAACTGATTTATAGTGATAGCTGTGCAACTTGGTTAATGCACTAAAAACCGTTGAAGTGGGTGGATTGTATGATATGTAAAAAAATGCCTCAATAAAGTTGTCAAACCAAGAAATGTAATTAAAATGTGAAAATCTAACCCTTATTGAACACCTCTTAGGCACTTTACAGGAATTTTTTCCAGTGTCAACAGCTCATTCAGTTGTTTACCTAAACTCATCTTTGTTGAGCACCTATTATGTGCCAGGCACCATGCCAGAACATGGGGGTACAGTAGTGAACTGGACCTGGTTCTTGTTCAAGATCCCTGCCCTGCTGGAAATCATGGTCTAGCAGGTGTTGGGGGGTAGGGCGGGGGTGGGGTGGAGATGACAATGAAAAAGCCAGCAATGGCAAGAGAGTGTATCTGGGGCTGTCATGTTGTAGGCATGGTGCTGGTATAGCCCAGAGGAAGCAACCCCATTCAGACCTGGCAGGTGCTGGGAGGACAGGGAGGCTGGGACCTGAAGGATGAGGGGGTAGTTAGCTGGTGAAATGGCAGAGGGCTAGAGTAGGGAAAATGAAAGTTGTTTGACTATTCTTTCTTTCTTTCTTTTCTTTCTTTCTTTCTTTTTCTTTCTCTCTTTCTCTCTTTCTCTTTCTTTCTCTCTCTTTCCCTTTCTTTCTTTCTTTCTTTCTTTCTTTCTTTCTTTCTTTCTTTCTTCTTTCTTTCTTTCTTTCTTTCTTTCTTTCTTTCTTTCTTTCTTTCCTTTCTTTCTTTCTTTTGTTCATTCATTCAGTAACTGTTTATTGACAGCCTGCCAGGGGCCTGGCACTTTGACAGGGCAGGTGGCAGAGGCAGAGGGCATAAGGACCTTGTGGGTGAAGTCATACCCATTTCACTGATGGGCCTCAGAGAGGTCAAGTGACTTGCCAGTTTACACAGCTGGAGCAGAGATACAAACCTAAGCCAACTTTTGTTCAAAAGCCCATCTCTGGAAGAAGAGGCCAGGCAGGTCAGACACACTGCTGTGAATCTGAGGGCCACGGGTAGGTATCCTGCTAAGAAAACCCATCCTTGATCAGCAAGTGGAGGCAGGCATCCTTCCTGGGGATATTCCTTTGTCTGTTGGAACAACTCCTCCCTCCACCTGGTGAGGACCCATCTGTAGCCCCTTTGGATTATTGATGGGGGAGGTGAGGGTACCCAGGGCTGAAGGGAAGGGACCACTGATTTCACTGTCTGGCTTGGGGTGGTACTGAGCATTGGAGAGGGAGTGGGGGCCAGAATTCTGGACCAGGCTTTGCCACTAATTATCTGGGGCTAGTTCCCACCCCTCTCTGGGCCTCAATTCTCTTGTCTCTAAAATGGGAGCATTGGGCTTGCTGCACTCGAAGCTCTGTCTGGCTGACATTGATGACCATGACTTCTGGCTATAGAAGTCTCAGGAACTATATGGGCTGGAAGAAGAATGACCAACTCATCCCGGTTTGCCTGGAACTTTCTGGGTTTTAGCATTGAAAGCTCCACATCAAGGAAAACTCCTCGATCCTGGGCAAATGGGGACAGTTGGTCACTCTAGCTGCAAGGGCATTAGGCTGGCCTCCCCTCTCATCTTGCCCACAAAGAGCAAGATACATAGCATCTCGCTTTTGCGCCTATGTGGCCACAGAACTACTTTCTAGCCATTTTGTTTGTACAAATCATGCTTCTAGAAAAGCCCTTCAAGTCCAGGTACCACCTCGTCCATTTCCTTTGGATCTCCTGGCCTTGCGCAGCCGTCTCTTCCTGGTCAGGCTTCCCTCCGCTGCACTTCGGCCCCCGTCTCAGGATGGTCTGTTGGGTTGTCTGTCTCCATTAGCTCCCCCAGGGCTCCTGGAGCTCTTGCATTGCTCACGGCTGTTTCTCTAGTGTTAGGGCAGGGTCTGTGCTAAAGCAGGAGCTCAAAAAATAATCTTGGAATGTCTGCATCTCTCCAGGCCCAGGACAGGGCTGGGTGCCTCCCACCCCACCCCGCCCCTCCAGGAGGGCTTCACACTCCAATTCCAGGGCAATGCTGTTGTCAGGGCAGATCCTTCAGAGAAAAGACAGCAGGGAACCACTCCCCAGGTGTGGCTTCTTAACCCTTTCTGTGGGTTGAGGCCCCTTAGGCATCTGGTGAAGCCTGTGGATCCACCTCATAATAAAGGTTTAAAAATTGCATTTGGACAACAGTGAAAACAATTTTACTAAAATACAACTATCAAAGTACTAAAAAAAATTGTGATATAGTAACATGTGTTAATACATTAAGTAAGATTTAGTGGTGAGTCGAATACGATCTTAATTTCAGAGCGTGGTAGCTTAAGTGATACTTTGAGATATATAGAAACTGAAGGTGATGTGAAAATACCTGTGATTTCTATTAGTGACAAAATCACAGGGACTTCTACTTGTTGCCTGCATTCATGATCAAGGGAGATGCTGAATGCCATTTAGGGATTAATGAAAATAAAGATATAATTTTTGTCCATGGCATGGACCTCTCAGAATTCTATCCTCATCCCCCCCAGGGTCCGTGAACTCCTGTTTTAAGGCAAAGGGTTTTGATTCTTTAGGTTAAACAAGAAAATCACCAAGAGAGGAGAGAACAAAGAGTGAAGAGCAGTGACCACATTGGGTTGGGTTAAAAAGAGAAATGTTTCAAGACAAGTGAGTTTCAGCTCTGAGTGTTGGAAAGGTGAGCCTATTTTCAGAAGGGAGCAAGGAACTGGGGGTTGAGGGAAGGAAACTGGGGAGGGTTTGCTCCTGTGACTAAACAGCCGACTAACGTCACAGCCACGACCTCACCTCAGAGTATGCCTGTGTCTCCTTTGTGTCTCTTCTGTCACTGAGAACCTCAAGCCATTGTCCCTGTGAGAAAGGGTACCTGCCCGCAAGCTTACACACAAAGAAATGGAACAAACACAAAAATTAATAACAAGACAAAAATTAAATTGCAATTCAAAAAATGCAGCCTGAAGAATGTGGAACATGCCACATATCTGGTTATGTGCACACAGTGCAAGCCGCAGGCGTTCAAAGGTACGGGTTACCTCCCCTCTGAGGTTTTTTTTTTTTAGACATCTTTATTGGAGTATAATGGCTTTACAATGGTGTGTTAGTTTCTGCTTTATAACAAAGTGAATCAGTTATACATATACATATGTTCCCATATCTCTTCCCTCTTGCATCTCCCTCACTCCCACCCTCCCTATCCCACCCCTCCAGGCGGTCACAAAGCACGGAGCTGAGCTCCCTGTGCTATGCGGCTGCTTCCCGCTATCTATCTATTTTACATTTGGTAGTGTATGTATGTCCATGCCACTCTCTCATTTTTTCACAGTTTACCCTTCCTCCTCCCCACATCCTCAAGTCCATGCTCTAGTAGGTCTGTGTCTTTATTCCCGTCTTACCCCTAGTTTCTTCATGACTTTTTTTTTCCCCTTAGATTCCATATATATGTGTTAGCATACGGTATTTGTTTTTCTCTTTCTGACTTACTTCACGCTGTATGACTGACTCTAGGTCCATCTACTTCACTACAAATAGCTCAATTTCGTTTCTTTTTATGGCTGAGTAATATTCCATTGTATATATGTGCCACATCTTCTTTATCCATTCATCCGATGATGGACACTTAGGTTGCTTCCATGTCCTGGCTATTGTAAACAGAGCTGCAATGAACATTTTGGTACATGACTCTTTTTGAATTATGGATTTCTCAGGGTATATGCCCAGTAGTGGGATTGCTGGGTCATATGGTAGCTCTATTTTTAGTTTTTTAAGGAACCTCCATACTGTTCTCCATAGTGGCTGTACCAATTTACATTCCCACCAGCAGTGCAAGAGTGTTCCCCTTTCTCCACACCCTCTCCAGCATTTATTGTTTCTAGATTTTTTTGATGATGGCCCTCTGAGGTTTGTGGTAAGGATCCAACGGGGAAATGGACACGACGCCAGCAGCATCGGTAGGCGGGTTAGAGCATGTGTTTGGGGATGGATCGCTCTTCCTCTGGTCTCAGCTGTAAAATCGGGATAACAACTATGGCACCTGACATATACTTAGCACTCAATAATGGGAACTACTATTAGCGTTCAAAAAATTACCATAGATGTTTGCAAACTGGTTTAAGAGACACCAGGACACTGGAGAACTTCGTCTTTACGGTGGTAAATATGAAAACAGATTTGAATGAATGAGTGAATGAATGAATGAATGCGTCCTCTGGTGGGCTCCGCCCTCTATACCTGTTCTGCCCTCAAGCTGCCCCCCAAGCAGTTCGATGGCCCGCTCTGGGGTCAGCTGCATCTCAGCATATGAGTGTGCGGTGGTGGGGAGGTGGTCATTCAGGGCGGGGGCGCGGCAGCAGCCCAGGCTGAGCTTGCGGGTGTCACATTCCGGGAGGGTCTTCGCTCAGTCTCCCCACTCCTGTCCCCACCATCCGTGCGGCACATCTTTGGACCCGAGGACCAGCGGGCTCGGCATTGCCCAGGCCAGTCTCGGGACGACGAGGCCCGCAGTTAGAGGCGGGGGCAAGCGGTAGAGGAGCGCTCCCGGGTCCACCGCGTGGGGGACCTGCCGCTGGAAACGCTGCCTTATCTTGGGAAGGTCGAACTAGGCCGCCCCAGGCTGGAGTGGGGGTGGGGTGCGGATACACCTTCGGAGGCTCTGGTCCCCCGGCTCTTCCAGGCCGAGGTCTCCCTCACCTCGTGGTAATCTGGGGCCGGGGAGTTGGGGTGGGGTGGAAGAGAAGCGGGGTCTCCTTGACAGAGGACGTGGGGGAGGGGACTTCCTAAAGGGGGAAACGAGCGCTGCCGTGGCTGCTTGTCCCTTTAAGAGGCCGGGCTGGCTCTGCGGCGGTTCCACCTAACCGCGTGCCTGGTGCAGCTCTGCGGTCTGTGTCCCCGGGCAAAGTGGAGGGCTGGACCCGGCGCAGGGGAGGGAGTGGTCCAGCCCGGAGCTGGGCGGAGCCAAAGCTGCAGACAGCAAGTCCACCGAGCCGAGAAAACGGTGGAGCCCGGGAATGGGAGGAGCCACGGGGCCGTAGGCGGGGCCCGGCGCTGCGGGCCTCGGGGACCCTGCCTCCAGCTTTGGGAGCGCCGCAGAGGAGGGCGGGGTGGGCGGGGCGAGCTTGGGAGCGGGGCCTGTGTCTGCAGTGGGCGGGGCCCGCCGCAGAGGGGCAGTGCAGGCTGAGAGTCTTCTGCGCGCTAATACCGCGGAGCCTCCACAGCGTCTCTGACAGCCCCGGCGCCGGTACCAGCGATCCTCGATACCTCGCGCAAGCCGCCGCGGCCTCCACCACGACCGAAGTCCAGTCCCTCGCCTCGGCGCCCACATCCGGGGGCGGTCCGGCTCGCTGTCTCTGCGGAGGCCGCATCTGGCGCGCATCTGGAACCGACCGGCAGGTCGCGCTGGATCCTGCGCCCTCCCTGGCCCGGCCGCGCCGGGATCCCTGCCCGGAGCTGGAGCCGCACTTGGAGCCGCGGGCTCGGGTCCCTGAGCCGCGTAGCCGGCGCATGGTAAACTCGCTGATATTCGGGGAGATGGCCTTGGCCTCCGGCTGCCCGCCGAGCGGCTCCGGGGGGACCTGCCCTGGCGCGGGTGGCGGCGGCGGGGCCGGGCCAGGGCCATCGCCGGTGACGGCGGCGCTGCGGGACGACCTGGGCTCCAACATCCACCTACTGAAGGGGCTCAACGTGCGCTTCCGCTGCTTCCTGGCCAAAGTGCACGAGCTGGAGCGGCGCAACCGGCTGCTGGAGAAGCAGCTGGAGCAGCAGCAGAGCGAGCGCGAGCGGAGGCTGCGCTACAAGACCTTCTCCCGCGAGCAGGCCGTGCAGACCGGGCCCGAACTGCTGCAGCCACCCGCGCCCGGCGGCGGGCACGGCAGCGGCGCGGCGGCCGGAGCCAACGCCAACGCCGCGGCTCTGGGCGGCCTGCCCCCCGGCGGCGGCTCGCAGCCGCAGCACTACGGCCGCCTGCCCGGGACCATCTGGAGCTACACGCAGGTGCGGCGCACGGGCGGCGGCGGCGTGGAGACCGTGCAGGGCCCTGGCGTGTCGTGGGTGCACCCCGACGGCGTGGGCGTGCAGATCGACACCATCACGCCCGAGATCCGCGCGCTCTACAACGTGCTGGCCAAGGTGAAGCGCGAGCGCGACGAGTACAAGCGGAGGTGAGTGGGGCCCCGCTCCTGCCCCCGCACTCCCGGCCTGGGGGGTCTTCCCTGTCTCCGCGGCCAAGGAATGTGTGCGTTCGGGAGGGGCCGGGGGCGGCAGCTGGTCCTGGCAGGTGGGCTGGAAGCTGTATTTGCAGAACGCCCTACACACGCTTGGAAAACTCAGTTATCTAGTTCCAAGAATGGGAGCGGGTGCTAACTATGGTGGGGGACACCTCCGCTCCGTCACTGGACCAGGCACATTGTTTTCTAGGTGACATAGTGACCATTGGTGTTTTCCGTGATCTCATCTAATCCTCATGGCAACGCCAAGTGTGGGGCATTCTTATCCTCATTTTGTAGATGAGAGAACCGAGGCACAGAGATGCAAGTGACTTGCCTAAGATGGCTTGGCTAATAGGTGGTGAAGCCACGATGTGACTACCTGGCTAGTCTGTCTTCCAGCTTAGGTATTTTCCCAAGGATGTAGGAGGTGGGCTCTCCTCTGTCAATGGATGAAAAGAAATAACTCTTAAGTAATCCACTGGCTTCTTGTTCCTTGAATTAAAAAGTCATGTGTTTAAGAATGGTCGGATCTGTCCACTGAGGCCAGGGTCTGCTGTCTTGCTCCAGCTCTGTAAGGTCCAGCTGGCTGGGCTGGATAACCAGACCTACATCAGACTGGCCACGAGCTTTTAGAAACAGCTACCTTCACCTCTCTTCTCCCCACCCCCAATTCTCATGGTTTTTTGGACCCCAACAAACTCAGCCCTAAAGGCCCACAGAAGGAGATAACCTTAGGCTGGAAGACTGGGCACCGAATGGACCCAGACCACTGTCTCTGCTGGACTATGGCACAGACTGCCTGCTGAACTGGCTGGCACCTTCCTGCCCAGCCCAGATTCCCGCTGGGAAACTGACATTGCTTCCTGCCTGCAGCCTGGCTGACAGTATTGTCAAATCGGCCTTCTGATAAGAGTAGAGGGGTCTGTCTGGAGCATCTCAGGCCTGGATAGGGGCAGGGCCCTCTGCCATCCCAGGCATGGGCAGCTCTGCCTTGGGAGCTGTGGCTCTGAACTTCAGGGCTTGGAGGATGCACTGAGAAGCTTCTTTCCTCCATTCCTCGAGTCCTAGTGCTCACATGAGCACAGAGAGCTGGGCATGGGTCTCCTTCCTTTTCCTCTACTGGCAGGCTGGCCACTGGGTGGGATTCAAGTTCCAGCTCCATTAGCTGCCTGTGAGAACCACTGGCTGAACCACGTGGTCACGGAACCACTCGGAAGCCTGTTTATTTATCAGAGAAATGGGAATAATAAAATCCATCCACAGTTGCCCAAGGGGTAGGTAGGCTGGTGGTGCTTTTTGGAAGGTATACAGTAATCAACTTGACATTATTAAAGATGATCGGCTCTGTCAAGCTGTCAGGGAGCAGTTGCCTGGAGTCTCAGGTCTCTCATGCAGGGCCTGGCTTCCTGGGGGTAGGTCTTGGACCCTGCGGGGAGCAAGCTACTCTTCTGGGCTGGTTGTTTCTCCTGAGGACTTGAGAATGGCCTGGCGCCTCGCCATGCGGAGGCCACCTCTCTGCCCCTGGTGGGCAGCTTCCTCGGGGTGGGGCAGAGAAACAGGCGCTTGGTCTTGATGGTGAAACTTGGAGGGATGGGCCCTTCTGTCTGCCACTGTTGATTGTGTCGTCATGCCCCAGGCTTGCGCTGTGTTTGTTTTATTGTGTGTGTGCTTTGGGGATCTGGCTACTAAGGAGATGAAAAAACTGTGCCCAGTCTTAGAGGGAGATGGGTCGGCATTGAGCAATGCCCTGTTCAAGTTGCACGCAGGGTGTGGGGCGTGATGTCAGCTTCTGGCACTGGCCTGGAGTGGCATGGGCGCTGCTGAGACAGGTGGAGTGTGGGTGTCTCTCTTCCCGCCCTTCTGGGGTGAGTGTGTACCTTCTCTTTCCCCATTTTTTTTCTTTTTTTTGTGAACTGGGGAGACGCATCTTTTCTGAAGTTGATTCAGGGCTCAAGTTGGATTTTTTCAAAGCAAGTTTACTCCCGTCTTTGAGCCTCAGTTTCCCTATCTGTAAAAGCGAGAGGAGGGTGGTCTAGAACTGTCCCTGAAGCCCCCGGCTGCCTCAGAGATACCTTAGGCAGTTCCTTGAATATTAAATAAAAGTTAATATTTTAAAAATGTTAAAATGGTCATAAAAGTGTGCTCAGTCACTTTTAAGTTCTTACTGTTAACTCATGGAAGTCTACTTAACATTGATTTGTTAGTACTTGGCCTCAAGTTAGAGCCTTCCCCTGCCTTCTCTTTGTCAGAAGAGTACTCTGAGATTACAAAGCAAACTGCTTAAAGCTGGTCCCGTTTGTAGCTACTAATCTGTGTGAGTCAGGATTTTCTTAATACTCTGTAGCCAAAACCAGAGATAGAATTAAAGCGAAGGTGGACCTGTCATCCATAATCCCAGTTCTAAATGTTAATGGATCGAAATAGCCTCATCAACCTCATGGATTGAATTTAGAGTAGGTAAGTGTTATATCATTGAGCCTACAATATAAATTTATACAAGTAACATTCTGTTTTTACTTGTTTCTGTATTTGGGTTTATCATAAGAATTTTCTTTTGGGAAGAGGGCAGGCGTATGATCAGCCTTTTGAAAAGCTTAAGAACCACTGGGTTAGATGATCTCAGAGGGTCTTCCCAGCCTTGACAATATGTAAATCTGAGTTTGAACTCCCTGTGCACTTCTGATCTCCTGTTCATAAGAGAATGAGACCAAGGTGTTTACCTGGGCTCTTGGCCACTGAAGGCTTCAGATCGTTCCAGGATGTCTAGCATGGAGCCCCAAGCAGTGGCCAACAGAAGGAGCCTGTGCCGGGAAAGGAAAGGTTTCAGGGTTTCCTCTGGTCCACCTGGAGGAACTCGCAGCCTTGGAGATGTTCATTCTGCGTCTCCAAAGGGCAACCTGGGTTGTGTAGCTCAGTGTTCCCCAAGCTGGGGACTTCTGTGGTTCCACCTCCATGAACCGTGGCCATATTCATGTACCACCATCCATATTGTTTCTTACGTAAAATATTTTATATAGCCTTATGGGGTATAATTTACATATCGTAAAATTCTCCCATTTTACGTGTACAATTCAATGATTTTTAGCCAGTCCACTGAGTTGTGCAACTATCAGCACGATCCAGTTCTAGAACCCTTGCAACACTTCTGCCCTTTTGCAGTGAATCCCTGTTCCCACCCCAGACCAGGCACCACTGATATGCTTCCTATTTCTATAGATTTGCCTTTCCTGGGCATTTCATATAAATGGAGTCATACGGTATGTAGTCTTTTGTGTCTGGCTTCTTTCACTTAGATGATGCTTGTGCAGTCCATCCATGCTATAGCTTATATCAGCCGTACATTCCTTTATAATGCTGAATGATATTCCACTGTATGGGTAGACTACATTTTGTATATGCATTCACATACATAGTCAATAAAATGTAAATTTAACAAGTCACCTGTGTGCTACGTCACATCATCTTGTGTGCTGTCAGCGCTACAGGATCCGTGCTTTGGAAATACCAACCCAAACCAGAGCCCCTGGCCTGGGGGTGACTGGGCCCTGGCCCCGATCACTCCTGCTTTGGTTTCCTTTTGGTCCAATCAGCTCTGAGCTCTTTACCATGAGGGAAATGTGGTCACTGAAACTGTAGCCGACAAGGTTGTCAAGCATTGATTTGAAAACCAAAACAAACATCTCTACCCTGTCACCATGCAGTGCTACCAAAATACCCTGCTCTGAGTTTGCAAGCTGGGGGGCCTTTCCCTGGGAGATTCCTGCTGAAACTAGATAAACTTTAGACAGGCAGAGAGTTTTCTAAATGGGCATCCTAGAGACCCAGACTCCAGGTCTGGCTCTACCATTAGGCGCTGTGTGACTTCAGGCCAATTCCTGCCCTCTCGGAGCCTTAGGTCCCCTACCTATACACAACAGGTTTCCTTTAGGTGATCCCTGCCAGCTCGCTCTACATTTCGGTCTGTGATTTGGAGGGGCCCAGTTCAGGGCTGCTCTTTCTGCGTCCTGAGATGACAGTGTGGCCTTTCTCTGTTCCGGGCCTCCCCCTCTCCTGCCTCAGGCCCCGTGTGGTTTGGAACCAGCTGGTTTTGTTGCCTCCCCTTGCAAGTTGCTGAGTGTCTGTGCCCCTGACTCCAGTCAGCCTGAAAGTCTTGGTTTAGTTTTCCCTGGAGATTTGTTTGAGAGCCAGGATGACCACAGTGATCATTTAGCCTAGTGGTTTGCAAGTGGACTCTTTGGAGCCCTGGAGTCTAGAAGAGGGTGATTCTGGGGACAGTCGGGGGGGCTGACCACCTAGGATTCGGCCAACAGCGAACACAGCAGCTCCACTTTCATGATTCTCAGATTAGTATTCTGAGGGAGATTCGATTGGAAACCAGGGTTTTACAGTTTAGAAGAAAAGAAAGCAAGAAATCGCTGATCCAGCTAAATACTTTCATTTTAGAGTTGGGGAAACTGAGGCCCAGAGGGAGCTGACCCACAAAGCCGAGCCAGGCAGAACTTCTGTCTGCCGTTGAGAGCTTTCTCCCCCGCCCTGAGGGGATGCCCGCATCATTTGCCTTCCACTGGGGCTTGGCAGAATTCTCTCCACCTTTTTATGTGTCTGCCTTTAAGCATTTTTTAAAAAGCCACTTTCAGGGATAGGCGGGACTTTTGTCACAGCTATTTCTGATCATGAGCCGGAAGCGGCTGGGCCCGAATGGAGGGCTCCAAAAAGGGCTGGTGGGTGAGCCAGCTGGAGCGTCCCTTGCCTTTTCCCGTCATGTGCTGGGAGGCCCTTGAGCAGGTGGGTGCTGGCCCCTAAGTGCCCCAAAGCCACAAGACTGCCCCGGAAAGCTGGTCAGAGGGCTCCGTTCCCTGCCACTTCCACTGTTTCCGAAGCTGCTGATACGGATTCTTTATCTCTGATTTTCCTGGGAGGCAGCCTGGGATGGTGGAAAAAGGGGTTGAATCCCGGTTCTGCCACTCTCTGTGGGACTATGGGCAATTGCTTGGCCTCTCTGAGCTGCCTGAGACACTGCTTTCTGTAAAAGAGGGAGAATAACTCCCCTAGGGATCAGAAAGGAGTAAATAAGCTCATGTGTTAAGGCACATGAAGCTCCCGGGACGTCCCCCATCCCAGAGCCCTCCCCCCGCCCCTGCAATATCTGTTCCCTTCATTTACAAGGATTTCTCAGCACAGCGCTGGACTGACACATCCATTTCAGGACCCATCGTCGCTCTCTGTCCTGTGGAAGGCGCCAGAGATGGTGCCGGGGGCAGAGGGAGAAAGGGCTACTTCTTTGTCCAGCATCTAAGGAGGCTGTTCTTCCTACTCTTAGTGGTTGATTTGTGCCTCCGGGAATCTCTGGCCACCCTCTGCCCTTTCTCCCAACCTCCTTTAAAAGCAACACGCCTCCCCCGCCCCCAACCCCAACCCCGCCTTCATTTAGCTCCTCAGTATTCCAAGTCTCTTGGGTTAGGCTGGCAGACTCTTTGGGAACAGATTTGGGAGGGCTTTTCAGAGCCTCATGCTAGAAGGAGGGGAATGAGGTCCCAGAAAAGAAAAGGAAACAGGAAGCAGGAAGCAGGGATACAGCTGACACTGAAGATTCCTTCTCCCAGGAATTTGAGGCGGGGCTTTTGCCTTGGCCACCGGATACAGGCCCCTGGGCCCCACCAGCTTACATACACACACACACACAGACACACACGCACACGCACACACGCACGCACACACGCACAAGCGCGCTCTCAGGCTCTCTCTCCAAGCCCGTGGCTGCATCCCCACACGTGTCGGTATTTGAAAGACATAGAAGGGTAGACCCAGAACTTGCACACATCCTTTGCTGCTAAGAGATGCATGGACTTCCAAGGGAATTGATTTGAACCATGCCATGTGTCAGTGATACTGGAGGCTGCAGACTTTGCATGTGGAGTCCTGGCTTTCGATCACGTTGATGAGATCCAACCGGGTTGGTGCTCCGTTTATTTCCCAGGTCATAGATGGCAGGAGGCCCACAGCAGGGAAGGAGGCAGTCCTCTTGTAACCTCAGGGTCAGGATATGTTGCTCTCCCCTGACTTTCTTGCATCGGGCATTCCTGAGCACCCACTGCCTCCCCATCACAGGACCGTACACCCTGAATTGTAATTGCCTGGGATGTATCTGCCCCCTCCACTGACTGTAAGCTCTGTGGGGGCCGGCTCCAGGTCTGTATTCTTCGCCGTGTACCCAGAGAACCCATCCAGGGCCTGGGCAGAGTCCATGCTGAGCAAGTATTTGTGCAGTGAGGGGCGCTCTGTGCCCGGCTGCTGCGTGCTGGTAGGCCCCAGTGAGGCTGGGTTGACACAATAACTGACCCGCATGGATTCTACATCCGGCGGACTCACAGCGTGTGGAGGGCAGGGTCTGGACCTGGAGACAGGAGACACGCGCTCCAGTCCTGACACATCAGTTCAACAAATTTGAATGAATACCTGTCTCCTGGTGCCACATGCTGGGCCACCAGTGCAGGAGTTAAAAGCTGAACGAGCTTGGGCTATCACTTTGCCTCTCTGAGCCTCAGTTTCCTCATCTGGAAAAGGGGGATGCTGAGATCTGTGTCCCAACATTGTGAGAGCAGTAAATGGGCTCACAGAGCTACAGTACGTTGTAGGTGGTGAAGTTCCAAGAGTTACACAGCCAGATTTCACAGGGCAGAAGGGGTGAGCCGTGCTGGCTTTGTGAGTTGGGCAGAAGTCAAGAACGGGGCTTGAACCTGGGGAGAGGATAGTCCATGACCTTGCTGGCAGCATCTGGGGGTTGTGAAGCCTCTTGGCAGGACTGGTGCTTAGAAGATTCCAGGCCAGGTGGGAGGCTGGTGAATACTTCTGATGCTGCCGCCTGCCTGCCAGGGCAGTGCCCTCCCAACCCCAGTGGGCACCCATGCTTGGCTTCCTGGGCAGGATGTAGTTTCTTGCTCTAGTTCTTGGTACAAGAGTAGTTGTCACCCAATACTAAATCTGGCAAATGCCTCAGGTTCCCTTGAGGGCCTGTGGCCTGGCTGAGCCCCCTGGGGTGTAGCAGGGGCCAGTTAGAGCCCTGTGGAGTCCAGGTCGTGGTCCTGGCTTGCCTGGGGTGTTGCCCACCTGGGCGTGAGGACACTGGGAAGATGGGCTCGCCCAGTGCCCTAGGAACAGTGTTGTCTCTATAACTCTATTGGAGTGATCTGCATTCTGTGCATGCCGTTTAATCTCTTGCACCTTGATGTGTTGCTCTGTAAAGTGGGGATAAGTTTTCTTATGCGTTCTGCTCCCCAGTGTTGTTATAAGAATCAGTTGAGGGGCTTCCCTGGTGGTGCAGTGGTTGAGAATCCGCCTGCCAGTGCAGGGGACACGGGTTCGATCCCTGGTCCGGGAAGATCCCCCATGCCGCGGAGCAACTAAGCCCGTGCACCACAACTACTGAGCCTGTGCTCTAGAGCCTGTGAGCCACAACTACTGAGCCTGCTTGCCAAAACTACTGAAGCCCTGCGAGCCTAGAGCCCGTGCTCCACAACAAGAGAAGCCACCGTGATAACAAGCCTGCGCGCCGTAACTAGGGAAAGCCCGTGCACAGCAACAAAGAAAGACCCAACACAGCCAAAAATAAATAATAAAATAAAATAAATTAATTAAAAAATAATAATAAAATAAATCATAGTGAGTTCATAGCCACCATTAATTGAGTACCTACTACGTGCTAAGCTCTGTGATGAATTCTTTAAATAAGTGAGATTTAATTATTAGAGCAATTCCAAGAGGTAGGATTGATTCTGTTCATTTTACAGATGAGAGTTTCAGAAGGGTGAAGAACTCTGCCCCAGATCTCCCAACGAGTCCAGCCTGGGTCTCCAGACCCCAAGTTCAGTGCTCTGCTGGCAGAGACGCAGGCTGGCTTCGTCTCATGCGACCTGGAGGCTGGTGATGCTGGCACAGGGTGGAGGAAGCAGACGAGAGGCAGGCTGAGGTGTGGGTCTCCCCGGCACCTGTCACAATATTGCCGGGGCGGGTGGCGGAACAGGAGGTGGCCACCATGCAGGGAAGACTTCCTGCTGTGACTTTAGAGTACTTCTGGTGAAGCCAATGAATCACTGGCAACGCAGGCAGATGAGCCTCCTGGGCTGCCATAGAGGGCAGGCCAGCCCCCCTGATCTCTGAGGATTGAGCTCTGGGGAGGGGGAGTTCCTGGGTTGGCAAATCTAGGCTGGGAGACCTGGGGGTGAGGGTGGGGGAAGGGGTGGCGAGCTAGGAACACTAATCGTTACCTGTCAGGCACTTTCCATGTGATCTGATTTAAACCTTGTGACAACCCTGCACGATGGAAACCGAGGCTCAGAGAGGAAAATTAACTTGCCCCAAGTCACACAGCAAAGCCAGGACTGGATGTGGGTCTCAGACTCTAAGTTTCAATGCTCCTTTTCACGCCCAGCTCCTGAGCACTCCCAGGGCAGTGGTCAGGGGCTCTCACTGCCTGATGACGAGCAGGAGAGAGCAGTGGACATTCTGGTGGCCAGAGGGAAGCTGGGCTCAGGTCTGACTTTTGCTTTCGGTTGGTGCTGTGAACTTTGCCAGGGTATAGGGAACTTGTTACAGTCATTCTGTGCCTCTTGTTGGGGAAGATGAGGTTGCTGGGTGTGGGTGTCTGAGAAACCAAGGTTCTGTTCTCTGGACAGTGGCTGGGCACCCACCGTGTGCCAGGCCCCATGCTGGGCACCGGGGTGAAGCAGACACAGCCCCTGCCCTCAGGAGCTCGGTGTCTGGGGACACAGACAAATGGGACAATGTCACGTGACAAGTACCTGCCCAAATAGTGCATATGCATACTAGAGGCACAATAAATAGTAATTAATTTTAAAAATATTTATATACCATGTACCCTTTGCCAGGCTCCATTCAAAGCAGTTTACAAATATTTAATTTATATGACCTGATAACAACTCTATGAGTTGAATACTATCATTAGCCCATTTTAGAGATGCTGAAACTGAGCCATAGAGACATTGAGGGAAGCCAGGCCGAGACAGGAAGTGGGGAGCCAAGATTCGAACCCAGGAAGTCAGGCTCCAGATCCAACCTTTTATCCTGTGTGGTACCCGGGAAGGGGCATGTGCATTGCAAGCAGCTTTCCTGCTCTGAGCCTCAGTTTTCCCTTCTGTGTAATGGGGGTAATAAATCTGGCCTCATGAGGCCGTTTGGAAGATTAAACGAAGTGATGCCTGTGGAAGCATCTTATAAACTGTTGAGTGCTGTGCCCATGGTGACTAAGTGATCGGAAGCCCTGGGCCACACCCACACTGCTGTTTCTTCTCCAACTTCTCATGCAACCTGGGGCTACTTGAAGTTCCATGAAAGGTCTTGTCCTCCCCTTGCCTTTATATCACATCTCCCCTAGATCCCAAGTCAAAGGACAAAAACCTTTGGAACTAAACAGCTCGGAGCAGAGCGTTTGTGTGGAACTTGGAAGCTGGGAAGAGAGGAGTCCAAGAGTGTTTCCACTGCTTATCAGCTCTGTGACCTTGAGAGAGTCGTTGCTTCCTTACCTGCAACATGGGGATGGATAGGCATATTGCATGGGTGGCATGAGAAAGGGACTGAGGTGACGGCCCTCAGACACTGGCAGCTGCTGTGATGATTTTTAAATTAATTTTTATTGGAGTATAGTGGCTTTACAGTGTTGTGTTAGTTGCTACTGTACAGCAGAGTGAATCAGCTATATGTATACATATATCCCCTCTTTTTTGGATTTCCTTCCCATTTAGGTCACCACAGAGCCTTGAGTAGAGTCCCCTGAGCTATACAGTAGGTTCTCATTAGTTATCTATTTTATACGTAGTAGTGTATATATGTGCCATGATGATTCTTCAGTGAGGCTGGGGGTCCTGGGGAGAGAAGCAAGGGGGCACTCCGGTGGCACTGGGGCCCTGGCCTGGGCTGTGCTGGGTCGGGGCCGTCTCCAGGGCGGCTCTGAGATGCTTGCTCAGCGCTCTCTGGCCTGCGTGCTCTGACTGCAGGATGTGCAGGTGCACACAGCCCCCTGCTCATCTGCTGCGCGACGGAGAGACGCCCCCACAGTGGAGACACTGCCTTCCACCCTCTTAATTGGCATTTTTATTACTTGGGTTATTTAAGGAGTTTCTTGGCTCGCTGCCACCTGTTTGCCGTCTAGGGGGAGGGGAAGATCTGGGTCTAAGTGGACCTTGTGAAATTCCCCAGCAGACAGGCCTCTCTCTGGGCAGAGTCGGTACATCTTCCCGGGGCCCACTGGCGCCCCCGTTTTGTCCCCGCCTGCTGTGGTTAATGGGCAGAAGGCCATCCGGGGGCAGGGTGTGGGGGAGACTGAGACTGGAATAGATGTGGGGAAAGCTTGTTGCAAAGTCAGAACACTGGACCAGAGAGAGAGCCTTGGAGCACTAGGCGGGACCCTGGTGGGACCCTGTAGTGCCTGAAATCCAGGGATTCTGGAAGACAGCTGAGCCAGCTTAGGGCCAGTCAAGGAAGGCTTCCTGGAGGAGATATCAGCTGAGTTGTGTTTTGAAGGTCCAGTAAGAGTGGAAGAGAAGGGGGAAGGGTGCTGCCGGTAGAGAGAACAGCTTGTGCAAAGACCTGTAGCTGAGATTGCCATGCTGGTGCACAGCCCAGGCCCGGGCTGGAGTCAGGACACAGCCAGAACCTGGCCTGCCTGCTCTTTCTTCTCCACCGTTCTGGCCTGCCTCCCTCCTCATGGCCTTCTTGGCTCTCTTTGCTCTGTTTTGCTGTCTCTCCTCCTCTCTCCTTTCCCTCTTTCCCTTCGTTCTTGTTTTGGTCTCTGTTCCCTATGGCTGGAGGCAGGGGAGGGCTGTGAGGGGTCTCTGTCCTCCACCCCCGCCCAATGCCAGGCCTTGGTGGGGGGCTTTTTGTTTGCTGCTGGGCGTTGTGAGCCCGTGCGTGAGCCCATGGGTGTGCGCGTGTGTCTGTGAGTATGGGGCCGAGAGCCTCTTTCTACCCGCTGTGGACTTGGAGGACCTGGGGTCAGGACCCCACCTCTGTCCAAGGCAGACCCCTTGTACTATGGGCCTGGGGTCTTGACATCAGTTTGGGTGACAGGGGAGGCTGCCTGGTGAAAGGGATAGCTGCCAGGTTAGAGGTCAAAGCCGTCATGGGGGCCTCAGCCTCCCCCGCCCCTATCAAGGTCTAGGCCTGTGATTAGACACCGGTTGGGGAGTGAGCTGGGGAGGCTAGGCTGCTCACCTTACCTCTCCCGCCTGACTGCCCCACCTGCCCCTTCTCCCTCACACCTGTGCCTTCTTCATACCCTCTGGTGGGCCCAGAGGGTTTGAGGCTCTCTCTGAGGTCATTTAATCTATCCCCCTGCTTCTAGGAGACCTCGTTCCCCTGTCATCCCAGATGACTAAATGTGCCTGGTGTCTTTTGAAGAAGACCTTCTGAGAGTCCGTCCCTCAGTGTTTTATCTTTTTCTCTCTACCCCCACCCACATACCCATGACCATTTTACAGATGAGAAAACTGAGGCCCAGAGAAGGAGAGCAGCTCCCTTGAGGTCACACAGCACAGTAGGGGCTAGAACCCAGGTCCCCTAAACAGGGTTCCTTTGAAACCCTTGGGCTAAGGGATCCTTCTGGAGGCTGCTGGTCCTTTAAGGAGGGCTTTGGAAAACTTGCAGAGGCCAGAGAACGTAGAGTGAAGAGGCCTCAGAGCCTGCCAAAGTGGAGCCCACGCAGACCGATCCGTGCCCCTTGACCAGACATCCGGGTCCTCAGTGCTGCAGATGAGGCTCTCTTGGCCTACAAAAGAGACACCTGAGGTCACCTTGGGTTTGTCTCCTCGTAACCAGAGGCAGTTTCCTGAGATAGGCCTGGCGTTGGCATCTTGGGGTGTTGACTGAGTGGCCGACTGACCTACTGTCCCTGTCTGCCAGCCGTGTGCTCAGCTGTGCATTTCTCTGTGCCTTGGTTTCCTCTTGTATAAAATGGGATGACGAGACCCACAGGGTTGTTGATGAGCCTGGCCCACTGAGGGCCATTCCCATCCCCTTTTCTCTGGGGTGAGCCCTGGAGTTGGAGGTCTGAGAACTTTGCCCACAGTGAGGAGTTGGGTGAACCACAAAGGCTGATCCCCCAGTCTTTACAAAGACCATGTTTCTTGAGTCCCCAGCCTGGGGCTGGGCCCTAACAAATAGTATGTTTGGATCTGTACACAGTTTTCTATGGAAAGTCTTGATATTACATTGCAACTGGTTTGACACTTGCCTTTAAAGAAAGTGTTGATGTTTAAAACATCAGGACTTACTCAAGTTGGGAAAACTGGGGTCAGAGCTCACCAGGCTACTGACAGAGCCACGATTAACCTGATGCTGAGTTCAGGGAAGCCCCAACGTGTAGGTTGTTCCTTTCTGGGCCTTAAGGCATAATACATCCATGGGGAAATTAAAAAGAAATTATTTGTTCACTCTTCCTCGGCTGCATTGTCAGCCTGCGATCGGGGCCTTCACTTGGGTGGGAGCTCTGATCCAGGAGTGAGATCGCCTGGGTTCCCATCACCACCCCAGGGATGGGTGTAAAATGGGGATGACATCTGTAAAATGTCTGTAAAATGGGGATGACAGCCTTAGCTCACGGGTAGTAAAGAGGGTTCAGTGCGATGGTGCACGCCGAGGGCTAAGTGGGGTGCCGGCCCCTGAGTTGTTATTGCTCTGTCCCTTCTGTCCCAGCCTGGCCCTCACCAGCCCCCAAGGCCCCACACAGTGAGAACTGCCTCTTCCCTCCCCGTTCCAGCTGCAGAGTGGCCTTTGTGTTCAGAGCACTTCCTTTCCCCAGCAGAGCTGCCTGCTTGGCTGGCAAGGAGGAGGTCACATCCCCTGTCCTCCCCAGCAGACTGTCAGCGCAGGATCACTGGTAGGGCAAGACCTAGCATTCGAGGCTGTGGCCAGCACAGTGTGTCACCTGCAGCCTGTGGCTTCCAGTGGCCTTGCTGGAGAGCGGTCTTGAATGGGGAGTCTGTCTGTGTCCCTGCCTCCCTGGAGAGGGGCCCCCTGAGTCCCAGCATCCTTGTGCGGATACGGAGGCAGCCTTGGGACCCATCCCTGGCCTGAGGTCTCACTGTGAGGCCGGGGCAGAGCTGGGATTTGAACCTGAATCTGGTGGACTCTTCCAGAATAATTCCGGCCACACTCCCAGGCTCAGTCTTTCAGGTTGAGGAATGGGCTGCACGTTCCTGGCCCTGGCCCTTGGGCTGAGATACAGGAGTTCAAGTCCTATCTTACACCTCAGGGATCACCGGGGCAGCTCTTATTCCTGAAGGCCATGGGAATATGGCTCCCGGGTTCTTGTCCAGCCCACTGACTATCGCTGCAAGGCTTTGTGGGTGAAGCACCCACTCCCAGACCTTGGCAGAGAGGTGACGGACGTTGAAGGCTGTCCTGGCATTGTTTTTCCAGAGTTGATGTCAAGGCAGCTGGTTTAGGGTTTCGCCTCTGAGACAAAGGCTGTTTTGTAGCTTCTGTTGGGTTTTAAGTCCAGGCATGTCACCCTCCCAAGGTGGGAAATGAGGTGGAAGGGATTGCAGAGAAACTCTGGGAGGCTTCACTCACCCTCACCTCCTCCAGGAAGGAAGCCAGGATCTCATAACCCCATTATACTCCTCTAGCCGTTCCCCGAGCACATCCCATGTGCCTGTTGCTGTTCAAAACTTCACGGATGTTTTGAACTGCACAAGACTCTTGAACCTCGCAAGACTCTTGAAGGGTAGCTGTGGTTAATGCCCACTGTACAGATGAGGACACAGTCTCGGCAGGTGAAATGACTTGTTACTTGTCATGGCCAGAAAGTGGCAGAGCTGGCATGTGAACTTGGGTCTTAAAAGATCGTCACTGGGGTTCCATTACTGTCCAGTCTCATTTCAAACCCAGCTTTGGGAGGGTGCTTCAGGAGGTTGAGGCGCCCCAGGGAAAGGCTGGAGCAGATAGCTGATGGGATCCATAGCTTCCCTTCTCAGGATGTTGGGTCACGGTGCTTGGAGCATGTGTTGCATATTTAAGAATGTGTGTGTGGGTGTGAGCACAAGTTAGAGAAGGGGGCTGGACGCTGGAAGGTCTATAGTCATGGAAAGGTGATTCCAGGGAGCCCTTGAGGGCAAGTGTAAGGAATCATCCCAGGGGACACCTAGGACCTTCTGCTCTTCTTTTTCAGGAATTACTCCGCTTGATCATTCATTCATCCATCCATCCATCCATGCATCTATTCACTCATTCACCCATCCATCCACCCATCCATCCCTCATTTTTAGGGTGCTTGTGCTTGGCCCTATGCTTGGGCCCTGGGGATGATGCTGCGTGGACTGGAAAGGCAGACTCCTATCCCTAGGCAGCTTGCCAAATGACTGTGAAATCAGACTTGCAAGAGTCCTTAGAGATGTTGGATTTCTCCCCCAGCACACACTTTTCAGAGGAGTAGTGACTTGCTAAAGGTTACACAGCAAGTTGGTGGAAAACCTAGGACTCACAGCCAGGTCTGTGGATCCCAGCCCCGTGTTCTTGCATCTCTGCTGTGCTGACAGACGGCTCCACTCCTGGCTGGCAGCCCTCTCACCTGGCCCTTCCTTCCTTGGCTATTTTGATGTGTTCTCGGGCTTTTCTGGAGTCCTCTGCAGCCTCTCTCCTGAGAGACATCCAGAGATCCTGGTTGGACCAGCGTACAGGCCCCAGGCTGGAGCTGGGCCTGGCTGTGCTGTACCCTGAGATGACACCGTTGTCCACTTGGAATGTCAGGTTGGCTGGGCACCCGAGTGCAGAGACCCTGAGGCCCTGCTTTGCTTGTGGACTCCAGCTTGCTGTCCCCAGAGGGTCTCCAGGGGTCATCTGTTCCTCCCTTGCCTTGAGGGTAGGACCTCTGCAAATCCCACTTAAAGGTTTTACTGCCTGGGAAGGACATTCCAGGGCCTTCTAGCATCCTTGTAGGCTTTCCCATTGGGAAATGCTTCCTGGTCTCTAGCCATAATCCCATACGCTGCATTTCCCCTTGCTTAGCCTTCCATTGAGTAGGGAAATGGGTGGGCACTGGCTGGTGAAGACCCTTCCTGAGTTCTCCAGGCAGCATCCGTCCCCCACTGAATCTCAGAAGCTTACCTTCTTCCTGCCTGAAGTTCCTCTTGACTCATGCATGCTCTCGTTGGGACATGCTTTTTGTGTAGAAAGGATCTGGCTGGTCCCTCTAGGATTCCACAAGTTCCTGGGGGAGCTGGGGGCGGGGCACGGGGAGGAGGTACATGTCTTCTCCTGGAGTCATGGAGCCCTCTGAGCCGGAAGTGGCCCTGGAGCCCAGGGATCGCCCTGGCCCCACCTTTCCTGATGGGGAAACTGAGGCCCAGAGAGGTTGAGCAAGCATGTCTGCGGCCATTCAGACAGCCTTCACAGGGCAGTGCTGTTTCTGGGGTTTGGGTCGGGGAGTGGGTTTTCCAGCCTGCTAAAGGTAGCTGGTGGCCTTCAGACCTGGCAGTCCCTGCCCCAGATGGGTGTCCTGGAAGCGAGGCAGCTGGCTTCACTGTGCTCCGCGGCCAGGAACCAGTACCCACCCCGCTCACTCTCTGGGTTGGCAGATTCCTGGCGGGCCAGGCCTCCCCTCAGAGCCGGGCAGTGGCACCTCCTCCACTCCCACATGCTCCGTGGTTCCCTCTCACCCCACTGCCTCGCTGACTCCCTTTTGGCCCCTGGGAGGCCTCTTACCTCCAAGGGTGGAGGGCAGGAGGCCTGAGTGTTACGACAGTAAGTAAGTTGCCAGGGGGATGCTAGCTCCCGTGCTGGGGCAGGAAGGGGTTAAGCAGCTCTGTGTGCTGGGGCAGGAGTCCCAGCTGGTGTCCTGGCCCCTCAGGCCAACCAGGCCATCTGGCTTGGCAGACGTCACACCGAGTTTCATCTCTCCCAAGGCAAAGTCACCAGGAGGAAGCCGCCTGCTCCCTTTGTGGGCCTGCTGGGGTGGGCGTGGACCAGCCGTCTGTCCCTAGGAGGCCAGGCAGGTTGGGAAAGGGCCCACCACTGGCAGGCTGCCCAGGGGGGTGGCTGGTGGAGGGAGAGTCTGAGCTCCCAGGGATGGTCAGAGCTTCCTTGTGCAGATGGGTCCCGGGACGGGCTGGAACGCAGGCAGAGCGGGACTTGCACCCGGGCCCTGCTAGCTGCTCCTCCCTGGGGCTTCAGCCCCCAAGCTCATCCATTCGTCCAGTGCATAAATACCAGTTGAGGGCCTGCATGTGCTGGGTACTCGGTATCCAAGTCTACCAGACAGCGCCCCAGTCCCAGTGTGGGGGAGAGGGACGCAGAGAATGAAGCCTCTGAGGGGCAAAGTGGCATATCTCAGCCAAGCCCAGGACCCAGGACCCTGGACCCTGGACCCACCCCCTAGCCCCAGCAGCTGGAAGTGGGATCTGCTCACTAAGGTGAGCAAAGTACCATGAGATGCTTGGTACTCATGATCTTGTATAATCTTCACAACTCAGTGAGGTAGGTACTGTTATCCCATTTTACAGATGAGGAAGCTGAGACTCAGAGAGGTAAAGTCGCTTTTGCCAGGTCACCAGCTGGGGCATGGCCATGGCTGAGTCTCTCTCTCTGACTTACAAATCTTTTGAGATAAAGAGGCAGCAGTGGGGCCGTGGGAGTGGCCTCACCCCTTCCCCCAGGCTTCTCCTTCTCATCCCTCTGTCTTGGACCATCTCGTTTTTGGCTCTTGCTGAGTCCAGGCCAGGGGTTGTGTGGCTGGAGGACCAAGTCTCAGGGGGAGAGAAGCCCCGATTGGCTTTGAGTTGAGAAGGGAATCTGTGCTGGTCCCTTGGCGGGGCTGGGATTGGTGATCGTCTGCCTCCTCCCCCTGGGCTGGGCACCTGGCAGGATCCAGGCAGCTTGGGGACCTTTAGTGTCTGCAGGAAGCCCTGCCCATCCGAGGGTCCTCGGGGCTGGGCCAGGCCTAGGAGAACCTCACTTCGGCAACCCCTCTGTCGGGGCCTAGTGGGGCCCAGGGTAGGGCCTCTGGGCTTCGCTCTTACAGTTTGGAGGTGATGCCACTTGGGGTCTATTCTGACCCCCAGGAGACTGAGGTACATGCTCCCTGACCTTCTCCATCATGACGCCACCTGGCACAGAGAAAAGGAGCCTAGGCTTTGGGGTCAGAGAGACCCGTGTTCTCCTGCAGCATCCGCTGCTGCATATGGAGAGCAGAGGCAGGCGAGTCTGGTGGTTATGAGTTTGGGCTCTGGAGCCAGACTGCCTGGCTTTAAGTCCTGGCTCCACCGCTTCTGAGCTCTGTGGCCTTGCACACGTTGCTTCACTTCCCTGGGCCTCAGTTTCCTCATCTGTAAAATGGGCATAATAATAGCACCTACCTCATAAGGCTGTTGTGAGGATTAAATGAGTTGATAGTGCCTATCACATCCTAACATTTCATATTGTTAACTATTATGATTAGGGAACCTGGACAAGTTGCCTTACCTCTGTGAGCCTCAGTTTCCCCATTGGCAGAATGGGGGTGAGGAAACTAGAGGCTCCAATAAGGTGCTCTGCCAGGGGTGTTACTGTCGCAGAAGGTTCTCTGAGAGTCTGCTATTTTTGACCTCTCTCTCCTCTAGAGGTGTGCCCCAGCCCTGTGGATGGATGGGAGGAGCGCTGTGTGTGTGTGTGTGTGTGTGTGTGTGTGTGTGTGTGTGAAGTGCCCTTCCCACTGGTTCACATCATGTTGAATGTCAGGGCTGCATGGTGGCAGGAGGCTGGTATTAAGTCATGAGTCCATCCCCTTGAGCTGTGTGTAGTCACTAATCCCGCTTGGTGCGGTGACTGCATTCTAATTACCTGTCCGGGCTGTGCCTGCAGCCTTCCCAGCCAGTTATGACACTGATGGCGCTCCACATGCAGGTGGTGGCGCCATGACCCATCCCTTGTTGCACCAGCTGCACATGTAATTGGTTCCTGGGGTCCTTGTCACTCTTCCCTCCTTCCTTCCTGGTGACTGCTCAGGGCTGTCCTCCTCCCTCAGCAGCAGCATGGCAGGACACATACAGGCTCTGGGTTGCAGTCCCTGCTCTGCCGCTGCCTGGCTGTGTGACCTTGGGCACGTCACTTCACCCCTCTGCGCTTCGGGCTTCTCATTTACAAATGGCCTGGGCTTCTGAGCATCCCCTTCTGAGGTCCTGAGGGCTCATGTTCTGTGATTTTTTTTCCCCCCATTACGCCTGGAGCCTGATGTACTTGCCAATCCTCATTTAATCCAAGAGGGGGGTCATTCTCCCCCATTTCACAGGTGAGGAGACTGAGGCACAGACAGGTGACCTGGGGAGGTTTAAACCCAGGATGAGGTGTGTGCCAACCCTTGCCTGGTGGGGTCTGCTTGGTTGCCGACCCCTCATTGGTCCAGGCGTGCTTAGCTCGGAGTGAGTGACATGGCTGTGATGGGGAGATGGCGTCGAGCTGCAGACCCGCAGTGTCGTGCATTTACCTGCAGGACGGCACGGTCACTTGAAATAAACAACAGAGAGATCCAAAGTGCACATTAGGTTTCCAAAATAGCCTTGGGAGTTGCTGTTTTTCCTCAAAGCTATAAACATATCCTTGGGTGGGGCTCCCCCAGCCTCCTGGGCACAGAGCCCCTGGGCCTCCAGCTTCTTGGCCTGGTGTCCAGACCCCCTCCTGGCTTCTGGATTTGAAGAAGAGATGGAGTCCCAGAGGCTGAGAGCTGCTGACACCAGGGATGGGGGTTGGGTGGAGGGTCCCTGGGGGCTCGGCCAGGCCTGGGCAGAGAGGCTGAGTCCTGGGGACGGAGAGCTGTGAGCACTAACCTGCCCATCGGGGGCCCCATGGGAGGCAGGCGCGGGTGTCAAGGTGAGGGAAGGAGATTGTTGGAGGAGATTAGAAGAGCTGGCAGGGACTGTGGAGGTTGTCTGGGAAACTGAGGCTGACGGGGAGGGGCGGGGTGGGCAGGGAGGTCATGTTCAAGGCCACACAGTGAGTTGGTGCTACACTGACTCCAGATAGGGTCTCCTAAGGAAGGCCCTGGAGGGGATATTCCATGGGCCCTTTATCCAGCGAACATTTATTTAGTTTCTACTGTGTACCAGGATCTATACTGCACTCTGGAGTTGCAGCTGGGAGCCGGAGATGGGTCTCATCTTACAAGGGCTGAGTTAAGTAGAGGAAACGAACAGGTGAACAGATAACCTCAGTAGCAAATGACCAGTGCCTTTGGAGTACAGAAGAGGGGCGTTTGACCCTGACTGAGGAGCCAGGGAAGGCTTCCTGGAGGAGGGGGTATACAAACTGAGGCCTGAAGTTGGCATAAGCTTCAGAAAAAGCTTCAGAGAAAGAAATGACAAAGTGGCATGTAGAGGGAGCCTTCCAGGCAGAGTATACAGCACAGGCAAAGGCTTGGAGGTGTGATGCAGCTTGTCCGGCCGGGCTGGAGGTGCCCTAGGGGACGCTGTTTTATCTTGCCCCACCCTAGCACGTGGCCACTTGCTCCGGGGCTCATCACACACCAGGTGGGAATGTCTGCCCTTTTGGAAGAGAGGTGACGGGGCCCATTTCTCATATAAGCCTGATCGCACAGCCCTTGCTCCTTGGAGAAGGCAGAGTGCCACCCAATGAGGAAGGACAGTATTTATGGTGGGGTCTTCCTCCACCCATGGGAGAGGCAGCCTTTTGACTAATGGGGAAACTGAGGCACAAAACAATGTTGCTGCTGAGCTGGAGTCAGGACCCAGGGACCCTGCTTTTCCTTGGCTCACTGGGCGGCTGCTGAGCCCCACGAGAGTACAGCTTTGTCACATCCAGAGCTTTTGAGGTTCACAGAAGCCTCTTCCATGTCCATACCCTTGAGACAGCAACCCACTCCATGGAGGTAACTAGACAAATATGCAGATATGTGTGTACTAAGATCCTCTTACAGTGTTGATTAGATTGCCAGGACTTGGGAATGACACTGCAGGACCCGTTAGATCAGTGGTGCCACGGCCACCCGCTGTATCACCTGCTGGGAAGGGTGCTTGCTGTGTGTTGTTAAGTGGGAAAAGCACACTTGAAAATCGCACATGGTCTGATCCCACTTTCACTCTTAAAAGATCTCACACGAGAACAAAAAAATCTCATAAGAAAGCATTGGGAAGGATGTGCAGCCAGTGTTAATGGCGATTCTCTCAGGGATGGAGGACTGGGTGGGTTTTTCCATTCTTTTTTTGTTTGTTTGGCTTACCTGATTTTTTTTTTTTCTGTTTCTTGTGTAATCGTAAAATACTCAGGCAATTTAAAATAAGGGGAAAACGAATGGGTATTTTTGTCTTAATGGCTTTGGTTTTTTTGACTAGGAGATACATTACATGATTCGAAATTTAAATGATACGGAAGAAATTTGGATGCCTGCTACAACAGGGATGAACCTTGGGGACATTATGCTAAGTGCGATAAGCCGGTCACAAAAAGACGAGTACTGTATGATTTCACTTATAGGAGGAGCCCAGAGCAGTCAGATTTCTGGAGACAGAAAGTATATAGAATGGTGGTTTCCAGGGGCTGGCGGGGAGGGGGAATGGGAAGTTACTGTTTAACGGGGACAGAGTTTCAGCTTTGCAAGATGAAGAGTTCTGGAGTTGGGTGGGGTTTCCATAACAGTGTAAACGTACTTAATGCCACTGAATTGTACACTTAAAAATGGTTAAAATGACACATTTTATATTATGAGAATTTTACTACAATTTAGAAAATGGTACAGAAGGGGACAGAGTAACGAGTCTCCCTCCCACCCTGTCCTCAGCCACAAGGCTCTCCCTCTGGAGGCAACCACTGTTTTCAGTGTCATGGTGGAGACTGCTTGCTTTCCTCCCTCCTGCCCTGGGTACCTTGGGCAGGGGCAACTCGGATGAGGCCCCTTCACTGATGAGCGGAGCAAAGATGCCTTCCACTCCAAGAGCCTGGGATGAGCACGCCCTCCCATCCCCACTTCCAGGGCACGAGGCAGCGGTGCCCAGAGCTTCTAGCCCTGTTGGGTTGGGGGATTGAGGACCGGAGGCTGGGAGGTGGGGCAGAGGTCCTGCCTGGGGAAAGCCCGGCACTCGCTGTCCCTCTCGCAGTGGGAGGAGAGTGTTCTTAATTCAGTCCTGTGCTTCTAAGTGGGCACTTGGGAAATGTTTGTTGAATCTGTCGTGGGAGAAAGAAGATAGAATCTAAGCCAACAGCCAGAGGGGTTGGGCTGCGGTGGACGCTGAGGCTGCTGGGCTGGGCATCCCAGAAACACCCCACACTCACTTACTGGGGCGTCCTCGGTGCTGGGTCTCATGTCAGCGCTGGAATGTGGCGCTGGATTGGACACGATGGGGGAGAGACATCCTCCTGAGGTGGGACAAGCCTCCAAAGACTTGTTTGACGGCCCCATGTGTCACCAGGCGTTGAGAGCAGGGAGTCTGGTTTGGTACCCGGGGATGCTGCCTGGTGCCTGGGGCCCTGACCGTCCACTCAGCAGAGCTGCCCCCCCAAGCTGAGCTGCCCATCCTCCATGGCAGGAGAGACAACATAAAGACCACGTTCCGTGGCTAACCGGTGTCCATCTACTGAGCGTTCCTAGGAGCTGAGCTCTGTGCTAAGCGCATAGCGGATGCTGACTCACTTAATACACCAGCCCCACAAGGCAGGTGCTTCCACTGGCCCCCACCTTAAAGATGGGAATCAGGAGCACAGGAGGTTCAGTGCTTTGCCGCAGCCACGTAGGGGTGGGACGGGTGGCAGGGCTGTGGGCAGGTGTGTCTTGGCCAGTGGAGGTGGAACGCTAGGGCGTTTCTCCACCTGGGTTCTGGGGCCCAGGAAGTGAGTAAACAGGCAAAGCAAATGCCTGGCTAAGCGGCTCTCTTCCAAGTCAGTGACTGTGATCCAGGGGTACACATCGGTGCTGACCCTGGCAGGGTAATTTGGGGGTGTTTCCTGAGCAGCGTACTGGGAGGCATGGTAGGCAGTGGGGTTTATGGAACCGATGAGATGCTCTGACTACTGCGAGGCTGCTCAGACATGGGAGTCAGATGGACCTGGGCCTGGAGCAAGTCATTTCACCTGGGCCTCAGTTTTCTCACCCGTAAAGAGGGAAGGATAACGCCTGGTTCACAGAGCCATGGTCGGAGTAAAGTGACTAGACTAGCACAAAATAAGCAGTTTACAGTGAAAACAAGTCCTCCCTTTCTCCAGGAGAGCAGAGTGATGAGAGAGGCAGAGAAGTGAATATTTAACAGCACCTGAATGCCATGAGGAAGGCATGTGCTGGGGCTGGAAATACTAGGATGGGTGTAGTGACTCATCCTGGGGAAGTCCTGAAGGGCTTCCTGGAGGAGGTGATGAAGGTGTCGCAAGCCTAGAAGAGGTTGGAAATGGTGCCCCAGAAACTTCACGGTGGCCTGCACTTTGGGACACAGATTCCTCCTCACCATGAGATACTCATTGAGCCACTTTCCTTCTCGGAGCGGCCTGCTTGGTGGGGGACAGTGCCCACTTGGGTGTGGTTTCTAGACAGACGCACTGGAAGGACAGCAACCTAACCCTCCCCCCTCCCCACCCAGAGTTCTGGGTTACCGGCATCCACGGAGCTGCCGGGTCTCCAAAGGGGCTTTCAATAAATGACACCAAAGTGGGAGTGATGCTATGCACCTGGGCAGGTATGGACACTGGGTAACTGGAACGGAAGACTGGTGTAAACAGCTGGAACCTCGGATTGGCATTGGGACAGGTGACCAGGGGCACCTGTCGGCCGGGAGAATGGCCTTCAATGCCTTGTGCCTGCTGGGGTGGCCCCATGAGAACAGCTGGGCTCTGGCTGGAGGGACCCCTCCTGCCTCAGTCTCATCTGCTGTCATGGCAGCCCTTGTCAGGACAGACTTCAAAGCCTGAGCACGTGCCCATTCATTCTTGGGGCACGTGTGGGGGCATGGCGGGCAGAAGCAGGACACTTGCTGGGTTTTGCTGGCAGTGGAATCGGGGGTGTCAGCATCTGGCTTCCTTGGCCACCCCCAGCCCCCTGTGCCCCTGGTCCCCCAGCCAGGTGATGGTGGCATCTAGATCTTTCCCCTCATCATCATCAACATGATGGTTTTGGCAGCATAGAGGCTGTGGGGTCAGCCAGTCCTGGCTTCAGGTCTGGCCCTGTCACTTGCAGTGTGGTCCAGGACCATCTGCCGTTGGGAGGTCACGGGGGTGAGAATGATGTCACTGACTGCACCTGTCATACACGAGTCCACTGACTCTTTGCAAAAACCCCTGTGAGATGGGTGGTCTTACCGAGGCTCAGAGAGGGTTGGCAGCTTGCGCCAGGTCACAGAGCTGCAAGATGTACAGCTGGGGTTTGACCCCAGGACCCTGAGGCTCCAGAGCCCCTGCCCATCCCTCCACTACACACGCTGGTTGGAACCCAAAGGCTGACGTCCCAGCTGGCTTTGGCACTCTGTGGTTTATCAGATAGCTTTGCCGTCAGCGTGGGGTGTTAATCAAACTGTTTATCCAGTTGGACACCATTGCATTAAGAATGGGAAAGTGATGCTAGAGGAGGGGAAGGGACTTGCCCGAGGTCGCACAGCAAGTTAGGGGCAGAGACAGGACCAGATACAGGGCTGCCTGCCCAGCGCAGGCTGCCTCGTTGCCTGAGGGGGTGTGGGTCTGGGGAATGCGGTCCAGGGACAGGCTTGCCGGTCTCTCCCTCCCTCCTCTCTCAAGGCCTGGCGGCTCCCCGCAGAGAGCCCCAGAGGCCAGCCAGCTGCCCTATAAGGGGTACCCGTGGTCACTGAAACAGGTAGGGAGCGTGAGGATTACTCCACGCAGCTCAGCACCGCTGTCCATTGGCCAGACTTGCAATCACCAGCTTGCTGGGAAAATTCATTCGCCACCTCTCTCAGTTGCTTCTAGATCCCCAGAGGGTCAGGGCAGGATGGAGAAGTGTCCCTGCTTAGGTGGTCCAGGCCTGACGCACCCACCTGTCCCTGCCTCCCCCAGACAGGCGTAGGCAGGGCAATGCCAGTGATGAGAATGGCCATCCAGCAAGGGCACCTGTGTACCTTTGCTCGAGCTCGTTTAATGTCCGTGAGCCCTACAGGGTAGGATTGCTACCCCCGTTTCACAGAGGAGGAAATTGAGGTTTCTAGCTAGTGGTAAGCAGGCCTTCCAGGGACCACACAGTGGCAGACGGCTTTCTCAGTTTCCTGCCCTTCTCAGTGGGGCTGGTAGAGACTCCCGTAGCCTTTGATTCTATCAGGCCCGAGCAGCTCGTGGCAAGTGCTGCAGAACCAATCATGGAGTGAGTGAGTGGACAAACGTTGAATCAGTGCATGCTGCCATCCCACCCCCTGCTTGCTGGTCACTGGTGATGAGGGCAGGGGCCAGCGGCCTGATGCTGTTACCCAGGGTATCTCTGGATGGCGGTGACGTCCCTGAGGCTGTCTCCTCTTTCGGGCTCCAAGGAAGGGCCACATCCAGGGTCTGCACATCATATCCAGAGGGACTCTTAGAGATCATATTACAGATGGGGAGACTGAGGCCCACGTGGAGAAGGGTCTTGCTGGGGTCGTGCAGTGAATTAGCAACAGAGCCAGGACTTGAACCAGGATCTCCTGCCCCCTCGCCCAGAACCCTCTTCCCCACTGGGTACTTCCCCATGGACCCTAGACCCCCACCCACCCCGAGTATCCTTGCACAGACCTCTCCGCTGGGATCCCTGGAGGCGCCTGGTGTTTCAGGTTGGGAGCAAGTCCGTGTGCGTGCGCGCGCGCGGTGGCAGCATGCTGGGAGAGGTGCCCACCTGATATGGTGGCTGCTCAGCCCGGCCCATCACCAGCTCCCAGCCTGTGCTCTGGCCTGCCCGGGCTGTTACTGCCCTCCTGTAATGGAATCAGCTGGCCTGGTTAAGTGTTCACATTAAATTAATACCTCCTCTGCAGAGACAATCAGCTGACATTTAATTTGTGTTTCCTTCCGAGCAGCAGAGTACAGCTGGGCAGCTGGGCCTCGGATCGGCACGTCTGGGATCCTCTTCCCCGGATGAGGGGCTGGGTGCCCGTGGGAGCACCAGAGTCCACAGGGAGGGGGCCGGGAGGTACCCGTGAGGGCGGGGCTCGGGGGGATGGAGGGCCTCTCGGCTCACAGGCTGGGCGGCCCGGCCCTCTTTTTACTGGAGAGAGAAGATACAGCAAAGCAGATGAGAGGAGGCAGTCAGGAGATGAGGCTCCACGTGTTTCAGCATTGGGCTGCCCGGAAGGAGGATCTCCCTCAGAGAAAAGTGGGTTCTCACCGTGTATGCCTGGCTCCACCCCACTCCCACTGCCCTTTTGCTCATCTGTATTTTTTTTTTCTGCCACAGACATGAATTGTTTGTGATTTTCAACAAGGGTGGTGGCGTGGCATGAGGAAGTTGACCCAGTTGTGATTTTGAAGCTCTCTAGGGGGGCTCAGCAGAAGCTAAGGGGTGGGGGCCCGCCGCGTGCCCACTCTGATCTGTTACCCATCGGCTTCTGCAAAGGGTCCCCCTGGTCTGCCTCATCCTCCAGCTCGGATGTAAGTCTAGAGAAGGACCTGCCAGTCAGGACCCCAGCTCAGCCCCAGCTCTGCAGCGAGGGTGGCTCAAGGCACATCCACGCGGGGAGGGGAAAGGCACCTCTGCACCTGTGGGTGGGCTCGCACAAAAGCCAGGGGCAGCGCAGAGCCCTGGGGACAGGTGCGCGGAGTGGCTCCAGCACGCCCCCGGCAGCCTGCAGCCGGCTGTGCTGCTGTGGGGTGAGCTCCCCGTGCCCGGGTGAAAATTACCCTCTGCCCATCTGCCCTCCGCCAGAGGCAAGGCCCGTGCTTGGCCCAGAATGAAGTTTTCCACTGACAGCTCTGGCCTAGCCTCACCTGAGTTTGCTTTCCATCACCTGAGTGGGTCGGCCTGGGCGTGCCGGCGGCTGCCCTTCCTTGGAAGTGTGCGGGCCATCCCTGTGAGGGCCTCCCAGCTCTCTGTGGTCTGGCCACTGGAGCCAGCTGTGGGAGCATCAGTTGTCTGCTAGGTGCCAGAGGTGGGACTGGGTGTTTTCACCCACACCACCCCACTTCATGTAGTTCTCACAACCCACCCTCGAAAGGGGCGGTGTGCTTCCCATCTCACAGATGAGGCAACTGAGGCCCAGAGAGGGTAATTAATTGACTTTCTCAAAGTCACATAGCTGGGAAGCGGCAGGGGCAGTATTCGAACCCAGTCTCTTGCTGCCCAGGAGTCTCTAGGACTTTCTTTTCAGAAGCCCCAGGGCTATCCCAGGAGCCTAAGTTGTTTTCCTGGGGCTGCACCCACTCTCCTCTGGAGCTAGAGCCCCGGAGCCTCTTCCTGTGAGTGCACAGGAAGTGCAAAATCTGTGAGTCAGTCCCGCTGCCAGTGACTTCAGCTTGGCTTTCCGCCCCTCAGTAGGCCAGGCTTTGTGGCCCCTTTCCGGTGGGTCTGTGTGTCATCCTGAGCTGATGGGGGAGGGGAGACACTGGCCCTGAGTGTCAGCTGGGGGTGGGGACTGGCATTGAAGCTGCCAATCCCCTCCCCCCAGTGGCTTGCGGAGACTTCCCGTCCATCACGTGGTCCAGCGGTGGTTCCTCAGGAATGCGGGGAGACCACATCTGGCTGAGGCGGGGCAGCTACCTCCCCCTCCTGGCCACCTCTCACACATGTGCTCCTTCTGCTAAGATGGGGGCTGAGCCCCGCCGAGATCTCAGCAGCGGTGTAGGGCCGGGGAGTCATTTCCTCTCCCCGCTCATTGCCCTGACATCCCTGCTTTCCCATCCCGGGCCTGGAGCTGTGGGAAGTGGGAGAGCGAAGCTTTCTCCTTCTCCCTGCCCACTTCCTGCCCTGGCCCACCCTCCTGCTGGCCTGGCCTCTCCCAGGGGAAGCTCAGGAGCCAGTGGACGGAGCAGCCGAGTCCCCAAGCTGGGGCTGTGCAGATTGAGGATGTCCAAGGGGCCCTGGCTGGGGAGGGGCAAGCAGTGGGGCTGAGGAGTGATTGCGGCTGGGATCATTCATTCATTCAACAAATCCATTCAATAACTCTTTGACTCCTTACCAAGTGTGGGTGGGTTTAGGTGCAGGGAGAACAGCAGTGAGCACAGAAATGATCATTATAACCAGTTCTCCGGCTGGGGGAGTGGGCAGACCCCCAGCTTTAGACCCGACTCCTCCGATGACTTGTATAGTGGCAGCCCTCCTGTGCCCCTTTTCCCACCTAGAACAGGTGTCTCCCCCGTGATTCCTCTGTGCTCCAACAGGCCAGGGCACCTGGCCTGGGCACCAGGGTGCTACCCGTACCCACATTCACATTCCCGATTTGTGGGCTCCCCAGTCTGAGCCCCGGCTTGTCCTTTGCATTGGCACAGAGGCCCCCCAGGACTAACCCTCATCCAGCACTGCCGTGTTGTGGGTCACACCCAGTGGGTAAGCAGGGGGATTGGAGTGACTGAGTCCAGGGGCAGGAGGCTGGGCTGGGGCTGGGAGATGGGCCCGGGGGTCCAGTCCAGCCAGAACCAGCCCGTGACTGGGGGCCAGTCACATGACCGTCAGAGAGTGTGGGAACAGAGTGGCTTTTCTGGAGCGAGCCTGGGGTATGCTGGGCTCACACTGTGTCTCACTGACAGATGGAGAGATGGAGGCTCTGAGTGGGGGAGGCAGAGCTGGGGTTCAGACTCGTGTCCTTCCACCTCGCTCCTCATGAGCGCCGCTTGGGCTGGGGGAGGGGAGGGCACTCTGCTGTCCGCTCCCTGGGCGACCTGCACCTCAGTGTCCTTATCTGTACACTCAGAGGCGTGGTCTAGGGGAACTCTGGTCCCCTTTTCAGCCTCGGCTTCTGGAGCTTCTCTGAGTCTCTCGTTTCTGTAAAATAGAAACAACCCCCCCTTGCTGGCTGTGTGATTTGGGGGGAGGTGCTTCGTGCTTTTGGACTTTAGCTTCTTCATCAACGACATGGAGAAAATAATAACCCGACTTAGAGGTTACTGTGAAACGAAAATGAGGCTCTGCCTATGAAGCCCCTGAGGACGGTGCCAGGCACATCGTAAGCACTCGGTCTGTGTGAGCTGCCCCATCACATCATCATCATCCTGAGCGTCAAGCAGCGTCAGTATCACCACCGCCATCATCCATCCCACCTGCTTCAGAGGCCGGCGTGAGCGTCCACAGCCTGAGAGCGTTTTGAGGAGCTGGCATGCCTACAAGGCTGTTGTTGAAGGGTGTCTGCAGATGGGGGGAGAGTGAGAGGATGCTGGGGGGAGATGCTGGGGGCGAGAGAAGGTCCCTGTGATGTGGTCGGGGCAGGAGCTAGATCTGGGGCCTGAGCACTCTTTGGAGGTGGAGAAGATGGAGGGTGGTCCATCGCGGTCCCTGGCATCGTGGGCCGGCTCTTTGGGTGAGAGCCATGCTTGAAGACACGCCACAGCCAAGCCGCCTGGGAAAGATGGCCTCCTGAGGTCTGCTGCCTCAAGCCTGAGCTCAAGGAGGGAGAACAATGGAGGTGGCTGCGGAGGCTCCGGGAAGAGATGACATTTGAGACAAGCCTGGGAGAATGGATAGATTTCAGAAGGCTGAAGAGGAGGGAGGGAAAGGGGAATCGAGTTACCTCTGATTCTCTGTTTCCTCATCTGCAAAATGGGGACCATCCTTAGGGGAGGATTAAGTGATATTTTATCTTTTTTTATTATTAATTAATTAATTTATTTTTGGCTGCGTTGGGTCTTCGTTGCTGCGCACGGGCTTTCTCTAGTTGCCGTGAGCAGGGGCTACCCTTCGTTGCGGTGCGCGGGCTTCTCAATGCAGTGGCTTCCGTTTGTTGCGGAGAACCGGCTCTAGGTGCGTGGACTTCAGTAGTTGTGGCACATGGGCTCAGAAGTTGTGGCTCACGGGCTCTAGAGTGCAGGCTCAGTAGTTGTGGCTCACGGGCTCTAGAGCGCAGGCTCAGTAGTTGTGGCACACGGGCTTAGTCGCTCCGCGACATGTGGGATCTTCCCGGACCAGCAAACGAACCCATGTCCCCTGCATTGGCAGGCAGATTCTTAACCACTGCACCACCAGGGAAGTCCCTTATCTTTTATTATGTATATGAAGGCCCAACATGGTGTACACCACCAAGAAGGTGACCAATAAATGTCCCTCTCTCCACTCCCTTCGAGAGAAAAGAATCTGGGGACTTCCCTGGTGGCGCCCACCACCAGGGAAGCCCTCACACCACAATGAGGAGTAGCCCCCGCTCGCCACAACTAGAGAAAGCCCATGCGCAGCAGCAAAGACCTAATGCAGCCAAAAATTAAAAAATAATAAAAATAAATTTAAAAAGAAAGAAAAGAATTTGGAAGTTTTATGAGCTGGTGGGTCAGGGCGAGCAGGGGTGGATCTAAGTGATTCAGGCTGTCTTGGCCTTGGCTAGAGTTTTCTATGTGCACTGGGCCTTCGTTTTCCCACCTGTAAAATGGGGAGGAGGTTTCTCTGCAGCTTCACAGCTCACTGTGTGAGCTCCTGTGCTCAGCAGTGGGCCACACATGAAAGTCAGGAGGGCAAAGGCTTAAATGACATGACATCCACCAGCCCCTGACCCATAGTAGGTGTGTCCCCTCTTGGTGGCAGCTGGCTACTCCCTGGCCTTCCTGCTGGCCCGTCTATGCTTATGTTGGTCCTGCTGCCTGAAACTTCCATCCTGCTGAAACCTTACTCCTGTGGGCAGATCCAGGTCAGGAGAGGGGGCTGTGCCTGGGAAGCAGGTTTTGGGATGTCAGAACCCACAACTTGGTTGACCAGTTTTTGGTTAAGCTGCATGCTCCCTCTCTCTGGGCTGAGTTGCAGTAAATGCAGGGCATCTGGGGTGCCTTAAGAAATATCACTCAACCATCCTTTCACCCCGGTCAGCCAGAGCAGCTGAAGGGCAAAGCTTTTCTGCACTGTCAACATTGAAGCCGGCAAAGCCAAGCTTTCCCGCTGCGGCTGGGAGGGGAGGTCAGCGTAGGCAGCAGGTTTGGTCTGTCAAGCCAGCTGCTGTCAGCACACAGGGGTCCTTCTCGCGTCTGCTGGGGGCAGGTGCACCGGCTGCCCACCTATCCAGCTCTGGTAATAAAAGGCCCATGAAGTCATTTGTGCAAGCTCAACTGGGGTGCAGCTTAGGCGAGGGGGCCACCGAAGTGCCTTCTGCAGGGGAGCTCATTAGAAATGAGCCCCACACCAGACCTGCTGGATCCGGGTCTGCACGTGAACAAGCTCCCTGGGTGATTCCCATGCATATCACAGTTGGAAACTGGATGCTTTAGAGCATGAGCTTGGCTTGAGTCCCATCCTTGCTTACTAGCTGTGTGACCCTGGACAAGTTACCTCACCTCTCTGAACCTCAGCTCTCTCATCTACAAAATGGGTTTGGGGAAAATTTCTTTACCCGAGAGTGTTAATAATTCTCATGAAAGCCGATGAGATGTGTACAAGGCACTGAGCCCAGTGCGTGGGACTCAGACTGTGCTTGCCAATCAGTGGCTGCTGCTACTACAGCTAATGTGTCTGGAGACCCAAAGACGTGGCTTAAGTTCTCGCTCTGAGTTGACTTGAGACAAGTTGCTTTCCTTTGCTGGGCCTCATTTTTCCCGTCTGTTCAATGGGTCTGTTGACCCCTGCCCCACCTTCCTCACAAGAAGTTTGCTTAAAGGAAAAGGGAGGAGGGGCTGGGCCTTATCCCCAAAGCCTGTCTTGGAAATGAGTGTGTGTGGAGGAGAGATGTCCCTGGGTGCCCGCATCTTCAACCCTCACTGCCCACTCCTCTGCCGCCCCTGGTGTTGCTGCAAGATGCAGTAGTGAGGCTGGCCTCAGGAGCCAGGCTGCAGCCAGTGCCACACCGGGCTCTCCCTTGTCCCTGCTCTGCTCAGCGGCTTTGGAATTGAGCCCCCTGCCCCCTCAGGGCAGCGTGGCCAGTAGAGATGATTCAGCTTGGGACCTGTGTTCTGGGCCTTGGCCTCCCTTGAGGGGAGCCCCAGATGCCCCATGCTGCTGGGCGAGGTGAGGGCAGCCTTGAACTTCTCCCCACCTGGGATTCCTGTTCCCCACACTGGGCCTGGGGCTGGACTCAGTTGTCCTATTTGTACAACGAGGGTGTTCAGTGAGATGATCCCACCTGGGTTAGACCCTTAGATTCTCTTACTGCCCCTCCTTAGCTTCCTCTGTGTTCCTCATCCCTGCCAGGACCCCTATCCCAGCCCCACTGCCCACCGGGTTCTGAACTCTGCAGCCCACAGAAGATCTAGGCCTGGCCACCACCACTGGGGGCTGGTAAAGACCGAGGGGAACGGGGGATGGGGGGTGAGTGGCGAGTGTGTCCTCTGGGAGCCCTGGCCGGGGCCGTCGTGTCTCATGTGGGAAAGAGGAGGAATTTTCCTCTGTGTGTGCAAACAGTATCCGTTTTCTCTTGTTTCCAAAAGCTGGTGACGTAACCCACTCTTCAGCCATCCCTCCCCTCTGGCCTATTTTTAGCTGGCCCCGACAGCATCCTAAAAGGCTTCCAGACCTGCCTGCTCTGAGGCCATGTAGGGAGGCAGCCGTAGGGTGAAGAAAGAGAGAAACTCCTGGTCGGTCTGTCCCAGGATGGGGGTGGGGGGAGAAGGACCTGTCCCTCTGGGGAAGGAGGGGCATCTGGGTGGGGAGTGGGTTAGGGCTCTGATGGGTCCTGGGTCTACAGAAAGCCTGGCAGGGTTACAAGCACTCAATCTGGAGTCTCCAGCCTGGGTTTGAGTCCTGGCCCCACCTGTCCTCACCCTGACCTTGGGTACCTGACTCTTCCTTGCTTCCCCTGTAACGTGGGGATCATGGTGGCACCTAGGGTAGAGGGTTGTTTTGAGGATTGAATTACATCACGTAGAATGGTGTCTGGTACAAAGTAAGCACTCAGTTAAGGTGGGCTGGTATTGTTGTGGTAACTCTATCATCATCCTGTCCTGCCTCCGGTTAATGCTGGGGGTACACTCAGAGCCCCCATGTGCCTTCTCCCCTTTGTCCTTTCCTGTTCAACTTCAGCCCACATACATACAAACGAGATGACGTATGTAACACCCCTGGAATAGAGCCTGGCACTTAATAAGCATTAAATAAGGGAGAGTTATATTTATTTTTTGTTTTAATGTAATGAAACAGACCTGGGTCTGAAGTCCAGCCCCACCCCCTAACTAGCTGTCTTTGGGCAAGGTGTTTAACCTCTCTGAGCCTCAGTTTCCTCATCTGTAAGATAGGGATGATAACAGCTAGGTAGGAGATGTCTTTGTTGGTTAGGGTAGGTTGTAGGACAAATTGACTCCGAGATTGAGACGGTTGGCACAATCAAATTTGTTTCTTGTGGTTGCAAAGGAGAGCCTGAAAGTGGTGCTGGCTGCAGCCTTGCCCCTGAGCGCAGCTTCAGTACCATGTCTTACAGGAACGGAAGGAGCAGTAGCATTTGTACAGTGCTTTACAGTTTGTGTGGGGGGCTGGCGGTCCCTCCTGCTGTCATCTCCCAGTGGTGCTGTGCTCATGCCCGGAGCCTGGCACCCGTCACCACCACCTGGTATCATGGGTCACCTGGCTGTCCCACACATCTAGCTCCCTAGACTGGGAGTTCCCGAGGGGCAGGCAAGGATAGAGTCGCTGCTGCACCTTCCTTGCCCAGCCCGGGGACGGGCCCAGGGTGGGTGCTGGTATTGTGTCTGAGGCTGGACTGGCCTGGGGAGGCCGCCCTCTGACCACCTGTCCCTCTTGTCTCTTGCAGATGGGAGGAGGAGCTCGCCAAGCGCATGAACCTACAGACCATGGTGGACACGCTGCAGGAGGTGAGAGGTCCCGACCAGGAGAGGCTCACAGGAGAACCACGTGGCCAAGGGGCAAAGCCGGGGGCAGTTCCCAGCACAGCCTCTGTGCTCTGCTACCTCCTGCTGCCTCAGTCTCTCCTCGATGGAGCCGGAGGCCTCTCCCGCCTCCCCTCCTTGGGGCTGGGAAGGCACCAGCACAAGAGTTGCAGAAAAGCTTGGGCACGGGAATCCTGGTGCTGCCCCTGGCATGCAGGAACAGACTCGGGGCTGAGTGCCCTGCAGAGGGCGGGTGGCCACATCATCAGGTGGGCTCCCAGCCCTGGCAGGTGCTCAGCAGCGGGCATGAGGACATTCTTCTGCTCTTCTGGCTTGGTGGCTCTGTGTTCTGGGTGGGCCTGCTTCTCACTCGCCTACTGTGTACGCTGGGCAACAAACTTTACCTTCTCGGCCTCTGTTTTCCTCTCGGCCAAATGGGCGCAAGAATGGCAACCCCAGGAGAAGGCATGGAAGGCTCTTTAACTGCCTTCTGATATCTAAAGTATTGATCCTCTAAATAAATAAATAATAACCAGAAAAAAAGAAAGAAAGAAGAAAGAAAGAAAATAAACACTGATCTTCTAAGGAAGTTAGAGACAGATTAAAATAATGTCAATATGCAGAAGGAAAAGGATGAACGTCCCCCCACCCCGCTTTCTTTTATAAGAAAAGTACTTTTTGCTTTATACACATAACATGCTCATGGTCAAATACCTGGAAAATTCAGAAAAGCACAGAGAAGAAAATAAAACTCACCTCCAGTTCTCCCTGCTCCACTGTGGATAGATTGGCATGTGACCTTCTGGTCTTTTCTGTGCAGACACACACAAGCCCGAGGTGCGCACGCTCCGTTAGGGTGGCACGTGTGACGTTGCCATTCTGGAGATCGGAGATGGTCAGATGTTTTGGCATTTTCACGTGAATTGACCTACTACTGGGATCCCTTTTACATCCACTTTTTCTCTTAACGTCTGCCATGGATTTTTCCATACAATAAATAATCCTTGGAGAAGTGTTCTAGGCTGAGCGATGCCCTGTGCTGAGCGAGGGCTGAGTGGGGACCCAGGCTGGGATGAGGTCCTTGGCACCCCTTCCTTCCCTGGCACAAAGGCACCCGGCTTGGTTGGATGTCAGGTGTCCGGGGCTCTGGACCCAGGTGTCCATCCCCTCCCCTCCAACAGGGAGACCAGCCCCCCTAAAACCTCCCCCATCTTCATCCCCTGTAGGCAGCGCAGGAAGCAGAAGCCATCCAGGAGGAGATGAATGAGAAGATTGAGCGTCTCAAGGCCGAGCTGGTGGTGTTTAAGGGGCTCATGAGTGACGTAAGTGCCACCGACCACCACCCCCAGGCATCATGACTTCCCCCCACAGCCATCATGCAAAACGCTTCATTCACTCCGAGGCTCCAGAGCTCGGCTTCTAGTTAGAATCCTGGCTGGCTGCGTTTGACCCGTGAGGATGACGGATGCATCGGAGACCAGGCCCCCCTCCCTGTCCCCTCCCCACTTCTGCTTCCCTTGGTCTGAGTAGAGATGCATTAATCCGCTGCTTTAACCCATCCCGCCCTCCCTGGGGCTCTTCTGATGGTCTGTGTGCGTTTGCTTCATCTCCTGCCAGCTCACCACGGTGAGGGCGGGTGGTGGCCATGGGCCTCTGTGTCTGGGCGCAGTGGCGGCCAATGGCAGGTTGAAGGAGACCCCGGGTCTGATCTGCGCCGGCCTGAGAGGCTCCCCGGGCCAGCGGCCTTCAGCAGGGTTTGCTTTGTAAAGTCGGGACAGGCCAGTGTGCACATCCTTGGGACGATCGGAGCCCCTCTGAGTAACCATGGGCAGGGGCAGCTGGTGGCAGCAAGGGCCTTCTTCCTACTGGGGACCTGGTTTCCTGCCACCTTCAAGCAGCGGCTAGTATGTAGAGAGAGTCTCCACAAAGGAGAAGGAGCCCAGTCCAGGTGACTCAGCCTGGAGCAGTTCTGGTCCCGAGAGGCGTGGAGCTGGGGTGGCTGGAAGAGGCCATGTGGCTTCCCCTCACTGGGGTCCAGTGGACCCCCCATCCTAGGCAGCCCCAACCATCAGCCGTAGGAGGAATCTCTGTGTGGGGTACAGGTGGAGCAGGCCCGGTGGGAAAGCAGGGGGGTCTTTCAGCAGTGGGACTTGTCTTTCTTTTTTCTCTGCTCTGACAAAATAAATACTGACGCTGTATCTGCTGAGAGGATGCCTTCCAGCCCTTAGGGTGACCAGCAAACACACTGTCCACTCGGCGCCGAAGCCCTAGGCTCCCACAGTCCCTCCGCCCCCTGCCCTGAACCCAAGCAGCTGGCCCGACCCTTCAAGTCCAAAAAAGGCTCAAGGACCCCCTCGGACTGCGGGGCCTCCCGCCCGACACCTGGGGGTCTCCCCAACCCTCTGTCCAGTCAGAGCCTGGGAGCGCCTCCCGACCCCCATGCTTGCTCCATCCCTCGCTCACGTAACCCCCTGCTGTCCTCCCTGCAGCCCATGACAGACCTGGACACAAAGATCCAAGAAAAGGCCATGAAGGTGGACATGGACATCTGCCGCCGAATCGATATCACGGCCAAGCTGTGCGATGTCGCACAGCAGCGGAACTCGGAAGACGTGTCCAAGATCTTCCAGGTGACTAGGGCTGCCCTGCTCACCAGCTGCCACTCCCAGCCACCCACCGCCCTCCGCCCCTGCCTGGCCGCCCACCCCCCGTTTTCCTCGCACCCTGCCCACGCCCCTTCCCCCCGAGGTAGCGTTCGCCCAACCCTCTGGCCTCCCCAGGAGAACGTAGAATCAGGGACGCATAGACTCATAGGCACGTCTGACTCCATCATCAAGGCTGACCGCTTCATCCTATGGCTGAGGACGCCGCTCCCCCGGGCGGGTGGTGGGCGTGACAGGCTCCAGGACGGACATGGCAGAGCTGGGAGTAGGACTCAGGTCTCTGGACCCTCCAGGGCTCAGTCCATCCGTCCACCCTGCGTCCACTGCCCTGCTTCCTGCCTCTTCCTCTGGGAGCCGGAACTGGCTACAAATGCCATGGTCGGGGAGCCCTGGCCAGGCTATGGGAGCACTGGGTGAGCTGGCCTGAGCCCTGGTCCACGAGCCTCAGAATTCAGAAGAGGAGCTGTTGACTGTTGACTCTTTCAGTCCCACATTGAGACTCACTCCGTACCGTCCCCCCCACCCCGCCTCCAACCGGCAAGGGACTGGGTGTGTCCCAAGCGAAGGCAATGGGTTAGCACTGGCAAATGTCCTCCAGGGAGGGCTTGGGGGCCGGTCCAGCTGCCCAAAGGGCGTGCGTCATTCTCTGAAGGCTGCTGCTTGAGTTTTGGGTTGTGGTTTGGCTTTTGCTTGAGCCCAGGGCAGTATGGCGTGTTGTCGCTTTAAGTATGTGACTTTGGATGTAGTGGGGTGAGGTCTGGGCTTCCCTGGGGCCCGTTGTCCACCTCGTGCCTTCTTGCTGCCCCTTTGTGGGGAAGCAAGGGACCATTTCAGCCTTCGTCTGGTTTGTCGTGTCTTGTCTGCTTGGAGTGGAGGGAGCTTGTTGAACCTGGGGCTGCCTGCCTGTCAACTTTGCATGTGAACAGGAGGGCTCTGGGAAGCGCGGAGCCATCTGCGCCTCTGTAAGGGCTTCTCCGTCTCTCTGGCTGCCTCTGAGACATACCAGGCGACTCAGTGCCCCAGTCTGGCCTGCTCTTCACCCCAAATGATGGGGCTGCCTCTCTGGTGAAGGGGTGAGCTGAGCTAGCCCAACCGCCAGGCCTCCCAGGGCAGGGAAGGGTCCAGGCCATCTGCCCCTCCATCCTGCATGTCTCCCCACCTCACGCTTCCTGCGAGCGCCGCCTGCTTCTTAGAGGACCCGGCATCAAGCAGTGGCCGCACCAGCCATGCTCCATCCATCCTATGGGACGCCGGCTCCCTTCCCAGTCCACCCCGCCCTCCATCCCAGCAGAGCCTCCCAGTGACCTTGATCTTGTCCTTTCCGGGTCAGGTGGTCCCCAAAAAGAAAGAGCGTAAGGTGGCTTCGGATGATGACATCTCTGAGCAGGACGGGGAGGTGAACCGGTTCTCAGATGACGAGGTCGGCTCCATGAACATCACAGACGAGATGAAACGCATGTTTAACCAGCTGTGAGTATCCCTGCTGCCTGGGGCCTCCTCTCCGTTTCCCCAGGTTGGGCAGGGCAGGGGTGGCAAACCGGAAGTAGCCTGCAGATGTTTTCTTTGGCCAGCACGTGCTCTGAAAGAATTTGAATTCGGAGTTTCACGTTTTCAGAAAGGGTCAAATTGGTAATGGTGGTCCTATTTGTGGGCAGTTCTTTTTTTTTTTTTTGTATTGAGATAATATGACGGACGTGTAACATTCTGTTAGTTTCAGATATGCAACATCATGTTTTGGTATTTGTATATGTTGTAAAATGCTCACCACAATAAGTCTAGTTAACATCCATCACCATACAGAGTTACAATTTTGTTTTCCCTTGGGATGAGCTGCTGCCCGGGTTAGTGGCAGAGTTGGGCTGGGTATGGTCAGTGTGGGCTGGAGCTGACTTGTACCAGCTTGTAAAAGCTGATTGTATGCATGTCTGCCCACTCCAGGTTTAGCGATGGCATATTAGTAGCTTAACATTTGCCACGATGGGAAATGGTCAGGGGCTACCAGTCTGGGCAGCCCTCTCCCACCCCTGTGGACAGCTGACTTACTAGAACCTGGCTGCGTACGGTCATCCGGGGCAGGGATGCATTGTAGCCTTGGTGTACCCAGTGCTATACTTGCAATCCTGATCCATCTTTGGCTCTAATCCGTAGAGTATCCCGGTGTGGGCTTGGGGAGGGTAGGGGTGCAGCTGTGGGCATTGGCTGACTCACCTAAGGGCCTTGAGTCAGAGAGCAGGCTGGGACTGGGTCTCTGGAGTCCACCTTTCCCCCTGCCCCACTGGCCTGCTCTTGCCTGCTCTCTCCCCTGAGCCCTGGGAACTCAGCTTTTGCCCAGGACTGGAGTCCTCCCTCCCCACCCCTACCTCCCCCACCCCTTGCGTCTGAGTCTCAGGGCCCAGCACACTTTCTGGCCTGATGTCCGTTCTCTGGAGTCCTGAGCTTCCAGCCGCGGGGCTGGCTGGATTCGAGTGCTTGCCTCTGATGAGCCATCACCGACCTTCCAGGCCCCTCCAGGAGGGCCCCTCCTATCAGCAGGCGCTCCTGCCGTCGTACTTATTTCCAAAGCCAGGGGCACAGGCCTCTCCTAATGCTTCCTGCAATGCTGGAGGCTGGCCTAGCATGGTAGAGTCCCAAGATCACTCTGCCCAGCCCCTTCATTGCACAGATGAGGCTCAGAGAGGGCCGGGCAAGTCAGGACAGAGCCGGGCCCCTGACTCCCGGTCCAGCACTGTCTTCGTGCTCGGAAGAGATTTCCTCTTCTGTTTCCTTGCCACACCTTCCCCACCCTGGTGACTTGTCAGGAAGATGGGAATCGGACCTGGGTGGGATGGGTTTGCCCAGCACTTACCTATACTTACTGTTCCCTTGAAACAACATGGAGATGGGGCTGTGTTTCGGGCTTTGCTGTTTTGAGGGTGACAAGGAGATTCCTAGACTCTCGATTCATCTTTCACCATCTCCCCCCACACCCAGTTCTCATAGTCTCATCTTTCGCTGATGAGAGGGGCTTTGGAACAGAACCCTTGGTCGGGTCTAGGTTTTCTGAACGTTGCTGTGGGCATTTCTGAGTGTAGGGCAGGGCTGTATGCCCCAGAGACCCAGGCTGGGTTCATTTGGTTGAATTAAAGGGCTGCTTTGAAGAAAGTGTTGTCCCTGGTTTTCATAAAGTCACCAGGAATCCATAGACTGCCCAGGAAGTGGCGTGAGCTAAAAAGCTGTGCTCCCAGGTGTATGAAAGAGCTTTCTTTCCAATGCTGCTAAAATGGGCACCTGAGCGTTGACAGGTCTGAACGGGGTTCAGTATCCAATTAGGTTGATCTGGTTGTAAAGTTGCCTAGTTCAAAAAAAAAAAAAACGGCCAACCTCTGATCACCCCATCCACCCTTGTAGTTCTAGCCAATGCCACGCAGAAGGCACCAGGGCAGGGCCCTGGCCCCCTCCCGCTGACATCTCCACGGGCTGCGGGCTGAGACCCGAGCTAGAGCCCCCACTGCCCCGGGCCGGCTCCTCTGAACTCCTTGAATAATGAATGCACCCGTGTCAGGGCTGTTTTGTTTTGATCAAAATCAGTTGCTTGGGCTTCAGGCCCAGGAGAAGGGGAGAAATTTGCTACTTTCTCTGCACCGTGGCGGGCCTTCCTGCTCAGCCCCGCCCTCCAGATCTGGGGGGAGGGGGGTGGCTCTTCCCAGCCCTTTCTCTTGTGCAGGCGGCTTCCTATCCTTTCTAGTTCCCCATTACTCAGCTGGGGTTTCCTTCTTGTCCCAGCTGCTGGGAAGGAAGTGAGGTCAGCAGTCTAGTATGTGAGGTGGCGATGGGTCGACGACGCTCGACCCAGGGGCTCGCCCCGAGCTGTCTTGCTGTGGGGGGTGGGGTGTGGGCAGCGCCTCACCCTGCAGCCCTGCCCCAGCTCTGGTCCTTGGCTGCCGGGAGCCACCTGCAGGCTCCCGCAGGAACCGCTTCTTGGTGGGGAACCTGGCTCCCGGGGGTGCTCTTGGACTCTGCCCGGTGGCTCCAGCCTGGTCCATTGGCAGCGGGTTGGGAGCAGTGCCCTGTAGGATCCAGAAAGTAGTTGAAGGAGTGAGCGTAGGCAGTGGGGAGAGCCCTGGGATGGGAATCAGGACTTGGGACCCACATCTTCCTCTGCAGCTGATTCACCAGGTCGAGCAATTTAACTCCTGCAGGCCTCAGCCTTCCCATCTGGATAATGGGCATATTGGGCTGAATGATTTTTACAGTCCCCTCCAGTTGGGGTAACCAGTACACCTCCAGAACCCCTTCAGTCCCAGGCACACCTGTATGGTCCATCACCCTACTTCCAGTTCTAGTGAATAGGGAAGGCCAGAAATCGCTCAGGCTTTGCATTCAAGTCTGATTTCCAGCATGTATTTTTCTAGAAGTCCACCTAATCCCTCTGAGCCTCAATTTCCTTCCCTGTAAAATGGGACTAACAATCATGCTCACCTCACAGGATTGTTGTGAGGATGGAATGAATTACATTTTAATACATGCATGGTGGCCTGTCCCGTGCCCAGCACATAATAGGTGCTTGGTGATGTTTTGATGGGCAGGAAGAAGCCGTAAGAAACAGAAAGATCTGGCTTTCAGCCCTAGGTTCCTTTTTTTTGTTTAATTTTTTATCAGAGTATAGTTGATTTACAATGTTGTGTTAGTTTCAGGTACACAGTAAAGTGAATCTGTTATACATATATCCACTCTTTTAGATTCTTTTCCCATGTAGGGAAAAGAAGTATTGAATAGAGTTCCCTGTGCTATACAGTAGGTTCTTATTAATTATCTATTTTATATATAGTAGTGTGTATATGTCAATCCCAATCTTCCAATTTATCTCTCCCTCCCTTACCCCCGGTAACCATAGTTTGTTTTCTACATCTGTGACTCTATTTCTGTTTTGTAGAGAAGTCCATTTGTACCCTTTTTATAGATTCCACATATAAGTGATATCACAGGATATTTGTCTTTCTCTGACTTACTTCACTCAGTATGACAATCTCTAGGTCCATCCATGTTGCTACAAATGGCATTATTTTGTTCTTTTTTATCAGCCCTAGTTTCTGGTACAGCCTAGCTTAGTGTGGCTTTGGACAAGGGAATTATTCTTTCTGAGCTGCAGTTTCCTCCTCTGTAAAATGGGAATAATAATAATACCCACCTTTTCAAGTTGCAGAAAAGGTTATATGAATCACCTCAGGCAGAGCAGGGGCTCCAGGAATGAGTTATTAAATGAAAGGAAAACAGTCACAAGATTGAACTTGGGAGGAAAATATCTTTAGTCTCCATTAATGAAAGCCTGACATCTTTAGGAATATACATTTTAAATTGTATAAATAATATGTAAATACACTCTGCATTTGAAAAGAGTTAAACTCCAAGGAGAAGGCATGCGTCCCCTTTGGCCACCGCCCCTGCCTTTTTGGATGGCCACCTGGCAGGAGCCCAGTCATCAGGGCAGTGTCCCTTGCTCTCCCCTGTCCAGGCCTCTGGAGCCTGGCTTTGTTCACTCATGCCCTCCTGTGTCCCCCCCAACAGGCGGGAGACCTTTGATTTCGATGATGACTGTGACAGCCTGACGTGGGAGGAGAACGAAGATACGCTTCTGCTCTGGGAGGACTTCACTAACTGCAATCCGAGCATTGACCTGCAGGGCGAGGTGAGCCGGGCATGGCTTCTTAGAGGCTGGGAGGTAGGCATTGGGAGCACTTCCTTTCCACGATCCCGCATCCCCCACTCTTTCCCTGCAGCCCTTACCACCCAGCTAAGTTGTCCCCTCTGTTCTGTTTCCCCAGCAAGAGGAAAACCTGGGCAACTTGATCCATGAGACTGAATCCTTCTTCAAGACGAGAGACAAGGAGTACCAGGAGACCATAGGCCAGATCGAGGTGAGGCCTTAGCTGGTTCACATCACCCGGTTGTGACCCCCGAGACTCACGGTGATTAGGTGCCCGTGTGGACAGGGGCTGGGAGAGCGAGGCAGATGCAGGATCGGAAGTCAGGACATCTGCTGATTCTCTGCCTAGTGTTGGGCAAGTCACACCCCTCTTAGGGCCTCAGTTTCCTAATCTGTGAAATGGGGGTGGTGATCCATGTTGGCCCCAGAGAGGTTTTTTTTTTTAAGTTATTGACTGAGATGATGATCTCAAAATAATGAGAACTGACATTTGAGTGACATCAAGCGACACTGGGCACTCAGCCCTTTAAAAATACACCCTCCCTGGTATCTGCATACCTTATGTGTGTACCTAGAGGGACCTGGGTGCCTCCACGCTATGCAGTGGGTACTGTGTGCCCCACTTTACAGAGGAGGAGTTGAGGTTAAAAGAGACCAAGTGACTTGCCCAAGGCCCCCCAGCCAGGAAGCAGCCTGTAAGCCCAGTTCTCCCAGCTCTGGAGCCTGTGTGCTGGGCCACATCTATCAGTGAGAGTCACTGCTGTTGTCACGCTGGAGAAAGAGAAGGCCAGCTCCTTTCCTGGGGGATGTATCACTTGGTAGAGGAGAAGGGTCAGAAACACGAGAGGCTTCAGGACTTTTCTAATCCAGTCCACAGAAAGGACTGCAGGGATGCTGGACAGGGTGGAGTTGCTAGGGCTGCCCCAGTAGTTGCTAAGCAACCATTCACCTTCCACCAGAAGTGGTTCTAGGGGCCCTGCACCAGTATGTAGAGAGCAGAGAGCGGAGGGAGGGCCCTGAGGACGTGGTGTCCTGGGGTGGCCCCGATGCTGCCACCACCACTGAGGACGGGAGGTTGCTGAGTGGTCTGCTATGAGGGAGGATGACTTGGCCTCCCCTTTATGCCATGTTGGTTCCTCTCAGCTGGAGCTGGCCACGGCCAAGAGCGACATGAACCGACACTTGCATGAGTACATGGAGATGTGCAGCATGAAGCGGGGTCTGGACGTGCAGATGGAGACCTGCCGCCGGCTCATCAAAGGCTCTGCAGACAGGTACCTGGCCTTGTCCTCCCTGGCAATGCAGTGGTGGCATCCTCGGGGTGGGTGGCGGAATTTGTGGGGCTGCAACTTATAGCCTGGTGGTTTCACCTGCCCAGGCCATTGGTCCATCCGTCCGTCCACCTGTCCATGCATCCGATGACTATTAGCCTCCTACTATGTGTCAATGCCTCGCACATCTAATCTCACGTGACCACTCACGACAACCCTGCCCCCATTGATTCAACAGCTACTGTTGAAGGCTGGCTCTGTGCAAAGCCATGGGGATACAGTGATGAGCAGAACATTCGCAGCCCTGGCCCTCCTGGAGCCCACGCCCCACTTCCTGCTGAGCTGGTGGGTGGAGGTGGTGGCCGGGGCTCACATGTGTCCCTAGGAAGCCATTTTCCTTCCTTTCCCGTCTTCCAACCCGAGGCCATGTGGGTCTGTCCCCGGGAGACTGACATGCATCAGGCCTCTTTTATTTGCTGGGGGACACCAGAACCAAGACAGAGCCCCTGCCCTCAAGGAACACGCAGCCTTTCGGGGAAGACAGACATGCTAATAATAAAATGAGATAATACACATAAAATGCTTGGCATCGAGCACAGATACATTAATTATAATTGTTCTCTTATCATGACGACAGTCTTGCAGGCCGTTGTTTGGGCTGTAAGAGAGGGAGAGGCAGGGGGAGGTTGCGTGTGTGTGGCCCTGGGCTTATTAGCATGTCACCTTTAGCTCATTGATTCCCAGAAGCCACTGTTGTTATTTCCATTGTTGGGATGGAGGAGCGCCCCGTAGGCAGGGAAAATAGCTTGTGCCAGGCCCCCCAGCTCAGCAGTGATAGAGTGAGGATTCAAAACCACTGTCCTGTGTGGCCTCCCTTTGGGCTCTGAGTTAATTGTCCAGACGTGTGTTAGGTGATGGGAGTGTAAAAACTGAGCTTGACCCGTGGTTTCTGCTCCCAAGGAGCTCTCAGGACCAAGCAATTACAGAGGCGGGTGCAGGGCGTCCCAATAGGTCTCTATAGCCATGTTCAGCTCCTGGGCTTTGAAGATTCTAAGGCAAGTGGTGCAAGGGCGGGCCTCGGGGCAGGATCCCCCTCTGAGGCTAGGTTTTCTAGGAATGGCTGCTCCATCTTTCCAGCTCTTTGAATCCCTTCAGAGGTCCTCAGGCTGCCCTCTGATGTCCCCCATTCTCTTGTGCCTTCCAGGAATTCACCGTCGCCTAGCTCCATGGCCAGCAGCGACTCAGGAAGTACAGACGAGATCCAGGATGAGTTTGAGCGGGAGGCAGATGTGGAGCCCATGGTCAGCTGATGACTGAGGTCCCCCAGCCCGTGCCTGGTGGTCTTGGTGATGGGGCCTCTGCCCGCCTCTCCCCACGGGGCCAGGAAGTGGGGCTCCAGCCCTCGCCACGCAGACTTCCTATGCCCTCCCTTCTCTGGAGGCCCCAAGGGACCGCTGCTTCCTTCCTTCCTTCCGCCCACCACCAACCAGTGCCCCTCCTCCATCCACCCACCCAAGGAATGGTGCTGTCAATTTCTATTGTTCTCCACATTACAGATACAGACTTCTGTCCGGACGATGCAGTGTTAACTGTGCCTTTTCCCTTAAGCTGAGCCACTTTGAGCTCCAAAGAATTATTCCTAGCAGGTGTTTTTATACAAAACTCTAAGGTGAGGGCGGGGGGGCCCCTGGAGTGGTACAATGCCGTTTTCTACCCTCCCACCTGCTCCTCTGATTGGCCAGAAGCTCTGCCCTCCCTCCTCTGCTGGAGTTGGACTTGGGATGGCCCACCTCCCCCCAGGAAGGAGCTGTTGGCCTTTGCAAGCTCTCCAGGCCTGGGAGCTGAAAGAGAGAAAAGATGGAAGGAGGGAGGGAAGACAAATTTTTCTTTTCTTTCTGGATCGAGTGGCAAAGCAGAGGGACAAGGCACTGTGGGGGAAGGCGGAACCTCACTGTGTTTAAACTACTATGCAAAAAACAAAACAAAACAAAAAAAAGCAGCTTGCCTTATACCATTGTGGAAGGTAGGCCCTCTCCTAGATCCCTGGTTTTCCCCTGGAGCTGGGAGGGAGGAAGCTAGGGCGATCTCTCTCGCAACCTCTGGGGGTGAGCACTGACTTGGGAGGGAGTTTGGTCAAGGTCGTTAGTGAGGCCTGGGCCCCGTAAGGCCCTCGGCCACCTGACTGCTTGCTTTCTTGGGACCTCTGTGGGTTGGGGTTGGGGAGCGGGTCTCTTATTGCCCTGATGACTTGATGTTTTTCCCAGGCAACAGTAAGGGGTTATCGATCTGTAATTTCTCTGTGAGAAAGTCTGGAGGGGGCCAGGCCTGGTATCTAGCCCCTCCACCTCGGAGCTGGGTCGGTACCGTCCGCCGCCATCTTGCTTCTCCACGGTGCCCGCAGTGGCCCACTCTTTGGCCACTGGCAGGCATTGGGAAGGGAAGGGGAGGGAGCTAGCGGGGGCTGCTGGCAGAGGAGGTGGTGAGAGGAGGAGCTCGAGTGAGAGCCGTCCTTGTTCTGCTCATGGACATAAGCTCACCTTTTTCCATAATTCACTGATTGACCAGTTGGGGAGTTCAGCTGAGCCATATCTCCCCAGACTTGAGAGGGCCTGAGTCAAAGGGCACTGTGTGGCGGCCACCCCCAGATCTCAGCTTGGGGCCAGCAGAGCCAGCTTTGCTCGTTTTTTAAATTTCTTTTTGGACCCACTACTGTGGGTGTGATTGCTGATTTTTGTTTTTGTTGGCCCAGGAGCTCCCCCTGGAGGTCAGAGGAGCAAAATGTGCCCAAGGACCAGAGCCCCTTGCTACCCACTGCTTGTGTCTGCAGGCAGAGGGGGAAATCTGGCCTTGTGTAGATCAGGCCCGCTGTCTTTTCTCTCCCAGGGTACCAGTGGTCTGTAAGGACTTCCTCTCTCTTCCGTTTTCCCCCACCTGTTTTTCAGTCTTAAAATCGTTGTACATAATATTCATATTATATAAATATATATATATGGAGAGAGAGGAGATTGTTAGTGATTGTGTGTAATTTTATTTATCAGAACTTGGTGGCCTTTATTGTGAGTTTTTTCCTTTTTTGTTGTTGTTGTTGTGGAGGAACCTCCTGCTCTTTCCCTGTGAAAGTCTGGCTGAAAGTCTTCCATTCCCAGAATCTCTTATTAGCCAAATAGTCCCTTGTTGGGTACGTGGAGGGATGAGGTTTCGGAGGAGAGATCACCCCTTCCCCTCCTCCTCACTGACACTTGTTCTCAAGGTTACAGGGTTCAAACATATCAGATTATTATTGTCATTATTGTTATTGTTGTTTTAGTTTTAGTTTTAGTTTAACCAAAGGTTATCAGAGCCAGTTGGGCTTGGACCTCAGCTGCTGAGAAGATTTTCCGTTTCTGGGAGGCTGGGAAACTGGCCGCCTCTCAGGCCTCCTCTGCCCAGGGTGAGGGAGGCATTGAATTCCATGGACAGGTAGGCAGAGTGGAGGCCTGCCCCGGGTTTTTCCTCAAGGTGGTGGGAGGGTGACAGACCTATCTTTAGAGTTAAGACAGTTAGGCAACAATGTAAGTATTGGGGGGTAACTAAGGTTACCATGGTGATTGCTGTCCAATGGTATTATTTTTGCTTTCCTCCTTGGATACATAGGATATTTGTCTTTGGGGACTAGCGTACTCTGAATTTATCTGGGGAGTATGGAAATGGCAGGAGCCAGAGTCAGATGTTGGCCAGAAAGATCCATCTTGCTGGTTTTCAATAGCTGTTCTCGCTGGGGAGCAAGGACTTGGGGCTGGTGGATGGGGGGACAACAAGAGTGTTAGTGACCTGCCTTCAGGGTGCGATCCTGGTTTTGGCCTGGCTGCCTCCCTCCCCACCAAGTTCTTTTTTGAGTTAGTTGCCAGTGGGCCCCGCTTGTACCCTTGCCATGGGCCCACAGCTTGCCGAGAAAGACCCCAACGCTCGCTGGGGCAGCACCAGGTCCAGTTGGGATGAACTGGTCCATCCTTTGTAAAGATGTAAATACGTAATTTTGGTTTTCTATTTCTCAGCCCAGTGTCATATTGACATTGGTATTTTAGAATTGGTCTCAGATGGGCTCTCCTGTGCTGCCCTCTCTCACTCTCCTATTTTGGGGGGTTTTATAAAAAGAGAGGATTGGGGAGGGACAGGGAGAGTAGCTTCCTTTGGGCTCCCTGGTTGTGGAGCACACACACACACACACACACATACACATACTTCTCTGAGACTCTGAACAGGGAAAAAAATGATTTGCAAGTAAACACATTTTGTTTTCTTGTGGCAGTATGTCTAGAGGTGTCTGACGGGCCTGTCCATCATGGATTTAGCTCTGTGGATGTAGCTCATGTGACCTGTGGAGAATCAGACCACTTTGGCTTGGGATGGGGGAGAGGGTGTGGGGCAGGGGATCATATAAGGTGTAACTTAAGCTAAATGTAATCTATTTATAAAGGAAGAGACTCTCATCTATTTTTATGAACGTTTTTTTAAATCTAGGGTAGGCAGTTGTGGTAGCCCAGCATTTTTCTGTGGACAAGATGCATGTTGCTGCTGGATTTAATATAATCAGTACCCCTCACCTGTCTCCGCATCATCACCACCTACTCATCCACACCCACGAGTGGCTTCAGCAGAGTGTAGGTCACCCCTCACCTCATTTCCTTCTCCCTTGATCCCCCAGCTCCTTGGTCCTTGGAAGTCCAGGGGGCTGGGCACTTGTGGGAGTGCGTGGACAGTGGGGAATTCAGAACGGAGGTGGGTGGTGGGAGGGAAGGGGGGCACTAGGTAGGGGACAAGCTCTGCTTCAGAAGGTGGGCTCCGATTAGTTGCTCAAACTCTGGTCTGCCAAGATCCATTGCCAGGTCGGCTGTATTTGGAGAGAGCTGAGAAGCAGTAGGGTGTGGGTGGCAATGGGCTGTTGGTTCACGGAGCCCACAGCTTCCTTGGGGCCTGGGCCTCCGTGGGTCCAAGGTTGTCAGGCAGCTGGAGCAGGAGTGCAAATGCCATGAGATGCCTACAGCCCAGCCCTGGCTGTGCCAACCCCAGGCCAAGGCCTGGGATGCAGTCCTTGCTGTGCTCTTCCAGGGACCTGGATGAGGAACTAGGGTGCTGGGAGCTTCCTGGGTCCTCCACCTTGAGAAACCAAGCTCTGGTTCTAGAGGGCACTCTCCTAGAGTGGGGAGTCTGGAAGCAGCCAGGTGGGTGTCAGTAAAGGCAGATTCTCTCTGGAAGGGAATTTTCCATGAGTGGAAGATTTCCAGGCTCTGGGTGGGCTGCTTGTTAGTCTCAGGCTAAATCCCTCACCATTCCCTCTGCCAAGCCCTCAAAGAGATGAGGCAAAGGCAACCCCACCCACAGACCCCTTCGTGGACATTTTAGCATCTACCTGATTTTTAGCCCCATCCAGGGAGACTTTCTATCCTGAAGTCCCATCCTACCCCACTGTTGCTGTTTGTCTGCCAGCTGGGTCTAGCGTCAAGGGGAACGGGGGGTTTATATTCATTGAAAGACTACTGATCCTACCGGAAACCAACCTGTTTACTGTACTGTTGTAAATATCATGCCCTTTATATCCTGTATATTGGCTTCTTTTAAATAAAGTGAAATGTCTTAGAATTGATGGTGCCTTTTTTTTTTAAATTAAGGATAAAAAAAATTAAGGATAAAGAGGTGATGGGGAGGGGCAAGAGGATGGTGGGCCACATAACCACTAAAGTAATTAGCTGATTAGTGATCAAATAGGGAAGTTTCACATCACCTGTTATATTTGCATCTCACAATAAAATCTTCACAAGTAGTTAAAGCAGAAATTATTATACATATTTTACAGAAGGGGAAGAGAGCCAGAGAGATCACAGACTGAATAACTGGCATAGCCTGGTTTGGAGTTGAGGTCCTGTTAATCAATCGACCCCATTTCATGAACCTCCTCACAGTGCCCTTGAAAGGCTACCTCCTAGGCTCTGGATTTGACACTGTCCAATATTCTAGTTTCTTTCTGTTAATGGCTGAATTCAGGGAGACATTGACCTGTGTGAACTGGGCCCATGACTAGGGTTTTCTTCAAGGATGAAGAAAAACAGCCACTGCCAATTCCAATTAACTTTTTACCATCTCTAAGACTTGTGCTTAATGTACAAATGGCTCTCCAAACCTGCAAGTTTCTCATCCTTGGAGAGGGAAGGCTGACTGTACTGTGCCACCTTATGTAAGAGACGTGAGCATCGTGAATTTGGTATCTGCGGGGGCTCCTGGAACCAAGGCCCCACCAAGACTGAGAGACGACTGTAGTTTCCCTTCCCACTCCCCATTCTGTTTAAATTCTCCAAAGTGCCTTAAAGAGTGTGCCCTCCTGGAGAAAGGAGTAGCATGAAATAATGAGGGCGTTCTAAGGTGGGTATTATTATCCCCACTTTACAGGCTTGGAAACTGAAGCCCAGGAAAAATTACGTATTTCGCCCTTGTCATAGGGAGAAACCATGATCAGCAACTGAACTCTGACTCCTAAGCAAGTTCTCGGTACACGCTGCTAGAGGAAATATAAACAGATATATTAGAAGGGAGCGTTAGAAAAGCTGTAACAGTACTTTAGGAATCGAATGGGTCCCTAAGATTCCATCCTCTGGAAGACTTCAGAAACCGAGTTTTAAATAACGTTCACGTGTTCATCAGGCAGAAAACTTCCCCGAAAATTCAAATTTTGGTGCGGGGCGCAAAAATAAAGCACAGGAGCAACTGGTTCCGCGTCCATAGGCTTTGAAGGAAAGCCTGAGCATAGACTGGCTCCGGTTTTATCTTTTATTGATCGTAATCTGCAAAGAAGCAGGCTGATTTATCTAAGCGCTAGGCCTCAGGAAGCTGGGTGGCCCCGCGCCAGGCCGGGAGGTGGAGGGCGGCTGAGTCCCAACCAGGAGGCTAGAGCCAGGGGCAGCAGGCTCATTCCAGGGGCTGCAGCCCCCGAGGTGAGGTGGGGGGCTGGCCGCTATGCAGCCCTGCACGGTCGAATAGTCTAGCAGCCACTGGCCAAAGACAGCGAGAGTGGTAGGGCTGGGACTCTAGCTGTCCCTGACTGGCAGACCCGCTGTCCTTCCGCGCCGCCTCACACGTGCCCTATTCCCGCTCTCTTATTGGCTGCTTCAGCCCCTCTATCCCGGCCTAAGGAGACTGCTACATGACCGCCCCTCTGATTGGTCCAGGAGCTTCCATGTATCATTCTGATTGGTCGATGGAGCTCACTCCCTTTTGCCCTCGGCCCCCTTTGGAGGTCGACTGGGTCATACCATAAAGAGAGGAGGGGGAAGTGTGTACATTTCAAGGCTTCTCTTTCGGGCAATTTTGCCCTATGTCACATAACGTCCTTTATCATGCCCTAAAAAGGTAATTATTTTATTAGCAGAAGGTAAATACAGAGGCGTTTCGGTTGAGCCTGGCTTGGAGGACGGATGGGGTGACGTGTTCCCCCCGCCAGCCGAGGTGGTACGCTCAGGGCGGGGCAGCGCAGTAGAGCCGCTCCGGGGGCGAACGGTCCAGCAAACAGCAGTGCCGAGAGCTCAAGATGCTGCTGCTGTCGCCGCCCGCGCTCCGCCGCGCCCTGCTGGCTCGCCCGTGGAGGGCTGCCGGGTGAGTGAGTACCAGGCCTGGGGAGGCCGCTCGCGGCGCCTGCTGCCCCGGGGTCCCGGGAGTCGTTGGGCGCTCCCTCGCCCCCGAGCCGGACTCCCTCCCTGCCAGACCCTCGCCGGGTTTCCTAGGGGCTCCCCTCCGCCGGGGGTCACTTCCTCTGATGCCGCCCGACCCCCACGCAGGCCTTCCTCCCATTGCTATACCCTCGTCTCCCAAAGTTCTTCCTTCAGCTAGGGGGACCCCCTTCCCGAATCCTGCTGCGGGGTGGGGGTGCCTCGGTGCCCTGTTGGCTCCCACGCTTAGAAATTAGCCGCTTAATCACTTCTCCTTCTCCTGATGCTGGATCTTCGAAATTTGCCCACCGCCGGAGTGCAGTGCCTTCCTCCCAGGGCACCTGTATTTTTAGCACACCCCGCTTCTCACCTCCCCACCCTCGGTCTCACATTCAGGACCCTCCCTGGGTCTTCCCTCTCTTCTGTCTACCGGCATTTCTATTTCTCTCTTTTCTCCTTCCCCTTTTTAAAAGTTGTGTTGGGCAGAGAAAAGGACCCCTTTCTTCTGATAGGTGGAATAATAATACTTACGGAGTGCGTAGAACGTGCCAAACCTGTGCTACGCACTTGGGGTATGTGCCTTATTGTGATAATTAATAAATAAGTTGCTACATGTAAAGTGTGTTGAACAGTGCCTGGCACATAGGCAGTGCCCAGTTACTATTAATCATGACCATCATTATCACTCTTATTTAAACTTCTCCTGGGGGTAGCTGTTATTCCAAATTACAGATGAAGACACCAAGGTGCAGTTTCAGAGCGGAGCTGCCCTGCAAACCCAGATTTGCAAACCCCCGCACTGTGGAGTTGGGTTCCCGGACCCTTGCCCACTCAGCGACAAATGTTCTCAGAGCCCCTTTCTGCCTCTGGGCTTGGTGGAGAAGGTAGGTGGCACACAGATCCTGCCCCAGAGGGGCTCACAGTCTGGTGAGGCTGCACCCCTATGGACCCGTGTTTCTGTCCATCTCCCTTTCAGAGCTGGGCAGCCCCTGCCCCCAGTGTTTGCCTGACCTCTAGGACTCACCAGTTACGTCTCGCCTGCTGAGCTATGCCCTTTCTGAGTTAATCAGTGTCCTAAGGGATGGTGCAGGGGTGCCCTGGGCATGGATGAGTCCCAGCGCTGCTGTGTATTCTCTGTGAGGGAGTGGGACAGGGAAGAGGACATGGCCAGGAAGGGCTCTTTTTCCAAACTGAGGACGGGGGCCATGCTCACTACACCCTCAGCGTGGTCCTGTTTGCAGGCCTCTCTCCCTGCACTCTGAGACCATCCCTCTCAGACCCTAGATGGAAGCCACATAGATTTACCTGTTTACCGAGTACCTGCCGTGTGCACGTGCTTTGCTAAACGCTGCGGGCCGGCGGGGGGTGGGGGGGTGTACCCAGGGGATTTACACGTGGATGGGAGCCTTCCAAGAGTTTTCAGTGTAATGGGGAAGAAAGCCTTAAACATTAAAAAAACACAAAAACCCCTCTAATATCTGGTAGAAAGAAATCCCTATTCTGAAAAAAAAAAAAAAAAAGCTCATAACAGCAATAGCTATCAAGCAATCAAGTACCATAGGCCTGATTGTGCAGATAAGCCCTGTATTATTACCATTTTACAGATGGGAAACTTATCTGCCTGTTAAGACAAATGTGAGACTAAAATCGCAGTCAGTCTGACTCCAGACTCATGCTCTTAATTACAAAGCCTCCTGAGCAGAGAAAAAGCATTTTGCAATCCGAGAAAGCGTTTTGCAACCAGATCTGCCAGTTCAGGTTACTTCTTCAGATACAGCAGCTGGCCCGCTGCCCCAGACCGGGTTTCCCACCTCGGCAGTATTAACATTTGAGTCTGATAATGCTTTGCTGTGGGAGCTGCCCTATGCATTGCAGGGTGTTTAGCAGCATCTCTGGCCTCCACCCACCAGATGCCAGGGCATCCCCCAGTCGTGACAACAAAATAATGTCTCCAGACATTGCCAGCTGTCACCTGGGGGGCAAAATCACTCCTAGTTGAGAGCCATGGTTCTAGAAGAACAGTTTCGGTGTTTGGTCACTTGTTCCTTTAGTCGACAGATACTTAGAACACTCCTGTGGCATGCCGTGTCTGCATGTACGGAGAGACAGCTTCAGGACATGTTTAGTGATATCTCTCAGTGTCCTGTACATGAAGCTGAGAAAAACCATCTCTTGGGGAACTGGGATGGGTGCTGTTCTCTAGTGTTTCCCTTTCTGCCTGGAGTGCCAGGAAACTCAACCAATTTTTAAACATACTCTTGATTGTACATTTTCTTTTTATTGAATTAGTAGGTGTCCATTGTACAAAGTACAGATAAAGCAAAAAAGGGTTACAAAAAATCGCCCGGCAGCTCACCACACAGAGGTAACCACTGCTGTCACTTTGATTACTAGCCTTTTAATATTCCAGGAGTATATATGCTTTAGAAAAATAACATAAAAATGGGCTCCCCTGCAAATCCATTTTTGTAGCTTGCTTTTTCACTTGAGACTTCTCTACCTTATTATATGTCCCCAGGGCCTAGAACTGTGACTGCCACCTGGTAACCCTCAGCAAACGTTTGGTGAATGAAAGAACGATCACGTGATTCCTTACTTGCCAACAGAGATTTATCACAACCAGTCTGGGAGACAATCATGACAAACGCCTGGCCTTTACGGATGGCCCAGGAATGGTCACTACGGGCTACCATTTACCTTTTACGTGGATGATGTTACTTAGCTCCTCAGCAACCTATGATGTGGGTGTTACTATCCCTACTTCACGGATTAAACGGCTGAGGCCTGTGGAAGTTAAGGAAAACTTGTCCAAGGCCTTAAGCTGGTAAACACCAGACCTCCCAATTGATTGCCTTTTGTCTCCTTTGGCCCTGACCTGCCTGCCCCTTTCTCTATTTCATTAACTTTTTCATGGGTGTCCTCTGCAAATTCTCTTTGGAAACAGCCAAGATGCACATTTATATATAAATTTAATAAATAAAAGAACTAACCCGGGGGGCTTCCCTGGTGGCGCAGTGGTTGAGAGAGTCCGCCTGCCGATGCAGGGGACACAGGTTCGTGCCCCGGTCCGGGAAGATCCCACATGCCACGGAGCGGCTGGGCCCGTGAGCCATGGCCGCTGAGCCTGCACTTCCGGAGGCTGTGCTCTGCAACGGGAGAGGCCACAACAGCGAGAGGCCTGCGTACTGCAAAAAAAAAAAAAAGAACTAACCCGGGCTCATAGGAAGCTTACAATAAATGTTAATTTTTGTCCCTTACATACTCTTGTATCAGACCTCGCTGGGTGCCGGGGTCCAGAGGTGACTCCAGTTCAGCACCCCCCCAGTGTCAGGGGGCTTGCGGGCTGGAATTCCCCTGCAGAAATCCTGGTAACTTTGGACCCCTCTCAGCCCACCAGCCTGTCTAATTTTCCCCATTTCAAAACCCCCCAGTGCTTGTCCCAGCCTGCCCGCCCCTGGGATGGGCAGAGGCTGTGCAGGGTGGGGGCCTGGTACCTCCCACCATTCCCTGGACAGACTCTGCCCTTTCATTCCTCCAAGCGGTGGCCAGGGCAGTGCCTCTTGCCTGGAATGTCCTCCCCTGGTGAGCACATGCTCACCCAGCACTTTGTGGCCGTGCCAAGGTAGCTCTCCTTTGGCCCTTCAATGCCCTGTCTGTAAAATGGGAATAATCCTATTAACAGGCATGGAGCACAAGGGTTAGAGATGACGTGACAAGTGGCTTGGTGGGGGCCTGGGACTCTGTGCGCTCTGTGAATAAGTTGAGTAAAAGAATAAGTAGAACCTACAATGATCATAATACTTGCTTCTAAAGGTGTCAGAATCCCCACTCAGGCAGCAGTCGGCACCAGCACACGGACCCTGGGGAACTTGGCTTCCGGTGCCCAGCACCTGTTTGGGCACACAGCAGGTGCTGAACAGTTGCTGTTGGAATGGCCCACAGGAGAGCCCGGGTGGATCCTGGCTCTACCTCTTAGCAGCTGTGTGGCCCTGGGCAGGTTGCTCAACCTCTCTGTGCTGCCTCTTGTTCCCGCGTGGAAAAGAAAGATAATAGTGGAATTGTCTTGGAGAATAAACGAATTCATATGCGAAAACCACTTTGAAGAGTGGCCAGCACCTAGAACACGTAATGTGTTGCTTCAAGCATTATTTTGATCCCCTCCCCCACTAGCGGGCATTGTTATGCAGTGAAAGCCCTGAGCTTCCCTCCCCACCTCAGGGTGGCCTCTTTGCTCCAGTGGGAAGAGAGGAGGTGCCAGCTGGGCGGTTAGGAGGATGAACCTGTCCCATCAGCAGGCCAAAGGTGTCTGAGATGCTCCCCATGCTTCTGCCAAAGCGTGTCTCCTAAGTGAGGGAACCTGGCTTCCGATCCTGCACCGTCACTCCACCAGCTGTGACCATGAGCCCTTAATCTCTGAACCTCAGCGTCCTCCCTGTACAATAGGTGTAATAAGAGTTTGCAGGGTAATATATTTGTAGGGTGGATTCAATGCGCTCATCACTTAGCACTATGCCAGAGGCATGCCGTAAATGCTTCAGAAAAGTTCTTTGAAGTTTTCCAGGGCAGCTCAGCCTGGGCTTCAGGCCCCTCCCTTCTGGCCCTGCCCTGGGCTCTGTACTTTCTCTCAGCTCACCTCCATCACTGGTGCCTTATCTCAGTGATAAGGAGAATTGGTCTTATCAGGTCCCAGATAACAGCCTGGAAGCTGAATGAAGCAAAGACAATTTCCTTTCTAGTCCTCTCCTTGGCCTTGGCTGCCCTGACCCCAGCCGCTGGGGACCTGCATCCAGCAAAAGAACATTGCCTGGGAGTCCCGTCCGTCCCAGGGGCCTGGCGTCCACTTGTGTGTTAATTGTTTTAAAGGTATTTCTCATATGCTTACTGTGGTCTGGGCAGTGTGGGAGCACAGACAATCAGAGCTCTGTAATGAGGGTTGTCACCTGTGAGATGATCTGATAGGGGTCCCATCCAGGCAGGGTGAGGCTGGTATCCCCTGCAGAGGGAGATGGGAGTGGGGTGGAGTGGGGAGACCAGGGTGGCAGGATTGCAGCAGATGAGGTGGGAGGGGGTGGGGGGTGATGGGAAATGAGTCTGGAGGCCTCAGTAAGGATTCTGATTCTTTTCTTTTTTTGGCCGTGCCACGTGGCATGCGGGATCTTAGTTCCCGGACTAGGGATTGAACCTGTGCCCCCTGCAATGGAAGCGCGGGGTCCTAACCACGGGACCGCCAGGGAAGTCCCAGGATTCTGATTCTTTATTGTAGAAGAAAATGGGAAGCCACTAAGTTACGAGCCGAGCACTTACCCTCCGTCTCTCTGTGTTGATCATGTTTTCATGTTAAGACTATGAAAACCAGTAGCTGCTACCTTTTGACCTTCTGCCCTGGGTGGGACGCAGGACTAAGTTTATTCCAGCAGTTTTGAGACGAGCTTGGAGTCAGTGGAGCCGGAATGACTGTTGTAGTTGTCCAGGCAAAAGCTGATGGTGCCTTGGACCAGGGTGGAGGCCGAGGGGTGGCCTGGGAGCTCAGCCCCTGGCAGCTCAGCCCCTGGCAGCAGCCCCCTCAGTTTTCCCCTTTGTAAATTTCAGAGCTTGCAGGCTCTAAATTTCACCCACTGCAGGCTATGTTTTGGTGTTGCAGCCTACGTTTTGGCGTTGCAGCCTTTTTAGCTCAGATCCTGGTACCTGCCGAGGGTGAGGAGGGGCAGCTGGGGTCTCAGGCCCAGGCCGTGAAGTCCTCAGGTGAGCAGAAGGGGCACCCCGGGTTGTTAGGGGAAACTGAGTCAAATTCAGACTCTGCCGTATGCTTCTTTCCTGAAGCGGGAGGGCTGAGAGCTGCCCTAAGAAGGTTGGGTTGGATTCACCTCTGTGTCCCAGAGCCAGGCACCTGCCAGGTGTGATGAACACATGGTTTGGGTGAGCTGTTTGACCTCATCTGAGCTATCTCTGCATCCTTGCCATGGGGGATAGACATGTGCTGACTGACTGACTGAATGAATGAATGGGAATACAGTCCTGCCTAGAAGGGCCTCGCAGATCCTTGTAGAGGCCCCATGTCCTGCAAGTGGTTCACGCTGCCTTTCCCTGAGCCAGTGGAAGGGTGCTAATGTTATCCCAAAGGGCACATGAGCCAAAAAAAAAGAAAAAGAAAGTTTGTCAGACATCCTTGGATTATTTTTGGCTCTTGTTGACTCAGGCTGATCTTTGAACTAGTCTCTGTTCCCTAAGCTATGTTCAGAGTGATGGATAGTGGGGCCGGGGCCTGGAGACTTTCCAGGCAGAGAGAAAGCCACGGGGGCATGTGATCCTGAGGTCACAGTGGACCTCTGCCCTGGGGAAGGTTGGGGGAGACCTGTAGGATTTCTGGTTCTGATGTTGCTTGGGAGGGAACAGGGAGAGGAGCGCTGGTAGCTGCTACCTTTTGAACTTCTGCCCTGGTGGGATACGGGGCTACGTTTATTCCAGCAGTGTTTGCTGAGCCCCCAGGCCAGCCCCTGATCCTCGGGGGTGTCTGGGAACCATTTTGCCTTTGAAAGCCTGGCCTGGTGGAGTAAACATTCTGGAAGACCTTTACAGTTTCTTAGGAAAACCTAAGAGCAGGAAGGGTGAGGAGAGGCAAGGCTTGTCATCCTTACAGTGACCCTGTGCGGAACATGGTGTCACCCATTCTTCAGGTGAGGAAACAGAGCCCTGCGGAGTTTGTAATAACGTGCTGAGGTCTCGAGCAGGTGTGGGGGTCCATCCGGGCTCTGTCTGCTTCCAGAGCCTTTGCTTTTCACACCCGCCAGGACTTGGGGTCAAGAGGGGGCTTGGGTGGCCCCGCTTCTGGCTCCCAGCCCAGCACGCAGGGGCTCTCTCCTGGCTTGAAGAGGACCAGGTGATATCTGATTCACTGCTTTGTGGTGGTGCGCTGCTACTGAGGCCCAGAGAGAGGCATCTGGAACCTTCCAGGTGGTGGGGGGTGGAGGAGTAGACGCCACCCTCCCCTTTCCTGCCGGGCTGTTGAGACCTGTGGCCGCTGACATTTTCTGGCCTCTGCATTCTTCCCCACCGCAGTAGGTGGAAGGGGGCCGTGTGGATTTTCAGGTTTTGGGCACACGTGTAGCTTTGCATTATTATTTCTTCAGATCTCCAGAATAACCCCAGGAGATGGGTGTCTCCGTGTTATACCGAGGAATCCAGCTGAAGGTCACACAGCTCCACAGAGGGCGAAGGAGCCTCACATTTCTTCCTCTGTTTGGGGAAGGGTGGGGCCTGAGGCTTGCTGGCTTCCTTGGGTGTGGTGGGTAGGGCTGGGGTGGACCTGGAGGGAGGGGCAGGAGAAAGCCCCAAGGCTCAGTTTGCCCTCCTGGGCGCCCGGCCCCGCCACCCACCCCCCCAGTCTGTTCCCTCCCCTTCTGCCGCACAGGCCCCTTTCTGCTCTTCCTGACTCATGCTCCCTGTTCTGGGCCTTTTCCCTTGCTTGTCCCTCTGTCTGGAACGCTCTTTCCAGCTCTTTTCAGACCTTCTTCAGGTCTCTGACAGAGGTCGTCTCCTCCGAGAGGCCCTCCCTGACCACCCCCGCTGAAGCAGCCCTGCCCTTCCCGTTCCTCATTTTCCTGTCCCCTTGGTCACCGCTGTGTTCCTTTCTTACCCGCGTCCCCCACTGGAGGTCAGCTGCATGCAACCACAGGCCTTGCTGTCTTGGTCACCGCTGTTGTCTCCAGAGACGGAGCAGGTACCCAGTAGTAACCTTGTAGAATCAATGAAGGATCTGCCCTCACGGCCCCTGGTTTTGTGTCCTTCCTCCTGGCCTCCCAGGCTGGGTCTTTGAGCCCCCAGACCCGGTCTCAGTGAGTAAGAAAAAAAAAGTGCCCAGTACTCGTAGCCGTTGTGTTTGGATCTCTTGGGCATAAACAACCTCGCAGAAACCCAGCCTCAGACAAGGTCACCAGAGGCCATGATGAAGTGGACAGAACAGGCCCTCTATAGTTTTGTCTAAGCACAGAGGTCACCATGCCACCCCCAAAGTACCAGGCATCCCCCCCTCGCCAAGTGAGGAACTGCTACTCTTTCACCCCACTGTAGAATTGCCGAGCTTCCTGATCCAGAGCCAGCCCCAGCTTCCTTAACCCTCCCCAAATTACCCCTCTATAACCCAAATCCTATGACAGGTTCTTTCCAACACCTTCATCTCTGGAGGTCCTATGGTCCCCCAGGTGTGTGTCCTCCCTACCTCGGCGACCAGTTATCCGACTCTTCCACCCACGGGTGCTGCCCGTGGGGTGTTGACACCAGGGGAGATAGATCTGGGTTTTTCTGGATTCAAATCCAGGTTTCTCTTGATCTTGATCTAGTCTTACTTATAGGATCAAAATTACCCGATTTCTATCACCGTGCCACTGGCGAGGCCCTTGGGATGCCACGATGGTGTTATCAAATCTCATGTGCCCCCTGTGCCCTAGGTGGCCTTTGTCCTCACTGTTGTCCTCATTTACAGATGGGGAAACTGAGGCCTGGAGGGGAAGTCCCACCACTGGGGTTCCTCCAGCTCTGGAATGCCTGACTCTTTTGTTTTTGAAAAATTTTAAGGCTGTACTTACAACTCTTTTCATTTAAGTGTATGTTATTTTGTTTATATACCATTTTCACCAGTATTAAGACAATAGAATACTGTGTGGCTTATTTGGGACCACTTGTGAACAATAATTCTTCATGAACAAAAAAATTTTTTAATTGAAGTATTGTTGATTTAGAGCGTTGTGTTAATTTCTGCTGTACAGCAAAGTGATTCAGTTATACATATATATACTTTCTTTTCTTAAATATTCTTTTCCATTATGGTTTATCACGGGATATTGAATATAGTTCCCTGTGCTCTACAGTAGGACCTTGCTATTGTTTATCCGTATATCCGTACGGTAGCTCACATCTACTCCCAACCTCCCACTGCATCCCTCCCTCAACCCCCTCCCCCCTTGGCAACCACAAGTCTGTTCTCTCCCTCCGTGAGTGGAATGACTGATTCTTACCCACCTGTCCTCCCACCCTGGGACCTCCAGACACATTAGGGGTGGAGGCCACTGGTGGGCATTAATCAGTGAGGTCATACAGGTTAAGGTTGAATGGCATCTGCAGAACAAGTTCTTGGAGCTCAGTACCCAGGAATCAGAGCCCGTACCCCAGCAGCAGCTCTCCCTGTGTCTGTGAACCGAGCTCAGAGTACTCCTCCAAGTTCACGGCCCACCTCTTGGCGCTTCTTGCCCACCCGGAGCTCAGCTCTTTGTGCCAAGGGAGTCTCAGCTGTTTCACATTCTGATGAGACCGAGCTGTGGAATGCTCTGACTTTCCTGCTGAGAGAAAGAAGTAACTCGGAAGAAAGTCTGCATTGTGGGGAAATAAAGGGAGAATAAGACTTCTCTATGTGCAAAACACTAAGCCATGGTTTTGCACCTATGAATTTAAACTTCAGGCAACCAGGGACTTCTCTGGTGGTCCAGTGGTTAGGACTCTGCGCTTCCATTGCAGGAGGCACAGGTTCAACCCCGGGTCGCAGAACTAAGATCCCATGTGATGGGCAGTGCGGCCGGGAAACAAAACAAAACAAAAGAAAAGAAAACAAAAAAAACTTCAGGCAACCGTGTGAGTTTCTATGGTGATTCTCACTTGATAGGTGGGGAAATAGGCCCAGAGGAGGCAGGCCACATGCCCGAGGACACAAAGTGACAGGATCTGGGCTTGAACTTGGGTTTTGGATCCCAAGGCTGGTTCTTGTCCCCCAGTTCTATAGTTGCCCTGGATTTCAAGATGCTGGGCCAACCTAGGACCCCCTGTCAGAGACAGAAGGGCTGGGGCTGGTGGTGGCCGCTGCTGACCTGTCCACCTCTGTTCCCCACCCTCGCTCCCCAGGCTGTGTTGGAAGCACGTCTCCTCCCTGAAGGTGGCCAATGAGCCCGTCTTGGCATTCACGCAGGGCAGCCCTGAGCGAGAGGCACTGCAGAAGGTAATGGGAGGGTGGGGGGCACCCAGTGGTGTAGGGCCTGGGGCAGAGACGGCCTTCAGCAGCCCCCATGATACCTCTCCGTGCCGACAGCCACCCACGCCCTCCTGCCTCTGCTCCCAGCCACGGGAGGAAACTGGGAATCTGGGGAGAGCTGTGCATCTGGAGGGGGGTGGGGGACCTAGGAGCAGCAGGGTGGCAACCTGGGTCTCTTTGGGGTGCCAGGTCAGGGGTCATAAGTCCACAGATATTTTATGCTTAAACACATTTTCCCGGGAATTCCCTGGCAGTCCGGTGGTTAGGACTCTGCGCCTTCACTGATGAGGGCGTGTGTTCAGTCCCTGGTCGGGGAGCTAAGATCCCACAAGCTGCAAAGCCGCAAGGTGTGGCCAAAAAAAAAAAAAAAAAAAAAGCTCCCGTTAATTGCCAGTGTCAGACACGGGTTTTTAAATCTTTTCTCTAATGGGAAGACCTGGCAACACTGGCCTTACCTTCCTGCAGGACAGGAAGTGACAGTGTGGGAGCCGAGTCTGCCCCCGCCCCTGGGGAGCAATCACAGCGTCTCTGACCACAGACCCCGCCCAGCCCCCTCCTCATTTCCATTCCTTCCTGGGCATCTGCCTTGGCAGACTCTGCATCGGTGTTTTAGGCGGGGAGTAGAGGCGAAGGAAGTGCTCATCTGACCTCTCCTCCTCTCCCCAGGCCTTGAAGGAGCTGAAGGGCCGGACGGAAGCCATCCCGTGCGTGGTGGGGGACGAGGAGGTGTGGACTTCGGACGTGCGGTACCAGGTGTCTGTAAGTCCAGTGGGCGGGCAGGGCTCAGCCTCTCCCCTGAATCTGGGGTCTCTCTCGGGCAGCACATAAGCATGCAACATGGGGTCTCTGCCTCCAAAAGGACTTAGAGTCCCTGCAAGATTTTGAATTCCGTGCACCGGTATAAAACTTCCAAAGGCAGTCTTAGGGGACTCTCGTAAAAGGTGCCAACATTGCACCTGCCAAGAAGTTAAAAACAGCAGCTGTCCCCAGCTTTGCCATCGCTTTGGAAAAGTTGACCCGCTCACCAGCCTAGGGAGTAGGAAGCAAGGGTAGAATGTCAGAATCAAAGAGAATCCTTCCGTCAACAGGTACACACTACTATATATACAGTAGATAAGCAGCAAGGATGCACTGTCTAACACAGGGAACAATATTCGATACCTTGTAATAGCCTGTAATGGAAAATAACCTGAAAAAAAAATGTATAACTGAATCACTTTGCTGTACACCTGAAACTAACACAATATTGTAAATCAACTATACTTAAAAAAAAAAAAAAAAAGATAATCCTTCCAAAGAAAGACAGTCACCAAAGTCCTGGTCTGTATTTGGGAACCAGTGGTCTAGCTGACAATGAGCTCAGCAAAGGTAAGCACCCAGGGCGTGGCCAGGTGTCACCTCCTCCTAGAAGCCCTCCTGTTGGAGCCCAGACTCCAACCACAGACACATCTGTTGAGACCCTGTCCCCTCTGCACAAGCTCCTCCCTCAGTCCCTGCCAACCCCCTTGGAGACTGGAAGAGCAGGAGGTTAGCTGCCCATTTTGCAGATCAGGGGAGAAGCTCAGAGACAATCAGTGACCCTCCTGGGGTGGCACAGTTAGATACGGAACAGGGATGATGGATGCAGTTTCCCCAGAACCATATCCCCTTGATTTTGATTCAAGTGAATTCATTCACACCCTGACTTTGTCTAAAGGGGATTTCAAAGCAGAGTGTTAATTAGTATATGGCAGCAAGATAATATTCTTGCTGTGACCTGCTGGTCACAAAATCCTGAGGCCCTAGGCACTTGCTGGAGATGGCCACAGACTTGCCTTTAGGCCTCCTGGTCTCCAGTGGAGAGGAGAACACATCATTTGCCCTAGTCAGAGTGTTCCTGAAATAAATCCCCCACTGTGTGGTAGGAGAAGCACAGCCATTTCTGATACTGAGCCCAGAGGGAAATTTCTCCTGAAAGTGTCAGAAGGACACAGTGACGTGACAGATCCCCGCAAGAGTCACATGTCTCACGCACGGATGTTTCGTGGGGCTGCTTCTCACACACTGTCGTGTGGGCTGAGGATGTCACCAAAGCCCAGTGCCTGAGGATGCCCAGAGGTCGCCCTGCAGGCCCCATGGCCACTGCTGGGGTGGGCTTTCCATCCAGAGCTCAGGCTGCAAATCGATAGCTGGTAGCTTTGTTTCCAAAGCCTAAACATGGGGCGATTTCATGTACAAATTCAAATGTCTGGCTTCTCTTGAGAGAAGGAAGATGTGGCCACACAAGTGGCCTTCCTCTGAGCCCGCATGTGGGGTGACCCTCTAGCGGCTCCAGTCCCCAGCCCAGCCCTCTCCACTCATCCCTCTTGCCTCTCTGGCCCTGGCAGGCCTCTCAGAGCCCCGGCCAGAGCAGTAGCTGGTCTGCGTGTCCCTCCTGCATTCTCCTTAAGTCTTTCTCTCCGCGGGGATTTTGCTGGATAATGGGACAGCGATAAGACAGCCTGCCTTTCCTAGCAAGTCGCTGGGAGGCATCTAGTCTGGCTTGACAGTTAAGAAATGGCACCCCTACTGCTGCCAGTCTGTTCGAGAGTGAGAGTGACATTCTTTGGTGACAGTTGGGGATCTTGACCAGGACTCACGGCTGAATGGAAGTCTGCGGTGCTTCCCTACAAGGTGGCCTGAGGGTGAACCCCTGGGTCTGCTGCAACCCCAGGCAGAGGCACCACCCCATCCCTTTTTATCCCTTGTTATGGTCATGACAGTTTTAGCCCAGAAAGGCTTAAAGCAAATATGCACCTTGGCTATGAACAAAAGGGAAGTGTATGTGTGTCTTTGTGTGTGTACACACATATATACGTTTGTGTTTTTTTTAAATTAATTAATTAATTTATTTTTGGCTGTGTTGGGTCTTTGTTGCTGCACACAGGCTTCCTCTAGTTGCAGCGAGCGGGGGCTACTCTTCTTTGCGGTGCAGTCTTCTCACTGCGGTGGCTTCTCTTGTTGCGGAGCATGGGCTCTAGGCGCGTGGGCTTCAGTAGTTGCGACACGCGGGCTCAGTAGTTGTGGCTCACGGGCTCTAGAGCGCAGGCTCAGTAGTTGTGGCGCATGGGCTTAATTGCTCCGTGGCATGTGGGATCTTCCCAGACCAGGGATCGAACCCGTGTCCCCTGTATTGGCAGGCGGATTCTCAGCCACTGGGCCGCCAGAGAAGCCCTACATATACGTTTTGATGTTATGGATACATAGGGAGTTTCCAGCTTTGTGCAAATGGAACCAGTTGCAAAATAAATGCCACGGTATGTAAACGAAGTGGTTTCCTCTATGGCATTATTAGCTAGAAACCTGTTTGAAGTTGGAAAACAGTTTCCAAAAGGCTGACTTTAGCTCTTTCTAGGAGGGGTACTTGTAAATCATGATAATAAAACCCACCCATCCATCCATTCATCCATCCAAGCCTCCTCGGCCCCAGACCTAGGACTGGGACACAGCGGTGAGCATGGCACATGGCTCTGCCCTCATGGTGGTGACCTAGGGGAGAGTGAGATTGGTGTACATGTCAGCAAAGAAACAAACAATTCCAGATGGTGAGAGGGGCTGTGGAAGGCACAGGTGATGGGCTGGAGATGCGAGGCCACGTAAGACGAGGTGGTCCACAGGCCTCTCTGAGGAGGTGACATCTGAGTTGAACCCCAGGGATGAAGATGGGCTGGGGACTCATCGCCAGCAGAGGGGTCTGTGGGTGCAGAGTCAGGAGGGGGCTGGGTGAGCTGCAGAACAGAGAGGAAGCCGGTGGGGCCAGAGGGTTCGGGTGTGGTTCTTTTATTTATTTATTTATGTGTTTATTTTTGGCTGCGTCAGTGAGTCAGTGAACGGGGACTACTCTGTTGCAGTGCATGGGCTTCTCACTGTGGTGGCTTCTCTTGTTGCAGAGCACGGGCTCTAGGCTCGCGGGCTTCAGTAGTTGCAGTGCGCGGGCTTCAGTAGTTGCAGCACGCAGGCTTAGTAGTTGTGGCTTGCGGGCTCCAGAGCGCAGGCTCAGTAGTTGTGGCGCACGGGCTTAGTTGCTCCACGGCATGTGGGATCTTCCCGGACCAGGGCCCGAACCCGTGTCCCCGGCATTGGCAGGCGGATTCTTAACCACTGTGCTACCAGGGACGTCCCACGTGTGGTTCTTGTTGGCTGTGGTTAAGAGCCTCTTCCAAGAGCCCAGGGAGCCATTGGAGGGGGTTAAGGAGGGTGAGACTTTCCGGAAAAGCCCATTGCTCGCTGGAATGCTTTCTGATTTCAGGACAGAGGAAGGATTAGGAGTGTGGGCTTGGCAGAAGAAGTGAGTCTGGACATAGATGTTTGGAGGGCCTGGTTCCCCTGGGCAGCCAGGGAACTGGGATGGGAAGGAGGGTGGAGGGCCACGATGAGGAGCCCACAGCAGGGGGGTGGCCTGGGAGGCCGGGGAACAGCTTGGAACAAAGCACTGAGGGCTCCATGCGAGGTAGAGAGGCGCAGTGGGCGTCTGGGGGGGCCGTGTCTGCTCAAATTGATGAGCTCCTCGCCTGCCCCCATGCGGTGAGCCAGGGCAGCCTTTGAAATCGTGTGGTGCTGCTACCTGAGGGATGCTGGATCCAGGGATGGGCACCTGACCCCAGCTGGGCCAGTCGGAATTACCTGCCCTGGAAACTTGGAACCAGCCACAAGCATCTTTCTTTGCGGGGCTGGGAGCTGTGGGGAGGGCATTGAACACCTCCCCACAGAGGATGAGAGAAACTAAGGAAGCGGGTCTGTTGAGAGATGCAGGACACCAACTCTCAGAGGAGCAGAGGCAAAGGAGAAGGAGCCTCAGGGTTTTCAGGCTGGGCCTCTCGGATCTTCCCAAGACCCAGCTGCATCCCACCCTAGTCACCGTGAGGAGGCCCCTTTCTGCCCACTTGCTGGTTATGTATCTTTGAGCTGCTTGACCTCTCTGTGCCTCAACTTTCTCATATGTAAAATGGGGTAACAATCACGCCACGGAGGGATGTCATCAGGGTTCAACGGATTAATCCGTGTCAAACACTTGGTGCCTCTGCATGTGGGAAACTGACTAATGTTAGCTTTGACAGTAACTATCAGTGTTCCTTAACCAGGGGCCTGCAGCTAGTTCATGTAAAAAAGAGCTAGTTAAGGGCTTCCCTGGTGGCGCAGTGGTTGAGAGTCCGCCTGCCGATGCAGGGGACGCGGGTTTGTGCCCCGGTCCGGGAAGATCCCACATGCCGCGGAGCGGCTGGGCCCGTGAGCCATGGCCGCTGAGCCTGCGCATCTGGAGCCTGTGCTCCTCAACGGGAGAGGCCACACGGTGGGAGGCCCGCGTACCGCAAAAAAAAAAAAAAAAAAAAAGCTAGTTAAAAAGAAGTGAGAGGCAGAACTGTTTTTAACCACTGGAAGTTGTTCACTACCTTGTCAAGAGACTTTCTGCTAACCCACCCCAGTTCTCACGCAGGTGCCATGTGGGGTTTTGTGATATCACTGAGTCCTGTCCACAGGCAGGAAAGATCCTGAGGGGTCCACACAGCATCTTCCGTTATTCCTGATGGATTTCTCCACAAGGCGGTTTAGGGGCTAACGGTGGGCTAGGGTGGGAAGCTGGGCTCCAAGCCCCATGATGACGTTGGCCTAAGAAACCCACCTGCTTGGAGTTTATGAAGCCAGGAATTGGCATCTGCTTTGGACGGATCAGGAAACTCACAGGTCTCTGATTTAGGGGAGTGAAGGGCTGGCCCTTTTGCAAATGGGCTGAGCACACATCTGTCCAGATGGAGCCCTGAGCAGCATGTGCAGGGTTAAGGGGGCGGGCCCAGGGCCCCTACTCTGACGGTTCCGAAGATGGCCTGGGGCAGGGGTCACCCACAGAGGCATCCTAGAGCCCCTGCAGCTGGATCCGCAACCAGAGGGCCCACACCTGGAGTGTCAGCACAGCCTGGGGTCTGCAGGCTCTGCAGGTCCACACGGGTGTGTGCCAGGTGTCAGCCCAGAGCGGCTCCCACGGCCTCGCTCACCTGGTCTCTGTAACCGCCCAGAGCCCGACCTCACCTGCAGCTCCGCCGGCCTCCATGGCCACTGCAGCACCTGAGTATTTTTCCAGACACTGGGATTTTGATAACGCCCTGGTGGGCACTTCCGGTTTTCGTTTCCCATACCACCTCACTGACCTGGCCACGTGTCATCCTTGGAGCCCTGGCATTTGGGGCCGTGGCGGCGTGAGGGCAGGCGCTCTGTTACCGGGATGTATTGCTGACTTGGGGTGTCCGCAGTCCACTGGGATTGGATGTGCTGAATAGAAGGGCCCGGGTCCCCAGCTTGGATACAGGATACAGGTGACCATGGCGGGGAGGCCACTTTGCACTCAGACCAGACCAGTGCTGCCCAGTAGAACGTTCTGAGATGATGGTGGCAATGTTCTGAACCTGCTCTGTCCTCTTCGGCAGCCACCGGCCCCACGTGGTTATTGGCCACATGAAACCTGGCTTGTGCCACGTGAGTTGAAGTTCCAGTAGGCATGTGTGACTAGCGGCTGCCTTATTAGACAGGAAGGCCCTAAACAGTCCATTGGAAGACTTATCGGTGGCGCAAGTGCTGATAATTATGGTGTAAAAAACAGGTCGGGAAAGACGTGGTGTTTGCCCCGCCTCGTCGCCCAGGCTGACATTCAACGCTGCCGGGTTGTCTGTAAATGCCTGTTGGGGTTTCATCCCTTTTAGACGAGTTAATCTGGGTCCCAAGCACGGGCCTCGAGAAGCAGTTGCTCTGTTCCTTTAGGGCCTTGCGGGGTGGCGGAAATCCTGAGTGTTTCACAACGCAGTGCATCGCCTAGGGCCTCCCGTGGTGACAGCCCACCACCGAGCCTCACGCCAGACCCAGGTGTAAGGGCAGGAGCTATGTTGGAGGACTTTTCCCCTGTGACCCCATTTGGTCCTCCTCTCCGTGCTTTCCCTGATGGGGAGACTTGGAGAAGGAAAGTCAGCTTACAGAAAGCTGCACAGCTAGTAGGGGGCAGAGCCGGGATTCGAACCTATGTCTGACCCAAACGTCCATGCTTTCCCTCAAAGACTGTTCTGTTCATACCTTTCTCCTGCACCGTGAACCTTCCAGAGCTCATCAAACAGCAGGTGCCCCTGTAACTCTCAAGGTGGAGAGGTCAGCGTGGGCCTGGGCGATTGGAGAAGGCATCATGGGGATTGGAGGGCAGAGAGCAAGTGGCCTGGAATTCCAGCTCTGAGCCCAGCTCCATCCCCACCTGCCCTGGCACCTCCCTCCTGGACAGCGACCTCACTCTTCTCTCTTCTTTCAGCCCTTTAACCATGGACACAAGGTGGCCAAGTTCTGCTATGCAGACAAGGTGAGTCCCTGGTGACTTTGGGGTTGGGGTGCTACCCCGTCTTGTCCGGTTAGTTGCTGCCATGGCGGTAGAGGTCAGTCACTGCTCCCCTCTCGGGCCATGGAGGGTGGGGGCGTCCGGGGGGCGGCTGCCACTGAGGGCGTCCCCGGGCATGTGTCTTTGACTGGGCCAGGCGTGCCGGGGTTACCTTGCGCCTAATGAGAGCTGCCTTGGCCAGGGCTGGGACATCCGTGCACATGCCCCTTGTGAGACTACCCTGATTTAGGGAGGGGGAGGGCGTTCTGGAAGGCTGAGTCAGGGAAATTGGAGGCATCGTGGATGGGAAGCCAGGCAGAGAATTGGCATCAGGGAGGGCCAGTGAGAGGCCACGGGGTCAAGGCGCTGGTGTCACGTGGTGATGAGGGCAGTTGGCAGCTGGGATGCCAGCGGCAGGTGTCTGTCTCTGGCTGCAGTTCTGGCCTGGCAAGGGCAAGGTCAGGCCCGGACCTCAAGGGCTGGAGGCTCTGGACAGCGGGTTCAGGAGCACCAGGCCCCAGGAGTAAGAGGAGGCCCTGATGAGACCACGAGAGAGAATGGAGCAAGTCCTTGGCATGTTGCCCTACCTGGCAGGCCCCTCGGACTCCTCCAGACTGTAGCAGGGCAGGCTCGGAGCCTGGGGCAGCCCAGCTGGCCATGGGACATGGCGTCTGCCGCTGTAGGGGGAGGGGGCTGAGGGCCGAGGGAGCCAGGGGTCTTCCCTGGGTGAAGAGTGACCTCCAGATCTCTCCTCCCTCCCTCGCTCCTCTGGGACCCTTCCTGCTACAGGAGGAAGCCCCCAACCTTTCCCTCTTCATCAGGCCCTGCTTCACAGAGCCATCGAGGCCGCCTTGGCCGCCAGGAAAGAGTGGGACCTGAAGCCTGTTGCAGACCGGGCCCAGGTCTTCCTAAAGGCAGCAGATATGCTCAGCGGGCCGCGCAGGGCAGAGGTCCTGGCCAAGACCATGGTGGGACAGGTGAGATGCCCACTGGCACAACCGGGGATGTAGGGGAGGCAGTCGTACCCCATCCAATTCAGCAGGCGTCAGCTGAGTGACTTCTGGGTGCCCAGACCTGCTCTGCGTGCGGGAGCCCAGGAGGTGTCCTTGAGGGACCAGGCCTCGGAGAGGGGACAGACCTATATACTTTGTAGACAAGGTGGATTGAACTACGCTTTGCGTGTCCTACTCTGGAAATGGCCCCTCCCATCCACTTCTGTCCCCGCCCTGGGCCAGGCCCTTGTCGTGCTTTGCCTGGACTGACAGTTGCCCTACGCGGTCCTCCAGGCTCCATCAGACCTCTGCAGCCCTCAGAGCGGTTTCTGTGACACCTCCAGCCGGTCACTCTAGCCTTATGAACCACCGAGATCTCTCTCTCTCTGGCTGAGGGTCACGTCCCAAGTCCTGAGCCAGCCCCCAGAGCCCTTCCATTCCCACCTCTGTCCAACTCACCAGCCACTCTGCCCTTTCCTGCCAGGCCATCCCGCCCATGATGGCACCAGCCTGGACCTAGCAAGGCTCCTGGACACCTCAAGCATCCCATCTCCTGCCTCTGCCCCGGGTCCCCTGCCTGCAATGCTCCCTGTCTTCTCTGCCTCATGAATTCTTAGCTGTCAAGGTCTAGCCCAGATAGCGCCTCCTCTGTGAGGCTTCTAGAACCTTCTTAGTTCATAACGATCTGTCCTACCTCTGTGCCCGCCCCCCTTCCCCAACATGCTGTTCCTCTGTCGGTTATAGCTCAGATTCCATTGGGGTGTAATGACTTACTTTGTGTTTGTTTCCCCTTTACAAGTTTTTTGGGCATTGTGATCACATGCTAGTGTTCTCTGTCTTCCTGCGTCTTGCACCGTGTCTTCCTGGAGTCACAGAAGTGCCTGATAGATGTTTTTTGAGTTGAATGCATGTTGAGCCGGGGAGTGGCATTAGCAGTTGAGAGAGGGTTAATTTCGCCTTAGGGGGGTTGGGTGACCCCAGCGCTCTTCCTGTTCGCCATCACGTAGTGAGAGCGCCCTCTGCTGCACGGAGCTGGTATGACAGCTCCACACCCGGCTAAGTGTCTCCTGATTCAGCAGAGCCCCTGGGGTGGGTGTCGGGCTCCAGAGTGTCCCAGGTGAGCCACACCTGGGCAGAAAGAGGCGCGCACACTCCAAGACCAGGTGAAGGTGCCTCTTTATTTGACTTAAGACTCAGGAGCTTGTAGGAAGCATGGTGGCCACGCAGAGCAGGAGGCAGTGTGTCTTAGCTCAGCTTCCCCTGCTGTGCGTCCTGAGCAGGGTTAGCAGCTGCCAGTGACCCAAGGAGGGGCCGCCCGACCCGAGAAAGCCCGATTCTTGCTGCCCAGAGTCCTTTCCTCACGGCTCACGTTCGCCGTCAGGAGGAACAGACAGTCTAAGGAAATGTTTACAGTCCTCAGGTCTCCTGGTTCTTGGCCCAAATGCACCTGCAACCCAGTGTCACCATGGGCTCAGGGTCCAGTATCAGAAGAGGGCTATTGGGAGGCACGTCCTCCACCACTGACCCCCCGGCCCTCCCGCCTCACAGGGGAAGACGGTGATCCAAGCAGAGATCGATGCGGCGGCCGAACTCATCGACTTCTTCCGATTCAACGCCAAGTTTGCCGTGGAGCTGGAGGGGGAGCAGCCCATCAGTGTGCCGCCCAGCACCAACAGCGTGGTGTACCGGGGGCTGGAGGTACCCCCAGGTGGTGGAGCGGGGGTTGGGGGCTGCTGGAAGCCCTGGGCTTGGCCTCACCACCTCCTCCCTCCCCAGGGCTTCGTGGCAGCCATCTCCCCCTTTAACTTCACTGCGATCGGCGGCAACCTGGCGGGAGCGCCGGCCTTGATGGTGAGCTGTGGGCAGCAGGCGGGCGTGGCGGGAACGGGTCATCACTCCCCTGTCAACAGACAGGAGGCCACGTCAGAGCCCCTGGGGTCCCAGCCCTCGTCGCGGGGAGAAGCACAGAAAGTGGAGGCAGCTGGGGACTGTGGAAAAGGCTTGGGGGTCAGAGGCTGGTCTGGGTCCCAGCTTTGCCCCACTCTGTCTGGGTGACCCCAGGCAAGTCCGCGCCCTCCTCTGAGGCAGTTTCCTCACCTACAAAGTGGAAGGAAAAGAAAAGCTTACATTACAGGGTCATGAGGAGCAAAGGAGGCCACGCTTGTGACGCATCTAACGCCAGGCAGGTCTGGCCCGGCGCGGGCTTAGCGTTATACAGGGGCTGCTACTAATGATGGTACTTACAGCCCACCTTTGAGTGCCTGCTCTGTGCCTGGCGACTTATTTGTCAGGGTTGCAAGGCTAGCAAATGACGGAACGGGTATGGATCTGGGCTTGGTCTGTCTCTGGGCAGGTGGTCTCGAAGTTGGTGGGCTCCACTGTCGTTATCATGGTGAAGGTGGCCATCGGCTCCCAATCAATGGGGAGATGCAGCCCTACCCGCGGAGGTCCTGGGTGGCTCGGGGCACAGCAGGAGGAGGGCTGACAGCTGTCGGGCAGCTGGGTGATCGGGAAGGGTGCTCGTGCACAGGGCCATCCTCGTGCATCTGCACTCAGACAGGCGCACACACACCCGGCACCCACGTGCCCTCGTCCAGGACACGTGCAGACAGAGCCCTGTGAGCACTTGCCCAGCCTCGCCCCGTGAGCACCCAGCGAGTTGGAAACACCCAGAACAGACCTGCCCAAGGGGTGCTGGCAGGACCAGTGGGCACAGGCTTCCGGAGGAAGGGAGGCTTTCGTAACCAGAGTGTGGGAGCAGACAGGCAGGGTGTGAGCTCACTGACAAGGGCTTCTAGGGCCTGGTGTGCAGCACCTGGGCACCTGTAGGAATGGGGCTGGGTAGGGGATATCCTGGCCTGCATGGGGTCCTGGTGGCTCCAGGTGAGGGATGACCATGCTTCAGGGTAGGGTGGGAGTCGGGGCTGGCGGCCCCTGACCTCATGAGTCATCACTGTGCCTCCCGGGCAGGGCAACGTGGTCCTGTGGAAGCCCAGTGACACTGCCATGCTGGCCAGCTATGCCGTCTACCGCATCCTCCGGGAGGCCGGTCTGCCCCCCGACATCATCCAATTTGTGCCAGCTGACGGGCCCACGTTTGGGGACACTGTCACCAGCTCGGAGCACCTGTGTGGCATCAACTTCACAGGCAGCGTGCCGTAAGTCTCCGAGGTGCGGTGGGCAGGGTGGCCTGGGGACGCTTACCAGACCTCGTGACCTCTGTCCGGGAGCTGGGGCTGTGAGCCCAGAGGTCAGGTGCTGTGTGGCCCTGGGTGAGCCACTTCACCTCCCTGAGCCTGTTTCTTCACCTGTATGACAGATTCTTACCTTGCAGAGTAATCGTGAAGGCCAAACTAGTTAATGGACAGGAAGGAGTGTGACAGGCTGGAAGCGGCCTACAGTTGTTTAGTGATATGGATTTCGATGCCACTACCATCCCTGGAAAGGGCACAAGGGAGCTTGGGATAAACTGGAGGAGGAGAGGCAGGAAGGCTTCCTGGAGGAGGTGGCATCTAAGCAGACGAGTAGGCCAGGCAGAGGTGGAGGAGAGCGTTCTAGGAGGGGGAACAGCATATGCAGAGGCATAAGGCTGAAGCTGTTGGGCTCTGGGCTGTGGACGTGGTCCCGTGGGGCTGGAGTGTGGAGCTGGGGGCCGAGGGTCAGAGGGTGGGGGCAGGATATGGTTCGATCACAACTGCTCATTCACTCACTCACTCACTCAGCTGGTGTTGATCGAGCCCCCATGTATACCAGGCTCTGCCGGTGCTAAGACTGGGCAGTGAACACGTGGAGTGGGCAAGGGCCTACCTCTTGGGGGATTTAGTCTTGTGACTATAAGGCCCCATGAGCCTGCTAAGGTGTCTGGACTTTATCCTGAAGAGGATGGCAGCCACGGAAAGTTACATGCAGGGGGCGTGGCTTAATCAGACTTCTTTTGTTTCAAACAGGGATTGCAGATGGTAGCTCTCCAGTTGGCCCTGGCAAGTGGCTCTGTGTTCTTTGATTCCTAATAGGGATGGACCAACCTTGTACCATTGGGACAGTTTCATGTAAAAATCCAAATACTGGGCCTCTCTTAAGAACCTGGTCCCACTGGGCCTGCATTTCCATGTGGCACCATTGGCTGGAGGCGGGTGGGAGGTCTCTGGTTCCCCCCGTCCTGACAGGCCCTGCCTACCTGGACGGCCTCGCTCATTCTCTGTCCAGACCCTCTGGGCCCCTGCGTGTGCAGCCTCTGATCTAGATGATCGCTCTGGCTACTCTGAGCACAAGACTCCGGTGGGTAGAAGCAGGAGACAGGTTAGGCGGCGTCCACGTCCGGGGAGGGATGGTGGGCGCCTAAACTCGGGTGGAGTCGTGGGAACGGGGTGAGGTGGGCTGATTCAAGTGAGGAAGTATCAGGGAGACTCAATCACCTGTCTGTGGGGTCAAGGTTGGGGGTGTTCAGTGGGAACATCCAGGCTCGGGGCAGGAGGTGGGCATCGTTCACCAAGGTGGGCAACCCAGATGGCTGGGCACCTGGGAGCCTAGGGAAGAAGATGAATCACATGGTGGTCACTTTGAGTTTGAGGTCCCCATGGGCCATCTGGGTGGAGATGTTGGAGTCTGCACTCCGGGCCTTCCAGGTATCCTAGGGACACCTGCGGTGGCTTCTCGCCGTCTCTGCCTGGCCTCAGGCTCCCTTGCAACAACAACCCCGGCTAAGGTTTGCCGGGTGGCGGTGGCAGCGTTAGAATTGCTGAGGAGGGCTGTTTTCCAAAAGGCCCGCTCTGCCAGCCACGGGCCCCATGGGTCTCTGCCTATTAGCGGGTGGAGCGGGCCTGGCCCCCATTTGCCATGCTCTGATGAGCAGCGGGCTTAAAGGTAGGAAAGTCATAAATTAGTATTAGCTACTGTGTCGCCAGCTCCCTGGTGATTAGCATTTTTATTGTTTTGTGGTGCTGAGGTTGGTCACACTTGGAGCCCAGGGAGGAGGTAGGGGCCTGAGCTGCCTCTCCCAGGACCCTCTTTGGTTCTCTGGAGCCTGGGCGTGAGCTCGTGGTGCCCCTCGCAGACCACGGTGGTGCCTGTCCCCCATCAGGCACCCATAGCATAGCCAGCACTGTCCCAAGCACTTGACTCACATTAGAGCCATCGCAAAACAGCCCTGCCAGGTGGAATTGTTCTTTCCAGTTCCCAGACGTGGCACGGAATTTGAGGCTCACAGAGGTTAAGCGATGGTCGCACGATCACACAACCGTGTATGCCTGAGTCAGGACTCAAGCCCGGCATCCCCTGGCCTCAGAGCCTGGCCCTTCTCTGCACTATCTTGCTGCCAGGCCTCCCCTTGCTCCCTCCTTGTAAGCCCAGAATGCAGTCCATTTCCAGCTGCTCCCACCTACTCGGTTCCCCATCACCATCACCACCACCACCACCACCAGCACCGCTGTGACCCCTGCCCGCCTCCTGTGGGGCTGCTGCCCCTAGCGCTCCTCCCTGGGCTTTCCAGCCTCTTCCTCTGCTAGGGCCTACTCCCTACTCCCCAGGCCTCTCACCCTCTCAGGTGCCTGAGCCTGGCTCCCTAGTCACTGCCCTGTCCTCTGGTTTTAGCACCTTCAAACACCTGTGGAAGCAGGTGGCCCAGAACCTGGACCGGTTCCACACCTTCCCGCGCCTGGCCGGAGGTAAGGGCCCTTCTCCCCGTGCCCTGCCCTACAGCCCTAGGGACCCCTCCCTGCCCTGGCCGCCATGCAAGAGAAGGAGGCGGAGGTGATGCCCCCAGAGGTGGGGCGGCCCTGCAGACGCAGAGAACTCCTTCAGGGTGGAGCCCCTGCTCTGGCACTTATACAGAGCATTTATGCCTCAGAGTGTGCAGTTTTTCTTCCATTCATCCATCCATCATTCAGCAAGTAAATTATTAAGTATGTTCACAGGCACTTTTTGGACACTGGGGATGCAAAAGATGATGAGACCCAGAGACCCAGCCGTTACGAACCTCTATTCCAACAGCGGGAGGCAGACAGTAAACAACTAGATAAATGATGTCAGGGAGTGAGAAGGGCTGTGGGTAATTAAAGGAGGGCAAAGACGTGACAGGCAGGGACCCTCAAGGGCTGGGCGTGGTGGGACTGTGACTTAGGGTGGCTGGTGGGGTGGGAGGCCTCTTCAGGGAGGGAACATTTGATATGAAACCTGAGCAATGGAAAGAAACCAGCTTCGCAAACGTCCGGAGGATGGGCCATCATGGGCACCCGCACTGTCCGCTAGAGCTTTCTGCAGTAATGGACATGGGCTATATCTGTGCTGTCCAATAGTATAGCCACTCGCCACGTGTGGCCGCAGGGCACTTGAAACGTGGCTGGCATGGCAGAGGAAGTGAAAGTTTTGTTTCATTTAATTTTAATTAATTTGAACTTAAATAGCCACGTGTGGCTGGTGGCTACCCTGTTGCACAGCCCAGATCTAGGCCAAGGAAATGGCAAATGCAGAGACCATGAGGTGGGAATGAGCTTGTGTTTGAAGAAACAAGGCCAGTGTAGCTGGGGAAGGGAGGGAGGGCGGGTGGCAGGAGATGGGGCTGAGAGGTCAGCAGGGCCAGGTCTTGTCAAAATAATAATTTTCCCACAAAGAAACAGTTTCATGGTCAAGGACATTTGGCGTGCACAGTGTTTAAAGTAAAACGGATTCCTCACCTGCAGGACTTCTCAGAGCCTTTAATGCACTAATATATGCATTGCTTATCTTCAAGAGCAAAGGCTGATGTGCAATGTTTCCCAAACTCTTTGGACTACACAACCCTGTTTTGACAGAGGACCCCCTGGACCATGTTTTTCATGGAACACACTCCGGGAAGATGCTGAGACCTCTTGAGAGGGAGGGCTGTCCAGGCTCACACAGTGCAGTAATGGCAGAGCTGGAGCTGGTGGTTCAGCAGTCTTGCTCCTGGGGGTGAAGTGGGGGGTCACAGGGAGACTGGACCCCACGCCTGAGCGGGTGGGAACTTTGTAAAATTTTATTGAAGTATAGTTGATTTTATAATACTGGGTTAATTTCCACTGTACAGCAAAGTGATTCAGTTATACATATATATATTCTTTTTCATATTCTTTTCCATCATGATTTATCACAGGATATTGAATCTAGTTCCTTGTGCTATACAGTAGGACCTTATTGTTATCCATCCTATATATAATAGTTTGCCTCTTAAGCTGGTGGGAGCTGTGATGGGGGTGTCAGGGCAGGTGACCCTCCTCAGGGCCAGCTGTTGCATCTCCAATTTCCAGTTCCCCAGTGTGCCCCAGTCCAGCCTTCACGAGATGGGGGACAGTGAGTCCCTTGTGTGAGCTGTCCATGGTTTTCTGTTCTGTCTCCTTCCCACCATCTCCCTGAGGGAGAGAGACCGCTACTTACTCTACCGCTCCCCCCCTTGAGTATGAGACTTTAATCTCTCTGTGCCTCAGTTTTCTTGTCTTTAAAATGGGACAATAATGCGAGGTTGCTGTGAGGCTTCAGCGAGACGGAGCTCGAAGTGCTTTGACCCGAGTCTGACAGTTAGTGCTTTGTAACGAGCTGCTATTAGCTGATGTTTAACCGAGTGAGGAAACCGAGGCCCGGAGGGTGGAGTGATCTACCGAGGCTCCCTCATGCCAAGGAGATCGAGGAGGGGTGTCCCCACCGTGGATCAGGCAGAGGGGCCAGCCCTGGCCGTGGACCTGGGGTGGCCCCCTCTCCTCTCGCTGGGTGGGGGTCAGGGGAAGGCTCAAAGGAAGCCACGCCCACTGCAGGGAGTGGACCAGCTTTGGGGAGCCTTGGGTTCTGGTCCTTCCTCTGCCTTTATGTTGGGCAGCAGCCCCAGGGCTCAGTTTTCTCATCTGTGAGTTGGGGGAGCTGGTCCTGATGCCCCCTGGTGCCCTTCGCCCTTGCCTGGGCCTCCGTTTTCTCATCCCTAGGGTGGGAGGACAGGCCTGGCTGATCAGTTTCTGGGAGGTTGTCGGGCTCCGACTCTGCCTTCTCGTGCCCTTGTCCTGCCAGTACTGGGGCTGGTCGCAGGGCCAGTGTAGCTGCGGACGGGTGTGGGCAGTGCGTCGGGCCCCTCGCTGGCCTGGGGAGCCCACCCCCTCCTCATGATCCTCCACCGCCCCGCCCCACCCCTGAAGAGTGTGGCGGGAAGAACTTCCACTTTGTGCACCGCTCGGCCGACGTGGACAGCGTGGTGAGCGGGACCCTGCGCTCAGCCTTCGAGTACGGCGGCCAGAAGTGCTCGGCCTGCTCCCGCCTCTACGTGCCCCGCTCGCTGTGGTCGCAGATCAAAGGGCGGCTGCTGGAGGAGCGCAGCAGGATCAAAGTGGGCAACGTGAGTGGCGCCGGCCTCCCTGCCACGGCCCAGCGGGGGGCTGATGGGATTGGAGGCTGGTGGGGGGGTGCGGGGAGGGCGCTCCCTTTGTCTCCGACTCTGTCTCCTCCCATGTCTCTCTTGCTTCCAGCCTGCAGAGGATTTTGGGAGCTTCCTCTCCGCCGTGATTGATGCCAAGGTATGAGCAGGAAGCAGGCCGTTCCCGGGGTCCCGTGCCTGGACTGGGTGGGAGGGGTAGGAACAGCTATAGGGGCGGCCCAGACCTGCTGCTTCGAGCACGGCAGCCTGATAGCCACGCATACACCCGCACCACCCCTGCCAGCTCTGAAAAGGGTGGAGGCATCCGTACCCAGAGGGCAACTCGCCTCCCGCACACCCTGCCCCAGGCTCGACAAGACCCCTTTAAGTGCCTGTGTTCATACGCACACGTACAAATAGGCCTGCGCACCGCATGCATCAACCCAAACGCGCACGTACATGCACAGCCGCGAGCACGTTCATTTAGATCTCTGAGCGGGAGCATGCCTGTAGATTCACCCACGTGCACACGCACGCCCGCATGCACACGTATCCTACACAGAAGCATCCGTGTGCAGGTTCACATGTGTATATAGGCACCCTTGTGGGTCTGCACGCACAAACACATACACATAACAAACACATCCATGTAACGCAGGCATACGTGTGCCTACGTACGGAAACCTACAAGTTCATGGCCATGCATGTATATGTGTGCTTGTGATGTTTGTAGTTGTGACACACACATACGCACACACACACAAGCGCGCACATCTGCCCTTGTCTCTGCCCTGGTTCAGCCAGGCCCCGACTTTTGCTGTCAGGGCCCCCTCCCCCCCCACTTCAGAATTTGGGCCCTTCAGGGGCAGGTGTTTGGGGTGAGCGTCAGGGGGCTGCTGCTGGGAATGGCCTCCAGCCAGCCCTTGATGCCCCCTACCCCACCCCACCCCCACAGTCCTTCAGCCGCATCAGGAAGTGGCTGGAGCACGCCCACTCCTCGCCCAGCCTCACCGTCCTGGCCGGGGGCCAGTGTGACGACTCCGTGGGCTACTTCGTGGAGCCCTGCATCATCGAGAGCAAGGACCCCCAGGATCCCATCATGAAGGAGGTGATGGGAGGGGCGGCCCGGGGCCGGGAGGAGGCAGCCTCTCCCCCGAGCATGGCACACGCACAGGGCCCTGGTGCTTCACGGGGCGTCATCCCATCTCACAGATGTGGAAAGCGAGGCCCTACGAGGGGACCATCTCACACCCGGTGAGAGCAGAGCCAGGCCCTGAGCTAGGGCCTCCTGACCCCACATCCAGTGCTCTGTCTTCGGCACTGCTGACCCGGGCTGGTGTCATGGCGCTTGCGCTGTCCGCAGCCACCGAGGTCCCTGTGGCCGTCTCAGTGGCTGACACTTGTAGACTCTTAACTGTGGGCCGGGCATTTGACAGAGATGAGGTGGGCATATCGTTCCCATTTTACAGATGAGAAACTGAGTCTCCGAGAGGTCGGGGGGGTCAGGAGGACAGTGCAGGGGTGGGGGTCTTCCCCCAGCCCCTCGATGGCAGAGGGGACGGTGCTACCATCGGGCAATTCCTGGGCCGGCTGTTGCCAGAAGTCTCTCCTTTCCAAGGGCCTGGGCCCTTGGCTCTGGGTGTGGGTCTGGCTGGCAGGGAGGCCAGAGACTCCTTGGATCTTCTGCCAGGTTGGGGTGGGGTGGGCCGGGTGGAAGCCAACCCCAAGGGAACCCAGCGGGAGGCAGCGCCTGGCCCTTCCTGCAGGGGCTGAGGAGGGGGATGGGGAGAGGCGGAGGCCAGAGCAGGGAGACGGGAGGCCTCGGGGTGTTGGTGGGGCCTGACCCTGGGGCTTCTCTCCCAGGAGATCTTCGGGCCTGTGCTGACCGTGTACGTCTACCCGGATGACGAGTACAAAGAGACGCTGAGGCTGGTCGACAGCACCACGAGCTATGGCCTCACGGGGGCAGTATTTGCCCAGGATAAGTGAGTGGCCGCAGCCCCTCCACTCTAGTCCTGGTGTCCTGTCCCCACAGGACCCTGCTGTCCCCGGAGACTGCCTCCTGGGTGCTGATCCTAGTAATAATGCTGCCCTTGCTTCTCTCCGTTCTCCTCACCTCTGCCCTGACCGGCAGGTAGACACAGGCAGTGGGCTCTTTGTTAAAATGCAGATTCCGGGGCCCCACTCTTGGCTGCTGAATGTAGGTGTCTAGGGGTGGGGCTGGGGAATCAGTGCCTTTGACCTGCTCGCCGGGTCTGATGGGGCTGCAGAGTGGAAGACAGAGGCTCGGGCCCAGGTGCACTGCTTGGCTGGCAGAGGCAGGATTCCAACTTGAGCACCGGGACACTAAACCCCAGGCTTTGCCCTTTCCTTTCTCCGTGGTACTGCTTGTCTCCCCGTGTCTGCCTTTAAGAGTGGAGGCGGGGGCTTCCCTGGTGGCGCAGTGGTTAAGAATCCGCCCACCAATGCGAGGGACACAGGTTCAAGCCCTGGTCCGGGAAGATCCCACATGCCGCGGAGCAGCTAAGCCCATGTGCCACAACTACTGAGCCTGCGCTCTAGAGCCCGCAAGCCACAACATCTGAGCCCGCGTGCCACAACTACCAAAGCCCGTGTGCCTAGAGCCTGTGCTCCGCAACGAGAGAGCCACCGCAATGAGAGCCTGTGCACCGCAACGAAGAGTAGCCCCTGCTTGACGCACCTAGAGAAAGCCCGCGCGCAGCAATCAAGACCCAGCGCAGCCAAAAATAAATAAATAAAATAAATTTAAAAAAAAAAAGAGAAAAAAGAAAACACTGAATTGTTTAAAAAAAGAAAAAAAAAAAAGAGTGGAGGCGGGATTGGAACCTGAGGGGCAGGCTGGGGGTCTGGAGGTTCCCCAGCTCCCAAAGGCAGGAAAACTGGACCGAGATGGACCACTCCCTCGAGTACGTACAGCCTGAGCCTCATCCAGCCCTCACAGATGCCCTGCGGGGGAGGCGTGCTAACCCCCTTTTCAGAGGAGGACGCTGAGGCTCAGAGGCTCCTGGGAGCCTGTCAAGGGCCCATAGCTGGCGGCTGGCCTCATGCTCACCAGGGTGGCCCATGTGGGCTGGGACGGGGGTGTTGGAGGTTGTCCCTGGGTCTGGAACGAGGGTGAGCTGGCCGCCCTCTTACCGCTGCCCTGCCTTGTAGGGATGTTGTCCGGGAGGCCACAGAGATGCTGAGGAACGCTGCCGGCAACTTCTACATCAATGACAAGTCCACTGGCTCGGTGGTGGGCCAGCAGCCCTTCGGGGGGGCCCGAACCTCTGGTGAGTGGGGCCCCCTTTCCAGAGGGGGGCCGAGTTCCCGGCGGGAGACCCTCGGTCCTTCATCTCAAGGGTGTTAAGAGGAACAGCAGTAGCACCATTTACTGAGCACCGTGGGCCGGGCCCTGTGCTAACTCAGTCCTGCCAGCAGCCTCCTAAGCCCAGGTGCTGCCATTCTTCTTCCCATTTTATGGAGGAGGAAACTGAGGCCCAGGGAAGTGAAGTGACTTGCCTAAGGGCACATGGCTAGAGAGTGGTGGCGCCGGGATTTGGGTCCCAGCGCCCACACCTTTTACTGTCATACTCCAGGCTACCGAAGTCCATCCCCCTCCTATTTACAAATAGGGAAACTGAGGGCCGGCGAGGGGCGGTGACTTGCCAGAGTTCCCAAGGGCCGGAAACCAGGTCTCCCGACTCCCAGTCCAGTGCCCTCCACGGTGCCCCCCTGCCTCCCAGACACCTCTTGCAGGTGAGGTGCAGGGACCTGGGGAGCACGGGCGTCCTGCCTGCTCGCCAGCTCCTGCCTTGCCCGACCTCTGGCTGAGTGCCCTCCGCACAGATGCGCTCGGGAAACCCTGGCCGCTGTGACTGTGTTAGGGTTACTTTGGCAATTTGCTGCCCGTGCTGTTGCCCCATTTATTCCTCCTCCCCACTCCTTTTCCCTCTGCCCATGGTGCCCCATTTATTCCTCCTCCCCACTCCTTTTCCCTCTGCCCAGAGCCGTTGTATCTTTTTGGAGATAAACAGAGCTGTCTTTTCCACAGGGACTAATGACAAGCCAGGAGGGCCCCACTACATCCTGCGGTGGACGTCACCCCAGGTCATCAAGGAGACCCACAAGCCTCTGGGGGATTGGCGCTACCCATACATGCAGTGAGCCCCGCTCGGCGCCTCTGCCGTCCACCCGTCTGTCTCTCCAAACGACTGACCTCAGTGCACTGACCCCACCCCAGGCCCTCCACCCGCTCCCCACAGGACGACCCTCTTTCTAGGGTTGAGGCCTGCCCCCTGCCCCCCACTGGCCTGGCCTGGCCCACCCTTGGAGTCAGATGCCGGGCTCTGGTTTGAGATTACGCAGTGGGGAGAACAGGGCTGCCACCCTTGACCCCATCGGCTGTCCTAGAAATTCCATCTGGTAGGTGTGACCTTGGTGCCCGGCTGGTTCTCCATCCGTCCCCTTCCCTTTCCTCTACACTGTGGCCCAGTGGCTCAGGGACCTGAGGAATGGTGGTAGAGTAGCTCACGGATCCGTGGAGGAAAAGGAGGCAGCGGGGGCGCCTGGCAAACCTCACCACCCCCAGAGGCTCCTGGCCTGGCCCCGGCTTCTCCGGGTGTGCAGGGTCGCGTGTGGCCACAGTGGCCTACAGGGCTGGCAAGTCGTGGCTGCAGGGCATGGGAGCACCAGCTGGCCTTGCCCTCTGTAGTCCGGGCGGCTCACTAGCTCTTTGCCCAGGTGCGCCTGTACCAGCAGGTACCTGTGCCCAACCAAATGCCTTAGACCCCGTGTGCCTTGCTCCAGAGTGCCTGAGCTCACCTGAGACCCACGGATTCCTGGCTATCTCCGTTTGGGGGTCTGGGGGGACTGCTGCAGACCACCTGCCAAGATGTGGGATGTGCTGGTCCTTCCTGTTTGGGCTGTGAGATTGGCAGACTTTGGGGGGCCCTTCCTGCTGCTTCCCTTAGCTCTCGGGTCCTGCCTCTAGAGCCTGGGGTTTCCTGCAGGAGCTCAGCACCCGCTGGCTGTGGTTGAACAGGCCCGGGTACATGTTGCTCCCACCTTCCCCAGCACCCTGAGACCTCTCCTTGGGTCCCCGTCCAGCCCGGGCTGAGGCTTGCCTCTAGAATTATCCCTCCTTTGCACGTTAGTGGCTCTGTGTGGACTGGCCCCTAAGAGGCTTGTTCCTTGACGCAGCCAATCGGTGGACACTTGCAAATGCATCCTGAGTAGATTCTGGGTGGCCAGGGAATGAGAAGTGGTGACTTTGGAGGACAGCTTTTAGGGGGCCCCGAAAGGGCTGGACCCTCCTCAAGCACAGCTGGCAGGGGGCCCCCGCGGGGCTGGGGTGGCCGTTCCCCAAGTGCGCGGTCACACGCCTTGGCCCCCGGTCAGGGGTGGGTCCTGATGCTGCCCGGGTTGTTTCCCACAAGGGGCCAGGTCAGGCGCCGGGGGCTGGAGGTGTTCTGATTCTACTGGTTCTACACTGTGAGGTGGCAATAGGAGCTGCCTGATGCCACCTAATAAAATGCCTCTTACTTAACCAAGTCGGTGGTCTTTCTGGTGGGGTTGGTGGGGACTGGTCACCTTCTACATCCAACGGAGTTGCCAGTGTGTCATTAGGTGTCAGGAGGGCAGTGCCCTTGGTGTGATGGAAGGAAGGGTGAGCACTGATGCCGGGAATCCCTGCTGTGGGTGGCAGGAACTCTGGCGCCGGAGGGCCTGGGTTCAAATCCCGGCTCCAAAAAGTTGTGCAAGCTCTCTGACCCTCTGCCTCTTCATGTCTTAGATGGAAATAACCACACACACACACACACACACACACACACACACACACACACACACGCACGCACGTGTGTGCACTCACATGCACACAGGTTGTCTTGAGAATTCAATGAGTTAATTCATATAAGTGCTCAGATAGGTAATGATTCAACAATGTAACCCATTTATCCATTGTTATAACAACCACTGTTATGTACTGTGATAGTTAAGTTTATGGGTCAACTTGGCTGGGCTATGGTGCCCAGATATCTACGTAAGCATTATTCTGGATGTTTCCATGGAGGTGTTTTTTTGGATGAGAATAACATTTAAATCAGTGGACTTTGAGGAAAGCAGATTACCCTCTATAATGTGAGCGGGCCACATCCAATCAGTTGAAGGCCTTAACAGAACAGAGACTGGTCTCCCCCAAGCAAGAAGGAATTCTGCCAGTGGCTGCCTTTGGACTCAACTGCAACTTCCTGCGTCTCTGGCCTGCTGGCCGGCACTACAAATTCTGAACTTACCAGCCTCCATGATCACGTGAGCTACTTCCTTACAATAAATCTCTCTCCCTGTGTCTGTCTCTCTATGCCTCATGGAGGTTCTGCTTCTCTTCGGAACCCTGAGTCATACACGTGCCAAAGACTATGCATGTTTTCTTCACTCACAAGTCTTACGAAGTGCTGCTGTGCTCCCATTTTGCAGATGAGGGTACTGGGGTGTAGAAAGGTGAAGGGACTTGCCGAGGGTATGCTATCAGTGGGGTGGAAACCCAGGTCTGTCTGATTCCAAAACTCATTCTCTCTCTTCCACCCAGATGTCCACACATGACTTGCAAAGATCGGCTCAGTTGGCCAGGTGACATGGCAGGGAGCAACCGTGGTCAGTTAGCTTGAGCCTGGAATCCGTGGGTCTAAACCCACCTGGGCCAGCTGACTTGGAGGGGAAGACACGTGTGTCCTGACCTGTCTCCAACCACAGGTAATGTAAACAGAGCTGGTCCTGAACCACACAGACGCCACCCTGTCCGAGGGTCCATTGGTTAGGGCTGTTGGCTGGAGGCTCTCAGAGCTGTGGGGAGGGAAGGGGACTCAACCCCGGGCAGAACCCCTGCCCTGGCTCACCCAGGGGCTGCTACTGGTTTGTGCCAAAGGGGGCTTGAGTCAGGGACAAAGGGCAGCCCCCAGAGTGCTCTGGCTGGAGCTCACGGAAGGGAAGGGAGGCAACTGCCTTTTGTCGTCGGGGGATACATAGGCCTCGTTAACATTGCTGAATGGAGTGACTTATTCAAGGTCACACTGAGACAGCCGCAGAGTTGGCTGATGACTGGTAGTGTTTTACCTACCTAGTCTCAGAGCCTTGACATTGACCTAATGCTGTAAACTATTACAGCATTCTATGGAAGGGCTATGGAGGTCAGAGGTAGAATGACAAGCCCAAGGTCACATAGCTGTTAGTAAAGGGCCGGGTTAGAACCCAGGGCTATGGGTGCCACAGCCCATGGTCCTTGCCACCTGCTCCATCAGGTCATCGACTCCCAGGGACCTATGCCTCCCAGGGGCTATGCCTCTACCAGTGTCATTTTATCCTGGTGCCTCTGACTCCACTGAACGAGGTCAGGGGGTGGCTCAAAGCTATCGTTCACTCCGTTCTGTCTGCCCTCCCTTGTCCCCCAGACTTGGGACTGGTGGCTTCCAAAGGCCCAGTGCCCACCCGGGTGCCCAAGGGCTCTTTGCCCAAGAGAGCCTCTTCATTTCCCTGCTGTGGCTGGGGGCCCAGCCGCAGGCCTGGGCTGGAGCGTGAACCACTTGACTGAGGCTGGATGTCCCTGCCACCACGGTGCCGCCAGTGGGGCGTGCATGCTAAGGAAATGAGGGGCCACCAGTGCCCTGGTCGCCAGGCAGACCTGGAGCTCCTGGGGGGCAAGAGGAAGCAGCAGGGTGCAGACCCACCCTCTTCACAGAGTCACGCCTTCATTTTCATTAATTCCCCTACCGACACATTCGTTATCACAGTTCCTGTAGGTCCTCTGTCTAGAGGCGGCATAGGAAATAGGAAGAGTCACCATTACTTGAACACAGGCTGTGTGCCGGGTGTCCTGCTAAATGCTTTGGACGTCACACCCTTGGATACGTCATCGCAACCCCCGAAGGTACATTCCGTTAGTCCCATTTTACAGATGAGGAGACTGAGGCACGCTGGGTGAAGTAACCAGTGCACCAGTAGGAGATGACTGCCTGGGTTTCTGTTCCTCGTGTCTGCCTGCCTGGGCACTGAGCACAGCCCTGATGTCCTGCCTTAACCCCTCTTACCTGTGCCTTGGCCTCCCCAGTCTCAGAGTTGACGTTTCTGTGGGAGCTGAGGATCGAACGACATGTTTTAGAACAAAATGCCAGGTCCCGTGCCCTGCACAGAGTGAGATGCTCAGTGAATGAGAACTTGACCTTCACCCACCCTCTCAGTACCCTCATCCTGGATGCCTGTGCCCAGGAAGGAGATGAAGCTGGGCTTCCCTGAGCACCTGTCCATGGGCAGGTGCTCCTGCTAATTAGCTTGGACCACACCAGACTGGGAGGGAGGGAGTAGTATTTTGGCCCCATTTCACAGATGAGGAAACTGAGGCTTAGGGAGCCTCAGGGAGACTTGTTCAGTAAGGGGCAGGTACAGAGGCAAGAGCTGGCTCTACAAGCACCCCCTTGTCCTGGTCCCTCGAAGGAATGCAGCAGCTTCTGGGTGGGAGCCATCCAGCAGGTGGATGGGGGTAGGTGTGGCTGACACTGGCTCCAGACGTAGCCAGCCTTGTCCCCCTCCCCTGGGTTGTTGACAGCCACCCTGGGTGGCGGAGCAGGTACCATATGACCCTAGGTGCCGGGGTACATGAGCATTCTGTTCTGGGGCTCTGCCATGCCCTCCCTCCAGGCCCCAGGTGCCTGGCAGGTACTCCTCAGCCTCGTGAGCATTTGGTGCACAGAGGCCGGGGCGAAATGAGGGAGCTGATGTTCTGCCGGGCACCTGCTTGGTGAGGTGCATCTGGGCAGGCGTTGTCGGAAGGAGAGTGAGGCTTGTGGAGAGATCTGAGTCTTAGGAAGGAGAGTCATACAGAGTCATAGACCCTAGCCCTTTACTGGGCCCAGAACCGAGGGTCCCATGCCAGTTCCGTACTAGGACAAAAGCCATCAACGCTGTAACGTCATATTCACTATCACGTATGAGGCAGGTGCTTGATGTATTCATCCCACTTAATCACCCTTGTTTGAGGTGGCTGTGCGCATTTCACAGGCGAGGAAGCTGAGCGGAGTTAGGGCCTGCTGGTTGGCCCCTGCCCAGAGCCCCACAGAACAGGACCAGCGCCCTTCCCCATCCCAGCCCTTGACGCTCCCTTTAGCGACTATCACCTTTTGGGCTCTTATTGGGCTTGTGGTCGTTTGGAATCTTCAGATCTTTTTCTGAATGAGACAAAGCTGGCTTGCATGGATCTCTGGACTCGAGAAGGTGTCCCAGCCACAGGTGTCCCCCCTTCAGGCCTTAGCTGACCCCTAGGTCCCCAGCTTCTAGGGGTCACCCTACCCATTACACTTTTGACATCTCAGAGGGGTGACCAGTGAGGCTGGGTCCTCTGGTAACCAGCTCTGAGGCCTGTCCTGTGCCCTCTTCCAAGGTGTCTCTGAACCAAGCCAGCCGGCTCGGGGGCTGTGCAGCTCCCAGACCCTCCTTGGGGAAGCCCTGCCTGCCTACCCCTGCTCTACCCTCAGCTGGATTGGAGCTAGGTTTCCAGCTGCCCAATTTTGTCCTGGAGGAGGCAGTACTGGTAGGAAAGAGACAGGGGAAATGGTGGGTGGGGGTGGGGTGGGGGGGTGGGACACAGAAGCAAACAGGATGTACAAAGGTGGGGTAGGGGAGAGGAGCCGATGCAGCCCCCAGTCCCTGGGGTCATGCCACTTTTGGGGGCTCCCCCCTGCACTCTAGGCCCCTCCAACCACCATGGCAGGGGGAGGAAGGAAGTTCAGGGCGGCCCCCTCCAGCCCAAAGCAAACATGGCCAGTTCCTTTCTGTAAGCACCCAGGGAAGCAGATGTAAGGCAAACGGGCAGCATCTCCCGGGCCCCTATTTCCATGGCTCGCCCCTGCCCCATGAACTTTGCATAAGTCTGTCATGGTTCTCCATCACTTTGGCAACCAGTAGCCACACAGGTGTGATCAGGGGGACCTCGGGCCCTGGACTGGGCCGTGAGGATGGCAGTGTGTTCAGCCTGGGCCACCGTGGGGCATGTGCTCTGGGTGCAGCCCTGAAGGAGAACTGCAGGGCCTTGGTGTTCCTGGACATTTGTTCTCAGGGCAGCCAGTGCCCTAGCCTCACCCACTTGCCCTTCTTAGGTGATGTCCAGGCTAGAGGGGACCGCGGAGATCATCCAGCCCAGGGCACCTCAAGGGTCACAGACTGAGCCTTGTGTCATCCTGGATCTGGGCGCACGGCTGCATTTGTCGGTGTGTGTATTAGTGTCCAGGGTTTTCATCAGAATCTCAAAAGGATCCTTGCCCCTGAAATGTTAAGAAGCACCGAGTCCATTTTACAGGTGGGGAGACTGAGGCCCAGAGAATGGAAGCCACTTGTGTGAGGGCAGCCTTCAGGTTGGGGCAGAGCTGAACCAGAAGCCAAGCCTTCTGACTTTCTATCCAGAGCTCCTTCTTCAGATTTTAGTCTTCAGAGAAGATCATCCATCTGGACTAATAGCCCCCACTAAGCAGGGGGACCCCATCATTCCTTCCTCATTGGAGCGCCTTGGTCAACACCATTCCCATGAGCCCCCATTAGGGTCTTGGATTCCTCCAATCCACATACTTGCCATGTGGCTTTGAATAAGTTACTGTCCCTCTCTGAACCTCAGTCTCCTCATCTGAAAAATGGAGAGATGATAACAGCACCTCAAAAGGTAGTGAGAATAAAATGGGACAGCAGCCTGGCGTAGAATGAGCCCTGCAAACGTGTTAATGATAGAAATAACTTGTGCTCATTATCTCCATCCTCCTCCCATTCTTCGTGGCACAGACGCTGCCTCCCCCATGGAGCTCTTGGCTGGCCCACGCCTTCCCTCCTCCTTACCCCTTCTTGGCAGCCAGCACAGCGTGGGTCATCATAGAGCTGTCCTGACATGCTTTTGACTTGATTGGAGTCCAGGGGAAATCCACCTGCTTTTCCGGCCCTTTGGCGACTGGCCCTCTCTGGGCCTCAGTTTCCCCATCTGTATAATCGGTAGGTGTGTGGAGCTCTGCAGACCCTCTCAGCTCTGATACAATACGCCACACTATGGATGGCCCTGGTGCCCCTGGCATCTTCCAGCATGTGCTGCCTTCACGAGCACATGGCCCTGATTTCTGTCTCCAGACCGCAAGCCGTATCCCTTGTGTGTCCTGGCTGTGTCCCTTGTGCCCCACCCAGCCCTGGCACATAGTGGGCTCTGCTAGTGCCCTCTGGATGCATGGCTTTCTCAGCCACTCTTGTCCTCCACAACGCCACACCCAGGGGGCTCCAGTTAACTTAGATGCTCTTTTTCTCTACCAACCCCTTACCCCGAAGCTTTGCTAAATAATCTGACTTGACTGGGAGTCTCCAGAACATTCCAGGGCCACCCAGCAACTGGCATCTTTATTCTCCCTCTTCAAACTGACGCACACACTCATCGTGCCTGGAACTGGCCCTTCACCAACACCTTGGCCTTGAGGTGGGACCTGCACTGGGAGAGGGCGGCACCAGTCCCCACCCCCGTGGTGGGTGTAGCGGTGACAGCTCCTGAGGGCAGAACACACCCAAGTCACACAGTACAGAGTTGAGAGCTTGGCAGCCTGGGTCTAAATTCTAGTGTCATTGGGAATTCCCTGGCGGTCCAGCGGTTAGGACCCGGTGCTTTCACTGCTGTGGGCCCGGGTTCAGTCCCTCGACCGGGAACTCAGATCCCGCAAGCTGTGTGGTGCGGCCAAAAAAATTAAAATAAATAAATAAATTCTAGCGCCACTCCCTATTAAATGTGTGCTTTTCGGCAAGTTGCTTAACTGTTCAGCTTCAGTTTCTTCACTTTAAAAATGAGAGTAATAGGGCTTCCCTGGTGGCGCAGTGGTTGGGAGTCCGCCTGCCGATGCAGGGGACGCGGGTTCGTGCCCCGGTCCGGGAGGATCCCACGTGCCGCGGAGCGGCTGGGCCCGTGAGCCACGGCCGCTGAGCCTGTGCGTCCGGAGCCTGTGCTCCGCAACGGGAGAGGCCACAACAGTGAGAGGCCCGCGTACCGCAAAAAAAAAAAAAAAAAAAAAAGTAATAATGGCTGCTTTGCAGGGTAGCTAAACGGTATGATGCATAAAAAGTGCTTGGCACTGTGCCTGGCATATAATACATCCCAGAAAAGTGCCATTTAGTTATTGCCTTCACGACTCCCTAAGTATCTGGCAGGGCAGAGGACAGTGGTCTCGGGGGCTCCTAGAACGCCACCAGGGACCGCGTTCCAAGGAGGCCAATGTGGCTGTAGTTTGGGGCACACAGCGCAGGAGAGAGCAGGCGGGGAAGGATGGGTGAGCTGGGGCCAAGCTGGGGAGACCTTGAAAGCCAAGGCCAGGAGCTCGGCTGTGATCCTACAGCAATGGGGAGTCCCAGGGGGGGTTAGAGCCAAGGTGTGATAGACTCAGAGCTGTCCTTCAGGGATTTAAACTGTCAACCTGAGGCAGACGGGGAGGTCCAGACAGGAAGTTATAAGGGTCTGAGCTTGGGGTGTGGCAGAAGGGGGAGGGGTCTGGAGAGAACCGATAGACACTGTAAATTAGTGCTGGGGCTTTTGACCTGCTGACACGGAGGGTGAATAAGGTCCAAAGAGGACCTCCCCATTGTACAGATGAGGAAACTGAGGTCAGGAGAGGGGAGAGCTAGGACCAGAACCCACACCTCCAGACACCCCGTGCAGGGCTCTTCCTTTCATTCTATGGGTTGGATCTCCCCACCCCGCACTGGTTTACATACACCCAGAGAGGGCCAGGGCCAGGCCCCAAATCCTGCATCTTTCCACAGCACCCAGAGGCCTCTCCCTGTTGTTTTCAATGTCTGTGGGTTGACTCCACCCCAGGGGAGGTCAGGGGCGAGGGAGGGGGTGCTCCCTCTGGAGTTGCTAAAGACACAGCCAGTATCTTTCAGGGTAACTTCGAGAAGATTTGGGCTCTTTCAGCTGGGCTCAGAGCCCGGGGTGCCCCCCGGGGCGGTTCATTTCATTACAAGAAAGGACAATCTCGCACTCTGGCAAATTCACCTTTCTCCAGGGTCTGCCCTGCACCCCGCCGTTCACACATGCCTTTTTATTTAATCCCCACACCGATCTCACGAGGCTAGAATTATTATTCCTATTTCAGTAGCAAACAGAGGCTCAGAGAGGTTAAGTAACCTGCCCATTCTCACACAGCACACAGAGCTGATGTCCAGTCCAGGCTGGCTGGAGTCATGCTGCCTCAATGTTCCTCGAGTGTAGACACACACGTCAGCAGGAGCTGGTCAATGATGTAGGTCTGTTAACAGGGGTGCAGTGCTGATACAGATGGAAGAGTCACTGCAGCGCAAAGCAGAAGTGTTCCCGTGAACTGGCACCAGGAAAGGGGTCTAGGAGGAGGTGAGGCTCTAACTGGCCCTTGAAGGAGGATCAGGGTTTGGCAGGGGCGGGCAGGGGGATAGTACTGAGTTTCCAATCCCCTTATTGTCCCTTGGAGCCTCCTCCCCCCATGAGCCTGGGCCCCAGGAGCAGCATTCAGGCCTGTGACATATCCACCTGGGCTGGACGTTTTATAGCAGGCCCCCAAGGCTCCTGCTAGGCCATATTTTTGGGGCAGGAAAGGACCAAAACAGCGTTCTGTGGACAAGGGTCTTTGCTTAAAACAGGTCCCTGATTTGCTGGAGCCGTCTCCCTCCATCCCACTCCTTGGGGGCAGTCACCTTCAACGCTAGGAATTTTCAACTTTCCTTTCTGCCAACACCCCTGCCCCTGGGTGCTGGATCCAAGGGGGGATACCTAGAGGGGGCTCCCTCTGCAGAGGTGATGGTGGATTATGGGGCTGACAGATGGCCCCCCTCCCCCACTCCCACTTCCCAATCTCTTTGCCGCTGTTCTGCCACTTTTACCAAAAGCAAGGTGCTCGCGATGTAATATGGCATGGAGGTTAAGAGCCAGGCCCTGAGGTCTGGCTGTGTGATTTGAATCGCAGCTCTGCTGGTTGTGCAACCGACACTGAGTTTCTTAACTTCTCTGTGCCTCAGTTTCCTCACCTGTGAAATGGGGTTAGTAATAGTCCTAGTTACTGTGAGTGTTAAATGAGATGGTGAGTGACAAGCCCTCAGCGTGATGCCTGGTTCTTAGAATCAGTGGCTGCTGTTTTGGGACAACTACTATGAGTCAGGGGCGGGACACACGACCACGTGCCAGCCCCAACTTGGTCAGGCTCTGGAGTGTGGGCGCCCTTTGCCCCCCTACTCTGTCTCCTGATGGGAGCATCTATGTCCTTTACTCCCAAATGCTTGAAACATCAGGGAGATGTGACCTGACCTCATCTAAATGGCAGAAGGTGTAGGTGTGGCCAGGTTAGCAGGACATGCTCTGTCTACTGCCAGATGGGGTTCTCCTGGACCACCCAGGCTCTGCTGTGCCCTAAGAAGGGATCATCCTCATTCCAGCCTCTTCCCCTTCCTTCAGAGCCCTCAAACCTCTCTACCTGTCCCAGGTGCTTTCCTGCTCCTTGGACAGTGACAGGACCCATATGTAAATGTCTGCGCAAATCCCCTGGGGTTAGGTTGCCAGCTCTCCAGGGAGGCAAAGCCACCTCTGGGACCTCCACTTCCCAGCCATGGGAGCCCAGGGCAGGGTGGTCTGCTCCCTGAGCTTCCTGCTGATCTTCCTGGCTGAGCTGACTGAAAACTCAGAGTTCTACTTGCTTGAGGATTACCTCCTGGGTGGCCTCTTCCCCCTCCATGCCAACGTGAAGGGCACTGTCCACCTCAACTACCTGCAGGTGCCCAAGTGCAATGAGTGAGTCTCCAGTGTGAGGCTGGAAGTGATGGTGGGGGCGGGGTGGGAGCAATGAATGCGTCTCGTCATTCATGGCCAAACCCCCATCCTGGATGCACCCCACTGGCTCTCAGGGAGGCCCGGCACAGTCCTCATTATTAAAATCTATGGCGACTATGTCCTGAAATTTTGAAACCTGGTGTCTCAATGTCACGTCTCTTACTAAAGAGTTATGGGATGTTTGAGCCTAGAGGGGTCTTAGAGACCATCAAAACCAACCCCCTTCCCTCTGGCAGCAGCGGGACTCCCAGTGAGTCCGTGCCAAGGCCCGGCTGTTATACCTTTGGGAGGCAGGTTCTCAGACTGGAAGGAAGGTTTGTATTTCCCCAGGGCTGTGGCTGGGTGGGCAGGGGTGTTTCCAGGACTGGGGGGGCTTTCCTCTGCACTCCATCCCCTGTGAACCCACTGGGGTGGCAGCGTCATTCAGAGATTGAGCGGGCCACCTTCAGGCAGGCATGAAGGCTGGGATACTGGAGCCAGCCTGGGCTTATAAAATAGTGATCTTGTGCAGAGAGGGCGAGGCATTCTGAGAAAGAGAAGGGAAGGAAGGAGAGTGCAAAGATGATTAAAGCCTGACTATAAGAAATGAACCATTTATAAGATGTTGGGGAAGATTATATGCTGGCTTGAGAATGGTGAGGGTGATGGTACTAAGCATGATGTTGTATATTTGGATGCTTCTGGTGATGGTGGAGAGTCTAGTGAAATGATGGTGGTGATAGAAGTGATGGTGATGTTGATAATGTTGGTAGTAGTAATACTGGTGATAAGGAAAATGGAGTACAGTAATGATGGTGGCGGCAGTGGTGATGGTGATGGTGGTGGTGGTGGTGATAGTGAAGGTGGTGGTGGTGATGGTGACAGTGATAGTGATGGAGGTGATGTGATGATGACGGTAGTGGTGGTGGTGATGATGGTAGTGGTATTGATAACGATGGTCACAGACATGGGGTGACTGTGATGGCAGTGGTGATGATACCCATAATAGGAATAGTAGGTGTTGATGGTCAGTGACGATAGTGATGATGGAGGCTATGGTGGGTAATGGTGGTCACATTGGTGGACATTGATAGAGTGATGACGGAGGTCATAGGGACGGTAGTACTGGAGGCAGTGGTAGTGACTGATGGTGGCCACAGAGATCATAGCGTCAGAGGTGGTCATAGGGACGTTGGTGATCTCAGAGCTGTGGGATGGTGAAAATGATGTAAAGATGCCAGAACCCTCTGGAGTGGTTCCTTCTTGGGCGATGCCTTGGCTTTCCTACCGCAGGCAGGAGGGACAGGCTGGCTCTCCCCTCCACTCCCCTCCCCTCCCCTCCTCACTCTGGACCCGTTGCCCACTCCACCCTACTGCGGCCTCTCCAGGTACGAGATGAAGGTGCTGGGCTACAACCTCATGCAGGCCATGCGCTTTGCGGCAGAGGAAATCAACAATGACAGCAGCCTGCTGCCCAGTGTGCTGCTGGGCTACGAGATGGTGGACACCTGCTACATGTCCAACAACATCCATCCTGTGCTCTACTTCCTGTCACAGGATGACTATTTCCTGCCCATCCAGGAAGACTACAGACACTACATACCCCGCGTGGTGGCCATCACCGGCCCTGACACCTCCGAGTGCCCTGTGACCGTGGCCCACTTCCTCTCCCTCTTTCTCCTTCCACAGGTGAGGCCCCTGGGCCCTGGGAGAAGGTGCTGGGAAGGAGGGTAGCCGAGCGCTTTTCCTGAGGGCTCACCACCCCCACCCATCCCGGGGGTGTGGGATCGGGGAGCAGAAGCAAGGTCAGGACATCCACCGCAGCCCTGGCAAGGTAGCCAGCCTATTGGTTAAGAGCTCAGGCTTTGGAGGCAGAAAGACCTCGGTGTGCATCTTGCCTCTGAGTCTTGGCCAGTGTGAGGCCTTGAGCCAACCTCTTAACTTTCCCAAGCCTCAGTTTCCCCATCTCTAAAGTGGGATGATAAGAGTCCTATCCTTGGACTGTCTGAAGATTAAAGCGTTCAATTTAGAATTTCTGGTGCACAATAGGTAGTCAATAATGTTACTGTTGTTACGTGAAGCATCTTGCGCGAGGATAAAAACTCAGAAAGCGCTCAATATTATCCTATATAATTGCCTAGCACAGAATCTGCGTCACAGCAGGTCCTCAAAAAAGTGCTATAGAATTACTACTGCTATTCTAACTATTTTCACCATCATGAACAAAAAGGCGTGGTCCAGAACTGGCATAAAATATCTGCTCATTAAAGAGCAGCTAGCACAAGACTTGGCCCGCAGTGGGTAGTTACAAATACCGTAATTTTTTTTTTTTTTTTTTTTTTTTTGCAGTACACGGGCCTCTCACTGTTGTGGCCTCTCCCGTTGCGGAGCACAGGCTCTGGATGCGCAGGCTCAGCGGCCATGGCTCACGGGCCCAGCCGCTCCGCGGCATGTGGGATCTTCCCGGACCGGGGCACGAACCCGTGTCCCCTGCATCGGCAGCCGGACTCTCAACCACTGCGCCACCAGGGAAGCCCCAAATACTGTAATTTTTGCTGTTGTTTTTATTATATCAAGCACCAAGGATAGGTGCTCAATCAGTGTTAATATTCTTATGTGAAGAATCTAGTCCGGGACTGAAGTAATTCTTTCATTCATTTAACAAATATTTATGGAGCACCGACTGTGCCAGGTCTTGCTGTAGGTATTGGGGATGCAGCTGGGAAAATGCACAGAAATTTGCCCTCATAGAGTTTATCTTCCAGTGGGGAGAGACAGACGATCGATGTAAATAAGTATGTGATATAGGATGATAAGAAGTGAGAAGTGAAATGGATAAAAGGAAAAGTCAAGGTTAAGGGAGGTGGGGCACGTCGGCGGGCAGGCGGAGGGGTACAGGGAGATTGGATGGAGGCTTGAAGGGGGTGAAAGAGGAAGAACAGCCTCCACGACAAGGGGTCAGCAGATGCAGAGGCTGGGAGGTGCCTGGTGTGTCCATGGAACTGGGTGAGCAGAGCTGGGACTAGTGGGAGAGAAGGAGAGGAAATCAGGGCGGTAAGTGCTGGGGTCAATGATGGAGCCCATTGGGGACCACTGACGGACTCTGGCTTTTCCTGAGTGGCATTAGGAACTGTTGGAGGGTCTTGAATATGTGACTGGTGTGTGTGTGAGGAGGGCCACCCTGGAGCCACGCTAATTGTAGATTGCAGAGGGGAGAGGGGAGAGGATATCGGGGTAACTCATCGCAGGAATGATGGTGGCTGGACTAGGATGGTGTGGGGCGGTGTAGGCACTGAATGGACACACTTTGAAGGTAGATCCAGTGGGATGTGCGGATGGCTTGAAGGTGGCATGTTTGAGAGAGACAAGCCAGTGAGGACTCTACAGTTTGGGCCTGAGGAACTGGAAGGATGGATTCACCATCAGGGGAGATGGGGAGATTGCAGGTGAAGCAGGTTCAGGGGAGACAGGAGTTCAGTTCTGGCTACATTAAGTTTGAAATGTCAAGGCGGCAGTTGCAGGTATGAGTCTGAAATTTAGCAGACAGGTCCGGGGCAGGGCTATTGGGAGTTGTCAGCATGGGTATGGTATTTAAAGCCAGGAGCCTGGATGAGATCACCAAGGGAAGGGGAGCAGATGGAGAAGACACAAGGACTGAAGGCTGAGCCCTGGGGTCCTCCAAGGTCAAGAGGTCATAGAGAAGAGGAGAAGAAGCAGGCAGTGAAAGGGGAAGAAAACCGAGACTGCCATCCCAGGGGCTGCGGAAGGAAATGTGACTAATCTGAGGAGGAGGATGGTGAGGAGGAAAGCTTTATGCTCAGGGGCACACAGTAGGCACTCAATAAATGTTACTAGATCATGAGAATGATAATGATGGAAATCACCTAGCCTAGGGCCTGGCACACAATAGGTGGTCAACAGCGTTGCTAAAGGCTGAGGTGGGGCTGACGTCGATGAGAAGCATCTTGCCCAGGGCCTGGCATGTGGTGGGTGCCCACTAAAGGCTACCAGGCTGATGACCATCGTGAGATGGTGTACCTCACTTAGCCCAGGGCATGGCACACAGTAGGTGCTTGGTAAGTGTTACTACAAGGGTAATCATGATGATGTTAACGTAAAGCACCTAGCCTAGGGCCAGGCACAGGATAGATTCTTGTGAAATGTTATTTCAGTGATGACCATGGTGACGATGGAGTAAACCACCTAGTTCAGGGTCCAACACAGAGTAGGTCCTCATTCATTGTCATTACTGTGATGTCCATGATGATGGTGGAGTAAACCACTTAGCCCTGGGCGTGGCTGGCGCTATGTGCTCCTCAAATGCCATAAGGATGATGGCGGTGGGTGGAACCCCCCTGGGGGGGGGACCCTGTGAGGCCCTCGCTAATACCTGCTGGACCCTCCCCTCCGGCAGATCACCTACGGTACCATCAATGACCAGCTGCATTTCCCAGCGGTGCTGCGCACGGCGCCAGGTGTGCATCACCAAATGGAGGCCATGGTGCCGCTCATGCGGCACTTCCGCTGGAATTGGATCCTTGTGTTGACAAGCAGCGATGACTATGGCCGCGGCAGCAGCCAGCTGCTCAGCGAGTGCCTGGCCCACCGTGACATCTGCATCGCCTTCCGGGAGACGCTGCCGAGGCCGCAGCCCAACCGGACGATGACGCAGCAGGAGCGTGAGCGCCTGGAGGCCATCATGGGCAAGCTGCAGCAGAGCATGGCGCGTGTTGTGGCCGTGTCCTCGCCAGACCTGGCCCTGTTCAACTTCTTCCGCGAGGTTCTGCGCCAGAACTCCACGGGCGCAGTGTGGGTCGCCTCCGAACCCTGGGCCATCGAGCCGGTCCTGCACCACCTCACCCAGCTGCAGCGCACAGGCACCTTCCTGGGCTTCACCACCCTGGGCATCACCACCCAGAGCAGAGCGTGCCCATCCCGGGCTTCAGCGAGTTCCGCGTGCACCGCTCCCAGGTCAGCCGGCCCGCGCTCAACAGGAGCAGCCCGGGGGCCACCTGCAACCAGGAGTGTGACACCTGTATGGACACCTCTGAGCCCTTCAACACCATCCTCACGCTCTCTGGCGAACGCGTGGTCGACAGCGTGTACTCCGCCGTCTACGCCGTGGCTCACGCGCTGCAGAGCCTCCTGGGCTGCAACCAGGCCGGCTGCCACAAGGAGGTGGTGTACCCTTGGCAGGTGAGGTCTGGCCTGTGGAAAGCCAGGGCCCCACGGAGCAGGTGCAGAGTCCGTGGTTGCCATGGAGACCGCAGAGCTGCCCACTGCTCTGCTCTATCCTCCCCTTCCCTTGGTGGGTTCTGGGCAAACGGGTGGGAGAGGCCATGGACCACGCCCTGCCTCCAGACACACAGGAGTCCTTCGTGGTGACAAAACAAAATTCCTTTAAAAAAACAAATTAACTTAATCATCGCCACCCACGATAGTCTGTCCTTGGAGATTTGGGTGAAATTCCCTAGAATGAAGCCCCGCAGGCTGGAGCCCCAGTTCTCCCCGCAGCCTCTCCAGGGTGGAGGCCCTTGGGATGAGCTCGTGTATTCCCGTCAGCTCTCAGGTTCATGGTCCCAGTTCGGCATCACCTAGATTCAGGCCTGGAACTTAAAGCTGTGTTTCCCTGGTTTAGGCACAGGCGCACACACACCCTACCTCGGGCCTGCGGAAGGTGTAGAAGGTTTTACTGAGGATCCAGAGGAGAAGAGGAGATACACACCAGAGATGTGCGCTTTCTACTCAGCATTGGACATCTCTGCTTAAACACTTCACTGACTTTCCCATAGTTTGGAACCAGCTGCCTACTCTATCGCTCAGCCACCCCACATCCCCATCTTTATCCTCCCCTGATACCCGTCAGGCATCTCTGATACAGCCCATCTGTTGGGAGGCAGGTGGTGATGATCTGAGCAGAGCTTTGGAATCAGGCAGCCTGGGTTCAAGTTCCAGTTCTGCCACCACTAGCTGTGCCACTTTGGGCAAGTTATTTAATATCTCTGAGCCTCGGCTTTCTCATGTATTAAACAGAAGGAGTAATGTGTATGCTGCTGAGTTATTAGGAGGATTAATAATAATGTATGTCCATTACCTGGTGCAGAGTAGAAGCCGAGTGTCTCCTCCTCTGTTTCTGACCCCAGTGTCTGGCCTTAGGAGAGAGGCTGGGGCTTGGGGGTAGAGCCACTGCTGGGGTTGGAGGTGGGGTAGGTGAGGAAGGGGAAGCAAGGCTCAGACCCAGAAGGGGAGCCCGGAGAGACCCAGGCCCCTGCCAGTAATAGGCCCTGCCCTGCCTACTCAGGAGAATTACAGGGAAATGCTTTCTGGCCCCACGTATTGGACCCCTGGAATCCAGGTTCCTCAGCCCAGCTTGGCCAGCAGATGGTTTATCCCAGGATATGATCTGGGGGAACAGGAGGCTGGGGAGTATTTAACAGGGAAAGAGTCAGTATAAGGGGATGTTCTCAAGCTGGGTGCTGCTGGGAGCCACGGGATCTCAGTCTTACCTGGACCTTCTCAGAAGTCACTTTAGAGCAGTCCCCGAGGGTGGGAAGAGGATCCATTGGCTCCGTATCTCCCAGTGGTCAAGGGTTGTGCCAGGGGGTATGAATTCCCTGGCGTTTCCAGGTTGCGCTCGTGTGATACCCAGCAGCTCCCTGCGGGCGTCTCACCCTGCAGCCCCTGGGCAGAGAGCGGCCAGGTTGGTCTCTGCACGAGGGGAATCGAGTGAACCCAGCCACGGGCCCTGCTGCTGCCCTGGGCCCCGGGTGGACCTGATTCAACCTCTCTTTCTGCCACCGTCCATTCTGGATTCCTTCACCCTCAGCCATGGGCTGCTCTAGGTCATTGGCATGTGGGGTGATCCAGACATTCATCCCCAAGGTGTCAGAGGCTGTGTCACCTTGTCCGGGCTGGCTTGTGGTCCGGTGGCTGTCTAGTAGCAGTCATCACTGGGCTAGAAACACCAAGTGCCACCTTGGGGAATCGCCTGGATCCCAGTCCTACGCCTTCCTACCCCTAGCGGCACTCCTAGCCCCTCCTGCTAATCCAGGTCATTTACCTCTCCTTTCTTGGCTTTCTCGTTTGCTGGCATGAGACCCCCTAAATGACCAGGTGGTAACCATAGAGCCCTATTGTGTCTGCTGGTGGGAGTATTCCCCCTTTGGAGACCATGCTTTATTCTAGCAGAATCTAAGGTTCTGGAGATGAGAAGCCCTGATTCTACAATGGACCTCTGCAAAGAATGGTGAGTGTGGCCAATCCTTTTTCCACCCTGTGTTTGCTGGACCCACATCTTCTAGAGTGATCGAGTTCCTTGTGGAGTCTGTCATGACAGACAGTAGCAGAGTACACAACTCTGCAACAAGGTAGTGAATGTGATTTGAGGTCTTTCTTTTTAAATGTGGGCATTGACAGCTAGACACTTCCCTCTAAGTACTGCTTTCATTGTATTTCATAAGTTTTGTTACTTGAAAAAATTATCTTTAACTATGGTAAAAAAAACCCATAAATGTTACCATCTTAAAAGATTTTTCCCAATGTTTTAATTGTGGTAAAATACACATAACATAAACTTTACCGTCTTAACCATTTTTAAGTTGACCGTTGAGTAACATTAAGTACATTTATACTGTTGTACAGCCATCACTGCCATTCATCTCTAGAATACTTTCATCTGGCAACATTGAAACTCTGTGCCCATTAAACAGTAACTCCTCCTGCATTCCTCTCCTCCAGCCCCTAGAAAGCACCATTCTACTTTCTATCTCTGAATTTGACCACAATAGATACCTCATATAAGTGGAATCATACAGTATTTGTCTTTTTTATTACTGGTTTATTTCACTTAGCATAAGGTCCTCAACGTTCATCCAAAGTTCAAAGTTCATCCAAAGTTGTAACATGCATCATAATTTCCTTCCTTTTTAAGGCTGAATAATATTCCATTTTATGGATATATAATATTTTGCTCATTCATAAATGGACACTTGGGTTGCTTCCATATTTTAGCTATTGTGAAATTAATACTGTTATGAATAGGAGTATACAAACATCTCTTCAAGACTGCTTTCATTTCTTTTGAGTATATACCCAGAAACGTAATTGCTGGATCATAGGTTAATTCTATTGTTAATTTTTTGAGGGACTACCATGTTCTCCACAGTGGCTGTACCATTTTACATTTCCAGCAGTGCACAAAAGCTCACTGTTCCAATTCCTCTACATCCTCACCAACACTTGTTATTTTCTGTCTTTTTGATAGCAGCCATCTTAATGGGTGTGAAGTGGTCTCTCATTGTGGTTTAGATTCTTACTTTCCTAATGATTACTGATATTGGGTATCTTCTCATGTGCTTATTATCCATTTGTATATCTTCTTTGAAGAAATGTTTGTTCAAGTCTATTTTTTTCTTTTTTTTTTTTTTTGCGGTACGTGGGCCTCTCACTGTTGCGCGCTCTCCCATTGCGGAGCACAGGCTCCGGACGCGCAGGCTCAGCGGCCATGGCCCACAGGCCCAGCCGCTCCGTGGCATGTGGGATCCTCCCGGACCGGGGCACGAACTCGTGTCCCCTGCATTGGCAGGTGGACTCTCAACCACTGCGCCACCAGGGAAGACCCTATTTTTTTCATTTTTGAATCAGGTTGGTTTTTTGGTTGTTGTTGAGTTTTAGGAGTTCTCTGTATTCTGCGTATTAATACCTTGTATATCTTATTTGCAAATATTTTCTCCCACTCTATAGGTTGTCTTTTTACTTGGTTGATAGTATCTTTTGATGCATAAATTTTAAATTTTTCATTAAGTCCAATTTGATCACTTTTTTTCTTTTGTTGCCTGTGCCTTTGGTGTCATCTCCAAGAAACCATTGCCAAAGTCAGTGTCGTGAAACTTTTGCCCTGTGTTTTCTTCTAAGAGTTTTTATAGTTTTAGATCTTCCATTTAGGTCATGGATCTGTTTTCAGTTAATTTTTATATATGGTGTTAAGTACAGGCCACTTCATTCTCTTGCCTCTGGGTATCCAGTTTTCCCAGCATCATTGGCTTAAAAAACTATCTTTTCGCCATTGAATAGCCTAGAAACCTTTGTCAAAATCATTTGACCAGGGCTTCCCTGGTGGCGCAGTGGTTGAGAGTCCGCCTGCCGATGCAGGGGACATGGGTTCATGCCCCGGTCCAGGAAGATCCCACATGCCACGGAGCAGCTAGGCCCTTGAGCCATGGCTGCTGAGCCTACGCGTCTGGAGCCTGTGCTCCGCAACGGGAGAGGCCACAACAGTGAGAGGCCTGCGTAGCGCAAAAAAAAAAAAAAAATCATTTGACCATATATATGAGGTTTTATTTTTGGACTTTATTTTATTCCATTTGTCTGTGTGTCTCTTTAGTCTGGTACCACACTGTTTGATTACTGTCACTTTGTAGAAAGTTTTGAAATCAGGAAATGTGATTCCTCCAGCTTTGCTCTTTTTCAAGATTGTTTTGGCTATTCAGGGTCCCTTGAGATTCCATATGAATTTCAGTTTTTGTATTTCTGCAAAAAAACCTCATTGGAATTTTGATAAGAACTACATTAAATCTGTAGATTGCTTTGGGTAGTATTGACATCATAACAATATTAAGTCTGCCAATCCATAAACATGGGATGTCTTTCCATTTATTTATGTCTTCTTTAATTTCTTTTAGAAATGTTTTGTAGTGTTCATTGTACAAGTCTTTCCCTCCTTGGTTAATTCCTAAGTATTTTATTCTTTTTGATGCTATTGTAAATAGAATTATTTTCATAATTTCCTTTTTGAATTATTCATTGTTAGTGTGTAGAAAACAACTGATTTTTGTGTGTTGACTTTGTGTCTTGATACTTTGCAGAGTTCACTTATTGGTCCTAACAATTTTTTTGCAGAATCTTTAGGATATTTTACATATAAGATATCATCTGTGAGCAGGTAATTTTATTAATTACTTTCCAATTTAGATGACTTTTTTTTTCTTGCCTAATTGCTCTGGCTAGGACCTCCAGTACTGTGTTAATAGAAGGGGTGAAACTGCACATCTTTGCCTTGTTCCTGATTTTAGAGGAAGAGCTTTCAGTCCTTCTCCATTGAATATGATATTCACTGTTGGCTTTTCACATAGAGCTTTTATTATGTTGAGGTAGTTTTCCTCTACTTCTTGTTTGTTGAGTGTTTTTCTATCATGAAAGAGTCAAATACTTTTCCTTCATCAATTGAGATGATCATGTGTTTTATTAAATTTATTTATTTTTGATTGAAATATACTTGATGTACAATATTATATAAGTTACAGGGGCACAATATAGTGATTCACAATTTTTAAAGATTATACTCCATTTATAGTTATTATAAAATATTGGCTATATTCTCTATGTTGTACAATGTTTCCTTGTAGCTTATTTTATACATAGTAGTTTGTACCTCTTAATCCCCTACCCCTATATTGACCCTCTTCTCTTCCCCTTTTCCCATTGGTAACCACTCGTTTGTTCTCTATATCTGTGAGTCTGTTTCTTTTTTGTTATATTCACTAGCTTGTTGTATTCTTTAGATTTCACATATAAGTGATACTATACAGTATTTGTCTTTGTCTGACTTATTTCACTAGCATAATACCATCCAAGTCCATCAATGTTGTTGCAAACGGCAAAATTTCATTCTTTCTTATGACTGAGGAACATGTGTTTTTTCTCCCTTCATTTTGTTAATGTGGTGTATTACATTGATTGATTTTCATATGTTGAACTATCTTTGTATTACAGGAATAAGTCCCATGTGATCATGGTGTATAATCCTTTTAGTATGCTGCTGAATTCAGTCTGCTAGTATTTTGTTGAGAATTTTTGCATCAATATTCATAAGGGATATTGGTTTGTAGTTTTCTTTTCTTGAAGTCTTTTTGCCTGGCTTTGTTATCAGATTGATGCTGGCCTCATAGAATGAGTGAAGGAGAGTTCCTTCCTCTTTAGTTTTTGATAGAATTCACCAGTGAAGCCATCAGACCCAGGACTTTTCTTTGTGGGGGGATTTTTTGATTACTGATTCAATCTCCTCATTAGTTATAGGTCTATTCAGATTTTCTATTTCTTCATGATTTAGTATTAGTAGATTTTGTGTTTCCAGGAATTTGTTTCATCTAGTTTATCCAATTTGTTGGTGTATAATTGCTTATAGTACTCTCTTATAATTGTTTTTATTTCTGTAGAATCAGTGGGAATGTCCTCACTTTCATTTCTGATTTTAGTAATTTGAATCCTCTCTTTTTTTCTTAGCCATTTTAGCTAGAGGTTTGTCAATTTTGCTGATCTTTTCAAAGAACCAACTTTTGGCTTAATCGATTTTCTGTAATATTTTTCTATTTTTTAATTCGTTTCACTCTGCTTTAATCTTTATTACTTCCTTCCTTCTGCTAGTTTCAGGTTTAGTTTGATCTTCTTTTTCTAGTTCCTTAAGCTGTAAAGTTAGGTTGTTGATTTGAGATCTTTCTTGTTTTCCAATGTAAGTGTTTATAGCTTTAAATTCCCCCCTTAGCACTGCTTTGCTGTATCCCATGTTTTGGTTCATTGTGTTTTCATTTTCATTCATCTTTAAGTATTTTCTAATCCCATTTGTGAGTTCTTTGATTCGTTGGTTGTGTAAGAGCATTGTTTAATTTTCACAAATTTTCCAGTTTTCATTCTGTTATTGATTTTTAACTTCATCCTATTGTGGTCAGAGAAGATACTTTGTGTGATATCTATCTTTTTTAAATTTATTTTTATTTATTTACTTATTATTTTATTTATTTATTTATTTTTGCGGTATGCGGGCCTCTCACTGTTGTGGCCCCCCCCTGCTGCGGAGCACAGGCTCCAGACGCGCAGGCTCAGCGGCCATGGCCCACGGGCCCAGCCGCTCCACGGCATGCGGGACCCCCCCCCCCCGGACCGGGGCACGAACCCGCGTCCCTTGCATTGGCAGCTGGACTCTCAACCACTGCGCCACCAGGGAAGCCTGATATCTATCTTTTAAAATTTATTCACACTTAATTCATGGTTTAACATAAGGTCTGTCCTTGTCTGGAAAATGTCCCAGGTGCACTTGAGAAGATGTATATTCTGTTGTTGTTGGGTAGAATGTCCTATGTATATCTGTTAAATCCAGTTGGTTTATTGTGTTGTTCAAGTCCTCTATTTCCTTACTTATTTTCTGTCTGGTTGTTCTATCCATTATTGAGAGTGAGGTATGGAAGTCTTCAATTATTACTGGGGAATATTATGTGTTGAATTGTCTTTTCTCCCTTTAATTCTGATGGTCTTTGCTCCATGTGTTTTGTGGCTCTCTAGTTAGATGCATATCTGTTTATAATTATTATATCTTCTTGATCTTTTGACCCTTTTATTGTCATAAAGGTCCTTCTTTTTCCTTAGTAAACGTTTTTGTTGGTATTCCGCCCGCCCCACCGGCTTCCTTTGAGACTTTATCTTTTTTTTTTTTTTTTTTTACATTTTGAATATTGTATACCTAAGAGTAGTTTTTTAAAAGTATTTATCCCACTTGGTGTTCTCTGAACTTTCTGGATCTGTGATTTGGCATCTGTCATTAATAATTATAAAATTCTCAGCCTATATTCCTTCAAATATTTCTTCTGTTCCTTTCTTTCTTCTCCTTTGAGTATTCTCATTATATGTATGTTACATATTTTGCAATTGTTCTATAGCTCTTAGATATTCTGTTCTCTTTTTTTCACTTTTTTTTTTCGCTTTGCTTTTCACTTTGGGATGTTTCTATAGATATATCTTCAAGCTCACTGGCTTTTTCCTCAGCTATGTCCAGTCTACTGATGAGCCCATCAAAGACATTCTTTATTTCTGTTACCATAGGTTTTTTCAAAATGTGTTGCATTTCCTTTTGGTTCTTTCCTTCAGTTTCCAGTTCTCTGCTTACATTACCCATCTTTTCTTGAATGTTGTTCACTTTTTCAGTTACAGCTCTTAGCATATTAATCATAGTTATTTTAAACTTCCTGTCTGATAATTGGAAAATCTCTACCATATATGAGTCTCATTCTGATGCTTGTTTTGTCTCTTCAGACTTTTTTTTTTTGTCTTTTAACATGCCTTGTAATTTTTTGTTGAGAGCCAGACATGATGTGTTTGTTAAAGGAACTGAGGTAAATAAATTTTAGCATGAGGTTTTATGTTTATTTGGGTAGGAGTGAGGCTATGTTTACTCTTTGCCATAGCTGTGGTGTCAGAGGCTAAAATTTCCTCTAATGTCTCCCTCTTTGGGTCTTCCCTGCTGGCTTTGGGTTTCCCTAGAGACTCCTTCTTAAACAGAATTTGAGCCTTGCAGTTGTTTTGGTTGTAATCCCCTGTTATTATATAGGAGCCTGAATGATGTGGTGGTAAGATGTGGGAGGAGGGGAAGAATTCTGGAATCATCTGTGACCAGGTTTTATTATTTTGGTAAGCCTGTGCCTTGGGCTGTGCCCTTCACAAGTGCCTCTCAGCTCTCCCTACCTTCGGTGAGACAGGAAGGCCAGAGGGGGGCTGCAGTTGGGTACTTCCTTTCCCCTATGTCAATTCAGCTGTGGTAAAATAGTTTCCCTTGAGGGCAGGCCTTTGTTAAGGAGAACAGAATGCTCTGGGTGTATTTCAGAATGGTTGCTTTTTCCTCTCCCCTTGCTGGAGAGCAGTCTTTACCCTGAGAAGCTGGTGGGGCTCCTGAGGTTAAGGATGCACCCCTAGAGCCCTCTCTCAAGCTAGTCTGAGCTCAGTCCCAGCAACTGGTCATTTGCTCTCTAGCTGCTCCTACCAGTTGCTGCCTCAGCAGCATCTCCTGCTCCTGCTAAGCTGTGACTCTTTGTGTGCACCTGTCTCCCCGGTTTTGGGATCTGTAGTTTGCCGCATGACCCCAATTCTCTGATGGACCTAAGAAGGGTTGTTGATTTTTAGCTTGTTCAGCCTTTTCCTTGTTGTGAGGATGGAGGTGATGACTTCCAAGCTCCTTACATGCCAGACCAGAAACCAGAAGTTCCCCATTCTCTCCTGAATCTACACCAGCAAGGCTTTCCACCACATCACTCTTCTGAAACTGCTTTTGTGAAGGTCACTGATGTCTAGATATTGCCAATCCAACCATCATCATTGTAGTCAACCTGTGAACAGATGTGACACAGCTGATTACTTCCTCTCTTTGGAAACAATATCTTTACTCGAATTCTGGGCCAGTCTCTCTCTTGGTTCCCCTACAGCTATGACTACTCCTTCTAGGTCTCCTTTCCTGGTCCCTCCTTATCCCCTTGACCTTTAAACCCTGGAGGGTACAAGAGGTCAGCCAATGGACTTATTCTCTTCTCTGTCTACAGGGCTGGAAATATGATCCATAGGTTTATAACTTCCAATTTTATATCTTCAGACTTCAATTTTATATCTTCCAATTTTATATCTTCAAATTTATATCTTCAGACTTCAATTTTATATCTTCTAATTTTATATCTTCAGAGGGGACTTCTCCCCTCAACTTTAAGTCAAATATTCACCTGCTTATGCAAAGTTGCTCCCCCACGGTCTTCCCATTCCAGTAAAAGGCAACACCATCTTTCTCTTGTTTGACCAAAAGCATTGAGTCATCCTTGACTCCTTTCTTTCTCATCCAACCCAGCAGTAAATCTTGTCCAGCCTACTTTCAAAACACATCCAGAATCTGACCACTTCCCACCTCTTCCACGGCTCTCTCTTTAGTCAGAACCGCCACCATTTCTCAGCTGGGCTATTACAATAACACCCTACCTGGTCTCCTGTAGTGCCATTACCCATCATGATCTATATTCAGACAGGGCAATCCTGTTAAAATGAAGGTCAGATCCTGTCACTCCTCTGCTTGGGATCCTCCAGTAGCTTCTCATTTCATTCAGAGTAAAAGCCAAAGTATTTTGACTCCAACTCTTTTTTTTTTGTGGTACATGGGCCTCTCACTGTTGTGGCCTCTCCTGTTGCGGAGCACAGGCTCCGGACGCGCAGGCTCAGCGGCCGTGGCTCACAGCCCCAGCCGCCCCGTGGCATGTGGGATCTTCCAGGACCGGGGCACGAACCCGTGTCCCCCGCATCGGCAGGCGGACTCTCAACCACTGCGCCACCAGGGAAGCCCGACTCCAACTCTTTGAACAGATCCACTGTTCTTCCTCTTGCTCATTCTGCTAGAGCCACGCTGGCCTTGCTGCTCCTCAACTAAGCCAAGTCTCCCAACCGCAGGACCTTTGCACATGCTGTCCCTGCTGCCTAAACAGATATCTTCATGACCTGCTCCCTCCCAGCCTTTACATCTTTACTCCAATGTCACCTGCTGGATGAGGCCTTCCTTCTCCTCTCACCCAATGTGAAAGTGAAATCAGCTCCTCCATCATTTTCCATATCCCTTGCATGGCTTTATTTTCCTTCACAATATTTATCACCATCTGTTGTATCACAGATTTATATGTGTGTTGTCTCTCTTCCCCATGAAAATATTCATTTCATAAGAACAGAGACTTTGTCTCATTTGGTTCACAGCTATATTTCCAGTGCCTGGCATCGGTATGTACTCAATACCTTTTTGAATGAATGAATGTGTGAATATCAGGTTGAGACTCCATGGGTAAGAGGTAGGATTAATTTGGTTACTTAGGGGCTCAGAGTTAGTGTAGAGATGAATTTGGAGGAGGGGGAGAATACATGGCAAGGGAGTGGTGGGGTGTAGGTCTGGATAAGGTGTGTGCGTGTGCGTGTGCGTGTGTGTGTGTGTGTGTGTGTTGGTGGGCATAGGCCTGCACATGTGTGTGGTCCCACAGGAGGCAGAAAAGACCACAGAGGGGGAAGGCTGGCAGGGGATCAGACTTAACTTGGCTGGTGGAGAGGCTCTTCCATGAGGTTTCAGGGAGTGAACAAGACATCCAGAAACATCACCTGATGCATGTGCAAGAGAGACTAGAGGGGCGGAACGGGAAAGCAGGTGATCTCTGAGAGGCCAGAAGAGAAGGGCTCTGAGGTCGAGTGGTCCTACCGTGGCTCCTCTTGTCTGGCCCTTGGTCCTTTATCTGTGTACTCTTGCAACACCCTCCTCATTGGTTGTCAGAATGATTTCTATACAACCCGAATCTAATCAGGCCACTCCCCACTCAAGAGCCATGGCTGCTTCCCACCACCCCTACATTTTTAGTGTCATAGTTCAGTCTTCCACCCTCTCCCACCCTCTCCCCATACAGCCTGATTTCAGCCAGGCTCGGACACACCCTCTTCCCAAAAATGCCATCCCCATCCTCTCCTCCACCTCATTGCTCTTACTGTTTCCTCTACTTGTAATTCATTCATTCATTTAATAAACAATCATTGGAGGCCTCCTCTTTGCTGGGCACGCTACTAGTTTCTAGAAATATAGCAGGGACTTCCCTGGTGACACAATAGTTAAGAATCTGCCTGCCAATGCAAGGGGCATGGGTTCGATCCCTGGTCTGGGAAGATCCCACATGCTGTGGAGCAACTACTACTACTACTACTACTACTACATATGTCACAACTACTGAGCCTGTGCTCTAGAGCCCGCGAGCCGCAACTACTGAGCCCACGTGCCACAACTACTGAAGCCCGCGTGCCGCAATTACTGAAGCCCGCACGCTTAGAGCCCATGCTCTGCAACAAGAGAAGCCACTGCAATGAGAAGCCTGTGCACCACAATGAAGAGTAGCCCCTGCTCGCCACAACTAGAGAAAGCCCACATGCAGCAACGAAGACCCAACGCAGCCAAAAATAAATAAATAAATAAGGAAATTTATTTTTAAAAAAAGAAAAAAGAAATATAGCAGTAAAAGCAATAGACGTGGCCACTGCCTACCTGCTCTTGCTCACCTGAAAACCCCTGCCCCTCCATAAAAGATGTGTTAATTAGGACTCTTGGTGGTAAGCGACAGAAAGCAATATAAATAAAAGTTAGTTTATTGCCTCACATCATTGAAAATTCCAGGAGTTGACCTGAAGGGGAAGCTTCAGGCAAGGCTGGATCCAGGGTCTCACTCTCTCCATCTCCCAGATCCTTCCTCAGGCATGTTCTCCCCCTGGAAACCAGCGGGCTGCTAGCAGCTCCAGAGTTATATCCTATTCACTCAGCAACCTCAGAAAGTCTCCGTCTCAACAGCTGGGTGCTGTTACCAGAAGAAGGTGGATTAGGTCTTTGCTGGGTGAAACTAAGAAGGTGCCTACAGAGGTCCAGTTCTAATGGCAATCCCAGCACCCCTCCCCCTCCCAGATAGAAGCCAGTTCCCCTCCCCTGAGCATCCTGCTGCGGATGAGTTAGAGAGGGTAAGGGAGCCCCCAGAGAGTGGGAAAGAGGACTCAGGGTCTTTTGCTCTCCTCCCTCCAGATCGCTGTGTCTATGTGTTCCAAGGACTGCCATCCTGGGCAAAAGAAGAAGCCAGCTGGCATCGACCCGGGCTGCTTCGAGTATATTGACTGCCTCTCTGGCACCTTCCTCAACCGAGCTGCAGGTATGATTTATGGGCCCACATGCTTGTCTTGCCACTGCCCTGCCCTGGAGGGGGGTAGTCTCCAGGGCCCTTCACCTTTGGCAGGGTCTCTGGGGTCTCCCGATGGTACGTAAGTGTCCAAAGGCTAAGGATTATGTCTTTCCCACCAGAGGGTGAGGTCTCGGGAGGAAGGAATTATAGTTATTAGACTCTGAGTCAAGGAGTCCTCGGTTCAAATCCTGCCTCTATAACTTCCTGGCTTTGTGACTTTACCTGGCTGAACCTCAGTTTCCTAATCTGTGAAATGGGGTTGCTGTGAGGAGTTGATGAGTCGGGGGGTGTAAGGGACTCAGTGAGCATTGGTCGCCCTTAGCTCTCTCTCTCTCTCTCTCTCTCCTGCCGTGGCCTGGCTCAATGCAGGCCCAGTGGATGTAGATGCTGAGAAGGCAGGTTCGGCTGTTGGGAGTTGCTGTGGGCTCTTGCAGGTGAATTCGACTGCCAGCCCTGCCCAAGTTACGAGTGGTCCCGCAGGAAGGACATCTCCTGCTTCAAGTGGCAGCTGGCCTTCCTTGAATGGCATGAGGCACCCACCATCACTGTGGTCGTGCTGGCTGCCCTGGGCTTCCTCGGCACCCTGGCCATCTCGATAATCTTCTGGAGGCAGTTTCAGACGCCCATGGTTCGCTCGGCTGGGGGGCCCGTGTGCTTCCTGACGCTGCAGCTGATGGCATACATGGTGGTCCCCGTGTAAGTAGGGCCACCCATGGTCTCCACGTGCCTCTGCCTCCAGGCCTTCCTCACGCTCTGCTTCACCGTCTGCATCTCCTGCATCACCGTGTGCTCTTTCCAGATCATCTCATCTTCAAGATGGCCAGACGCCTCCCACGGGCCTACGGCTTCTGGGTCCGCTACCATGGGCTCTGTGTCTTCGTGGCATTCATCACGGTGCTCAAGACAGTCATCGTGGGGAGCAGCATACTGGCCGTGACCACCAACTCCACTGCCCGCACTGACCCCGATGACCCCAAGGTCACGACCCTGTCCTGCAACCCCAGCTACCACCGGGGGCTGCGGATCAACAGCAGCCTGGACTGCTCGTCTCCGTGCTGGGCTTCGGCTTCGCCCACATAGGCAAGGAGCTGCCCACCAACTACTACGAGGCCAAGTTCATAACCTGCATGACCTTCTACTTCACCTCCTCCGTCTTCCTCTGCACCTTCGTGTCTGTCTACGAGGGGGTGCTGGTCACCATCCTGGGCCTCTTGGACACTGTGCTCTACCTCCTGGGCATCACCCTGGGCTACTTCGGCGCCAAGTGCTACATGATCCTCTTCTACCTGGAGCGCAACACGCCAGCCTACCTCAACAGCATGATTCAGGGCTACACCATGGGGAGGGGATCCACTCCTATCATCTGCCCATTGGCATGAGGGCCCCAGCGTTGGGAGATGGAGGCCGGGGGCTTGCTTGTTCAACTCCAGATGTCTGCAAGGAAGCCACCCCCAACGATTACCACCATGCCCTGGTATCTGATTTGGCGTTCCTCTGAGGTTCTCTGCGTCCTGGCCATTTTTACCCACCTAGCGATGGATGCCTAGAAACATTTGCCCTTCGTTCCTTTCCCTCGAGCTGTTTAGCTTGCCAGGCAATGCCACCCCATTCTAGAAAAACAACCCAAGCTGACCTATTGGTCTCCAAGGACTGAGTCCAGTTTGGCAGCCTACAGCCGCCATCTGGTGGTCACTGTGGGTACCTGCAGGTTCACGGTGAAGGGACGCCTGCTGGAGGGCTGGGCTGGGGTTGGAGGATGTGAGCTCAAATAATGCTGCCCTGCCTCACTCACTAGCTGCCCGTGTGTCCGCGTCTCATCCCCGAGATTCCCCCAGAGCACGAATCCCCGGCTTCTCTGTTGTCTCTGAGTACGGCTGAGCCCATAAGTGCTCGGGAATAAACCTCGCTTGGGTGAAACGAATGAGTTTCCTTCTTGTTTTCCGGAGGTCCCCTAAGAAGATGTGGAATCGGAGACCTCGGTTTCAATCCCAGCATTGCCACTTCTGAGCTGTGTACCTTGGGCCAATTCTTTACCGCCCCTGAGCCTACACTTCCGCGTCCCTAAAATGGGAACATTGAAGGATCAGAGATAAGGGGTGCAAAGTGCGTATATTAAGTACTCAGTAAATGCCAACCGTTGCAAATCCACATGTCCCTGGAACCATCAGGGGCAAAATAAGACTGTGTTTCCTTTTTACACCCTGATGTCCGTGGTATATCTTCTAGTCCATGGTACTAGCCTCTGTTGGAAACTGGCCCCCACCCAGTAAATACTGGGTGTTGTTATGGGGTGCTCGAGCCTCTCACGTGCTCCAGAGCCACTGTGTACCATGGCACTGCCAAACCCGGGAGAGGCTGCTCTGCTGGGTGTGGCCTTGTGCATGTCAACCACCCCCGATGGTGGGCTCCAGCTGCAGAAGGGGCCCTGTCTTCCCTGTTCAGGGGTCAGACCTGGCCTCTGACAGCTCACCAGGGAGCCACAACTTCCATACTGAGGCCTCCAAACTGCTGCCTGCCCAGAGAGGTTGAGTGACCGGCTCAGGTGCACCCAGCTCCAAGTTGGGAGAGGGAGTGTCAGAGCCTCAGTGCACTCAGGCAGGGAGATGGGGGCCCTGAAGAATCCATAACTGCGGTGACATGGTGGCCTTCTCAGAAAGCCCCTGGGAGTGACTGAGAGCTTGGCCAGCCCCAACCCTGGCAGGAACAACTTCCCTAGGCTTATTTGCGGCTGGGAGGGCAGGACTGAGTCCTTGTCCTGAATTTACCTCTTTCATGCTTCAGGGTGGTGGGTGGCAGGATCTTGGCTTGAACCATCTGGGATTTGGGGCAACGGCCTTCATATTTTGGGCCGCTTCTCCGTGGACAGTCCCTGTTTCTCTTCCCTAAGCCTCTTTCTGGAGCCTGGCACAGAGCAGGTGCTCCGTGGATACTGATGAACCGCTAAGTCACTGTCGGCTTCCTCCACCATCTCCTCCACCGCCCACTGCCCCTTCCCCAAACCATCACATCGTTCATTCAGTTCATTCTTCATGGCCTGCGGTACTGGAAGGACGCTACAAATATTTGTACTTATAATTGATGAGGACAACAGCTGACGTTTATTGCCCTCCCTTAGAACTGTACTGTAATTTTATCCATTTATTCCTCACCAAACTCTATGCGTTGGGTGCTGTTAGGGTCCTTATCTTACAGATGGGGAAAAAAAGAGACTCAAAAGGGTTATGAAACGTCCCCAGCCCCACACAGCTCACCCCAGGAACCACGGCCCTCTGTGGAGTGAGACCCAGACAGCCCTGCCTGGAAAGCTGGTGCAGGGGAATGGCAATCACGGCTGGGTGGAGGGGGTGCAGTGTCCCCGCCAGGGCCCTGTGGTGTGCTGGGGGGCTTCAGATTTTAGAGAGATGGCTGGTGGATGCAGTGACCAGGGAAGACTTTGGGGGAAGCTGGCATTTGAAGAGAGCCTTGAAGGACAGAGAAGTTTGGGAAGCCAGGAAGTATGAGTGTTTGGGGAGGAGCGGGGGTTGGGGAGGGGCGGGGTGGGTGGGACAGGCAGCAGAGCAAAGGCAGAGTGGAGGCAGGCCCCAGGAGCAGGCGGCTGAGGGTGGCTGGGTTGTAGAACCGAGCGTGGAAGGATAGCTGGGGCTACATATGGGGGACCCTGACCTAGGTATCTGGACCTTGTCTTCCCTGGTGGCCACTGTCAGCGTCCCCCACACAGACTGGCTGGCCCTGCTCCTGGGGTTGCCTGAGGTGCTGTCCCTGGATGTCCCTGACCTCTGTGACCAGCCTCCTCTCTGGCTCCATCCTCTTCCCACAGTCTTGGGTGTTGGCCTGGTGGGCTGGAGACTTGCTGGGACAAGACCCCAAGGACGGACTCTTGGTGTGACCATCCCTTTTCTGTCCCCTCCACTTGCCTCGCAGGGGAGCCCAGAGCCTCGGCTGAGACCCCATCCAGCCCTGAGTTTCCGGGGAGCAGCTCTGTGCAGTCTGTTCCTGGATGTGCCTGTGTTCCGTGCCCCCCGCCCTTGGGACCAGCTTGTCAGAGGCTCAGGGAGTTTTAAGCTCTTAATTCTCTTTTCTTGCAAGCTTCTGATGCCTTGGTTTAAACATCTTTTTTTTAAGAGATAATGACCTCATTTTCCTGGTTCTGCCTCACAGACCACCATTAGAGAGAGAATCCAGGAATCCCACTGACCTCAGAGGCATCTGCTCCGCACCGCCTTCCATAGCCACCCCGAGCTGAGAGCTTAATCCCTTCTTGTTCCCCTCCAGTGACAGGAGGCTCACTGAGGACAATGCCAGTTACTATGTTGATAAAATTCTTCTTAGACTGAATCAAAACCTAACTCCCCGGGGTTCTGAGACATCTGTGGCCACTAGTTTTATTTTTGGGGACCACAATTAAATCTCATTCCTCTTTCTCATGAAGGTCTTTTATATGTAATAACAAAAAGCATAGTGCCTTTGAAGGAGCACCTACTGTGTGCCATCTGCTTCATATACATTATCTCTAATCCCCATGATGACCCTGCCTGATGGGTACCTGTGACCCTCGGTGGCCACGTGCTGACACCTCCCAGCATCCCCTTCCTCCCTCCCTCCCTGGCAGCCCCTGGTCTCCCGAGGGAGATCTATGTGGTTATAGGGAAGCTGCCTCCCGTGTCCTGGCTCCAGGGGATGGAGCAGGTGACCCAGGCCAAGCCAATCCACAGACACCCTTCCTTTGGCTGCAGTGATTGGCTCAGGGGTGGGCACATGACCTGGGTTGGTCCAATCAGAGCGACTTTCAGGATGCTTGCTGAGATAGCTTCTTTCTGAGGAACCAGCAAGGCTGTTGACCCAGGAGCTGGGGGCAGCTCTTGCAGGACCACAAGGCAAGTCAGCCTTAGAGGCAAAGTGGAAGGATGGAAAAACTGGGTCCTTGGAAACCTTTGAGATGATCGATCTTCCGGGCAGGCAGCCCCACCTCTGAAATCTCCCATTTCACGAGTCCATTAACGTCCACTATTGCCCCAGACAGTTTGACTTGGATTTTCTGCCGCTTGCAACCCAATGCATCCTTACCCTAGGGAAGAGGAAACTGAAGCTCAGAGATGCTGATTAACTTGCCCAGGGTCACCAGCTCATAAGTGAGGGAGCTAGGATTTGGGTTCAAGGGGTAATTGGGGTGGGGTTCAGCTATTGTGCTCTTCTCCGATCATTTGTTTTTTTGGTCTAAAGGTTCTCAGTTGCTCTTAGGACCTGATTGTGACCACCGACCCGGAGCTCTCATTTGGTCCTCTCCTTACTCTCTGACCCGTAACCATCTCTCCTAGAGCACCTCTCCAGCCTTCCTCTCCAAGGCCCCTGTCATCCTGCCCAAACCCACACTCTGGCCAGCTGATTGACGTCCCCTTATTCCAATCACAGTCACGGGTCTCCCCTGCTCAGAAACCTTCTGTGGCTCCCCAGGGCCTACACGATCCTGCCCCACCCCCTTCATGTGCCAATCAGATCCTTCAAAATCTGGACCCTGCTCGTCTCTCCAGCTTCATCTCCAGCAGCCCCCCAGCTAGTCCCCAGACACACTGCTTGGTTTCACACCTTTGCTCAGGCCCTTCTGTCTTTTCCCCAGTGGACTTACATTTGTCCCCTAAGGCCCAGTTCAAATGCCTCCTCCCCTGGGAAGACTTCCCTGCCTTAGGCAGAGGGCTTCCTTTGTGCTCCCATAGCTGCTGGGGCTTAACCTCTGTTGGTCCAGCACTTGTGACATGGCCGCTGCCTTTGTGGTCTGCTACCGCCTGCGGGGGAGGGCAGGAACTGTTCTCTGTGCAGCCTTTTTCTCCCCTGTGGTCTCATCTCCAATGCTTTCTTCGCTCAAGGCATTGTTGCCTGAGCAGTGAGTTGCCCGGGGCCTTACTCAGGGCTGGAGTGGACCTGGTGGGAGCTGGCTGTGATCTGGGGCCGGGCCAGGAGAGAGGTGTTGCTTTCGCCGGTGGCAGGGGCTGCGGGGGGAATGGAGAGGGTGAGAGAGGGGAGCCAGCAAGCTGGGACTGAGCCTCCCAGGCAAGCACAAGTCTCTAGTGCTTCCTGGTCTCCAGCAGTTTACTTACCTCAGGTATACTTTATAGAACTCTTAACTTGGAGAGAGAAAATCCCAAAGACTAAAGTCCATTGTTTTAAGAAAGAAAAAGCAAATATCTGTTCCAGTTTCACCAGGTAACCGTTTTACTTGGGAAATTTCATAGAAATAGTAGGATATCTTTCTCTAAATCTCACTTTTTGAAGAAAAAAACAAATATGGCAGCATCTCCATCACTCGGACCAGAACCCTCTGCATCATCTTGACTTCTCTTTATCTCTCATCCTACATCCTATCTGTCAGCAAAACTGTTGGCTCTACCTTCAAACTATATCCTGGTTAAAACCTACGTTCCAGCAGCAGCCTCCTAATGGCTTCTGCCCTCGTCCCCATAGTGCCCAAAATGGTTCTCTTAAAACCTAAGTCAGTTCATCGCCTTCCTCTGCTCAGTACCCCGTGGCTCCCCAGCACCCTCAGAGGAAGAGCCAAGGTCCTTATGTGGGCGTGTGTCAGACCCACAGGGCTCCCCGCCACCTCCCTCCTACACTCCTCTGCAGCCACAGTGCCCTCCTCACCATCCCCCAGACATGTCATGTTTCTGCCTCAGGGCCTTTGCACTGGCCGTTCCCTCCTCTTTATTTTTTATTTTACTTTGATTTTATATTTTTGGCCACGCCGTGCAGCATGCAGGATCTTAGTTGCCCGACCAGGGATCGAATCTGGGCCCCCTGCATTGGAAGAGCAGAGTCTTAACCACTGGACCTCCCAGGAAGACCCTGTTCCCTCTTCTTGAAATGTCCTTCCTGATAGTCCCATGGTTTGTTGTCTCATGCATTTTGTCTTCCTGTTTAAGTTTTTCTCTTTAACACTGGCCACTAACACACTATATATTTTACTTCTTTGTCTTGTTCATTGTGTTTCTTCCCCAATAGACTATACATTGCACAAGGGCAGGGAGTTTTGTCTGTTTTGTTAACGGACGTATCTCAAGTATCTAGGTGAGTGTCTGGTACAGAGTAGGTGCCCAACAAATGCTGGTTGAATGAGTGAGTGAAAGAAACAGAACTATAATGGGTTGTGAGGTCAGAAGCCAGAGAAGCAGGGGCAGGTCGGGAAGTGTGGACGGTGATGGTCAGGCTGAGCAGTTCAGGTCTGTGAGTGAGGTGCATTCACTCGTGCACCCCTTCTCTTACTCTCTCATTCATTTATTCACTCCACAAATGCTTACAAAACACCACTAGGGTCAGGCGCCGTGCGGCCCCGAGGAGACACCACCCCAGACATCAGTCCCTGCTCCCAGGCACTCATGTTCCAGTGGGGGACCCAGGACTCCATGTGACACTGTGTGAGGGGCAGGCTCCAGGTGCTGCAGGGGCACCCAGAGTAGACGCCTTGCCTTGGGAAGGGGGGGAAGGTGCCCCGAGAAGGTGACATTGGGCCAAGACCTGAGGGGTGTGCAGCCGTCGGCCCCGTGAGGGGGGCTCGGAGGACGCACCAGGCAGGGGCCAGCCTGAGCAGAGGAGGACCCGGTAGGTCCAGAAAATAGAGAGAGGGTGTGGAGCTGAACTTGAGAGTGAGGGTGAGTTGTGGAGGGGGGAAGGGAGAGGAGGTGGGAGGGAGATGGCGAACGAGAGAGAGCGAGAGGAAACTAAGAGGATAGAAGAAAGGAAGGGAGGAAGGGAGAGAGGGAAGGAGAGAGACAGAGACAGACAGAAACAGAGAGACAGAGACAGAGAGGCAGAGAGAGAGAGAGAGAGAGAGAGAGAGAGAGAGCACACCTATCCAGCTGTGTGGCCTGGGAGAGTGAACTCACCCCTCTGCGTTGCAGTTCCCTCTTCTGTGAAATGGGGGTGGTCACAGGACCGCTGTGAGGATGACATGAGCTGCCCCTGTGAAGCACTCAGCAGGCTTCCTGGCACAGAGTGAGTGCCCGGCAGGGGTAAGCCGCTTGGTCCTAAGAGGGAAGTTTGAAGGCTTTCTGAAGGGAGAAAGCAGGCCGTGTGGTGTGAGACAGGAGGCAGGGAGGCCCCTTGGGCATCAGGTCCAGGTGAGTGAGGACACAGGTGTGGACCTGCGGCGGCCGTGGACGTGGGGTGGCCGTGGACCTGGGGACAGCTTGGCCCTGGAAGGAGGAGGGGGCTCCTGATTTGGGCAGCCGCTGGCTGGGGAAGCTGTCAGGTGGGTGGGTCCGGCCCACTTAAGAGTCAGAAGGGACCCCAGAGGGCATTCACACCACCCCCTTGCTTCTGGGCAGGCCTGGGGCCCAGCCTGGTGGCCAGCGCTGACCCGCTTTATAAAGGTCTCCTGGGCAGGCTTAGAGCACTAGATGCAGAGAACTGGCAGAAAGAAGCTTGTGATATCCGGGAACTTGGGACCCCTTGGGTGGGTCCCCATCCTGGCTCACTGCATAACCAGAAGCAATATTTCCTCCATCTCTCTGGGAGCAGGAGATGAGGCGGAGTCTCCTTGGGCCTCAGATCTCCCCCATAAGACCCCCAAATGAGGCCCTCAGAGCACCGACCATGGGGGATGTCCAGGGTGGGCCGGGCCCCTCCTGCCCCTTCTGCAGGGAAGATGGGAGTGTGGGGTTTTCCATACAATAACGCATAGGCCCATCTGCTTCCAGTTAGCAGCTCCGGGGGAGCCTAATTGGCAGATCAAACCATTCGATGTTCCACATTAGATAAGTAGTTAGAAGAGCCCCAGCAGAGTCTGATACTTTTTGGACAGAGCCCAAGCCCTGTGTTGACCACCATGGGGCCTGGGGTGCTAACGCAAACCAGATCCTCGTGCACAGAAGTGGCAGGATATTAACAAGTGTCAAAAGGCTTTGAAGAGCCTGGGCAGATGCGGCTGTGCCTCTGCCCCTGTGCTGAGGAGGGGTGCCTGGGCTCCTGATACTTAAGCTTGAACTTCAAGGAGGAGGGAAGGGCTCTTGGAGAATGGCGTCCTGACCCTGGCTGTGGCAGGGATGTCCGAGAGCCAGTGGGTCCTGCCCTGGCAAAGACACACGGTGGCAGGCTACAGGCTCAAAGAGGGGAGACCTTGGTTCTCATTCCCTGCGTGACTTGCTGTGGGCCACATGACGTAAATGGACTGGCTCTAGCTGTGTGACTTTGGGCAGGTGGTGTTACCTCTCAGAGCCTCAGCTTCCCCATCTGTAAAATGGGAGAAAACCGTCTAGGCTTATTCAAGGTGGATGGATTCCATTCAGATCCCAGCTTTGCTCGTTACTACCTTGGACATGATACTTAACCTCTCAGAGCTTTACTACCCTCATCTGTAAAACAGGGTTTAATAACTGGAACCATCTTATCAGGGTTGCTGTGAGGGTCAAATGAGATTTACACATGTAAAGTACTCAGACTTCGCCTGGCCCATGGTAACTGCTGTATAAATGTTAGCTGTTGTATCAGTCAGCGTGTGCTAGGTTATGCTAGCGTGACAAACATCCCCTGGATCTCAAGGGTTTACAGAAGCAAAGATTTCTTTCTTTCTTGTGTGGGCTCTCTGCAGCGCTTCTCCGTGTGTCTTCTTTCCAGGCTCCAGGCTGAAGGAGCTGGCCTGCCTGGAAACACCCTGCTCTCACAGCAGAGGGAACAGAGCGATGGTAAAGGCACCTCATGCCTCTGAGGCTTCTCCTTGGGGTGTCATGTCACTTGTGCTCACATTTCATGGGCCAAAGCAAGTCACATGACCTGGCTTGACGTTGATGGGCAGGGAGAGAAATCCTCTCAGCGGGTGGGGCAGTGAAAGTGAGGACAGGCAATGTGACGGATCACGGTCGTGACTATGGTTAATTCAGGGGCCATGGGGATGTGGAGGCGGGGATTGTCGTTACCCAGATGTTTTGTCTCAGTTTGCTTTGAATTGTGGCAAAATGGTGAGTTTTTCAAACTTTATCGTTAGCGTGCCTCCCTTCCCTTGTTGGTACCCACACCCAACCTGTCTGATCCCTCTTGCTGAAGGGAAAACCTCACAGAATAAATTCACAAAAGGTGAAAGTCAGTATTCATCTGAGAGGAACACTGAGGGCGATGCTGGGCATGGTGGAATTAGGCATCAGCCAGAAGGAGGATAGTTTTGCCAAGGAGGTCTCTCAGCACATGGGCAGAAGAACAAGCCTGAAGAGGATTGATTGGGCCTGGTTACACCAGGCATCTGGCCTTGGAGCTGAGCCATCAGTAACAGTGAGGCCTGATTGGAAGTGTCACCCCCTTGATTTTGCTTTGAACCATGAGCCAGACTGTCCCAACCAGAGACCTTTAAGACCTGCCTTTAGGGGGACCTCTGAAATGCACCTGTGCGTTCTGTAGCTCCTTTCCCTAAGGCTGGAATCTCGGGCTCCAGGGGAGGGGCAGACTTGCCCACCCGTGGGCTCTGGACTGTGTTAGTCCTGCCTGGTGCCTGATCCCAGCCCTGGGGCTCCTGCCCAGCTGTGATGTCGGGGCAGGTTCCTTGAGCATGAGTCATGAGCCCCCACGAGTGGGGGTGTCTTGCATCCCACCCAGCACATTTCCAGCCCCAGGGAGGATCTGGTTCATGGCTTTCTCGTGCTGGTGAACTGAAGGTGTTTGATGAAGGTAAATGGCAACCATGATGGTGACAACAGGTACCATTTATGGTGTTTCCTGTGACCCAAGAGCTGTGTGGAGCATTTTACACCCATCATCCCATTTCATCCTCATAGCCACTACCTGAGGGTTGTTATTATTCCCATTTTACAGATGGGAGAACTGAGGCTCAAGGGAGTCTTGAGTCATTCATTTGATAAAGGATGGAGTTGGGATTGGGATCCAGGTCTTCTGACTCTAAAGTAGAAGTGGAAGTGACGCTTCTAGTGGGTAGGGTGGGGATAACATTGTAGTGGCCTTTGTAATGATGCTGTGTTAACAGGTAATATAACAGCAGTACAAATCACCACCGAGGAGACAGCTCTGGATTCAGAGCTGGTGGGGAGGTGCGGAGGAGGGCAAACCTTGTATGTTAATACATGGGGTTCCTTCACACATACATCATTTTGTTTCATCCTTATGACACCCTTGCAATGTATACAAAATTATATATTATAAATTACATACTTTCTGAAGAGGAAATTGTGGTCCAGAAGGGTATAGAGACATGTCCAAGGTCTTAGAGCAAGTGGGCAGCAGAGCCAGGGTTGAACCTGGAGTTGAACTTGGTGTTGGTGATGGTGGACACAGTGGTTATACTGTTGTCAGAATGGTAATGTAGGTGGTTGTTACTCAATTGGGGTAAACGAGAGTAGGCTACAACAAAGAGACCCCCTGAATGCTTATACATGGCAGAAGTTGCTTCTCTGCCATGTAACAATCTGGAAGTGTGCGGGTGAGAACTGGTGGGCAACTCAGCCACACTCCACATGTGGATCCAACTCTGGGCCCAGCGTGGCTGCTCCAGCTCCCACCATCACATCTGCATCGCAGCCAGTGAGAAGGTAAGTGGGAAGAGGATTACATGCTCATTCCTTTTCAGGCACAACCTGAAAGTGGCAGACATAATTTTCTCTTACATGACATTGGTCAGAATTTAGCCATCTAGCCACACCCTGCTACAAGGGAGGGTGGGAATGTGGGATTTAGTGGCATCTTTGGTGGACACGGAATGTATCACCCAGATCCCCTTTCAGGACTGAAGAACTTCTTCCCCCCGCTTCTGGGAAGGCTACTGGTTGGTAGTCCTCAGTCCTCCCTAGAAATGGCTCTTGGCTGGAGAGAGCTGTCTCGCCTAAAGTTACATCCCCATCCAGTGGGGAGCTTACAGGCAACAACTGTAGGCTGTGGGAATCTCGAGGAATGTCAAGGCCAGTCTCTCAACTGTAGAAAACCATCCAATCTTCAGAGGTCCTTGTGGGATCAGCAGAGGCCTTTGCTGAGCTGCCTCTGCATCCGGCTTCTGCCTCTGCCCACTCCCATTTCTTTTGCTTCCTTTCCACAGGTGTCAACCTCGAGGGCACTCTCCAGTAAACCTGCCCACTAATCTCAGAGTCTGCTTCTGGGAGAACCCAACCTGCATCCGTCAAACATACTTGCGAGCGCTGTTGTAAGGAAGCAGGGGAGAAGGTCTACTGATGGGCAGCAGAAATCTGCTTTGGGAACGGTGGCGTCATGGCGGGGCTAAATGTGGGGATGTGAGAGTGTTGATAGCTACGACGGTGTCATTCATGAGGCTTGTTGCCATGGTGATGGAGGTCATGGCCATGATAGAGAGTGGGAAGCCATGGTGTTACAATGTTGATATTCATTCACATGGGGGTAGGCTTACCTGCCTGCTGGACCCCAACTCTGAGAAGCTGCTCCCCCCTGGCCTTCACCTCACGAGCGGGCTCCTGTAGGGGCCGCTCTCTTCCTCTCTCTGGCGTTCCATGTAGATGACGGTCAACCTGCTTCCTGGCTCGTCAGACTCCCTAGTCCCTCTTTCTTCTAGCCAGCCTGCCCTGCCCTGGGTGGGGCCCTGTCTCCTGCTTCTAATCTCCCGTCCCAACTCTAGGTCTCTCCAGTCCTCCCAGCTCTGCTTCCCTGGTGACTGACTGAGCCGTTTGGCCCTCTCTGGGGGCTGAGACAGCCTCACTCTCTTCAGCTAGATTTCTGAGTTCAGTGCCAGCTGCAGGGGATCCCCTTTCTTCCCTGGGGTAACCCAACCTAGATCTGGCTCAGTGGTGATGGTAGAAAGGTTGGCGAGGTGTGGAAGGTAGTGATGGTGATGATGGTGGTGGTAATGACAGTGATGGCAGTGATAATGTTGGCGGTGGTGCTCTTGGTAGTGATGGTGTTGACGGTGGTAGTTATGGTGATGGTGATGGTTTGCTTATGTTGGTGTTGTTGTTGGTGGTGGTGATGGTGTTGGTTGTATTGGTGATGCTGGTGATGGTGAAGGTAGTGAAGGTGGTGGTGGTGATGGTGGTGGTGGTGACAGTGATAAGGATGTTAATTCTGGTCCTTTCCTTTCCAGCTGAATGCCTTCATTAAGTTTCTCTCTTTTTTTTGCGGTACGCGGGCCTCTCATTGTTGTGGCCTCTCCCGTTGCGGAGCACAGGCTCCGGACGCGCAGGCTCAGCGGCCATGGCTCACGGGCCCAGCTGCTCCGCGTCATGTGGGATCCTCCCGGACCGGGGCACGAACCCGCGTCTCCTGCATCGGCAGGCGGACTCTCAACCACTGCGCCACCAGGGAAGCCCAAGTCTCTTTTTCTAGAGGCCAAAAGCCAAGATCACTTGTCCTTTCTTATACCAGCAATACGTAGACCTCTCTCTTTGGCAGATCTGGGTCATTAGGGGATCCATCCAGATTCTGGCTGAAGTGGAGCAGACCATGGGCTAGAATCGAGTGGGGATGGAGTCTGGAAGGTAGAGCTATTTTCCTCTTCAGCCCCTCATCGTCCACCCCCTTCTCTAGAAAAGGGTGGGCGGGTCTGACCAGGCCCCTGACCCTCTGTCACCACAGTCCTAAGGGGCAGGCCTTGGGCTTGTTGCACAATATAGAGAGAGCACTGGACAGGGAGTCAGGAGACTGGGTCTGGTTCTGACTCCCTGAGTCACTGCAACTGAGTTTGCTGCTCTGAGCCTCAGTTTCCCCACTAGCATAATGAGGGGGTTGAACAGGAGCTGAGAGTTTCAGCTGTTTCTTACAGTGGCACAAGGACTGCCTCTGGGGCCTCAGTGAAGCAGGATGTCCACACCGGGGCCCCTTAGTGACCCGGCCTGGGTGGGTCCAGCTGGCCCCTCACCCTGTGTGCAGTTTGATCACCCAGGGGACCAGGTGCGAGAGCATGAATGGTTTGGTGTAGCTGACTCCTTTACAGCTGAGGGTGGGTTCGTTCACAGCGTCACGTGTGTGTGTGTGTGTGTGTGTGTGTGTGTGTGTGTGTGTGTGTGTGTGTGTGTCTATCTTCAAAACAGATCACAAATATGACCTCTTCCGGCCTGACACACCCTGATCTTACCCTGGGTTCCTGGGAAGCCCCTCCCTGGTCTCCGACCTTCTGCCCACGCCGCCTCTGCGGCTTATTAACTACCTATTGTCCAAAGTGCCCTTCAAAACTTCAATCAGATCATGCCACTTCCCTGCTCAAAACGACTCCCATCCCATCAGAGGGAAAGCCACAGTCCTGCCAGGGACCCACATGGCCCTGCCCGGTCTCCTTGTTCCCTCCCTGACCTCCCCCCTCCCCTCCCCGCTCTGCTCCCTCTGCCCCAGCCACACCAGCCACCTCACTGTTTCTCCAACACATTAACCTGCATGGTCCCACCTCAGGGCCTTTGCACAGACTACTGGCTTGGCCTGGAAGACACATCCATGTACCCGGTTCCCTCACCTACTTCAGGTCTCCGCTCAAACATTCCCTCTCAGTTACACCTCCCAAGCCTCCTTCTGTTCCTAGCCGCACCTTCCATCCCATACACACACGCTCCTTATCCTGCCTCTGTGCTCTCTTTCTCTCCGCAGCCTGTATTGAAATCTGGTGAGATGTGTCTTTTGCTAATTCACCTTATTTATCTGTTTCCTCAGTAAAAGGGAGTTTTTTTGTTTTATTCTCTGCTGTATCTTCAGCATTTGGGATGATGCTTGGCCTATAGTAAGTGCTCAGTAAATACTTGTTAATGAACTCCTGGGTGTTTTCGGATCCATGTTGCTGTGGGCCGGCAACACTGCTGAATGGATTCAAGATGCAAACACTGCCCTGGCCAGTATCTTGTAGTGGGGGCAGAGGAGAGGGGCTTGGGCTGGGGGCCACTGTTCCAGGGGTGAGACCTGGGGCAGTCGCTTGGGGGTGATGTGAAGTTGGGCAAATTAGGGCACTAAGCTGAGCCTTGTTTTCCTCATCCGTAGATGGGATAAGAAGGATCCATCCTGCAGGAGGATGGCCCCAAGCTCCTTAATGAACTGTTAATAGGGGCTTCCCTGGTGGTCAAGTGGTTAAGACTCCACGTCTCTACAGCAGGGGGCACGGGTTCAATCCCTGATCGGGGAGCTAAGATCCCACATGCTGTGTGGCGTGGCAAAAAAACCCCAGAGAAAACCATAATTCAAAAAGACACACTAGGGACTTCCCTGGTGGCGCAGTGGTTAAGAATCCACCAGGCAATTCAGGGCAGATGGGTTCGAGCCCTGGTCCGGGAAGATCCCACATGCCACGGAGCAACTAAGCCCATGCACCACAGCTACTGAGCCTGCGCTCTAGAGACCGTGAGCCACAACTACTGAGCCCGTGCCTAGAGCCCGTGCTCCACAAGAGAAGCCACCGCAATGAGAAGCCCGCACACCGCAACGAAGAGTAGCCCCCGCTCGCTACAACTAGAGAAAACCTGCACAGCAACGAAGAACCAACGCAGCCAAAAAAATAGTGATAATTAATTAATTTAAAAAAAGACACACGCACCCCAATGTTCATTGCAGCACTATTTACAATAGCCAGGACATGGAAGCAACCTAAATGTCCATCAACAGAGGAATGGATAAAGAAGATGTGGTGCATATATACAATGGAATATTACTCAGCCATAAAAAGTAAAGAAATTGGGTCATTTGTAGAGACGTGGATGGACCTAGAGAGTGTCATACAGAGTGAAGTAAGTCAGAAAGAGAAAAACAAATGTGACATATTAACACATACATGTGGAATCTAGAAACATGCTATAGCTGATCTTATTTGCAAAGCAGAAATAGAGACACAGACGCAGAGAACAAATGTATGGATACCAAGAAGGAAAGCGGGGAGGGTGGGATGAATGGGGAGATTGGGACTGACATATATACACTATTGATACTATGTATAAAATAGATAACTAATGAAAACATACTGTATAGCACGGGCAACTCTACTCAGTGCTCTATGGTGACCTAAATGGGAGGGAAGTCCAGAAAAGAGGGGATATGTATATACGTATAGCCGATTCTTCTTGCCGTACAGCAGAAACTAACACGACATTGTAAAGCAACTATACTCCAATAAAAATTAATTAAAAGAAATAAAATCTACCTCACTGCAAAAAAAAATAAACAGTAGCTACTAGGATCTGACCATTACTATTATGAAGATCTATGACGTCCATCACTTAAAAGGAGGGAGGCAGGGGTAGGGGTTGGCCTAGGGCTTGGCTAAGGAACCTGGTAGAAGCCACCTTGTCCCAGGCCTCCTGCGCCTCCTGCACTGCCCTCTGCTCTGGGAGGAAGGCCTGACGGACCCTTTCAAGGCCTAACTCAGCCACATCCACCAGGGATGTGAAAAGAGCCCCCCACCTTAGAAAGGGTAATTCTGGGCCCAAGGGGATGAAGGAGCCGGCCACGGGGAAGACAGGAGTGCTGGGCTGGGACACAGAGGACCTGGAGCAATTCCTAGTTGGCCATTGGCTCCTGTGACCTTGGGGATCCCTCCTCCCTCTGGGCCTCAGTCTCCCCATCTGTAAAATCGTGGACAGGTCACCTCCACTCTGAAGCTGCTTCCCTCCTGCATTCAGCAGGTGTCCGCACGGTGGGATAGGAGCATGGTGCCAGAGCCAGCCAGGGCCACCTTCCCAGCCACTTGTGGTCTCCCTCAAGCCCTCATCCCTTTGTGGTTTCTTGCCTGGGCCTCCCCGCCTCTGCAGCCCCCTTTCACAGGGGGTCAGGTGTGGGCACTCGTGTGGGAGAACACGTGATCTGTACAGTGGGCCTTCCCATCCTGGGCAGGACTCAATGTGTCTCCCATTGCTTCACCCCAAGAATTTGAGAAAAACACTCCATTTGTGACATGGCTGTGCCCCTCTTCCTGGGGCGACAAGTGGATCTCATCACTCCCTGACCTGGGGCGCCAACTTGGGTACCAACCTTCGCAGGAGGTTCTGACCAGGAGCCCCATTCTGGACCACAGGACTGGGGTGTCCCTGTAGTCTCAGCTTGTTCTCAGGATCTCAGGTCCTTCGGGAAAGCCAGCTGAGGGCCAGGCACGCTCTCTGCGGGGCAGTTCCAGAAACCGGCGGCAGGTGGTGCTGTTGACCCCGGTACTGGGCAAGGGGAGGGCCGGGAGTCTCCCGAGCTCCCAGCTCCAGGGCCTGGCAGTGCTGCTGGGGCCTGGGGTCCCCTCTCCTAGGAGGCCGGACTCTCGGGCACACCCTCCATGGCCCATCACTTGCCCTGGGGAAGCGCAGACTCACATAGACACATGCGCACACCAGACACACAGAGGCACACGCAGGCTGTGCACCTCTGTCTGCGTGGCACCCAATGCCCAGCCTGGCTGTCTTCACGGATCACACGTGTGCTTCCGTGTAGCCCACGTGGCTGGGGGGCCTGCCTGGCTGGGGGTGTGTGAGGGGAGGGGGATGCTTGTGTGGGCTCGTGTGGGTGAGCGTGAGTGCACGAGAGCGCGTGTCTGTGGTCTGTGTGTCTGGGGGTGTGTGAGGGGAGGGGGATGCTTGTGTGGGCTCGTGTGGGTGAGCGTGAGTGCACGAGAGCGCGTGTCTGTGGTCTGTGTGTCTGCACGTGCGCACGTGAAAGATGTAGCATGTGGGCGTGGGTGCACACGTGTGTGAGTGGGTGTTGTGTGTGTGTAAGCCCCCCAGCGCCCCGTCCCTCTGGGCACGACTGTTCGGCTGTGTGTGGGGAGGCGTGTGTGTCTACAGCTGCCCATACAGGTGTCTGTGCACACGTGTTTGGCTGTGTGTGTGTGCTTGTGTGGGCGAATCTCAAACTCCTGGCAACCTCTGGGCTGGGCTGATGGATGAGAAGGAATAATAAGTGGTTTGAGCAATAGAGGGGGCATAGACAGACAGGCTGCAAAGACGAATTGACCTCTTTGTTGGTGCCCAGAGACCCTGACCCGGCGGGGAGTGAGCCAGCGGTTCTCAGGCTGGGAGCAGGCAGCGCTGCCACCATGATTAAGTGCACAGAGTTATGTGTGATGAAGTGCCAGGCTCTTTCACACACGGCCTCACCTAACACCCTCCTGATGCCCCCCTTTTACAGATGAAGAAACTGAGGATCAGCGAGGTAGAGGAATTTGCCTGTGGTCAGACAGGCCTGGTGGACCTGGGTCTTGAGCAAAAGTCCAGCCCTAAGACTTGTCACTAAATCTCCTCTACGCCAAGTAGGCCTGGGTGATGGGCTGTGACGCTGATGAGTGTCAGGCCCCAAGCCTGGGATGGGACCGGAGGACATTTTCAGGGTCAAGGGCGAGATGAAGGAAAAGAGTCATGACTCCTGATGTCAAAGGAGGCAACTCAGACAGTGGAAAATTCCCAGCTCTGTGGCAAGAGTGGCCTGGGAGCGTTGGCCTCGGCCTGCAGCGAGGGGTCAGCCTCTGGGAGCCTCAGTTTCCCTGCGTGCTGAGCTCCGACCTGGTGCAAGAAGCCTTGTTGGGTACTGCCCGCCCCCATTCATTCAGCAAAAGTTTACTGAGTACCTGCTATGTGCCACGCGGGGTTCTAGATCCTGGAGACCCAGCTAGGAAGGGGAAAGACATGGTCCCTGCGCTCGTGCCACGAGAGACAGGAAAAAACCCAGCATAAACGAGACCTGTTCAGACCGAGGTAAGTGCCAGGAAGAATGGAACTGGCAACGTGACAAGCAGTGGCCGGCCGCTCTGCTCTGCACACTGTTGTCAGGGAGGGTCTCCAGGGGACGGCCCTGGGGCTGAGGCGGTGGGGGGGGGGCGCGGGGAGGGGCCAGGACGGGCTGAGCCGAGGCAGCAGCAGGTGCTTGACAGGGGCTGTTGGGATGGTGGCCGGAGGATGGAAAAGGCCTCGCAGGCCATGGCGAGCACTTGAGATTTTATTCTCAGAGCAACGGGGAAGCCGTGGTGGGGTTTAAGCAGGCGAGATCTGATTTGCCCTTTAAAGCTGGTCTGGATGCCATGCAGAGAATGTTCCATGGTGGCTGATGACCCTGCAGAATGGGACCTGCACAGGTGCGGCAGAGACTCCCTAACCCCTTCCCTGGGCCCTCAGGTTTGGAACACAGGAGGCCTGGGAAGTTGTGGTTTGAAATTTGTATCCTGGAGCAAGCCCTCCTCCTGCTCTCTTCCTTCCCATAGGTCCTGTGTGTCCTGTGACTTCCAGCTCTTTCCCTGAGCCGGGAATTTTCTTATGCCTGGAGATGTTTTCTTCGCCACTGTGGACCCTGGGAGTGAGGTCTCCAGGTGCAGACTCTCTATCCTGCGCAGAGGTCAAATGCCAGCTCGTTTCTGATTGGCAGGATGACTTTGGCCAAGTTACTTCTATGAAAGCCTCAGTCTCCTTGTCTGTAAAATGGGGATGATGATGCTTCTTAGAGTATCAGACAGTGCTGAGGCTTAGACGTGATGGAGCACGCAAAGGGTTCAGTACCGGGCCGGGCACGTGGCCGTCAGAGCTCCGTTAGTGTTCGCTGTTGCTATGGTGGTGATTACTTAGTTACCTGAATGCCTGGCGTGGGCCCCTTAACACTCTGAACTGCAGTTTCTCCACCTGTAGAATCAGACCCACTTTGAAGGTATAGCCAGTAATTCAAATGAGATGTGGGAAAGTGCGTGGTAGACTAGGTACTTGGAAATGTGGCTTTGAGGTGCTGCCCAAGCTGGCCCAGCCTTCTTTGGGGGGCAGGCACCTGGCCAACTCTGCACAGAGGTGGCTTCCGGGGACAGGGGCACAGCCAGGAGGGCTCCACGGGCCCTCCTCTGACTCACCTGGGCTCTTCCTCTATCTGCCCTCCCTCCAGCCCCCTCCTTCATCCTCTAGTGTGTCCCCGGGAGTGAGCCTTCGGCAGTCTCCCTGAGTCCCTTGCCTTCCCCCAATTTGCATGTTTAAAATATATCTGCAGACACATTTTGCAGCTAAGGCGCAGCCTCCCTCCCTTCCTCCCTGCCGTGTCTCTGGGAGCTGAGCTATCTGCGTGCACAAGAGCACAGAAGAGCATATCCACTTTCTTCTCCATGTCAGCATCTTCTGAGATGCCCTGCTTTTATTTGGGGGTGTCAGGTTTTCTTTAATCTCCCCATCTTTGCCTGCACCCGTGGGCCGTGCTCACTCATTGGCTGCTGGGTGATGCTTTCAGATCACAGGCTTGACATTTCAGTGTTTGTGTCTCTGTGCTAGGCAGGCACAAGCCCGAGCAATCGATTCTCCCTGCATAAACGCCAAGCACTGTCCATAACACTTCATCAGCCCCCATCAGCCCTTTGGGCTGCTTCCTCTGGGCCTCACGCTGGGTTGCCCATGCACTCTCTGCTGTGACTGGGTGCTCTCTTTCCAAATTCCAGAAAGAACCACCCCCCTGCTGCCTACTCCATCCTCCTTCTACTCCTCATGAGGCAAGTAGGGATGCCTCAATTTCTGGTCACCTCCACCTTCCTCTGTGTCATCTTGCACCAGCCACGTTGTGTTCCCTTTAATTCCTCTAAGAGAAGGTGCCATCCCACCTCAGGGCCTTTGCACATGCTGTGCCCTTCACCAGAACTCCTCCCCAGTAGCCTCAACACAATCTCCTTTCTACCTAGCTCACTGCCACTTGGCATTCAGGTCTCAGCTTAACTGTTACTTCCTTCAGGAAGCCCTCTTGGATTTCCCAGCCTACGTTAGGTTATTCCATTCCACTCCTTTTTACACTCAGCCCGTTTCTTTCGTGCTCTGTCCCTCCTGTAATGATTTATTTGCCATCTGTCCTCCTCACTCCATTTGAGGGGGCCTTGCCTCTGTTTTGTTTGCTTGTGTATCCCTTTGGCTCACATGGTGGTGCTCAATAAATGCTGATTGAATTGAATGAATGATTGAATGAAGGCTTATTGAATGCAGTCTAACAAAGACCTGAATTTTTGGCCAAGAAAAATTTCCTTCCACAATCATGGGGAAAATTCTCCTCTCCAGGCCATCCTTCATATAATGAGGCGGCAAGCCTGGGGCAGGAAGAAGTGGTCCTGATGGTGGATGTGATCCTGGCTCCCAGGGCTTACTCCTCTGTCTTAGGCTAATGTTCCCTGAGCTGAATCTAAAAATGGTGATGTGGCTGGTGGTGATGGTGGAGTCGGTGATGGTGGAGTCAGTGTTGGGGAGGTCAATGGCAATAGCTCTTGGCAGTGAGGGTGCTGGCAATGGCAGTAACGATAAGACCCACGCTGCTGTTGGTTACTTTTTTGGTGGTGAAAACAATGACAATTTTGCTGTGGTTTTGGGGTGGTGATACAAAGCATGTTTAAGAAGATGGACTTTGGAGTCAGACAAGCCTGGATTCCTCCCTTATCTCTATCACTTTAGAGATTCAAGAAACCCTTCAGTGTCTTGGTTTCCTCATCTGTTAAATGGGTACAACAAGAGTACCTACCCCATGGGTGCAGGGCTGGTACTAGGGTCGTCATGAGGATTAACTGAGGGGATTGCATGGAAAACTCTTAGCACAGAACTTGGCCCACGTGAGGTTTTGGGTAAACATGTGTGGAAGGAAATCACGGGGACGATAGCTCTGTGGTGACGGCCTCTGGACTGTTGCTGTTGCTGACGATGACGATGGTAGCATTTGTGACAAAGGCGATGAAGACGGCAGCGTTGGTGCCTTTCCTGCTGCCGGTGTAGTTGATGGTGGTGAGGTGATGGAGGTGATGGTGGTGATGGTGACAGAGGGGATCACAATGTATTCATTCAACCTGTCAGTTAAAGAAACAGCGATGTGTTTAGTGCCAGCACATTTTTGGGAAAAAAATAAATAGAAGCCTTGATTTTCAGGCATTGTCAATAAAGTAGCAACTATACACACGCACACGCACACGCACACACACACACACACACGCACACACACGCACACACGCACGCACATGCACACACACACGCACACACACGCACACACACACACACACGCACACACACACACACACACCATGGTATAAAACATGTGGCCAGATGTCAAGTGGATGTTTTGCATCCGAGGAAAGCAGGGGATGGAAGAGCAGAGAAGGCACGAAGCAGGAGGTGGTTTCAGGGCCGGAAAGGTGTGGCGCTCAGAGACTCAGGGGACAGTGAGAGGCAGGGAGGAGAGGGAGCGGACATGGAGAGAGAGGGCTGGAGAGATAAGAGCCATGGCCAAGTGTGAAGGGTGACAGTGCCTTGTGTCCCCACGACATGCCAAGTGCCACGTGAGAGCCCCAGTCTCTAGTCTGGAGCCCTGGTTCCAATCCCAGCTCTGCCGTGATCCTCTGTGTGCTCCTGGGCCAGCTCTCTCCCTCGAAATAGGCCCTGGGTTCCCTGTGACTCCTAGGGGACTTAGCTCCCATTTTGAAGATGTACACACTAGGTGCGTTTGGACTCTTGGTGTAGAAGGCAGGTGGTGACCTTGCAGAAGGCACCCTTGGGGTATCAGGACCACACGTTTCATGGCAGGGTTGAGTCAATTTGTGAGGAATGTCTGAGCATCCATCCCTTCCTCCCATTTGCATGTATGAAGTGTATCTGCAGATGCATCTTGGGCTGCCAGCCCCCCTCCCCGCTCTGCCTGCCCCTCTGGGTGCTGACCTTTCTGCACACACACACTTTGCTCCTCCGCACCAGCGCCTCCCATTCTGATGTTCGCGTCCAAGGTGTGAGTCACAACCAGAGAGGGCAGTGTCTTGCCCAATGTCACACAGCTAGGGGAGGCAGAACAGTGGCTTAAGGGGCACAGGTGAAAGCCATTGTGTGACTCCCACCTTACCCAGGGCTCTCCCCACACTGGATTGACCACAAGGGTGGGGGGCAGGTGAGGAATGGGGAAATAGGGACGAGGGGAACTAACCGTTATCTACCAGATACTGTAGTGTAATTAAGCCTGTGGACTTTGGAGCCAGAAAGGCCTGGGTTTGAATCCCAGCTTTGAATCCCATGGACTAGCTGTGTGACAATCCACTCAGACTCTCTGTGCCTCAGTTTCCTTGTCTGTAAAATGGAGGTGATGACGATGGGACCTACCTATCTCTGAGGATTCCTGTGAGGATTAACTAAGTTTGCACATAGCCCCTAGGACGGGGCTGCCCGGTGGTGAAGGTGGCTGGCGTTGTGTGCCCTGTACTTCCTAGATTCACACCTGCCTCTTTGGATGTCCCACTCTTTGACTACCCTCGTCTCTACTTTACAGGTGAGAAAATCGAGGCTCAGAGAAGGGAGGTGGGAGACTCGCCTGGCCAGGATTCATGCCCGGGCCTGACTGGCTCCACGCCCCCTGAGCTGCCTTGGCAGAGGGACATGCAGGGGTGGGTCTGGAGAGCTGGTGGCGGGTGGAGGGGTCTAGAGAGGGGAGTGGGAAGCATTGAGCCTGACATAAGGCCCTCAAGAATGTAATCCACTTCCTCTGGGGTCCCTGGGAGCCTGGTAATCCTGGGGCAGCTGGGATGTGGGGAAACAGCTGTGCTGGGTAGGGTGGAGGGGGGGGAAGCTCGAGGACCGTGGGCCCCGCTTCTCCGCTTTTCCTGCAGGGGTGGAGGCTACGGGACAATTTACTCTGGTAGAGCTAGAGCCAGGAGGTGGGAGAGGAAGCAGGGAGAGGAAGGCTTGAGGTGGTGGGGGAATCAGCCAGGTCTGAACTAGGCCAGTGGTGAGCTCACCCCGGGGAAGCCTGGTCCCAGGTGTGGCCAGCTGGCCCTCCCGGGGAGGCGCTGGGAGACCGAACTTCTGAGTGTGACAAAGGAGGAGGGGAACAGGCTTTTAAGAGTGTCTCAGCTGGAAGGGCCATTGGAAGTCCTCTAGCCCAATCCCCTTGCTTTACTGAAGGGGAAACTGAGGCCCAGAGAGGGACAGCAACTGGCTTCAGGTCACACAGGAGTCAGTGACTGAGCTGGGAATAGGCCCAGGGCCTCCTGGCTCCAAGCTGAGAAATTCTCTGCTGCCCAAGTGGCACCCTGTCCCTCCAACCTGCCGCGGGGCAGGAAGTTAACTGGACGGTGGACGCAGAATCTTTGGATTCACCTGAGCTGCACCAAGGGTGCCTCCTGCAGGGTCACGTGTCCACCACACTGAGCTGAGTCTAGACGGAGGGAAACGTGTGGTCCCGCGGAAGTGGGCAGGGAGGGGATTTCTGGCAGGAGGCTAGGTGAGCCCGGGCAGGGAGGCAGGGAAGAGTAGTCATGACGGTACTGAAAGTATTTTGCTGCTTTTTGATCTTATGCATGGTTTCTAGTTTTTCTAGTTTCTATTTTACTGTATTTTCTAGTTGAGCAAGCCCTTCACATCCTTTGTCTCATACAGCCCTCGCCACACTCCGTGTGAGCAGACGTTCTCACTCCCATTTTACAGGTGTGGACGCTGAGCTTCAGAACGGAAGTGCTTTACTCAGTCACACGGCGACTGATAATAGCAGTGAGCCTTTATAGACACTTGCTGAACACAGGCTCCCTCCTGCGAACTCGTCCACAGACCCCGTGGCTCCTGCGGGCCGTGGGCATTTGTCCTCCATCTTCCCTTCCCTGCGCCCTCACACCCCATCCAGCGGCCAGGGGATGGTGCCTCCTGCACGTTTCCCAAATCTTGGCCCCGTCTCGTTAGTGCCGCCGCATCCTTTCCCCTGGATGACAGCTATGCCCCCCTTGCTGGTCTCTGCCTCTATTCTTGCCCCCTGCGGTCCATCCTCCACAAAGCAGCCAGGGGCAGCTTGCCAGAGTGGGAATTCGATCCTGTCACTCACCCCCCGCTCCTGCTACAGCCCTTCAGGACTTCCCATCCTCTTAGAAGAAACTCCATTTCCTGAACACGGTCCCCAGTGCGGCCCTGCTTCCTGCTGTTCTGATCTCTGACCTCATCTCCCAGGGTTCTCCCCTTCACTCTCGTCACCCGCTCCTTGCTTCAGACTCAGTGTCCTCCTTCCTCTTCCTTGAACCCGCCAAGGTTGTTCCCACCACAGGACCTTTGCACATGCTCGTCCTCCTGCCTGAACTGCTTTGCCCACATCCAAACATGGTTGTCTCCTTGTCAGTTCAGCCGGCCTTTGCTCACTACCCTGGCTAATGCTGATCTCCAATAGCCTCACTAGGCTTGACTTTCCTAATAGCACTTTCCAGCATCTGAAATCATCTGGCTTGTTTCTAGGTTTATGATCTGTTTCCCTGACTTAGAATGTAAATATTCTGAGAGCAGGGACTTCATCTGTTCTGCTCACTGCTGTAACCCCGCTCCCTAGAGTAAAGCCAGCACACAGTATAGGTGCTTGATAAATCCGTGATAATTGACTGACTAGGTGACCAGGGTTGTTGGGACCTAAAATGTAAGACATGTCCTCTCTATCAGCCTATCTGGCTTTCTGACCCTGATTCACTGTTGCTGTCAGAGAGCAGAGGACACTTTGGGCCCAAACCCTGGTGCACTGGGACTCATGCTTCTTTATGTAATATTCAAATTATGGACCCCTTGTTATGCACCGGGTGGCCTGCGAGGCCCAGAGGCAAAAAAGGCAAACAAAAAATAAGACCCTGGGGCTTCCCTGGTGGCGCAGTGGTTGAGAGTCCGCCTGCCGATGCAGGGGACGCGGGTTCGTGACCCGGTCCGGGAAGATACCACATGCCGCGGAGCGGCTGGGCCCGTGAGCCATGGCCGCTGACCCTGCGCGTCCGGAGCCTGTGCTCCACAGGGGGAGAGGCCACAACAGTGAGAGGCCCGTGTACCGCAAAAAAAAAAAAAAAGACCCTCCCTTCAGGGAGCTTAAAACGTAAAGCATAAGATAAGAGAGGTGGACAAAGGATTCTAGCAAGCTGGAGGCCTTTAGTGAGCACGTACTATGTGGTAGGTACATTGCAAACCTTGTTACATTGAATCCTCACGGAATGAATAACTGTTCGAGGGAGGATGGGATAAATCCTCACAAAATCCCAGCACAGTGGGGACTCGCCTCCGGTGACAGCCGACAGCCGGGGAAGGGGAGGTATGCTGAGGATGGTGACTCGCCCGAAGTCACTCAGCTGGTGAGCGGCAGAGCTGGATTCAAATTCAACTCTACTGAAATCTACTCTGAAACCTATATCTACCAGAGAGCAGTAGGTCAAGCCTGATTGGAATGGGGAGGATGCAATTGAGCGGAGTCTAGGAGGGGAAGGTGTGGGCCAGGGGAAGTGGGCAGGCAGGGGATTTCAGGCAGGGGGCCCAGGAACTGCGGTGGGGAGGCACGGAAGAGCAGGACAGCCATAGCAAAGGGAGTGGCTTTTCTGGGGGCATTCAGGGGAGGAAGGAAGGGAGATGAGGGGGGAAGGTGGCCTGGCCAGACCCTTGTCGTTTGTCTTAGCATCATGGTGGCACCGTGGGGTGACAAAGGGAGTGCAGGGTAGAAGTCAAACCCCAGCAAATTGGTCCTGAGGGTCAGATGCTGGTGTGTTGGTGGGATGTCTCCTCTAAACTCAGCTCCACTCCAGGGGGTTGGGGGGATGGGGAGGAAAGGAGAGGCCAACGAGAAAACGATGTGATCGGGAGAGAATTTGAGGCTTGGAAATGTAAGGCTGGGAAGCAGTAGCCTAGCTTGGTGCTTTGAACAAGAGGTGGTGGGTGCTCTGGCTTTTGGAGTTGCCAGACCTGAGTTCTGATCCTGCCATTTCTGGACTGTGGTCTTCGTGTGCCAGACGGTCCTGAGTCTGGAATCTTCATCAAGAGAATAACAGGAATTCCCATTGCCATGAGGACTAAAGATCTTAACAAACGTAATGTGCCCAGAACAATGGCTGGAGCAGCGTTTAAACACTCAATAAAGATTAGTTTCTAAGCCCACCCCCCCCCATCCCCTCCCCTGCCCCTTGGAAAACCCTAAAGGGGTTGCAAACGGACTGACTTGCCTGAGGAGGCCAGGTTGCTCTTGTAAAGGGGCAAAGTGGTTGGGTGGGGCTCTGGGGAACTATGTAGCCTGAACATTTTTTTCAAGAGAGGCTAGAAATATGGATTTTAAACCTCCCACAGCTACAGTGCGAAAACCCCCTCACCTCCCGAAATAAAACACCCATGGTCCCCGAGCTGCCAGTCTGCAAACCCTCTCTGAGCACCTGGCTGAAGAGACCTGGGGGCACCTTCTGAGATTGGGGTGGGGAGCACGGGGGGTGGGGGCTGGATCAGTCCAGAGTGTTTGAGGCATAGAGGACTGTTAACTGATGACTTAATGAGGGAGAAAAGCTTCATTGACCTGGTCAAGATCACAGTCAGAGCAAGTCACATAGTGAGATTGGGACTGAAAGATGATGAGGTCTGGGAGCAGAAAGCAGGAATCTGGCCTTGGCTCTGGACAAGATTGCTGTGTGACCTTGGGCAAGCCCCTTGCCCTCTCTGAGCTTCTGTGACATGAGCGAAGAGGCTCTATCAACCGTTCTGGCATTCTAGGCTTTGATGGGGTGGGCACCTGGTCTCTACCCCTGAGCGGATGGTAGGGGAGGACTCCGGGGTGAGAGCCCCGCCTCTCTTCTTGGGTCCTGGGAACAGCAGGAGGTCTAATCTGCTGTTGACATTCCGCTGGGTCTAGGGGCTTGGGTTTCTCCTGGCCTGTGTGATCCCCTGGCCCCTCGCAGCAGGCGAATGCTGGGATGGAGCACTTGCTCCGTGTCACTCTGGGGTGGATTAGGGACCCTGGGGCCAGGGGATTGGAGGTGCTGAGAAGAGGGGAGTTGGGGGCAGGGCTGAGGGCCAGCTGCTGGCTGGGGGCTCTTCTTCCTTCTTAGTGTGTTTGTGGGGGATGTGCTCAGGTAACCTGACGGGGCTTTGGAGATAACGATTGCTCATACAAGTCAACAGATGCTAAATGAGCACCTACTATGTGCCAGGGTTAGTAGGAACTCAACAGTCCGCACTATCTCCCCATCATTATCGTCATTTGACAGAGGGAGAAAATGAGGCTCAGAGAGGGGAGATGACTCACCCAAGGTTGTTAGGTGATGGTGGGGTTTGAATCCGGGTAGCCAGGCTCTCAAGCCCACACATTTAACTACGTGTGCTCACGCGGACCAACACCGAAGGCAGAACCCAAGAGCAATGGATGCAGCCAGAGGGGCGTGGCCTGGGCTACGAGGTGGGCATGTGATGGGGTGGTCGGTGTAGCTCTGAGGGGCCCCCCGGGGAAGCGGGCACTGGTGTCCTGGTGAGCTTCAGCGAGGGGTGGGGGGCACTGAGGGGTCTTCAGGGGGGTCTGGTTTAAACAGCTCTCTCCCAGCGTGGTTCCTCAGAGGCAGACCTGAGTGGGGCTGTTCTGAAAGCCAAGTCTTGCTTTTTCAGGCGCTGACCCAGGTGTCCCCATGCGGGGCTCTGAGCATCGTGGCTGACGTCTACAGGGTGAAAAGAGGACCCGCGTTGCTCTGCAAAGACAGTTTCTCCTTGTGCTGCTGAGCTCCGCGGTATCCTCCTTTTCTCTCCCCTCCTCCTTTCTCTCTCTTCCTTTCCCTTCATCCCTCCTCTGGTCTTGGAGCTAAATGAGTGACCGGAGGGCCCAGACACAGATGGGCACCACCTCTGTCCCCAGGAAACTCATGATTAGCTGGGAGGGCACAGACGGAGACTTCAGTTACGGGGGTGCTAAGTCTCTAGCTGAGGCACGCAGGAGGCTGTGGAGGCTGCCGAATAGCCTGGGGCACGTCGCTTCCTGAGACAGAGTTTCTCCGCATCACACCTTCACGGTGGGAGTGAAATGAGACGTCCTGTAGAGAGCACCTTGTGCAGCCGGCACACCACCTTCATGCGTGCACTCATTCACTCATTCATTCATTCCCATGGAGGGCCAGGCACTCTTCCAGGATCTGAGAGCATCACGGGCAACATTACTTATTTAATTACCCGATGCCAGGCATGATGTTAAGATGTTATATTCGTTACCTCACACCGGTACTCCAAGTGGCAGTACTATTTTCATGCCCATTCTATAGATGGGGCATGGAAAGGTTAGTTCCTAAGAGGCAGAGCTGGGGTTTGAGCCTAGGTCAGCCTGGAGGCAGAGCTCAAGCCCCAGTCCATGCTTCAGCCTTGACCTGGCCCTCAATCCCACATGCCCTGTGTGGGAATGAAATCTCAGAGTTGGTCTTTCCTGGGCCTCTAGATGGAAAGCTCCACGAGGCCCAGGACCATGTCTGGTTCTGCTCACCTCCGGAGGCTCTTGACCAGGCACAGTATGTACTTGAGAAATGAACGGATGGATGGATGAGTGATCGCACAGGCCAAGCCTCTCGGGAGTCCTGGAGGGAACCCTGAGGGCCATTCTCGGGGCAGGCTCTGGGCCCAGGGACCCTCTGCCTTGTGGCTTGGCTGTGGAGGATGATCTGTCTGGCCTCTCCACTCCCCAGCCTCCTGCAGGACTTACGGGGCTTGTGGATATGGGCCCGTGGCGGGATCCAGAGGGCCCCGGATAGAATATCGGTGGCTGAGCCCTTGAAAATCTGATCTCACCCCAGCCCACCTCCTCAAGGTTCCCCCAAGACCATCAATCAGCAGCAAGACACGATCGTATTTTATAGCCAGGCCGGGGTGGGGGGGGCATGAAACCCAAGCCCCCACTCTGCCTGGGGTCCTGCTTGCCTATAAGGATCAAGGCAAACCCGGGCAGAGCCTTAACCCTTTGGGATCCTGTTCCTACCAGTGGTGGGCACAGCTCTCCCACAAACCCTGCCGAACTAGGTCCTTCGGGGTGATGGAGGGACTTAACGGAAAGCTGGGTAGGTGTTCTGGGGTCTTGGCTGCCCCCAGGGACTTGCAGGAAGGCCTCTGGATTAGAGGATGGCTTCTGGCTTAAGGTCTGCCCATTTGAAGCTGGGTGAACTCAGGTGGATTGCCTCCCCTCTCTGGGCTCACTCGTCAGCTCTAATCTGGGAATCCCAACAACTTCCTGCTTATCTTATTAGGGGTTATCCTACTGTCTTTTTTTTTTTTTTTTTTTTTTGCGGTACGCGGGCCTCTCACTATTGTGGTCTCTCCCATTGCGGAGCCCAGGCTCCGGACGCGCAGGCTCAGCGGCCATGACTCGCAGGCCCAGCCGCTCTGCAGCATGTGGGATCTTCCCGGACCGGGGCACGAACCCGTGTCCCCTGCATCGGCAGGCGGACTCTCAACCACCGCGCTGCCAGGGAAGCCCCTATCCTACTGTCTTTAACAAGGGTGAATATTGATTCTTGGTCTTGGGCCCCACGGTCTTTACAACAGGGTCCTTCCTGGACCCCTGGTGTAGTTTATCCATAGTAAGAGACTCTTATCTCTCTCAAGGATTGGTATATCCGTTTTACAGACGGGGAAGCTGAGGCCCAGATAACAGTTTCCATTACCCCGGATCACAGCCAGTTGCACAGCTGGTGGACTTGGATTGAGGAAGTAGAGAAGCTTGAAGTTGGCCTGAAGGTGTTGCCCCAGCTCAGAACCCTCAGGAGTGACCTGGGATGAAGATCACATGGGCTTCTGTAGAACCAAGGCTGGTGGGAGAAACCCCAGGGTGAAGGGACTTGTTAACATTACGAAGGAGGTCTGGCGACACCCCCCAGCTTTAGGGTGAGCCAGTCCTCAGCTGGGAACCTTGCCGAGGTGACCTTGGAGCCTAATTTTATCGTCCTTGAATGAGAAGAATAATATCACCTTGCCTAGTTATCTTGAAACTTAAAATAATGACCACTCCCAACTGCTCCCTACTCAATGGACCCTCAGTTATCACGGGGCTACGCCAGTAGGGGCTGAGCACCCTGTCACTGAGGGGTATTCAAGCAGACTATGGTTACGAGGTAGGGAGGCATCTTGGGGAAGGGGTTGAACGAGGTGACCCTGAAGACCCCTTTCAGTCCTGATGGGGGCAGGGGTGTGAGTGGCAGGGGAGGTGTTTTCTCTGGTGTCCAGTAACCAGCTCCTGGAATTGCAGAGGTCATTTTGGCAGCAGGGGGCGGGGAGGGCTCTAGGAACAGTTTCCTCAGGTGGACGAGGCTCTGGGGACGCAAGTGTCATACCAACAGCTGGACGTGCTGGGTTGATGGATGGCTGTTAGAAAATCAATTTTCTGAAGCCCAGTCAGTGGGGTGGGCGGCTGGCCTTGGGGAGACTTGGGCTGGTGTCGGGAGGGGCTCTGTGCCCTGCAGGTGGAGTTCAGCCCCCTCTCCAGCTCCAGAGGCCCTTCTAGGGGTCACCTCCCCTGCCTCTTCACTGGGCTGGGCCTCAGGCTTAGAGACCCTCCCCTGCCCCCTTTCTGGGCTCATGGGGAGGAAAAGAAACCAAGTCCTCATGGGAGGGTCAAGCCATCTGGCACCTAGTTCCAGCTCCGCCTCTGATGGGCTGTGTGAGCTCTCTGGGCCTCAGTTTCTCCATGTGTAAGTAGAGGGAATAGGGCTAAATTTCCCCCACTTCCCAGGGACCAGTAAGCCAGATCCTCCTTATGCTTCAGTCTCAGTTTAAACATCATCTCTTCATTTTAATTTAATTTTATTTTATTTTTGGCCACACCGCGCGGCATGCAGGATCTTAGCTCCCCCACCAGGGATTGAACCCACGTCCCCTGCAGTAGAAGTGCAGAGTCTTAGCCCCTGGACCACCAGGGAAGTCCCATAAACATCATCTCTTTAGAGGGATGGCCCCTCCCCTCCAACCACCCTAAGGCAACCATCCTTAGCAGCCTGCTCGCTTTTCCCTGGCTCTCAGCACAGACCCAGGGGCTTTATCCATGCCTGTCCCTCCCATGAGGAGACGAACTCCATAAGGAAAGGAGCTATGCTGAAGGAGATGCTGTTGTGTCTCCAGGGCCTACACTGTTGTGTCTGGCACATAATGGGTCCTCAATCAATGATTGTTGAAGGAATGAATCAGTGGCAGGCGCTCTGCTAAGCGCTCTGGAGGCCCAAGAAAACAATGACAAGTTTCTGTCTTCAAGGAGCTAAGATGGGGGTGGGGGGGTGTTCCCAAGTGCTTTGATTCTGAAGCAGCGAACAGGCCAAGGAGGGAGGTGACCTGGAGCGTGGTGTGGGATGAGGGCCAAGAGCTGACGGGGATGGGCTGGGGGGGACCGCTGCTTCTCGGCCCCTCGGGTTTTACAGGAGCACGGGCATTGCGATGGCCAAGTGGAAGTTCAGCCCTGGATGCAGGGCCGGGAGTCATAGGTCCCTCCTTCTGGACCAGGCGCTCCTGGTTTTCTTCGGCGTTTGCTCAGAGCCTTTGGCATTGTTTGAGTTCCTTCTTTTGGGAGGCCGCGGGATAGGGCATAGCGTCTGGCCTGAAACGCCCAGGTTTCAATCCCACTCTGGGTGACCCTGGGGCAAGCTGTTAATTTCCCTTTTACACCCCTTCCGTGGCCCCGCAGGGGGTTGTGAACAGAGATCCAGAGATCCCTGTAAACCATGGCAGGCATTGTCTCTGGCACTTAGCACCCAGCGGTCCAGTTCTCAAGGATCAAAAGCACATTCACACCCATAACTCAGCAGGGAAAAGTGAGGCCCAGGAAGAACTCCTGCATGTATGCAATATTTACTTGAATGCCTGACTCAGTGGCACATGAGTTGGGGAAAAGCCCTCCTCCCCCGCTGCCTAATTTCTCTGCTTTTGACTCGGTTTTTCAGCAACTCCACTGGAACCCCGCATCCGCCCTTGATAAACCCAGGCTTGTAGAAAACAGACCTGGAAGGGGCCTATCTTAGAGGTCTGTGGCCCATCGATCCATTTGGCAGATGAGAAAGTAAAGCCCGGAGGGTTCCGCCCGGCCAGAAGTGGACAGAGCCCGGGGGAGACAGAGCAGGTCACGATGTACCCTGAGCAGGAAGCCACCCCGGGGAGCTGTGGGTGTCTCCTGACCGTGCCTGGGGACAGGCAAATGAAGGGGGGGGGGACAGGCAAACGGAACGGGGGCGGGGGCTGGACAGCACCGTGGAAGGTCTTTTCTTCTTCTCTCTCTCTTTTGTCCTAAAAAAGAAAAAAAAGAAAGAAAAATCCCGGATCTCCCACGACTTGGAAAAATGGCCTGAATCCTGTGTCTGGCTCCGGAACATTTTATGGCCCTTTCCAGCCAGGGATGTGAAGCCCCTGGTGACATGAGCTCCCTTGTTCCACAGCCCTGGCCGGGGAGGGCCCATCCATCTTCCCCAGCTGGCGGCCGCGTGTGGGAAAGGCCCCGCTGGCGGGGATGCCACCTGTTGCTCTCACTCTCCCTAAGCTGGCTGTTTCAGTCCTTCGTGGAGGCCGTGATGGGGGAGGGCCCTGGGGGGACCTCTGTCCCCGTTGCAGACTCTGAGCACCACCAGAATTGCCCGGGTGATGAGGCTGCTATGCGAGTCAAGGTCTGTCCAAGGCCCGGGCTCTTCGGCGGCTGTACCACACTGCATCCCTCCCAGAAAAGGTGGTGGGCCTTGGAGCATCCCCAGAGGGGGAGGGAGCCAGCCCTGGCCGTGTAGGGGAGGCAGACATGTCGGTGGCAGTGACAGTGCAGTGGGAAGCACAGGCAGCGAGGGAAGAGCAAGCTAGGCTGAAGGAACAGCCTCTGCGTAGGCCCAGAGACCCAGCAGGGCAGTATGTGTTTGGGGAACTTTGTACAGGGTGTGAGGCAGGGAGGGACGCAGTCTCGGCCAGGGACGTAGGAATGGCCTTGATTGTGGAGCCAGGACCATGCACTTGGACGAGTCCTGAAGACCATGAGAGTTACTGAGGGTTCTAAGAGCCGGAGAGAGACATGCTCAGATCTGCACCAAGAACTGATCTGCTTCCAGGGTGGAGGAGGGATTGAAGATGGACAACGAGGCAGAGATTGAATGGAGCCAGATGCACACGGGCTCACGCCCAGCCTGGACACCCCTAACCGTTGTCCCCTCGGCCAGCCACCTCTCCTGTTTCCCCACCATTGGAGTGAGGGGGTTGGACAGGCAAGATGTGGAAGACCTTGGACCAATGCAAGCTATCCCCCAGAGGTGCCGTCACTCGGCACTGGGAACAAGTGTCTTGACTCCCTGAGCCTCAGTTTCCCTGTTTATAAAACATCAAATTCACAAGCAAGTTGGAAGCACCAGCTCACTGATTGGAAGGTGCCTAGCACCAGGCTTGGCACATACTAGGGGATCAAGGTTGGAGGATTTCTTCTGCTTTAAGCCCCTCCCAGGTTGAAATTGCTCTATTTCTGTGATGACTGTTATTGGGGCTTTCCTAGGGAAACAAGGCAGGGGCGTTGAAGGAAAATGGTGCCCCAGGGAGCCCTGAGTGGGGTGGAGGGAGAGGGTCGGAGCTCTGGAAGGGCCACTCAAGTTTCAGAGATCCGGGGACCTGCAGAGCTCCTAGGAATTTTCCCAGGCCAGGAGGCAGGCAGCTGGAAGCCATCCGTCCCAGGGAAGGAGAGAGGATCAGGGGTTCTGCCAAGGTCTTTCGCTGGGAACAAGAACTGGGGAGGGGAGCTGGATTCTCCCGTCCAGCCTGGAAAGACGAAACCCTTCTGCCGGGGCAGCTGCTCGTGGGGCTGCCAAAAACCCAACGGCCGGCCCCTGGGCTCTCCTGGGGCTGTGACCGAGTTAAGGGGGCTGTTTGGAGCCCTGAAAGCCAGGGGAGCAGACCCGGAATCTGGCGCCTTCTGAGTCTGAACAGCCTCTGGCATAGACCTGGCCTGGGTGGAGGCCCAAGGACATTGCCCCTGGGGTGCTGAGGTTTCTCTTGGGTAGCCAGGGCACCACAGAGCGGGAGATGGGGAGGTGGGAGACAGTGGGGGTGAGAGTCCCACTTTGGAGCTGGCCAAAGTGGGGAGCCCAAGTTCAAGGTCATCACAGGGTCAGTATTCTCTACTCTGCAAGGTTGTTGTGAAGATTAGAGATAATACATGGGGAGCACCAGCACATAGTAGGTGTTCAGTAGATGCTAATTATATTACTGGAGGAGATACAGACTAGTGATTAAGAGCACAGGCTGACACGGACTTTCTGCGTTCAAATCTCGCCCCTGCCACTTCCTCACTCTGTTAATCAGTTACCATCCCTGAGCCTCAATTTCCTCATGGGATGCACTTGAGACACTGCCTGGCAAGGCAGTGAGCCCTCCGTAAGCACTAGCTGTTATTATTATTCTTGTTGCTGCAAACGCCCTGTGAATACTTTGGGCCCAGATCTACAGAATGAGGACATTCTTTTTTTTTTTCTTGCCAACCCTAGTAACAATAACAGCTGCTACCCACACCTTGCCTTCTGGGTGCTGGGGGCCCTGCCTGATGACCTACTTACCTTATCGCAGGAGTCTGCTTACCACGCAGGGATATAATGATTTACTGTCGCATTTGGACAGGGGAGGAAAGAGAGATCTTAGGCCTGGAGAGACCCACCTAAGGTCCCACAGCCAGGAAATGCCAGGGAGAAGAGAGGTCAGGCCAGCCTCACACAGTACAGGAGCAGGGAGGATTTCCAGGCACAAAGACAGTGGCAAGAGCGCTGGGCTGGGAGTCAGGAGCCAACACTCTTTTTCAAACACACCGTTAACTTTCTTAGTCTCACAGTTAAAGAAGAGGTGATAATAGTAGGTACTGCGTGGAGTCGGGATGAACATTGGTTGAAATCATGTGTGCAGAGGACCTGGCACAGTGCCTGGCACAAAGTGAGTGCTGCCAGGGGTGGCGTGTCGGTAGGGAGTTTGCATTGTTGATGTTAATGGCACTGTTGGCTTTTCTATCAGTGTTGACGTTGTTGCTGCTGGGCTGATGGAGTAGGTGTGGCTGTTGTTGGGATAATCGTCGCTGTTGTTGATGGTGGAGATGGCGTTGGTGGTATAATTGGTGGTAGCGTTGGTAACGGTGACGCTCTTGTTATTGGTGTTGGAGTTGGCGGTGATGGCAGTGTTGACGATGATGGTGTTGGTGTTAATGTTGTTATCGGTGGCAGTGTTGTTAGGAATAGTACTGTTGGTGTCGGCAACATGGAATTGCTTGGTGTTGGTGCTGAGGTTGTCATTGTTGGTGGTGGTGGTGTTAATGTTCTGACTGGTGATACTGGGGTTGTAGGGACTCACTGTAGTTATAGGTGGCGTTATTGCTATTGGTAATGTTGAAGTGGTTGGTGTTGAGGTTGTTCTTTTTGTTGTTACTGGGAGCGGTCAGGTTCATGTTGGTGATGTCGGTGCCGATGCTGTTTCTGGTGGTATTGGCGTTGTTGGTGGTGATGCCACCATGATCCCTGGTGGTGTTAGTGGCGTCGGTGCTGATGACATTATTAGTGATATTGGTGTTGGAACTGGTGTTAACACTATTGCTGGTGGTATCAGTGTGGACGATGTTAGTCTTGGTAGTGTTGATGGTGGTGATACTAACATGATCACTGGTGCTGGTGTTGGTGGTAGTGGTATTAACATTATTACTGGTGGTGTTGGTGTTGGTCCTGACATGACTTCTGGTGTTAATGGTGGTGGTACTTACGTGATTATTGGTGGTGTCAGTGTTGTTGTTGGTGGTGGTTCTAGAACGATTCCTGGTGTTTTGTTCGTACTCACATTGTTCCTGGTATTGCTGTTGGTGTTGACGATGGTAGTGCTGACATGATTACTGGTAGTGCTGGTGGTGGGATGGTGGTAGTGCTAACACGTGTATTGGTCTGGGTGGTGTTGCTGTGCTAACATTGTCACTGGTGGTGCTGGTGGTGGGATGGTGGTAGTGCTAACATGTGTGTTGGTCTGGGTGGTGTTGCTGTGCTAACATTGTCACTGGTGGTGCTGGTGGTGGGATGGTGGTAGTGCTAACATGTGTGTTGGTCTGGGTGGTGTTGCTGTGCTAACATTGTCACTGGTGGTGGTGGTGGTGGGATGGTGGTAGTGCTAACACGTGTATTGGTCTGGGTGGTGTTGCTGTGTTAACATTGTCACTGGTGGTGCTGGTGGTGGGATGGTGGTAGTGCTAACATGTGTGTTGGTCTGGGTGGTGTTGCTGTGCTAACATTGTCACTGGTGGTGGTGGTGGTGGGATGGTGGTAGTGCTAACACGTGTATTGGTCTGGGTGGTGTTGCTGTGCTAACATTGTCACTGGTGGTGCTGGTGGTGGGATGGTGGTAGTGCTAACACGTGTATTGGTCTGGGTGGTGTTGCTGTGCTAACATTGTCACTGGTGGTGCTGGTGGTGGGATGGTGGTAGTGCTAACATTGTCACTGGTGGTGGTGGTGGTGGGATGGTGGTAGTGCTAACACGTGTATTGGTCTGGGTGGTGTTGCTGTGCTAACATTGTCACTGGTGGTGGTGGTGGTGGTGCTGTTTGGGGGATGCTGTTGCTTTCTGGGTCCAGCGCTCACCCAGCCAGACTGAGGCAATGCCATGGCCCGTGACTCTTGCGCTGCTCCAACCAGACTTGCCTTGAGGAGTCTGTGTCCTGCAGACACACGTGTGTGCTTTGTCATCTGGCTTCCACCGCCTTTCCTTGTTTTCCTTTTGAAAAACTCCAGCCTGGACTGAAAGAGAATCGCTCACTGTTCAGTTGGGTTAGGGAGGGGACCGGGGTATCTGGCAAGGCCTGAAGGAGAAAGGGGGAAGAGCGTGGGGTGGGTTTAGACTGGGGGAGGTGGGACCCACAAAGCTTCTCCTGCCAGGGCTTTCCTGTTCCCCCACTCCACCCTCACACACTCCTTCTTTCCTTCCCTCTTTCTATCTACCCTCCTTCGTTCTCAAATTCACTTATTCAGCAAAGACTCCCTGGGGTCCCTCCATGCCAGGCCCTGGGTGGGCCCCTGATGTACCCTGATGAACAAAACACATTTTAGACCATGAGTCCTGTGAGAGCAGGGAGGCCCTCTAACTTGTTCATCACAGCGTTCCCAGCTCCTGCGGGATGAGGGAATGAATGAATGAATGAATGCACAGATGAATCCCCATTTCTCAGGGGGCTCACAGACTGGCAGAAGATCAGCAAGTGTAGTGGGAGTGGCACCCAGGGTTCAGAGCCTGAGGGAAAGAGGGAGGGATTATTTTGCCTGGAGGGGTCTGAGGAAGCTTTACTAAGAGGTGACAATTGATCTGGGTATTAAAGGACCAATAAGATCACCAAGAGGAGGGAAGTGAGAAGCACTCCACAGTTGAAGGTGTGGCCTTTACTGGGGGCCACCCACCCTCACTTCTCTGGCCCTGCCTCCAGAGACCTGGAGGTCTTGTGCCTGACGGCCGGTGAGCTGCCCCTCTGGGATGGAGAGGGGTGGGATCGGGGCTTAGTCAAAGCCTTGCCTGTGGGTGTTAGCATGGGCCATGAGTGCCACTTGGGGATGTCTTAGAATCCTCACGGAGCCTAGAATGTCGGTGAAGGAAGGGCCCTTAGAGGACGGCCAGCCCAGTGGTTCCCAAACTGGGTTTCTTGGAACCCTGGGGTTCCACTGAAGCATCGCTGGGCATGAGAGGGGCACAGAGGGGCACTAGCCTCAGGCCCAGCAGAACTTCTTCCATCGGATCCCTCCACTTGGGTTCTGGGTAGAAACTTTTCAAAATGCGGATCGTATTCCATCTTCACCTTCAGTGGCTCCTGTTCTTAAAGATCAAAATTCTTGCCTTGACCTACAGGGTCGGTATGTTCAGCCCCTGGCATCCTTTGATCGTCACCACACACCAACTGTCCCTGTCTCACTTTGTCCTCGAAGGCGGCGTCCTCTGTCCCACCCCTGCTGCTCCATCCTCGGGACACCTGGCCACCTCCCGCTCCTCCAGGTCTCTGCTTCCCCAGGGAAGCCCGCCCTGGTCCCCAGGGGCGGTGCTGACTCCTGTCACTCGCGCCTTCTCCTCGGTCCTTTTGCTGCTGATCCCACACTTCTCACCGAACTCCTGCGATGTCTGCCTTCCCCGCAGACCGTCAGCTTCCAGAGGGCAGGGAGGGGAGGGGGCCCGTTTCCTGCACTGCTCTGTTTCTGGGGCCCAGCACACAGTAGGTGCTCAGCAAATACCGTGAAGTAAACCATCTTTCCCAACCCTCTTGGGTGGCAGATGGAGGCGTGAGAGGGCTATGCGGGACCTGGGGTCGCACAGCAGGTCAGCGGTGGAGGCTGCCTGTGTCTTCCTTCCTTGCCTGTTCCATTGTTCCCTGCGGCCTCTCCAGGGCTCTCCCCCATCCTTCCTGGCCACATCTCCCCACCCTCCCCCACCGCCCCGCCTTAATCTTCGTGCTTCCCCTGAACGCTCCCTTGAACATCTGTAAACCGGGATGGGCATGGGAAGCTGGCAGTGGTCTCATCTCCTCTGTGAGGGCAGGAAGTCTCTCTCGCTGCCAGCGCTGGCTGCTTGGCCCATACCGTGCTCCTCTAAGCCCCAGCCTGGGAAAGGCACTCCTGGCCCCAGTGTGGCATTCCTGGTCCAGCCTTGCCAAGGGCCTCAGCTGGTGAAGGCCAGGATATGGGGTGGGTGGATGGCGTGCTGGCATCCAGACTCACAGAGGGGTGGGGGCATTTACGGGAACCAGCCTTCTGCCCAGCTGCCCTTCCACTTCCAGGCTTCAAATGCAAGAAGCAGTGAGAGGGGAGAGGATTTGGCCAGGAGGTGGCCAGCAGCCAGGGAAAGATGAATAACGACACCAGAGAGGCCAGACTGCTTCTGGGAAACACCCTTGAAAATTGATTCTCAGTGTGGAAAACCAATGGGTGAAGCAGGGTCTTTTGGGGTCTTTTGAGCTTGTGGGCTGTAGCCTGCTCCTCTGAGTCCTCTGGGGCCTGCCATTCCCAGAGAGGCTCCATCCTGCCGGGGTCCACCCAATTCCCAAGGCACCGCGCCCATCTGGATACACAGGGCTGCGGCCAGCTAGACTGAGACAACAACAGTAATAATCCCTGATGTTGTTTGCTTAGCTCTCTCTACCCCATCGTGCCACAGGCCGGATTTGAGGCAGATCATTGAATTCAGGCTTTCCTTTTCAAACAACTGAGTGCTCTCACATAGTAGGTACACAGTGAGTGGTCATATTCCACTGGGGCTTCATAACAATGCTGAGAAGTGGTAAGTGTTGTTGATTCCCATTTTGCAGATGAGAAAACTGAGGTTCCCAGGTTAAGGTCTTGCCCAGAGGCTCCTATCTGGTGTAGAGCAGACCTAGGGCTCTGTCTGCAGACCCCACTGTCTCTAATTGGGAAGTGTGTGGGACTCAGGCCAGAGCATCCTGGGGGTGGGTCTCATTGTGCCAGCAGCCAAGATAGAGTGTCTTTGAGACAGAAATTGTAGACTTGCGGTGTCACAGGCTCTGAAACAAGCAGGCAACCCACCAAGGAACACTTTCTAGTGTTTGCTTATTTTTTCTTCTGATTATTGCAGTAAGACACACTTATTAGAGAAAATAAAGAGATGTGTAAAGACGAAAATAAACCCCATCTAAGGTGGAGGCAGTGGGGGGACGTTGAAAGTCAGATATTCTGGGTTCCTATCTCCATTCTGCCCCTGGGACAGGCACTCAAATTCTCTGTGACTCAGTTTCCTCTTTGTAAGATGGGGATAAGAATCCCTTTTACTGTCATGAGAAGATTATGGGAATAAGGTAATGTCTGAGCAGTGGTCAGAGCTCATCAAGTTTACCAGCTCATAGCAGGGTGGCTCCCGCTTCCCCACAGGTATTATTCCATCATGAGGATCATGCTGTATATACTTTGAATCCTGCATTTTAAAAACCTTTCTATTTTGAAATAATTATAGATCCTCAGAAAGTTGTAAAGAGAGTACAGAGAGGTTCTGTGTACCCTTCACCCAGTCTCCCCCACTGGTTACATCTCCCATAGCTTCAGTGGAATACCAAAACCAGGAAACTGACATTGATGTTGAAACTGACACTGAATTGCCTAGTTCTCTGCCATGTTATCATGTGTAGGTGTGCGTAACCACCACTGTAATCAAGATACAGGACACAAGGGTCTCCCTTGTGCTCCACCTATTTTCTTCTCAGCCACCAGTCCTAACCTGACAGCTAGGAATCTGTTCTCCATCTCTATGATTTTGTCATTTCAAGAACGTTGTATAAATGGAATCATATAGTATGTGATCTTTTGAGGTCTTTTTTTTTTTTTTAAACTCAGCAAAATTCTCTAGAGGTTCATTCCAGCTGTTGAATGTATCGCTAGTTTATTCCTTTTTATCTCTAAGTAGTATTCCACGGTATGGATGTACCACTGTTTGTTTAAATATTCACTTATTGAAGGATATTTTGGTTGTTTTAAACTTTGGGCTATTACACATGAACATTCATGTGCAGGTTTTTGTGTGGACATCAATTTTTATATCTCTGGGATAAATGCTGAGGATGGTAATTGCTAGGTTGTATGGTAAGTATATGCCTAGCTTTTCTGAGAGACTGCCAAACTATTTTCCAGACTGGCTGTATCACTTTACATTCCCACATGAGAGCTCGTTCTTCCTCATCTTCACCAGCATTTGGTGTTGTCACTATTTTTTATTTTAGTTGTTTTAATAGGCACGTGGCGATATCTCATCGTGGTCTTAATTTGCATTTCTCTAATACCTGGTGCTGCTGAACTTCTTTTTATGTGCTTCTGTGCCATCCTGAACCCTGATTTTTTTTACCCAGCAGTAAACGTTAGCCCTCGCTGCCTGTGTTATTGCAAACCCTTTATAAACATTATTCGTGATGACTGCATAACCCTTTATCATATTTAATTTCACCATTCTCCTATTCTCCCTGTTATAAATAATGCTGTGATGAACATCATTGTGCATAAATCATGGTCCACATAACACACCGCTCACCTAGAACAGATTCCCAGAAGCAGAATTCCTGGATCAAAGAGTGTGGACCACTCTTAAGGCTTTGCTGCACATCACCGACTGTCCTAAGGGAGGTTTCTTCCCACTACCCTCCCCAATGTTCCCATAACTTCTTTGGCAACAACTAAATGTTTTAGAACACAGGGAAGCATATAACATTCTCAAAAGGAGATCATATCTTGTGGCCAGGCTTTTGGAGGTTAAATCCTGGCTCTGCCATCCACTTGTTATGTGACCTTGGGTAAGTTACTTAATTTCTCTGAGCCCCACTTGTCTCCTTTGTACAATGGGGATAATTAAAGAATCTTCCTTTATAGAGTTATTGTGAAGGTCGAACGGAATACTCTCATAAAGAACACAACGTAGTGCCTGGCACATAGTAGATGCTCAACAAATCGATGTTTACTTCTGTTATCATCATCATCGTCGTCGTCAGGCCCTTTGCCGGGCACTGGGGACACAGAGATGAATGATGTAAAGACTGTGTTGTGCTCATAATAACAGTGAAGAGAAATGTGATGAAGTCACGTGGTTGGTGAAACAAAGTGCTCTAGGGGCCCAGAGTAGGGAGCGATTCTATGTGTCTGGATCTGGGGAGCAGAAGGAAAGCTGAGGGGAGCTGGGGAAAGCATCACAGACAAACTAAGAGTGGAGGTGCTGAGGTGCCCACAGGGAGGAGCACGGCGTTCCTGGTGGAGGGAAGAGGGGGCTCCGGTGGGTTGGTGGTGAGAGACGAGGCAGCAGAGGAGGCAGGTTTTTGACTCTGGCTGCAGGGTGGAGGCTGGGTCAGAGAGACGGGAGAAGAGGCAGGGAGATGGTGGAGGCACCTGGACATCCAGACAAGGTGTGAATCACAGCCAGACGCAACCCCAGAATCCCTCGGCTGGGAGATCCCCTAAAATGTCCAGGGACTTCCCTGGTGGCGCAGTGGTTAAGAATCCGCCTGCCAATGCAGGGGACACAGGTTCGATCCCTCGTCCGGGAAGATCTCACATGCCGCAGAGCAACTAAGCCTGTGTGCCACGACTACTGAGGCCTGTGTGCCCTGGAGCCTGCACACTGCAACTACTGAAGCCCGCGCGATTTAGGGCCCACCTGCCGTAACTACTGAGCCCACGGGCTGCTGAAGCCTGTGCACCTAGAGCCCGTGCTCCGCAACAAGAGAAGCCACCGCAATGAGAAGCCCGTGCACTGCAACAAAGAGTAGCCCCAGCTCGCCGCAACTGGAGAAAGCCCACGCATAGCAACGAAGACCCAACACAGCCAAAAATAAGTAAAATAAAATATAAAATAAAATAAAATAAAATATCTAGTCCTCTCACTTTGCAGTCTTGGAGGTTAGGCCCTGAGAAGGCAAGTGACCAGTCCAAGGTCACACAACATGGTGGTGGCAGAGACAGAATTACAGCAGGGAAGGGGGTGGATGAGTGAGCTGCTCACCCTGTGACAGAAGAGTAGGCGACATCCCAGGCTGTGGACCCCACCTAGCCCCTAACCTTTGTACCCCTTCCCCACACTGCACCCAGACTTTCCACTGGAGCCCAGACAATCACATCACAGAGACCTCCCAAGCCTCCTCCCCCACTGGCCTCTCTGGAGACCACCTTCTTGGCCATTAGCCAGACTTCGCAGCTAAAATCTGAGCGACTAATAGAAGCTGATGGCTGAAAGGCCTCTCTGCTAATTGGGGCCTAATCAGAGGTGGCTGCAGCCGCAGCTGGGCTGTGGGAAGGGTGCAGCCTGCAGTGCCGGCCCCCTGGTATCCCTCCCGCCACCGTCACAGAAGAAGAGGACCAAGTCCCATGCGGCAGGGTCTTCATGGACCCCCATTCATTCCACAAAGATTTATTGGGGCGACTACATGCCAGGTGCTGATGATATAGCTGCCACCAAGAAGGACATGCGGCAGGCAGCCACGCCCTGCCTTCACCGAGCTAACTGTCCAAAAGCAGAGTCAGATGAGAAGTAGGGAGATAAGACAATGTTGGCTGGTGACAAGTGCACTTGGAAAATAAAGCAGGGAAGGGGCTGGAAATTTCTGGGGAGTGGGGTGGGGCTGTGTTGGAGATGTGTGATCAGGGAAGGTGACAGTTGAACTGAAACCTGAAGGATGAGGAGAAGGGAGCCAAACAGATCTGGGGGAAGAGCATTCCAGGCAGAGGGAACAGCAGGTGCAAAAGTAGAACTTGAAACCAGAGTCAGAAATCCATGACTCGCTGGGTGGCCTTGGGTCAGGCTGTGGCTCTCCAGATAGAGTTGGGCTTGCTTATCCTTCCGAGCCTTAGCTTTTGTATAAGTGGAAACTGTGAGGGCCGCAGAGGGTGGGGGGAGGGTAGAAGAGAAGCTGGGATTTCATATGGGAGCTGGGCAGCTCTGGCAGTGGTGTGGAAAGTCCAGCCGAAGTCTGCTGGGCTGTGATTGCAGGCAGGCTGAAGGCCCCAGCTTCACTCTCCGGCTAACTGAATTAACTCTTTAGCACTTTAGCAGCCAATGCCCCCAGCTCCAGGCTTCTCACATTTGCCCAACTCTGGCAGTAATTTAGGAAAGGGTATTTAATTTCTTCAGGGCGGCTGGAGAAGGTCACCCAGCAGCTGGGGCCCCTGAGGAGGTAGACCAGATGTCTCCAGGAATGACTGGCCCTCAGAAACTGGGGCAATTAAGGACAGTCAGGTGCAAAACTGGGGTGAGAACCAGTGCTCTCCTCCTATCCTCACCCCAGAAACTACCAGAATGATGGGGAGAAATAGTCCCTGTTTTGAGGGACTCCCTGTCTGATGGGAGAGATACAGCACCTGCCCTGGGAAAATTGTCTAATGCGGGAGGCACAGCCCTGACCCCAGAAGAGTTCTTGGTCTGATTTAAAAAAACAAATAAACCAACAAATGTAAAAACACATACCAAGAAACTTACAAAAGAAATCAGACCTGGTAGCTGAGGACCTCAAAGGAGCACTGCAGGTGCCTTGTTTTACATGAACTTTGTGGCAGGCGTAGGGGTGCCTGGTCATTTGGGCCAGTTGCTTATGGACCTCAGATGTGGCTGGAGGTGAGAGGTGGTGGGGCGCGAGGGGCGAAGAGAGCAGGCTCCAGGGCTTTACACTTGGCTCCAGCACTGCCACCGTGTGACCTTGAACGTGCTATCTGACCTCTTGCGTCTCAGCTTCTTTCATTTGTAAAATGGGAGGTGGTGGGACTTCCATCATTTTACACCTGTAAAGTGCTTAGACCAGGCTCATAGTAGCAAATAACTCTTATTTTGATGATTTGTATTCTCCCCATTTTGCAGCTGAGCAGACAGGCTCGGGGAGGGGTAGAGATTTGCCCAAAGTTCGTCAGTTAGCTGTGGCTGCCTGGGACTTGATCTCAGACCTCCTGACTCCCTGCTGGGTCTTCTTTCCACTGCTCCCTCAACATGGCCACATGGACAATGTCCCAGGATCCTCACAATTGCCCTGTGAAGTGGTCCAGGGAGATATGGGTGTCCCATTCTGCAGATGAGGAAACTGAGGCCCAGAGAACTTTGACCACCTGGAGGTAGGAACCACGTCTTATTCACTGGAGCATCCCCTGCCCTTGGCCCACAGTGCATGATCAGACAACATTTGTTGAAATGAAGAAGAAAAGAGGCGGGGATTGGTGGGGGCAGTGGTTGGGAGCTTAACGTTCCCCTGGGCTGGAGCTGAGACTCCAACTCAGATCTTCTGCCTCTCGGGTCAGCGTCTCTCTCTCTCTCTCCATCTCACGGCCCATTCCAGATGCAGACATTTGAATTAGCATCCTGCCCAAGGCCCCTCTTCTGGCTTAATAAGTCTCACTTGCAGCCCATCTACTTGAGCTGGGGGAGGTCTATGTGAGGGCAGCGGTGGTGGCAGGGGCCCTCTGGGCACAGATGCTGAGACCTCATGTCCAGGGCCTTGGGAAACCTTACACCTGGCTGGGGAAGATGACAAACATAGCAGAACAGTGTCTGTGACATCCTGTGAATTAATCTGAGCATCCTGGGCCTCGGGCAGTACAAGCAGTGGCAGCGGGAGGATCCTGTCTCCAGCCTTGATTAAATCAGAATGTTCTGCCAGCCTGTGCCTGTTAGTACACCCAGGAAGGGCAGTGAAAGTGGAGAAGATGTGGCTGACACGTGAGGGGAGAGGGCCACCAGGGCTGTGGGTGCGGGACTGGGCCCAGGCTCTGAGCAGCCTGGAGCAGAGAAGGCTTTGGGCCTTGGAATCCCCATCTGGTCAGTGGGGTTGCTCACTCCCACACAGCCTCACCTGGTGATGTGAGCTGCCTCTCGGGCTCCCAGGGGAGCACTGGCTGAGCAGGTCCACTTGGTCTCTGTAGATCCCCAAAGTATTCATTATTCTGTGTGTGCAGAGGGCAACTCTTGAACTGGGCATTGTCGGCTGAGTAGGAGTTTTCCTGGCTCCTTTCCACCACCCTCACCTCTAATCTCCCCATCCCCTGTGGCTGGCTGGTTCACGCCTCTATGCCTCTGCACATACTCCTCTCTGAGCCACCCAGCAAACTCCTGAACATGGTGGGAATAAGCAAGTCCAACCAAAGGAGAAAAACAAAGGCTATTTATTCTGAGCTTGTTATAGCAAGGAGTCAGCCACTGTCACTTGTGTTTTGGCAGAGACTCAGAGGCAGGCAGAGAAGTGGGGAAGATTTATAGCGGGAAAAAGTGAAGGCTTCAGGTGTGTCCTGATTGGAGGCCATGGGCACAGGGAATCTGCAGATGAACTAACCAGAAGCAGGGCATCCTATGTCATGGTCAGTGGAACATATCTGGCTTTCTCTGGTTGCCCCTAAGTTGGAAGTGAGGGCAAAAATGAGGGAAGCTGCCAGTTATTAATCATGTCCTGGCCATTTGGGGCCGACTGTTGTAAAGTTCTTGTTTAGCGTCATGAATTGTCACTCAGGATGGCAGGCTGGCTTCCTGCGAGGCTGACTGATAGCAGGCTGACTTCCTGGGCTGTTTGTTGTAGATAAGGAGTTGGTTTCCTGGGCAGGTTGCGGCAGGTTGGGGGTCAATGTTCTATTTTTATGTATGGTGTGGCCATTGTGCATTTGTATAATCAGTCTCTCAACATCTTTAAGAACAAGATCAAGGGCCACCTCCTCCAAGAAGCCTTCCCTAGACTCCACCATGATTTGTGCAGATGTCCTTCCTCCATGCTTCCAGACTCCCCGACTCACATGGAGACATCGAGGCTCTTAGTCCAGACAATTAAGGGTTTGAATCACTCCTTAGCCGTGTCTGCCCTGAGCCAAGTGACTTAATCTCTCAGCTTCCTCATTGGTAAAATGGAAGGTAATGATAGTATTATCAGGAAGATGAGTTGAGATAATAAATATACAGCGTTTAGAGCACGGCTGTTGTTATTTGTAGTATTATTATTACCTCCACTCCAGCAAGACTCAACGCGGTGGGATCATTTGTTTATGAATCTCTCTCCCCCTTAGATTGTCATTGCCAGGTCCCCCCTCCCCTTCAACCAACTGGCTCCCAGTGCAGCCAGGCACTACGCAGGCATCTTTACCTGCTGACCTCCTCCCTACTGAACTGTGAGCACCTTGAGGGCAAGTCGATTTCTTATTCATCTCTGTTCTTTTTTTTTTAACATCTTTATAATTGCTTTACAATGGTGTGTTAGTTTCTGCTTCATAACAAAGTGAATCAGTTATACATATACATATGTTCCCATATCTCTTCCCTCTTGCATCTCCCTCCCTCCTACCCTCCCTATCCCACCCCTCCAGGCGGTCACAAAGCACCGAGCTGATCTCCCTGTGCTATGCGGCTGCTTCCCACTAGCTGTCTACCTTACGTTTGGTAGTGTATATACGTCCATGCCTCTCTCTCGCTTTGTCCCAGCTTACCCTTCCGCTTCCCCGTGTCCTCAAGTCCATTCTCTAGTAGGTCTGTGTCTTTATTCCTGTCTTACCCCTAGGTTCTTCATGACACTTTTTTCTTAAATTCCATATATATGTGTTAGCATACGGTATTTGTCTTTCTCTTTCTGACTTACTTCACTCTGTATGACAGACTCTAGGTCCATCCACCTCATTACAAATAGCTCAATTTCGTTTCTTTTTATGGCTGAGTAATATTCCATTGTATATATGTGCCACATCTTCTTTATCCATTCATCCGATGATGGACACTTAAGTTGTTTCCATCTCCAGGCTATTGTAAACAGAGCTGCAATGAACATTTTGGTACATGACTCTTTTTGAATTATGGTTTTCTCAGGGTATATGCCCAGTAGTGGGACTGCTGGGTCATCTCTGTTCTTAATGCCTCATTCAGCGTCTAGCCAGGAACGGGAACCCAGAGGAGGTTTGCTGAATGAGTGACTACATGAGTGAGTGAATGAACACACAACGTGGTCTCTGAAGCACCCTGCCTTCGTTTTCCCACCCAGCTGCCTAAGCAAGCCCTCCTCCTCCTTGGTTCTGACAGGTGGTGTGTGTGGGGAGGTGGCTGGGACTCATGCCCCTGGGGGAGGTTTACGCTGGAGGGGGGTTGGGGAAATGGGAGGAGGATGGGGAGAAAGGTGAGGGCTTCAACCCAGGGCAGCCTTCTGACAACCAGAGCTCTGCAGTGGTCAAGCTCCCTCCAGAGGGGATGAGTTCCCACTGGGGGTGTGTAACCAGCATCAGAGGTGCTACGGATGGAGCGTTTGTTTAACTCATTCACTTACTTTTATATGCATATTTTCACTTATTGAGCACCTCTCTATACCAGGTACTGAGGTGGACTCTCAGGGCAGAAGGGTAAGTAACACTGGATGGAAAACATCAGATTAGTGATTCCCAAAGTGCTGGATATGTGGAATAAGAGCCCCACTTACCCTTCCTTGGCCAGAAGTGTCCACAGCTTCCCACTGACCCCACGTCACAGGACATTCCTGATGCAGCGCTCCATCTCTCTCTCTCTCTCTCAAAAACCATAGAAAAAAAAAAAGAAAGCCATTCCTGGAAAAATATACCCCTAACTACAAAGAAAGCCAGTTCTCGCTAAAAACTCAGCTACTAAGAGTGTTTGGAAAAGTAGATGTCACCTCAGGGTGCCAAGGAGCTGGTGAGCTGAGCCTGGCTGTAAGTGGCCAAATTGTGACTTTAAAGTTAAAAAAAAATTTTTTTATTGACATAGGACATAAACACAGAAAAGAGCAGAATTCATAAGCATACAGCTAGAAGGATTTTCTCCAGGTAAACACACCTGTGTAGCCAGCACTCAGATCAAGGAACAGAACACCACCAGCTCCCAGAAGCCCCCCTCATGCCTCTGCCAGGCACCACTCCCCCTCCCCCGAAGGTAACCACTTTCATAGAAATGGAATCACACAGTGTACACCCTTTCTGTCTGGTTTCCGCAGCTGTACTCTGTTCATTCATTCTCATGGCCCTGCAGTATTCTACCCCGTTGCATGAATAGACCTCAATTTATTTATCTGCTCTACTGTTGATGGACATTTGGAGAGTTTCCAGTTTGGGGCTACTATGAACAGTATTGCCAGGGGCATGCAAGCTTTTGGTGACCGTAAACACTCGTGTTGGATGGGTATCACGGAGTAGAAAGGCTGGGTCCTAGGGAAGGCATATGGTCAGCTCCACGGACGCTGCCTAACAGTTTTCCAAAGTAGTTTTACCGATTTCCACCCCTGACAGCAGTTGCTCTACATCCTCAGCAAAGCTTGGTGTCTCCTCCTCACTCCCATTCTGCCATGTAGTTTGAATTTGCGTTTCCTTAATGATTAATGACATTGAGCACTTTTTATTTTATTTTATTTAATTAATTAATTAATTAATTAATTTATTTATTTATTTTTTGCGGTACGCGGGCCTCTCACTGTTGTGGCCTCTCCCGTTGTGGAGCACAGGCTCCGGACGCGCAGGCTCAGCGGCCATGGCTCACGGGCCCAGCCGCTCCGCGGCATGTGGGATCTTCCCGGACTGGGGCACGAACCCGTGTCCCCTGCATCGGCAGGCGGACTCTCAACCACTGCACCACCAGGGAAGCCTCACTTTTCATATTTTTAATTTAATTTTTATATTATATTGGAGCATAGTTGATTTACAATGTTGTGTTAGCTTCAGGTGTACAGCAAAGCAATTCAGTTACAAATATACATATATCCATTCTTTTTCAGATTCTTTCCCCATATAGGTTATTACAGAATATTGAGTAGAGTTCCCTATGCTATACATTAAGTTCTTGTTGATTATCTATTTTATATATAGTAGTGTGTATACATATAAATATATATATATATATATTTTTTGGCTTTGCCGCACAGCATGTGGGATCTTAGTTCCCTGACCAGGGATTGAACCCGTGCGCCTTGCATTGGAAGCGTGGATTCTTAACCACTGGACCACCACGGAAGTCCCAGTAGTGTGTATATGTTAATCCCAAACTCCTAATTTTATCCCTCCCCCCTCACATTTCCCCTTTGGTAACCGTAAATTTGTTTTCAAAAAAACAATATACACTTCCTGGTGGCCATTGCTGAAGTAGGTGTGAGTGTGTGTGTGTGTGTGTGTGTGTGTGTATGTGTGTCAGAGAGAGACAGAGAGAGAGAGAGAGAGAGGTATTGATTGGATCACACAGTGATGGGAGAGGTTGGGGGAAGTTTTCCTGGGTATTAGCCTCCCAGCGTATCTCACGATTGTTTTTCCACTGAGTGGATTGACAGGGACTGGGTTAAGGGCTAAAGCAGGTCAGAGCTTAGCATTCCTCTTCCTGCATCTTAGCATGTGCCTTTGGTAGCAATGATGAAGTTCAGGGTGAGCACGGACCCAAGTGCTAATTTTATGTGTTTTGCTTCAGTGACGCTCTCTATCACGGGGTGGGCTGCAATTACAGGAGGGCTTGGACACTTCACTTGTACTTCACTTAGCAAGCTAATGTTAATTGTCTTTGAATCAGAAACGAATGAGAACTTTTAAAAAGTCTTTAGTAGTGAAAAATATAGCATTTTAATTTAGTCTTTCTGGGAAAAAAGCAACTACCACTGTCAGGACACATGGATATTTTCTTTGGTGAAGTGTCTGTTCAAGTCTCTTGACCATTTTTCTATGGGTTTCTCTATTTCTTATTTATTGGTAGAAAAAAATTTACTATTCCGGACATGAGTCTTGTCGTATATATGCAAATACCTTCTCCCTCTCTGTGGGTTGCATTTTCACCTTTTAATGATGTCATTTGATGAACAGAAGTTCTTGATTTTAATATAGTCTAGTTTATAATTGTCTTCTTTCATGGTTAGTACTTTCTGGGAACAGTTGAAGAAATTACGTCCAGGTCACAGAGATGGTCTTCCCTTTTCCTGTAAAAGTTTTATTATTTTACCTTTCACACTTAGACCTGCCGTCCATCCAGAATGACTGGATATGGTGTGAGGAAGGGTTTAAGAATCGCGTTTTTTCCATGTGGATTTCCAGCGGTCCCAGTGCTATTTATTGTTGTTGGGGAGGGTGATGTGGGTGGAGGAGATGTTTGCAGAGACAGTGGGGTTGGGGGAGCAGGGTGAGCAGGTGGGGGCATCTTTTCCCCGAATTAGCAGAGCAGTTATCTTGGGGCGTCTGTCCCATGATGTCTATCTCCTAGACCGTGGGACTTAGGATTTGTCCTCACGCTACTCCTTGTCAGAAGCCCACGCAAGAGGCTCTTCTCAAGTAGTAACTGCCCCTGCCCCTCCCACATTGGAGGAGCTTGATTGCCCAAGGCTCTGAAGCGCTGGGTGGTTGAATGTCCGCTGTGAATACCCCTTTCTGAACAAGACATGGCTTTTATTCACTCATTCACTCATTTCTTCATTAATTTATTCACCCATTTCTCCCTCCCTCCATCCTTCTCTCTTTTCGTCTCCCTTCCTTTCCTTCCCTTCCTTCCTTCATTCCTCCCTTCCTCCTTTTTTCCTTCCTTCCTTCCACGGACATCCTATGTAAAATCCCAATCTCCCAACCCTAATTTCCTTCTTTAGTTTCCTCTTAGCATTGAGAACCATCTGATACCATATTTTTTTCATACATAAATATTTTATTTATTTTTTACTGAGGCTTAATTTGTATACAGTAAAATGTGCAGATCTTACATGCATGGTTAGAAATTTTTTTTAACATCTTTATTGGAGTATAATTGCTTTACAATGGTGATGGTGTGTTAGTTTCTGCTTTATAACAAAGTGAATCAGTTATACATATACATATGTTCCCATATCTCTTCCCTCTTGCGTCTCCCTCCCTCCCGCCCTCCCTATCCCACCCCTCTAGGTGGTCATAAAGCACCGAGCTGATCTCCCTGTGCTATGCGGCTGCTTTGCACTAGCTAGCGATTTTATGTTTGGTTGTGTATATATGTCCATGCCACTCTCTCACTTTGTCACAGCTTACCCTTCCCCCTCCCCATATCCTCAAGTCCATTCTCTAGTAGGTCTGTGTCTTTATTCCTGTCTTACCCCTAGGTTCTTCATGACATTTTTTCCCCCTAGATTACATATATATGTGTTAGCATACGGTATTTGTCTTTCTCTTTCTGACTTACTTCACTCTGTATGACAGACTCTAGGTCCATCCACCTCACTACACCTCACCTCACCTCACTACAAATAACTCAATTTCGTTTCTTTTTATGGCTGAGTAATATTCCATTGTATATATGTGCCACATCTTCTTTATCCATTCACCGATGATGGACACTTAGGTTGTTTCCATCTCCGGGCTATTGTAAATAGAGCTGCAATGAACATTTTGGTACATGGCTCTTTTTGAATTATGGTTTTCTCAGGGTATATGCCCAGTAGTGGGATTGCTGGGTCATATGGTAGTTCTATTTGTAGTTTTTTAAGGAACTGCCATACTGTTCTCCACAGTGGCTGTATCAATTTACATTCCCACCAACAGTGCAAGAGGGTTCCCTTGTCTCCACACCCTCTCCAGCATTTATTGTTTCTAGATTTTGTGATAATTGCCATTCTGACTGGTGTGAGATGCTAGCTCATTGTAGTTTTGATTTGCATTTCTCTAATGATTAATGATGTTGAGCATTCTTTCATGTGTTTGTTGGCAGTCTGTATATCTTCTTTGGAGAAATGTCTATTTAGGTCTTCTGCCCATTTTTGAATTGGGTTGTTGGTTTTTTTGATATTGAGCTGCATGTGCTGCTTGTAAACTTTGGAGATTAATCCTTTGTCAGCTGCTTCATTGGCAAATATTTTCTCCCATTCTGAGGGTGATCTTTTGGTCTTGTTTACGGTTTACTTTGCTGTGCAAAAGCTTTTAAGTTTCATTAGGTCCCATTTGTTTATTTTTGTTTTTATTTCCATTTCTCTAGGAGGTGGGTCAAAAAGGATCTTGCTTTGATTTATGTCATAGAGTGTTCTGCCTATGTTTTTGTTCATTTCGTTGGTTTTGCGGTACGCAAGCCTCTCACTGTTGTGGCCTCTCCCGTTGCAGAGCACAGGCTCCAGACATGCAGGCTCAGTGGCCATGGCTCACGTGCCCAGCTGCTCCGCGGCATGTGGGATCTTCCCGGACCGGGGCACGAATCCATGTCTCCTTCATTGGCAGGCAAACTCTCAACCACTGCACCACTAGGGAAGTCCCTGCCTATGTTTTCCTCTGAGAGTTTGATAGTTTCTGGCCTTACATTTAGGTCTTTAATCCATTTTGAGCTTATTTTTCTGTATGGTGTTAGGGAGTGATCTAATCTCATACTTTTACATGTACCTGTCCAGTTTTCCCAGCATCACGTATTGAAAAGGCTGTCCTTTCTCCACTATACATTCCTGCCTCCTTTATCAAAGATAAGGTGACCATATGTGTGTGGGTTTATCTCTGGGCTTTTTATCCTGTACCATTGATCTATATTTCTGTTTTTGTGCCAGTACCATACTGTCTTGATTACTGTAGCTTTGTAGTATAGTCTGAAGTCAGGGAGCCTGATTCCTCCAGCTCCGTTTTTCGTTCTCAAGATTGCTTTGGCTATTCAGGGTCTTTTGTGTTTCCATACAAATTGTGAAATTTTTTGATTTAGTTTTGTGAAAAATGCCATTGGTAGTTTGATAGGGATTGCATTGAATATGTAGATTGCTTTGGGTAGTAGAGTCATTTTCACAATGTTGATTCTTCCAATACAAGAACATGGTATATCTCTCCATCTATTTGTATCATCTTTAATTTCTTTCATCAGTGTCTTATAATTTTCTGCATACAGGTCTTTTGTCTCCTTAGGTAGGTTTATTCCTAGATATTTTATTCTTCTTGTTGCAATGGTAAATGGGAGTGTTTTCTTAATTTCATTTTCAGATTTTTCATCATTAGTGTATAGGAATGCCAGAGATTTCTGTGCATTAATTTTTTATCCTGTTACTTTACCAAATTCATTGATTAGCTCTAGTAGTTTTCTGGTAGCATCCTTCGGATACTCTATGTATAGTATCATTTCATCTGCAAACAGTGACAACTTTACTTCTTTTCTGATTTGGATTCCTTTTATTTCCTTTTTTTTTTTTTTTTTTTTGATTGCTGTGGCTAAAACTTCCAAAACTATGTTGAATAAGAGTGGTGAGAGTGGGCAACCTTGTCTTGTTCCTGATCTTAGTGGAAATGCTTTCAGTTTTTCACCATTGAGGACGATGTTGGCTGTGGGTTTGTCATATATGGCCTTTATTATGTTGAGGAAGGGATCATGCCTACTTTCTGCAGGGTTTTTTATCATAAATGGGTGTTGAATTTTGTTGAAAGCTTTCTCTGCATCTATTGAGATGACCATATGGTTTTTCTCCTTCAATTAGTTAATATGGTATATCACGTTGATTGATTTGCATATATTGAAGAATCCTTGCATTCCTGGAATAAACTCCACTTGATCATGGTGTATGATCATTTTAATGTGCTGTTGAATTCTGTTTGCTAGTATTTTGTTGAGGATTTTTGCATCTATGTTCATCAGGGATATTAGCCTGTAGTTTTCTTTCTTTGTGACATCTTTGTCTGGTTTTGGTATCAGGGTGACGGTGGCCTCGTAGAATGAGTTTGGGAGCATTCCTCCCTCTGCTATATTTTGGAAGAGTTTGAGAAGGTTAGGTGTTAGCTCTTCTCTAAATGTTTGATAGAATTCGCCTGTGAAGCCATCTGGTCCTGGGCTTTTGTTTGTTGGAATATTTTTTTTTTTATTTTTTGCGGTACTTGGGCCTCTCAGTGTTGGGGCCTCTCCCGTTGTGGAGCACAGGCTCCGGACGCGCAGGCTCAGCGGCCATGGCTCGTGGGCCCAGCTGCTCTGCGTCATGTGGGATCTTCCCGGACCGCGGCACAAACCCGTGTCCCCTGCATCGGCAGGCGGACTCTCAACCACTGTGCCACCAGGGAAGCCCTGTTGGAATATTTTTAATCACAGTTTCAATTTCAGTGCTTGTGATTGGTCTGTTCATATTTTCTATTTCTTCCTGATTCAATCTTTGCAGGTTGTGCATTTCTAAGAATTTGTCCATTTCTTCCAGGTTGTCCATTTTATTGGCATAGAGTTGCTTGTAGTAATCTCTCATGATCTTTTGTATTTCTGCAGTGTCAGTTGTTACTTCTCCTTCTTCATTTCTAATTCTATTGATTTGAGTCTTCTCCCTTTTTTTCTTGATGAGTCTGGCTAATGGTTTATCAATTTTGTTTATCTTCTCAAAGAACCAGCTTTTAGTTTTATTGATCTTTGCTATCGTTTCCTTCATTTCTTTTTCATTTATTTCTGATCTGATCTTTATGATTTCTTTCCTTCTGCTAACTTTGGGGTTTTTTTGTTCTTCTTTCTCTAATTGCTTTAGGTGCAAGGTTAGGTTGTTTATTCGAGATGTTTCCTGTTTCTTAAGGTAGGATTGTATTGCTATAAACTTCCCTCTTAGAACTGCTTTTGCTGCATCCCATAGGTTTTGGGTCGTCGTGTCCCCATTGTCATTTGTTTCTAGGTATTTTTTGATTTCCTCTTTGATTTCTTCAGTGATCACTTTGTTATTAAGTAGTGTATTGTTTACCCTCCATGTGTTTGTATTTTTTACAGATCTTTTCTTATAATTGATATCTAGTCTCATAGCGTTGTGGTCAGAAAAGATACTTGGTACAATTTCAATTTTCTTAAATTTACCAAGGCTTGATTTGTGACCCAGGATATGATCTATCCTGGAGGATGTTCCATGAGCACTTGAGAAAAATGTGTATTCTGTTGTTTTTGGATGGAATGTCCTATAAATATCAATTAAGTCCATATTGTTTAATGTATCATTTAAAGCTGGTGTTTCCTTATTTATTTTCATTTTGGATGATCTGTCCATTGGTGAAAGTGGGGTGTTAAAGTCCCCTACTATGAATGTGTTACTGTCGATTTCCCCTTTTATGGCTGTTAGTATTTGCCTTATGTATTGAGGTGCTCCTATGTTGGGTGCATAAATATTTACTATTGTTATATCTTCTTCTTGGATCGATCCCTTGATCATTATGTAGTGTCCTTCTTCGTCTCTTGTAATAGTCTCTATTTTAAAGTCTATTTTGTCTGATATGAGAATTGCTACTCCAGCTTTCTTTTGATTTCCATTTGCATGGAATATCTTTTTCCATCCCCTCACTTTCAGTTTGTATGTGTCCCTAGGTCTGAAGTGGGTCTCTTGTAGACAGCATATATATGGGTCTTGTTTTTGTATCCATTCAGCCAGTCTATGTCTTTTGGTGGGAGCATTTAATCCATTTATATTTAAGGTAATTATCGATATGTATGTTCCTATTCACATTTTCTTAATTGTTTGGGGTTTGTTATTGTAGGTCTTTTCCTTCTCTTGTGTTTCTTGCCTAGAGAAGTTCCTTTAGCATTTGTTGTAAAGCTGGTTTGGTGGTGCTGAATTCTCTCAGCTTTTGCTTGTCTGTAAAGGTTTTAATTTCTCCATCAAAACTGAATGAGATCCTTGCTGGGTAGAGTAATCTTGTTTGTAGGTTTTTCTCCTTCATCACTTTAAATATGTCCTGCCACTCCCTTCTGGCTTGCAGAGTTTCTGCTGAAAGATCAGCTGTTAACCTTATGGGGATTCCCTTGTGTGTTATTTGTTGTTTTTCCCTTGCTGCTTTTAATATGTTTTCTTTGTATTTAATTTTTGATAGTTTGATTAATATGTGTCTTGGCATGTTTCTCCTTGGATTTATCCTGTATGGGACTCTCTGTGCTTCCTGGACTTGATTAACTATTTCCTTTCCCATATTAGGGAAGTTTTCAACTATAATCTCTTCAAATATTTTCTCAGTCCCTTTCTTTTTCTCTTCTTCTTCTGGGACCCCTATAATTCGAATGCTGTGCGTTTACTGTTGTCCCAGAGGTCTCTGAGACTGTCCTCAGTTCTTTTCATTCTTTTATTCTGCTCTGCAGTAGTTATTTCCACTGTTTTATCTTCCAGGTCACTTATCCGTTCTTCTGCCTCAGTTATTCTGCTATTGACCCCTTCTAGAGTATTTTTAATTTCATTTATTGTGCTGTTCATCGTTGCTTGTTTCCTCTTTAGTTCTTCTAGGTCCTTGTTAAATGTTCCTTGTATTTTCCCTATTCTATTTCCAAGATTTGGATCATCTTTACTATCATTATTCTGAATTCTTTTTCAGGTAGACTGCCTATTTCCTCTTCATTTGTTAGGTCTGGTGGGTTTTTACCTTGCTTCTTCATCTGCTGTGTGTTTTTCTGTCTTCTCATTTTGCTTATCTTACTGTGTTTGGTGTCTCCTTTTTTCAGGCTGCAGGTTCTTAGTTCCGGTTGTTTTTGGTGTTTGCTCCCAGTGGCTAAGATTGGTTCAGTGGGTTGTGTAGGTT